>NW_027397067.1:29281970-29935126 GCF_003265705.2 Callorhinus ursinus
TAGATAGATAGATAGATAGATAGATAGATAGATAGATAGATAGATGATAGATAGATAGATAGATGATAGATAGATGATAGAATGCTTCTAGGAAAATGCTCCCAATAAAGCCAGCTAACTCCTCCGGCTACTACTTTGTCTTAAACCAATTTTCTCCCCTTACCAACATAGGTCTTGGGAAAACCAGTCTGCCTTTCTCTCCCTCCACACCATTCCCTTGCACCTTAACTGCTTTGTCTTGCACCCTTGCTGCTCAACAAAAGGTGACTTCCTTTTCTCAGAACAAACTGTAATCTTCTGGCTCCTGGAGGACTTACCCTTCTCTTCTCACTTCCCTGTTCAGAGCCCTGTACAGATTAGGCACTGCATAAGCATTTGTGCAATTGAATTTTTGATTGCCCAAGAATTATTTTATACTTAATGTTATTGAAAATAACCCTACTTCTCTTACTAAAAAGCTTCCTCTTCAGGAGAGCTAACCCTTTGTGGCCAAATTGAACTTAGGATAAAGCAAAGATGGCTAAAACATAACAAAACTACTCCTGCCCCCCCCACCACCAAAGAAAAACTTTCTAAGGATGATAGACTTTCACAAATTCAGCTAATAGCTTTTCTGTATCCCAATATCTGTCTCTACCTGTCAAATCCTCACTATATTTCAAGGCTCATCTCAAATGTCTGTTCTCACATAAAGCTTTTCTTGGCCATTGTTATGGGAAATATTTTCTCTATCCACTCTACCCTAAGAGCTATATGTATTGTCATGACTTTTGTTTTTTTAGTATTTATCTCCCTCCTGAAGTATTATAGATATTGATAATCCTACTCAAAAGTAAGCTCCCAACCAAACAAGAAATTCTATTTCAGAGGAGGCCTTTTAAAATGTATTTGTTCATGAGTGTTTTATGCCTCACTCTTGCAGTTTTAACCATGAGACATTTTTTTAAATATAAAAATTATATTAAATAAAATTTGTAAGTTATTTTCTCCCACCACACCCTGGAAGGAGAGAAAGGTGGAAAGAAAAGGAGCCCTATTTATTTTTGAGGTATGAATAGTTAAAATGTTAGCTCACTGAAGAACAAACACTATTATCTGGAAAGAAATCATGGGGGAATGTAGGGGCTTTTTTTTGTTTGTTTTTTAAAAAAGGAAATTTGATACTATGTGTTAAGGGCTTCCTAATTTTCTTTTTCACAAACCTAAACTTTGTTATTACCTTATTGAACCTCTCAGAATTTCTCAAACCTCTAAACAAAGGGGTAGAAAGTACACAACTACAAAAGACTCCAAATCCTTTTTCTATGTCAGAATACAATACCAACCACTAGTCTAATTACATGGGACTATTCCTCTTGGAGTTGCAGAAAGAACACAATCACGTTTCTTTACTTGCACTTACGTTCATCAGGCAAATCTAACTGCATTTTAAGCAATTTAGCAATAATAAATGAGAAGCAGACACCTGACTTAATTTCTGGATTGATCTTTACTTTGAAAAGTTTGAATCTTCGCTGAAAAAGGAGGAAAAAAAGAATTCCACATTTCTGACACTTCACTGAAATTCAGAGTCTCAAAACATATTCCATAAATTTTAGATGCTTAAAGACTGGTATGCATCCAGACCTTGGAATGAATAAGCCAGTACAAGCAAATGGAATCTCATTCTTATGGTAAGGTAGATGGTGGAACACTGGCTTTGGAAAACACAGACCTAAGTTTGAAGACTAACTCCAACACTTCACTACCCAAGTGAACGAGGGCAAGTTACCTTATCTCTTTAAGCTTTAGCTTTCTCGTCTAAAAAAAAAAAAAGAAAGAAAAAGATAATAAATACCTTTCTCATTGGATTATTATGAATATTAACCAAGATAACTCAGGTGAGCACCTATAACAGGGCTGGTGTTCAACCCTTACTACATTAGCAAGGCAGAGAAATAGACTCAGCCATAGTTGCTGGAGAAAGGAGATATTTTGAGTGTGTTTTGAAATAGACATCACCTGCTAAAGGGAAAGCACAAAATAATTTTTCAAGTGACTACATATTGTGGTTCGCATCTATCTTTTCTTAAAGTAAGGAAACCTTTGACATTAGCAAATCTATTAACATAGCTTTGTGATTATCGCTCCAGGGCAAGCTTATGAGCTTTCTTTCCCTTCTAAATTAGACATCAGGTAAAAACAAAACAAAACAAAAACAGTATTTCCAAATTCAAATATTAGAATCGATTTTAGAAACATCCATCAGCTATCCTTGCAACTGAACTCATCCAAATGAAATCTTAATCTCAAATTTCACTTCTGAAGCCATATTTCCATTCACAGAAAATCTTTTCCTCTTTGTATTGCTCAGGAATAACCAAGTTCTTCTGATCTTGTCTCCTTATTGTTGTGTTCTCTAGAGAAACCCAGATATGCTTTATTCATATTTGTTGGAACACGACCAACCATGGTCTGATGTGCTCTATGCCCCTCCCGTGTAACTTTCCAGGTAATTCTTGTGGCTAGTTCTTAATTTGCATTTCCCAGATGCTTTCTGTAGTTTCATCGAACTGCCTCCCCAACCCTTAATGGCTTGCACAGACAACTTGGTGACCCACATTTAACATGCCTAGAACTCATGGTCTTTAGCCAACCTCCTCTGGATTGAGATCTCACAAACTAAGCAAAACAGGGCTTTGATGCTTCTTGGATAGAGAACCAGAAGGAAAAATGATGTGAGCTGAATTATTTAGTAGACGATAATATTCCCTACAATCGTCATTGAACCAATCACCCCATGTAGTCTGAAGTTTATCTGGAGAGCATCCACTGGAATAACATGTAAACCTAAGGTAACTATTAGTTTTTCGTATTGCAATGCTTCTGTTGTCTAACATTCTTGAAAAATGAGGAATTCTACTAATGTATTTCACAAACAACTGAAGCTTATTCCTTTAAGTGCTAAAACTTTGTATTTTATATCAAAATCTTCATGAAAATTACGATCTACTTCCCTGCCTTTCTAAATAGAGTGCAATAGGCATCATTTCACCTTATCTTATTAAAGTTCATAATTGTTGTTATTTATATTGATACATATGAACTCCAGATCTTTTGTGCTGAAAGGTTTGCTCACACTCACAAAGCATCCAGATGAGTATTTGTGTTTTAAATTATTTATCACTTCTTTTTTGGGTCTGAAACTTCCTTTCAGGATTCAGTTACAGTCAGTACCCCATCATCCCCATTCTGTTTACTGTGTGGTGGATAATCAAAAAACCAAGACCATTAGAATCGTGCTTCAAGAAAAAGCAAATAGGCTCTGAGTGGAAGCCTATGTGAATCTCCTAATAATAAGGTATGTAACCTTTAGTGCATAGCCTTCTTGAGCTTTTCTTCTTTTTTTAATGCTTCCTAGTTTGATAGTTGTGCGTCTGGGAGTTAAGGTTGGCATCATTGTTTGAATGAGGTGTTACTGCACCAGAGCATTTCCTTATAAAAGAACGCAAGGTATTTAGTCCTCATCACCTCCAGCCAGTTTTTTGACAAGCCCTGCTTTCTTGCATTTATTTTTGGGAACAGACCAGTGAAGAAATCTGTACAAGGCCGGAAACACTAGGGACAGAGCTAGATACAGAAATTTTATCTTTTAACTTTTCTGATCAATTCAGTAAACTCAAAATAATTGATACGACTCACCTCAAATTTCAATTGAGTATTTTTGGTATGTCAAATGTTGTGGATAGAATGGTACCTGGTCATAACAATGCTATATTTAGTGATTTCCCTAAATGTTCACTTTTCATAAATGGAAAGGCTAAAGGAAGCTTTACAAAAAAAGAGAGGGTAGAGCTTTATCAGTCGAGTCGATGGACTGGACGCCTCATGGTGCCTGCTTCTGCCACTTGGGATTTAGGGATCGGAACCCAGTTTAGACTTTTTTAAAAGTGAGAGTTAACTGCTAATCATGTGGCCTTCAAGAATATGTAATAAAGTAAAAGGAGGTATGTTTCTTGCCAGCTGCCTATAACTTCACCTGATACATAGAAGGCATTAGGTTGATTTATTTGATTTTTAGGAGGATAAAATCATCACAAAAATCAACAATCCTATTATTTTTAAAAAATGTTTTTAAAGATTTTATTTATTCAGGGGCTCCTGGGTGGCTCAGTCGAGTAGGTTAAGAGTGTGCCTTCGGCTCAGGTCACGATCCCGGAGTCCAGGAATAGAGCCCCACATCGGGCTCCCTGCTCGGCGGGGGTTATGCTTCTCCTTCTGCCCCTCACCCTGCTCACGTTCTCTCTCTCACTTTAATAAAATCTTTAAGGAGATTTTATTTATTCATTTGAGAGAGAGACAGAGAGCACACGTGAGTGCAAGAGAGAGCACAAGGTGGGAGGGAGGCGCAGAGGGAGAAGGAGAAGCGGGGAGCTGGATACAGGGCTTGATCGCCGGACCCCGAGATCATAACCTGAGCTGAAAGCAGAGGCTTAACCAACTGAGCCGCCCAAGCACCCCCAGTAGCCCTTTTATTTATTTATTTACTTAAATCTAATTAATTAACATATAATGTATTGTTTCATGGGTGCAGGTCTGTGATTCATCAGTCTTATATAATACCCAGTGCTCATTACAACCCATACCCTCCCCAATGTCCATCACCCAGTTACCCCATCCCTCCACCTCCAACAGTCCTTTCAGCCCAAATCTTTAGAACACAGTTTTTATTAGAAATGAAGCAGTATTAATGTAAGATTATTACAAATTTATCAGGGTGTGTGTGTGTGTGTGTGTGTGTGTGTGTGTGTGTATTTTAATGCAAGCACCAACCACATAGCCCACAACAGGAATATACACTAAAGACATTATCAGCCCAGAAGTTTCTTCCTTGCCCTTCAGCACTCTGAACTGGGAGCGTTAGGTTCCAGGAGTAGAAAAGGAGCTGAAAGCAAGGTGACTGAGAGCCCTGTCAGAGATTCTCCCAGGCTGAGTGGAATGCTATCTGGATAAGAGGACCTCATTGTCCTCAGCCCCACCCTAAAACTTTTTAGTATTGGACAGAGAGAATCGGTGAACTCTTAGGAATGGTGTCCAGTGAACTGTTAGCTTCGCTCAGTGCAATTATTTCTCTCTTTATTTGGATATGGGCAAGCAAGCACAAAGACAAAGAAAAAAAAAAACACCCTTAATCTTCACTCTGATGCTCTTGATTGTTCAGTCATGTCTTCTTAAAATTAATGTAGCACAGATAGAAACAAATGTGAAATATGGGGCAGCCGAGTTGAAACTGAGACTTTAATCTGTCAAACTTTAGGGGTTTCCCAGCTTGGAATTTACCTGGCTTTTCTAGTTTGGAAGGGGTTGACGTTTATTCTGAATCTAAATCCTACCCGCACGTCCCCAAACACACACGCATGCCCGCAGGCACACGTATGTACACACCGGGTTATATAATGATGCCGAAACAGACAAGGAAGGGAAGTCAAGATTAATAGCCGCGAGAATGGTGATGATTACAACAAGCTGAGCAAGTTGTATTCACACAGCATTTTCCTTCAAGAACCGCAGAGCTCCACACAGATATTATCTCACTAATCCTCGGCGGAGCTTTCTCAAAGCGGCTTTATCCAGGCTCTCTCAGTGGAGAAAGTGAGGCCCAGGGAGGAGAGCGGGTTAAGTCTGTGGTAAAGCTGGAAACATAACCCAGGGCTCTTGACGTACAGGCCATTGTCACTTCCACGCAAGCACGCCACCTTCCTGTCAGGTGTCCGGTAAACAGGTTAACCGATCCGGTGATTAAGCTGCCTTCTGCTTACGCGCAGTGACCTGTGGAACGCTGCATTTCCTTATAAATTTTCAAGTACAAATCAACGAAGCTAGGGGTTCAGATATCGTCTTCAAGTGGAGAAAACCGGCCAAACGCAGACGGGGCGGTGGGTAGCCCGCCGGGAGGCTGCTGAGCTCCTGGGGAGGGGAAGACGTAGTCAAGGCCAGGGACTCCGGCGCCGGCCGAAATAGAAAACCAAGCCTCATTTGTTAAGAAAAAAAAATTTTTGGTACTCTCATATGCTCCTGGCACATTCCTTAAGGAAGGAAGGAAGGAAAGGAAAGGAGAAAAGGAAGGAAAGAGGGAGGGAGGAAAGGAAGGAAGGAAGGAAGGAAGGAAGGAAGGAAGGAAGGAAGGAAGGAAGGAAGGAAAGAAGAAAAGAAAGAGAAGAAAGAAAAAAGGAAGAAAAGAAAGAGAAAGAAAGAAAAGAAAGAAAGAAGAAAAAAGGAAGAAAAGAAAAAGAAAGAAAGGAAGAAAAGAAAGGAAAGAAAGAAAGAAAGAAAGAAAGAAAGAAAGAAAGAAAAGAAAGAAGGAAGGAAGGAAGGAAAAGGAAAAGACAAAAGTCCTGCGAAACGCCCGACGCTGGAGCGTGGGAGCGCGGAGGGAGACAGTGCCCTTCCGCGGCGCAGCGAGGCGTGCGGCGGGCGCTTTCCTGCGGCGCCAGGGGTGCCGAGGTGACGGCGCGGCTGTGCGGCGGCCGCTCGGCGGCCGCGGCTCACGCGGGGCTCCCGTTGCCGGCAGCTCCTCCGAAAGGGCCTCCTCCCCGTGCACCCTCCCCGGGCGGCGCGCCGCCGTAATTGGGCACAGGGGCCTTTTTCAGAGTCGCTCAGTCGGTAAATGAAACGTCAGCTCCCCTGTGATCCCGCGTGTGGGGGGCGGCGGCGGCTGCCGAGCGGGGGCGCGAGGCCGGCCGGCCGGCCGCTGCTGCTCTTTCACAGCCCCGGGGCCTGCGAACCCCGCGGCCGCTGAGGGCCTCCGTGCCCGTCCTCGGGGCGCGCCCCCGCCGCCTCGGATCCCCTCCCCAGTGCTCGGGGGCGCCCAACCCACGCCACGGACTCCTGCAGTCACTTGGCCGGGCGCAACTTGTCTGAAACCCAGAGGCCAAGATGAACCCCGGAGAGAGAACCGTAGAGGGGATCCCCACCCAGGCGTCTAAGTCAGCCTTCGGGAGATAATAACATTCATTGTCGCAGGTGATTAGATTTTCCCTTTATAACGTGCACCTGGAGGGGGGAATTTTCACCCAATTCATTCAGATCCTCATCCCTTCCTCTGAATCATTCCATCGGAAACTGGCCGAGCAGGAGCACGCTGGTCAACCTTCGAGCCTGCCCCGCCTCGACTATGGCTCCCAGTTCGGGGATCAGTGAATTGCCAAGGACTTTCCAGTCTATCTGCGCACCAGCAAAATAGCTTCTTTCATCATTGCCCTCATTCCGCTTCAGGACAGGGAGCTTGAACTCTTGGGAAAGACACGAGGTCCTTGAACCTCTCAACGTCACTCACTCTTTGGGGCGCAAGGGGTCACGACTAATTGCTGTGTGGCATCTGGACTTGCTAACCTGGGTGATGACCTCGGCAACAGGGCATAGCTGGTAGGCCTGAGTGAATCGGGGCTCCCATCCCAAATTGAGGCCCCAGACTCTGCTTCACCTAATAACAAGCACAGGGCGACACCTCTTACTTCGTACCCACCACGTGCATTTATTACCTCATTTATTCCTCACAACAGTCTATTTTATGGACGGTAAAGCGAACTTCTGGAGGTTCACAAGGTTGCCCAAGCTGCAGTTAGTAGGTGTCAAGTTTGTCTCCGTGCTCAAAAGGGTTCCACAGACTTGGGCTGGATAAAGTAGAATAAGTCTTGGATGTGGCAAAGCAGCAGGGAGGACAGAAGGGGAAGCAAGAGGGGAGAGGGCGTTTTATTTTTTGTTAGACATTAGTTTAGAAACGCAGCCTTGTAGAAGCAATATTCACATTCTCACTAGGACCCTGCATTAGCTTTTTCCTCTAAAGGATTTCTCTCAAAGACTTGAGGTTTTATCCGGCATCAGAGGCGCTTCTGTTTCTTAAATACTCAACAGGGAGGATCCCTGTTTTCATTTTTTACCCAAGACTCAGATAAGCTAGGTGAAAAGTGTGAAACTAGTTGTATTAGTCAGCTTGAGTGCCATAACAAAATACCATAGACCGGGTGGCTTAAACAACAGAAATTTACAGCTATGGAGCCTGGAAGAATCAGATCAGTATGCCAGCACCGTTGGGTTCTGGTGAGAACTCTCTTCCTGGCTTAACTGACACCTCTCTCTTCTCCTCGTGTCCTTACAAAGGCAGAAAGAGAACTCTGCCGTCCTCTTCTCATAAAGTCTTGTCAGATTAGGACCCCACCCTTATGACCTCATTTAACCTTAATTACCCTCTAAAGACCCTATCTCTAGGTACAGTCACACTGGGGGTGAGGGCTTCAACATACAAATTGGCGGAGGGGAGACACAATTCAGTCCATAGCACTAGTAATACTGGAAAGGCTAAAAATTCAGCATAGTTCCCAACTGTGGTACCTTCAATAGCAACAAACAATTAGATATTGATTAATGCATTGATATTAATGGAAATGGGGTAGGAGTAACAAGGAGAGAACAAAAATCATGCCCTTGTTGCTGCCATAGAATAATTTTATATTTTGGAATGCATGACTCAATATTCATTATTTTGCATATACCTGAATTGAGGCATGGTGCCATCTTCTGGGTCTGATACCATGAGACCATCTTCAGAATGGAATTGTATCGCAATGCCTTGGACACTTCAAAAATTAGAACTTCTTTCAGGAAAGTCAAAGAAGATCTACTTTATAGAGAACTGTATTTGAAAAAGTTTCTCTCATAACTAGAAGCAACTTATACAAATATTTTTACAAAGTTAAATCATTTCTTTAAACAATTTTTGTTTAAGCCAATGTATCAGAAGAATGCCGTTTTGGTATGGTTTTCATTTATTTGAAAAACAAGTCCAGGGAGTCCAGATTGATCAGGAACTTGATTACCTTTCTCCATATATGAAAGAATAATCCTACTAAGAAGGCTTATCTTGGTCAAACATAAGGACAACAGAGCAATGATTTCCTATTCACTTTCTAGTAACATTTGTGTGGGTTTGGTTAATTGTAGTGAAGAGCTAGGAACTGAGGACTGCCAAGTTTTAATAAAATTCCTCTCTTGACCTTCATGCCTTGAAAAGAAAAATGATGCACTAGACCCAGAGTGGTCATGCACAAGACGAAATGACAACGATAGTACTGGCCTAAGGAATCGCCTCCTTCTGCCAGTAAATCCTTTGGTCATTTACTTCTTAGTATGAATTTGTTTTCCTTTTAAGTGATGGATTTACAAATCACTATATGTTCTATAGTAGAGAGGGTTTCTTTCCACGATCCAGGGCCCCTCTGAAAACGGTCATTAGATCACTGGAAGGTTTGATGGGATAGAGCAAGAGGTGAAAATAGGGATAATTCTGGTTGATTGTGCCAGGCTTCCTGGATAGCAAGCATGGGGGTGGGGTGGGGAATTGATGGCAAGAGGATTAGGGCTTGAAAACTTCAGGACTGGAAGGCATTTAGTGCCCAGTGGGAAGGGGAAATCAGATTTCAGCAGGTGGATAAGGAGCACAAAAAGGGAATTGGAAACTAGATTTAATTTGCTCTAACCGGACTGGGTCTTGGGTGCGGGCAGCAATCTCATACAACAAACCTGAGATGTGGCCGACTCTTGGTAGGAAGGTTCATGTGGCCCACAGTACTATCAAGTCAGAAATAGAGGTCACTAAACTGCTATTGCTATGCATGACTGAGAAAAAATATTGCTCAGAAATAATTAAAACTCTGCATACTATATTATAACAATTCCACTTCCCGGGTCTCTGGGCCATCTATACCCCTAGGTTTATACATTTATCTTTTGTCTCAGTAGATAGGCCCTATTAAGCCACATTTATTTATTTATTTTTAAAGATTTTATTTATTTATTTGAGAGAGAACAGAGGGAGAAGCAGACTCCCTGCTGAGCCGGGAGCCCGATGCGAGACTCCATCCCAGGACCCCTGGGATCATGACCTGAGGCGAAGACAGACGCTTAACCGACTGAGCCACCCAGGCGCCCCAAGCCACATTTATTACTGGGAAGTTTAGGCTCTAGTTCTTGACCAGCAACTACAGATTAATTTTTTTAAATATTTTTATTGTGGTGAAATATACATAACATCCTAAAATTTGCATTTTAACCATTTTTAAAGTGTACAGTTCAGTGGCATTAAGCACATTCATATTGTTGGGCAAGCACCCACCATTCACCTCCAGAACTTCTTCATCCTCCCAAACTGAAATTCGTACCACTTAAACAGTAACTCCTCATTCTCCTCTTCCCAGGCCTCTGGTAACTGTTGGTTTACTTTCTGTGTCTATGTATTTTACTATTTCAGGTATCTCAGGGGAAATAATACAATATTGTCTCTTTGTGTCCGGCTTATTTCACTTGGCACAATGTCTTCAAGTTTCATCCACGTTGTAGCCTGTGTCAGAATTTCCTTCCTGTTTTAAGACTGCGTAATATTGTACCTATATACCACATTTTGTTTATCCATTCATCCATAGGTGGAAGTAAATTACCTTCTAACAAGAACACCAGTACTTACTCGTAAAAATGATACTGCGTTTCAGAATAGGGCACTTGGAAGATTATACACTTACTCAGAGATGACTTGTATTATGAGCTAAATTGTGTTTCCTCAAAATTCATATGTTGAAGCCCTGACTCCAAGTACCTCAGAATGGGACGGCATTTGGAGCTAGAACTTTTCATGTGGTTAAACTTTTCATTAGGTTAAAATGAGGCTGTGAGGGTGGGGCCCTAATCTAATCTGACTGCTGTCCTCATAAGGGTAAAGAACTTGTACTCACAGAGACCCCAGGGATGTCTCCGACCAGGGATGCAAGTGCCGGGGAAAGGCCCCTTGAGGACACAGCAAGAAGGTGACCAACTGCAGGCCAAGGGACAGGTTCCCAGGAGAAACCAACCCTGCCAACACCTTGATCTCGGACTCCTGACCTCCAGAAGTGTGGGGAAATAAATTTCTGTTGTTTAAGCCACCCAGCCTGTGATATTTTGTTATGGCAGCCTTAGCAAACTAACACAACTGGCTACAAAAAAAAAACCATTTTGGTTTTTATGGAATGGCCTCCGCATCAGTTTGAGGCCATGCACCCAAACCAGCCTCATTACTTTATAGTCACAAATAATATTACTCTGCTTGATCACTTGGGGGAGGGGGTGTTTCATCATATTTGGCTTTAAATGGCTTTTTGACTCTTTAACAAAAAATCAAGTCCTCTCTTAAAGGATAAAATTTCTTCTACTGAGGATATTCAAAAGAATGCTCTGCCAACCTTCAAGGAAATTCCTAAAGGAAATTGCTTTGAGCAACTGAAATAAGCATTTGTCTACCATGGAAACTTGCATCAAAGGATATACCGCTCATTAAGATATGGATGTTGTTATATTTGCTAAAGAATCTGTCACTTGACTTTATATTTCTGTGTCTTCTATCTAAATATGAATGTGCATTTGGAACTTGCCTCGCACTTTTTCTCCAAAAGCTCAAGCTCTTCAAAGAGTTCAATGACCTGACTCTTAAACCAAAGCTTCGGAGCCTTCTGTTTCCTTAATCCGCAGCTGGATTGCTTTGATACTTTGGTCAAAAGTATCCAGCTTTCAATGGTCTCAGTTCCCGGGTAAGCTCCAGTGTAGCCCTCTCTCCCCTGCCGCCAGAAGAAACAAGTAAAGGTGGGAGTCATGGCAAAAACACTGAAATGATAAGGAGAAGAGAGCAAGTCCTAGGAAACTAGGCTTTTGTGTCTTGAGGGAAAATAACTGAGTTGGAATTGGAGACCTTGAGCCATTATATGCACCTAGCTTGGTGGAGACTTAACATTTGTCAGACACTTTCCAAAAAGCTTTCAGTTACATTCTCCTATGCAGTTATTTTACTAGGAAAAAGGAGTATGGAATAGGAAGGTATCAATCTCTAAGTCTACTGAGGATCCTTGTCTACAAATATCCCATTGAAAAATTCTCAAAACTGATACCAACTAAGAATCATTTATTTTTCTAAAAAACAAAGTCCTATTTCTTGCTGGGCTAAGCTTTTGAGGATAGTGCCTTTGTCATCTTTACGTAGTTAGCATAGCATTGGGCACCTCATGGCACTCCATAAATGTTGAATGAATGACCAATAGCCCTTCGGTAAGGTCTCAGTTTCTGTAATTCCAAAGTCCACTATCCTCTGTTGTGGTCCTTATTTCTGTCTCATTCCCAGTTGATGGGCTCTCATTCTGTCATCTTCATGTGGAAACCCAAATTTATAGCAAAACTTTGCTCATGGCCAGAATAGCTTTTAGCTTCAATACAGCTCTGAATTTGAACTTGTAAGGTTGGTTAGGGTTTATGAAAAGTAAATGGATGCTACATAAGCCTGGGTCTGAGTCAGGTGGAAATGGACTTGGACTTGGACTGAAGTTCTGTTGTCTTCTTGCTGACCATCTCTCACGCAGGTGAAGAACACTGTCTTGGCCAAAAGAATCCAGATTAATTTTTTTGCTTCCTTAAATTTTTGAAGTCAAATGGCTTTAAGGTACTCCTTCAGACTTCAGATGGTTGATGAAATCAGATTAATGCATGAGAACTCCTACTGCATAATAACAATTCTTTTCATCAGAAAGAGATGAATGGACTAAAAGACCCATTAAAAGAGCTACCTTTCTCTCTCACTGTCTTGGAGCTCAATGGCTGATGTGAAATTCAAAGAACTCATTCCACTGTTACCCCAAAACATGCCATATACAAAATGACTATATGTGGACAGAGACGAAGAAAGATACCCCTATACAGTGAAACAAGTTTGAATTCCCCATCCTTAGGAAAATGCTTTTCCAATGAACCCTCATTCTTTCGGGAGACCACCATGCAGCCTGGCAGGTGGGGGTGCCTCCTTTGTGAACACCAAAGCCCTAAGGAACTTCTTAACTGTGCCTGAACTTGGCAATCATGCCTATTGTGAATGAACTTTCTTTTCTGAAGACCAAGGAATGCAATATGAACAATTTACCTTTTTTCTTCAGGAGCTATTTTATTCCTCATTAATGGCAAGAGAAAGGGCTTATAAGGGCCCTTGACATGTAAACGTCTAATTAGGAAACTTTCAAAGCGTACATCATCTAAAATGCTCACAATTTTTTTTTAAAAGAGAAGAAAAAGAAAAAAAGAATTTAGCATTATACTGCTAAATAAGTCCTCCAATAAAACAAACTTCTTATTTGTACATTCCACTTGAGCTAGGCTGAGCCTGTTGCTCTCATCTATTAAGTTAAATGTTCATATTCTCATTTGGAACAGTCTTGGGATTTTATTTATTTATTTGACAGACAGAGACACAGCGAGAGAGGGAACACAAGCAGGGGGATCAGTCTTGGGGCATGGAGTATTTATTCACACTCTCACTGTTTTAACTTGGGTTTCCCTGAAGGAAGGGCTGATATGAGGGTTTGTGTGCAGATGAGATCATTTGGCTAATCCTAGGGAGGAGAAGACAGATCAGGGAGAGTAGGACAGCAAAGGCGGAAAACACCCTACTATGGGAAGCAGGGGCTTGATTCCTCCCGAGGACCACCTGAGAAGCCCACTAAATGCCTTCCAGAATTGTCTTCTTGAAACCTAGGAAGCAAGTCCATATATCCATCGGCTCCCATCTTATTGGTCAACGTCATCCTCAGGAGTGTTAACTTCCTGATCTATCCAGATGCTTGGGCCAAGCCAACACTCATCAGTATCTGTGGTGCCACAGGGTAGAAAGCACAAATATGTGATATATTATCTATTGCTGCATAATAGATAACCCCAAAGATTAGTGGCTTAAAACCACAAACAATTATTATTTCACAGTTTCTGTGAATCATCAGGGATATAGGAGCAGCTGGGTAGTTCTAGCTCAGGGTCACTCATGATGTTTCAGTCAAGATGTCAACCTGGGCTTCTGTCATCTGATGGCCTGCCTGGGGATGGAGGATCTGCTTCCCAGATGGTGCATTCACATGGCTGATAGCAGAACATCTCAGTTCTTTGCTAGCTGTTCCCAGTAGGCTTTATTTACTCATCACATGGGTCTCTCCATAGGGGAGAGGTGCCCGTGTGTCTTTACAGCATGGCAGCCAGCTTCTCCAAGAATGAGTGATCCAAGGGAGCAAGCAGAAGCCACAATGTCTTTTCTGTCCTAGCCAACAGTATCTGTGCTATTGGTCACACAGACCAAACTTGACACAATGTGGGGAGAGACTATATGAGAATGGGAATACAAGAAAGTAGAGATAATTGGGGGCTATCGTATAGGCTGGCTATCATATACCCATATGTGGGTAAGTGCTTAAGGGGCACTGTCAGCACAAATTGTGCCAAAATCCATACAGAAGCATCCACCGCAACAACAGCTGCAATAATACATGAAGATGTAAGTCATGGCAATCCAGATGCCTGGCTGAGCTATGCCTACTTCATGCTTTTTACCATTCATACTCAATCATTCCCTTGGCTCCTCAAGTTCAACCCAGGAGGATGTTCAGTTAAATGAGGATTTCAGAAAATACTGATGGGAAAAGTTAATCTAGAGTTCTAAAACACAAGTACAATAGATGGTATACAGCTTGGATTGATTAAATCATTTAAAAAGTTTATTTCTTGGTTGTCTTTCACCCCCAAGCCATAACAGACAGGCTACAGAAGCCAACGCATGACTGTCTGCCTTTTAACAGGGGAACAGAACAGATCAGATGCTCCAGTTCTGTGGAACAGGACAAGATACAGCCCTAAGTGAAACTAATCTGTGTTAAACACAAACGTCAATCAAATGCATTCATCACAAGAATATTCATTTTGGTTTAATTGCAGTTAATATTACAACAGACTTCTTTGGACTATAAGGGAGGAAGAACACATTCCCCAAAGTCATGATTTATTAAAACACATGTGACAAGGGGCCCTTGGATGGCTCATTTGGTTGAGTGTCCAACTCTTGATTTTGGTGCAGGTATGATCTCATGGGTTGTGGGATGGAGCCCTCCATCAGGCTCCCTGTTCCGCAGGGAGTCTGTTTCTCTCCTCCCTCTCTTTCTGATCCTGTGTACTCTCTGTCTCTCTAAAATAAATCTTTAAAAAAAATCTTAAAAAAAAAAGAAATAAAACACATGTAACAAAATGATTTTCATGGATATAGAAAAAAGCATTTCCAACCATAGAGTAAGCTAAAAAAAAAACCTTAGGTTGCAAGGACAACTAATTGCCCATCCAATATCCATACTTCTCTTTTTCCTTATTAACAGAAACCAATTTTGATGCCCTGCTTAAAAAACACTTTTCCTCTTCTCTGGCAACTTGGAATGGCCATATGACACTCTTCTGACCAATACAATTCATGTGAAGTCTGTTGGAGTTCCAAGATTTTGCTTTCCTGATACACACATTACTCCTACCCCTGCCTGTAAAGTTGAGATAGTGACTGACACTGGAGCCCAAGTAGCCACCTTGCAGTCATGAGGGAAAGGCCTAGAAAATCATGGAGACCTTGGGCCACCAATAGCCAGCCACTGGTTAGCTTTGTACTTGTGTGAGAAAAAGAAGCCACTCCATGGCTTTAGCCACTGTTGTTGGCTTTTCTCTTACTTGCAGTTGAACTCAATCCCTAGTGAATACAGCTCACACAAATATTTTTGGTTTATCCCTAACCAAGTGGTAATTTTATTGTACTGATTGTTAAATTTTCAAATTTTTCATTATCTTCAAAGAAGCAGTTTCAAAGTCATCAACTTTGTAAAACCATCATTGTTGACTTAGCCCCATGATGGTCCTGACACCTCTGCATATTAGCATTTTCTTCAGTCCTTGCAACAAGTTATCACACACTTCTGGGTCTTCTCATATAGCAGTGCTTCTATCTAGATATCTGACCCCTCTTCCTATTCCCTATTTCCCCTCTCCCTGTCCCATCCCCAATTTCCCCTGATTCCTCCAATCTAAACCAAGTTACGTTCCCATGTAAACTGAGTTTTTCTTTCTGGAACTTACCAAATTTATGCTTATATATTTATTTTTGAGACTAAGTGTACAATTATCTGTTTCCCCACTCAAGTGTAAGCTCAGGGAGACCAGGGCCGTGTTCCCCTTGTACTCCTCACCCCCAGAATAGTGCTAGATGAAATGTTATGTCCACAGTGTCTTTCAAGAAGCCCCTGGAAAATCCATAGTGGAGAGCTCTAAGGACTTATAGAATTTTTAGACATTATCAGAGATGATCCCCATACTGGATTATGCTAATTTAAGCACTTAAGCTTTTCTGCTTGTTTCTCATTTTTTAGAGAGCAGGAATGGGTCCAGGGATAGCAACCTCCCCCCTCACAGTGCAGGCGAACTTTCACACTGTCAAGCCAAACAATAGAGTTTCCAGAATGATAGGCCAGGTTCTAATCCTTCTTAGTTGCCCTAAATGGAGGAAAATACTAATTGTCCACAGTTAGAGGCAAGAAACTCTTAATGCTTTTTTTTTCTCTTTTTTTAAGGGCTGCGTTTTGAAGAGGTAAATACAGACTGGAAAATATCTGTTTACACTCTGGTGGCAAAGCAGGCATCTGGAGAGCATTTAACTATGGTGATACTTTGCTCCCAAGTAAAGGTTCTGTTTGTTACAATATGACACAAAGTTATTTGGCTTCTCAGAAAGGCGCCATTCTCCTTCTGAGTTCTATACAAAACGGAAGGCAAGATTTCAAGATAAGCTATTTTGAGAATATTAAACCAGCGGCGAACCAAAATGAAAAGACCAGGACAAACTGGAAAGAAATCCAACAAGTCATAAGAAAACTTGAAAATATAATACCCGCTTGTAAAATATATTACCGTTTGCTGCTTGTTCTATTTGTTTCCTTTAAGCACTTGCTTCAGTGGAAATGCCTATAGTGAGTCCTGCCTACCCAGAAAGCTGGTTAAGCCAGACCTGTCTGGGGCTTGAATGACATGGCAGCAGGAAGTGGGATAAGAGAGATGGGGAGCTAGAGAGAGGTTGGCTGGAGGCATTTCCAAGCACAGGCTACACTGGGGGATTCTGCAGCCTCCGTAACATTAGGTCAGCTGGAGACAAGGGTTCTGTAATATCTGGGTACCTATATATCCAGATTACTCAGGTCCCAAAGTGGTCAGGTAGAAGGGTTTCTATTGCACAAATATATCTCTGACTCAGCAGATTTAATTGAAAGTACAGTTTTTGTAAGTTACTCATTTGCTATTGGAATTAGGATATAAATCCTTAAAAATTAATGTTTTAAATTACTAAATAAAATTAATATAAAAGTAGACTGAGAAAGGATACAAATAAACTTAATCCTTTAGTCATGATTTGAGAGATATCCACGTTAAGGGTGGAGGGAATTATTACATATATATATATTTTTTCCTGGTTTTTAATGTAACCTCAATACACTAAAAGTACTGTGAGAAAGTGTCATTTTTAAAATTCATAATACTTTTCCATGCCTTCTAAACAAGATCTTTGAAAGTTTACTACTAAGTTATCTAACACAGAGGCAACCCATCATAACTCACCAGGGGCGCCTGGGTGGTGCAGTCAGTGAAGCATGTGACTCTTGGTTTCGGCTCAAGTCATGATCTCAGGGTTGTGAGGCTGAGCCCCAAGTTACTGAGATGCTCTCCCCTCTCTCTCTGACCTTCCCCCACTCATGCTCACTCTCTAAATAAATAAATAAGTAAATGATCTTTAAAAAAAACTTTAAAAAAATAACTGACTAGAAAATATCAGAAACATGGAATTAATAAATCTAAGATAGAGAATTACATACTTTGGTACCTTCTGTATCACCATAACAAGGGTAATAGGTTTAGAGCCAGAAAAAAGGTGTTACTTTGCTAGAGACAGAAATATTATCTTTGAATGTTATTCTACTGGGAAAAAAAAAATCTTGGGGCCAGAATATCCATCTGGAAGTGATGACTTATAATTAATGTCACTTTCAAGTCCACAAAAAACAAGGTGTACTGGTGCCTTCACTTATCTATTCCTTGGGGAATCAGCCTCATAAAGCTGAACTGGAGGTCAGAAAAATGGGTAGCTTCCAGCATAGAGCTTACACTGGTGCTAATAAAGTACATATGACTGTTGAAAATGTTTTTTAAATCACTGTTGCTGTTTTAACTATAACTTAGAATGAACATCGCAGAGAGCAGATCTACTTCTCTGTTCTTAAGTCCTAATAAGTAACTAAATGAACAAATCCCTAGAACTTTCCCATGAAAGTACACGCAAGAGGGCTAGCGCCCAATGTTAGATGATTGAGTCTAGCTGGGCCTTTGTCATAGTTTCCATTGCTTGTGTTTTCATCTTTAGGTAAATAGAAATCTTTCACCTGTTATGTCACAGTTTAATCTGCGGGGCTTGGGCTAGAAGAAACAGATGGAAGTGATGGAAGTTTTACTGTGTGGACAATGTGACTATTCACTCTGTTTGAGTGACACTGTTTTGTGTATATACATGGAGAAAAGTTTAACAAGCCATCACTTACTATGAGAATGGGGGTGTGTGAGTGGTTCTCAAACCAAAGAGCAGAGATTATCTCTTTGTGAGGACAAATTTGATTAAGAGGCACCCCTTGTCCACTTTCTGTGGTACTAGACAGGGAGCCAAATGTTTAGCTTCAATGTAACCATCTTTCCAGCATCCTTGAGGAAAAAGCTGCCTGTCAACACTTGCGTAAACAATATCTATGAGTGATGGAAGGAAAAGAGCTCAGAGGCAGGAAAGCAGTGGGCATTGAAAGTCTGTGAGACCTGCATGCAGTTCATGAAAGAACCAGAAGGCTAAAAAAGGAAAATGGAATTCTATGCCTTCCCTTCTTTGGTCTCCTCAAACTTCCCACAATCTTTAGACTCAAGAAATTCTTTCCTGGCTGCAGTGAATACTCCAGTGTTTGTACGAACAGAGAGATAAAAGAGCACAGTTAACATAAAATAATGAGGTCTCCTTTTGAGTTACACACACAGTCACCTCCTGTTCCTGCCCTGTAGGTCGGCAAAATGCTAAACGTGGAGACACAGGCCCAGCAATTAGCTTTTTGCTATAAAATTACCAGGAGATATGAACCAGACTAAGATGGATACTTGAAATCTGTATGCATGAAATCTGTTCATGTAGCATCATCTTTTAATTTTTGTTCAAAGCTCTCAAACAAAGTGGGGAAACATCATTTACTCAGAAATCATGGGGTGGCAGCAGAGGTGAGGAGTGAAGTGGGTGTGAAGACTGGAAGAAAGGAAGAGAGAAATGGGAGCTCATCTAGAAGATTTGTGCCATCTCATTGCTAAAGATGTCCGCTTCCTACCTGAGGGAGAAGAATTTGCAAAACAATTAATCTTCCTCTTACTGACAGATAATCTTGTACAATTATGGCCACTGGATCAAGCAAATTACTCTCAACAAATATTAATGAATATTTTCTCTGTATTTGACACTGTTGGGCACAGAAGATTTTTTAAAAAATGAGTAAAAAGCAATTCTTTTCTTGGAGATATTTACAATTGATTAGGAAAGCATAAATGACCCTCTAACAGATAAATCTACGGAGTACAAATTGGCTTCAAAGTAGAAATAATCAATGACTCCAACCATTCTTTCATCTACTTTTTTATTTATATACTTAAGGTCAAGGAAATTGTATTAGGACACTCTTAAAAGTGATTTTAAAAATAGTCTATTTTCTTGTTTTCTCTTTCTTCCTAAAGCCTTTCATTTCAGTGATAAACTGAAAACAACTTTTAAAAAAAATCTTTTTATTTATTTATTTGAGAGAGAGAGATAGCGAGATCAGGGAGGAGAGGGAGAAGCAGGCCCCCCGCTGAGCAGGGAGCCCAACACCGGACCCAATCCCAGGACCCCAGGATCATGACCTGCGCCGAAGTCAGACACTTAACCGACTGAGCCACCCAGGTGCCCCTGAAACAACTTTTAACATCTAAAACACAGCCATAGTTCTGAAAATAATGGACAAAAGGCTCTGAAATAGAAAATAGATATCACAAAATTTATGCACACATCTACAATTTTACACAATTACTCCCAATCTTCTTCCAGACTACTGTAAGGCAAGCTTTTAAGTTAGGCACAGAAAAGCACACAGACACTAATAAAAGTGGCAGCTGACAGCAGAGAAAAGAGGTGGCAGAAATGTTTAAAGCCAACAGAAGAACTAAAAAAAGAATAGTTGTTGCGAGTCAATTACTCTATGACCCCAAATTAGATTAACACCGATGAAGAGCCGCAAAGGAAGAACTAGAAGCAGGTATACCAACATGAGCACAAAGTATCAGCTGATAAGCAAAAGGGAGGTAATAGGTAACAAGTTATAAAAAATTCAAAGAGCGCCAAGTTCTGGGGCCATTCAGTAGGAGCTAGTGGCTCTACCCACCTTAAAAATCCCTAGGAAATCACATCATCATGAAATTGTTTTCCATAATGGTAGCCCTGAGTCATCAAGGAAGGCTTTAAATCCTGTTCGGTATTCTCTATTTTAAAAAGCAGGAAATGTTTTGGGGACAGGCAACTGAGTAATACGTTTTAGAGTTTTATAGGCAAGATTTGGTTGGGTAGACATTTACATATTCCTTAGCAGCTGAAATCTCTCTGATTATGCAAGTCTGCAATGTTTTTTTTTTTCAAGATTTTATTTATTTATTTGACAGAGAGAGACACACAGCGAGAGAGGGAACACAAGCAGGGGGAGCAGCAGGGAGAGGGAGAAGCAAGCTTCCCGCCGAGCAGGGGGCTCTATGCGGGGCTCAATCCCAGGACCCTGGGATCATGACCTGAGCCGAAGGCAGACGCTTAACGACTGAGCCACCCAGGCACCCCTGCCATGTTTTTGATCAAGAAAATTTTTAAAGAATTTTTCTCTGATAAATATTGACTGTGCTATATCATTAGAAAAATATATTATATTTTCCATATAGCCCTATAATTATTTTTAAATAACCTGACCTATACTGATAAGGATAACAAGATCCTGGACTTTTGGCGGATATCATGATTAAATGAACTTTTAGGGGGTGGGAGGCAGTGCTGTGGGATGGGAGTGAGTGAGTTTTGCATGCAGGAGGGATGTAAGTAGTTATGACCAAGAGGACAACTCTGAGATTAACTCATTTCTTCACTGCCCTGTAGTAGAACCCTTGCTATGATCTCAGGATGAATAAGGTGTAGTACCCTTGCCACTGGGGAGCTCGTGGTTTATTTAGTTGATGTACATTGAAGATATAAGTAAATTCAGGAAAGGTTTAGATTAATCTATGAATGGTAAATCCAGATTTGCATATTTAAAAAAAAAAAACAACCCAGGGAGTTTGAAACAAATCCCCAAACTTCTGAAGCCAACATTAATGGAATACTATGAGACTTTGAAACCACAGGCTGGTAGACCATTGGGCTGACCCAGTATTGCATTTCTTATATTCATATCATTTGGTTTTTAAAAATAAATACATATTTTAGTATAAATTCCTAAGGGAAACATGCAGTTTATTTGAAAAGACTGTAACTTTTCCCCATGTGTCTTTTAAACTAGTTACAAAGAACTCAGAGATGCTCTGAGCCAAGGGATGTAGGAAATTCTGTGAATAAACATGACTTATTTTACATTCTCACACCTGCATTCTACATATAGGAAATGGAAAAACGGGATTTTAAACATGGGATTTTAGCCTCCAGGTAAGGAACTGTATGGCTCCTGAAATCATCCTGTGGACAGATGGATCTTTAGAAACCAAAAAGTGGCTCAGATTACTACCATTTACTTCACAAAATTGCCTGCTTGAACAAACAATCCAACTCTTTTACCATGCTCTATAAGTCTCAAATCATTATGGTTTGGAAACAATGCACATGAGACCGTGACAGCAATAATTACTTCAAATGAATGAATAAAAGAAAGCAAGATATTGTGTTTTTTCCAGGCAACATTTAAATGCAAAATCTTTCATTTTAGATGCAGTAAATACCACAGAACCCAGTAGATAAAGATGATGTCCCAACTCTCAAAACCATACCAAAAGGAGTGGGAATGCCACTCAGGCAGGCGGCTGAGACAAGGACTGTGGGTAAATGCTGCAAGCTCATCATTGCTCAGAAATAATGGTATGTCTGAGTTATGTTACTGCCTAACTATCTTTTAGATATATTTAGTGATGCCTAATATACTAGTAAATTTCCAAACAGAACCACAAAATGGATGACAATTTAGGGTAATTCCATGCCTATAATTTTGTTTTTTTTAAAAAAAGTCTGGTCCATTAGTCACTTCTGTCTTTGTTTAACACCTTTCCCTTTCCCTTTCACCCTCTGGTGCAGGTGTTAATGAAATTTGAAATGACTAATGGACCAAAAAAAGGCCTGGAAAATCTATCAAATGGATATTATAATCAGCCTCCACACAATCTAACTTAAATGTTACTTGATAGGTGTAGAGCAAGAACTAGAAAAACCAGAAAAGACATTCCACAAAAAGCAAAAAGGAGAGTGATCATAAAGTTCAATTCTCTGGTAAACCAGAAATTAAAGACTTACTCACGCGAGGTGAATTAACATTACAATGGTTATCTTCTGAATAATTCTCTAAGCCTGCCTCAGGGAGGTAGGAAGTCACCTGTCATGGATGCTTATAGACCACCTGAGAAAAGGCTGTAATGGGCAAGGAAGACTCTACAGTTTCCATGGTTCTTACAGACACAGATACACGTGTCTACAAGACACAGAGCTCACCTCTAACAAAGAGCTGTAGCTAATTAGATAAGGCTTGCTCATCCTTATAGGACCCTAGGTTCTGTTTTGGCTTTGTTTCTGCCCTCCTGCCTCAAGACAGAGATCAGCTTCTGCTTTCGTCAGTGTTCCCTCAAGCATCTCTAGATGGCTCCAAGTCAAGGTCCAGAGAAAGTTAGGCGTTCTCTCTCCCCTCTGTAAGGTCCTGTTTGTAGGGCTGATTTCCTATTCCAATGCCATCTCCCTCCACATGAAAGACAGGGCCTGTCCTAGGGTCTGAGCAGGATTTGCATTTTGGGAGAAAACAGTAATCTTCACCTCTGTTGCGGAGAGATATATAGAGGCATGGGGTCATTATCTTATGTTCTCCAAACCCCGTGGCCTCACCTGTGGTGTCTCGTCTCCCCCTTCCACCACAAAATCTCTGTGCAGTCAGTTCATACTAGCGTTTGCGAACGTCCAAGTCACCACATATTCTGCATGCCGTTCCTATTGCTGTCTCCTTTCTCCCTAGCACCTCTCCATCTATATAGATTCTACACAAAATGCTTTCCCCAGTATAGGCCAGGTTTAGTATTTAGAAAGAATTTCAGGGACATACAGAAAACATAATCTATTTTTCTAAGGTTGTACCATGGTCATTTACTAGAGAAAATTCTTTTAACGTTTTATTGATCAAAGACATAAACTCTTGATTAATCATATTTCAGCTGCTCAGGAATATGTAAGTAGCTACACAGCCAAATCTTGCCTGAAAATCTATAAAACCTTGCCCCTTGCCCCTTTATCCCTCCCAGACCCTTCTCCCACAGTTGCACTTCCTACTTTTGGCCCTTGCTTCCCAGAGGACCGGAGTGGACACAAACGCTGAGATCATCACTCTTCATTTGTTTGGCATGATTAGTTGACTTGTAAAAGGAGTATTGACTTGATTCAAATATTTACCTTACTTTAATAGTAAAGGAATAAAGATTGTTCGCTGGAAACCGATTTTCTTGGAAATCTCAACCTGGGTGATTTTAATTAGGTGACTGATGTCTGGGGGGACTGATTCTCTAGATTAAGACCCTGAGGGAGGTTTTCATCAAGGCTGCAAAAGGAAGACATGCCATATAAAGAAGTGAAGCAAGAAAGAATATTACACGCAGAGGAAACTAGAGATACAATACAGGCTGCCAGTAGGATGGTGGGGTCAAAGCATAGGAGTGATGTATAGCTTTGCCTGAGTTGGGCTGGGAAATAAATCAGTGCCTGACATCAGACTTCTCATATATGTCTGGTGTATCCGTTTTCTAGGGCTGCCGTAACACGTTGCCACAAATTGGGTAACTTTAAACAACAAAAAATCATTCTCTCACTGTTTGGGAGGCCAGAAGTCTGAAATCAAGGTGTCATTGGGTTGTTCCCTTTTTGGGACCGCAGATGGAGAATCTGTTCTAGAACTTTCTCCTAGTTTCTAGTGGTTGCCAGCAATTCCTGGCATTCCTTAGCTTGTGGTAGCCTAACTACAATCTCTGCCTCAGTTGTCACGTGACATTCCCCCTGTGTTTCTGTGTTTCTGTATCTCTGTGTCCAAATCTGCCTCTTCTTATAAGGACAACAGTCATATTACATTTAGGACCCACTTTAATCCAGCATGACCTCATCTTGATTACATCTGCAAACTCTTTCAAAAAAGGTCACCTTCACAGATTGAGTGGACATGAATTGGGGGGAGGCACTATTCAACCCAGTATAGCTGGGAACTTGAGTGATTAAAAACTAGCCTTTAGATTGGTGTCATAAGAGATGAAAAGGCATTTTCACTGCTCTCTTTATCACATAACCCATATCCAATGTTAGGAAATACCACTGTCTCTACCTTCAAAATATATCGATTGCAACCGCTTTTCACTGCCTGCATTGCTACGACACTCATCCAAGCTGCCATCACCTCTCATCTGGATTACCTGCAAGTCTCCTCATAAGTCTTGCTACTGCTGTTTGTCTTCAATCTACTCAGAAGGATCCTGCTATAATGTCAGACTATATCCCTCCTCCACTCAGAATCCTTAAAGACCCTCCATCTCAGAGTAAAGGCCAAAGTCCATACCAGGACCTACAAGGCCTCTCCTACTCTCCAGGTTCATCTCCTGCTCCTCTTACTCTCAGCTACTAATGGCTTGCTCCCTCCTTAAGCTGGGCAGGCACAGTCCTGCCTCAGGGCCTTGGCACTAGCCATTTCCTCTGTCAGAATACTCTTCCCCAGAGACTCATGTGCTAGCTCCCTCATTTCCTTCAGATATTATTCAAAAGTGAATTCCTGGAAACTATGGTGACAGATATTAACTAGATTTATTGTGGTGATCATGTCACAACATACACAAATATCAAATCATTATATGTTGTGCATCTGAAACTGATACAATGTTATGTGTTAATTGTACTCAATTAAAAAGACAAGTTCGTAGAAGAGTTTTTTTTTAAGATTTTATTTATTTATTTATTTATTTGAGAGAGAGAGAGAGAGAGAGAGAGAGAGAGAGCACATGCAAGAATGGGGTGGGGCAAAGGGAGACAGAGAGAATCTCAAGCAGACTTCCCGATGAGCATGGAGCCCAATGCCTGGGCTTGATCCCAGCACCCCAAGACCACGACCTGAGCTGAAACCAAGAGAGTCAGATGCCCAACCAACTGAACCACCCAGCCGCCCCAAGGAGAGATTTTTCTAAATACTATTATTATATTACATATTATACTAATATCAGTGGAAAAATAAAAATTATACATTACAAAAAAGCAGATTCTTCTGTGAGGATTTCCATTGACACTACACTTAAATTTCAATCTGTCACTCTGACACCTCACAACCCCATTCCCTGCTTTACTTTTTTTATTGATATAATTAACATATAACATTGTATTAGTTTCAAGTGTATAACATAATTAGATATTCCCTGCAGAATGATCACTACAATAAGTCTAGTTAACATCATCACCATACATAGCTACAAAATTTTTTGTCTGTGATGAAAACTTTTGAGATCTACTCTCTTAGCAACTTTCAAATATACGATATTAACTATAGTCACCATGCTGTATATTATATCCTATGACTTATTTATTTTATAGCTGAAAGTGTGAAGTATGTATTTTTTTAACCACCTTCATTCTGCATACCCCACTCCCACCTCTGGCAACCACTAGTCTGTTCTCTGTATCCATGAGCTCTTTTTTTTTTTCCTGACTCCACATGTGAGATAATATGCTATCTTATCTTTCTTCTTCTTGTTTCATTTAGCATAGTATCTCCAAGGTCCATCCATGTTGTCACAAATGTCAAAATTTCCTTTTTTTAATAGCTGAATTTTATATACACACATTTTCTTTATCTATTCATCCATTGATAGACACTTATGTTGCTTCCACATCTTGGCTATTGTAAATAGCGTTGCAAAGAACATGTGGGTCCAGATATCTTTTCAAGTTAGTGTTTTGTTTTCTTCAGGTAAATACCCAAAAGTGAAATTGCTAGATCATATGGTATTTCCATTCGTAAATTTCTGAGGAAACTCCATACTGTTTTCCGTAGTGGTGGCAGCAATTTACATTCCCACCAATTGTGCAAGAAGGTTCCCTTTTCTCCACATCCTCACCAACACTGGTTATTTCTTATCTTCATGATAACAGCCATTTTAATAGGTGTGAGGTGATCTCACTGTGGTTTAATTTGTATTTCTCTAATGATTAGTGATGTTGAGCATCTTCTCATGTACCTGTTGGCCAACTGTCTTCTTTGGAAGAATGTCTATTCAGGTCCTCTCCTTTCCCTGCTGTATTTTGTCCTTAGCACATATCACTGTCTAACACACTATATATTTTACCCATTTATTTTCTGTTTCCCTAAAATCCAAGGGAAACTCCACAAAGCAAGCAAACTTGTCTAATCGGTTTACTGCTGTTTTGAATAGTGCCGTGCACATAGCAAGCACTCAAAACATATTTACTGAATGACAGAATTTCTTAGAATAGTTTATATTACCCCAATCAAAGGGAAGAAGGGGTGTAAAAGGGAGGGGAGGAGGCGAGAAACAGCTAAAGAAAATTCTAATGAATAAGAGCTATAATTATAGCTTTCATTTATTATGTCTTCTTTCAATCATTTATTCACAATTTTCTAATTGCATTCTTGATGAGTATCTGGGTTTAACAAAAAAGGAGTGAATGCACTAAGCAAAGTTTGTTTCTTATTCACGAGGTTCCTCTTTTGATTTTGCATCTTTACTCTCCTGGACTCCTAAGAGAATTGCATCCGCTTCTAGTATAGTTGTATCTGCAGTCGCTCCCAGGAATCTAGATGTAAGTTCAAGATCTAATAGCCGCAGTCGGACTCTGGTTCCCTTCTGGTATTTCCTAAATAGTAAGAAAAACAATTCCATGAATTCTGCATACACAATATGAACAACTAGTTTAAGGTAAAACTCAAATTCTAATTTTAATGTGGTGGCTCAAAATAAAGGAGGTAATACATCTTTTTTTTTTTTAAACTTTATACCAGTATCTGAGAAATAGTTGTTTTTGACAGAAAAGTAATTTAGATGTATCAGAATTTTTATCTTAAGGTGACTTTTAAAGATTTTATAAGCAAAATAAAAACACAGTCCAAACCAAAATTCAAACAAGTCAATTCTCAAAATTGACATTTATTTTAATATGTCATTCATTTTTTAAAACCAGAGAGTGAAATCAAGGGGAAAAAAAAGATTTTCAGATACTTTTTTCTTCTAAAGTTAAAAATCTTCTTTTAAAGTAAAGGAAATTGTACAAAAGCAAAATGGGAAAAAGTCAAAATGTGAAGCTTAGCGCTGGGGCTTGACCACACTGTAATTAGTGTAATGACAGCCATAACATGCACGATGGCTCACTTTGGTCAATAAAATCATATTTTACGATACCAAATGAAAACCTAAACTCATCTGCCTTCTTCCCTGATCAAGTATTTTAAGAGTATAATACCAACATTACGAAAAGGCACAGGAGAATGAAAATATTGCTACTGATTGAAATCCAAAAATCTTTAAAGATCTAAATATACAGGTATACCTTGTTTCATGTGCTTCCCTTTGCACTTTGCAGATACTACGATTTTTACAAAGATTTGTGGCAACCCTGTGTAAGTGAATGTATTGCTGCCATTTTTTCAAAAGCATTTGCTCACTTTGTGTCTCTTTGTCGCATTTTGGTAATTTGCACAATATTTCAAACTTTGTCACTATTATTTTATTTGTTGTGGTGATCTGTGATCAGTGATTACAACTGGTTGAAAGCTCAGAAGATAGTTGCAGTTTTTAGCAATAAAGTATTTTTTTAATTAAATTATATGCAGCTAACCTTTCAGTAGGGTTTGAACCGCACAGGTCGACTTATATGTGGATTTTTTCCAAGAAATACCGTACAGTACTATAAATATATTTTCTATTCCTTATGATTTTTCTCAATAACATTTTGTTCTGTTTTTTTTTTTTTTTTTTTTTAGAGAGAAAGAGTTAAGTGCAAGCAGGGGAGGTGCAGAGGGAGAGGAAGAGAGAGAATCTTAAGCAGGCTCCACACCCAGAACAGAGCCCGAGGCAGGGCTTGATCTCACGACCCTGAGATCATGACCTGACCTGAAACCAAGAGACAGACACTTAATTGACTGAGCCACCTAGGTGCCCCCAATAACATTTTCTTCTCTCCAGCTTATTTTATTATAAGAATACAGGATATATAATACACATAACATACAAAATACATGTTAATTGACTATATTATCAGTAAGACATAGGACTTCCAGTCAACAGTAGGCTATTGGTAGTTAAGTCTCTGGGGAGTCCAAAAATTATACACAGATTTTCTACTGAATGGGGGCTAGCGCCCCTGTAACTACTTCATCGTTCAAGGGCGAATTGTACATTGCTTTTTTAGACACAATGCTATTATTGCATACTTAGTAGGCTAAAGTATAGTGTAAACATAACTTTTATATGCACTGGGAAACGAAAAAATTCATTTGGCTCACTTTATTGCAATATTTGCTTCCTTGGGGTGGTCTGGAACCAAGCCTGCATTATCTCTGAGGTATGCCTGTGCACTTTTATTCTAAGTTAATTTTAAAAATTAAATAATTTTACATAAATGAAAAGTAAAGAAACACAGTTCTCCAAAAGTCACTGGAAAAGGAATTTTGTAGAACATATAATGAGTAGTCTCCACACGATGTTTGATTAGGTGTTCTGAAGGAATTTATAAATGGTCCATTAAGTAAACATGAAGGCTATTCAGTTTTTTTTTAAAGATTTTATTTATTTATTTGACAGAGAGAGCGAGAGCCCAAGCAACGGAATCTGCAGGTAGAGGGAGAGGCAGGCTCCCCACTGAGCAGGGAGCCCGATGCAGGACTCGATCCCAGGATCCTGGGATCATGACGTGAGCCAAAGGCAGATGCTTAACCAACTGAGCCACCCAGGTGCCCCAGGCTTCTTGGTTTTTTTTAAAACACATTTTTCTTTCTGATTGTAGAAGCAAACGTTCTTTTGTAAAACTGTAAAATAGTGAAGTCAGTCATATTTTCGAGTCCTTCTATATGTATATTTACATGTATGTATACATGAGTGTGTATTTGACAGCACAGATCTTACTTTCTATCTTTGTTTAAAAATTTGAAGAGATATCCTAGAATATTAATTGAGGCATAGCTTTATATTCTTAGAAAACAGCAATTATAAGACATATTCTATATGAATTAACCACTGGGAAAATAAGGTTAGTGCATAGACAAGGTAAGACTGAACACTATTTTCTATATTACTTGGAACTATACCCTATGTTATAACAGATTCTTTCATTTTGTCCTTACAGCATGACTCAGAGTAATTCAACCAATCAGCTTTGATTCATGTTGACCCCTCCTCCCCTCCTTTCCTGCAACATCCAGTTAGCAAGTTTAGTTTATTTCTTTAACAGATATTTCTTGAACTTAACCCTTCAAGTCTCATCACCCCTTAGCTGAAGCTTGAGGTCTGATGTGATCTTCTCAGAGCCCACATTTCTAGCCCACTTCTCAAGATGGGTTCCATATCTTGGCCTAATGTCCACTCCCACATAGTTCTATTCCTCTGTCCCTCTGTACCTTTGCTTCTATTGCCAGCACTGCTTGAACTTCTCATCTATCCCACTGATTCTTAAGTTCTAGGCAGAACTGGTTACATCAAATGCAGCTCCCGAGAACCTTGATATTCTCCTTGTCGTAATGAAGAGTCTGTCACTGGAATTCCCATGGAAGAAAGAGGTTCTGCAGTCATAGACTGAATGTAAATCTGAGCCCTGCTACTTACTAGTTGGGTAATCCTGGGTAACTTGCTTTCTCTGAACCACAATTTCCTTATCTACGATGATAGTGATTCCAACTACTTTGCAGGTGAAGGTTAAATGGGATAATATGTTGAAAACACTTAGCATATGACTGCAAATGTCAGCGCCCCTCACATACTTGTGTTGGTTATCTGTATAAGTCTCTGATTTCTCATTAGTCTGTATGCTCCCCCAAGATCTGGCACTGTTATTTATCTCTGTATCCTTCCAGTACTGATGCACCAGGTACTCAAATGTCTGTCAATAAATTAATATGATAAAAGCCACCAGATCACCAATGATCTAGAATTTCTATTTTCTTGGCTTTAGCAGCTATGTGGACTGGCACATCTACTTAACCTCTCTGAAATTTGCCTGGCACTGTGCCTAGCATATAGTGGTTAATAAATGTTAGTTTTCTTCTTCCATTGTTCAATTGTTGGCTTCTTTCTTTTTACTTAGTTTTAGGAGTATTACTCTTCAGTAGATTATAAACTAATCATGAGGAGATGAACAGTGACTTTTTATAAAAACAGTTGAACATGTCACAAACACTAGAGACAAAAAATTCTGGGCAAAGTCATAGTAAAGAAGAAGTTTGCAGTATAAGTGGTCTGTAAATGATAAAAATCTCCAATTAAAATAAAAACAGAAACACCATGAGTGCCCAGTATGCTTGGTAACTTATGGAGGGCAAAAGTTTGTTCCCATTTTTAGATGTGGTGGCCTTTTTTTTTTTTTAAGATTTGTTTACCTCTTTTAAAGAGAGAGAAAACGAGTGGGAGGGGGAGAGGGAGAAAGAATCTCAAGCCGACTCCGCACTGAGGACAGAGCCCGATACAGGGGTCGATCTCACAACCCTGAGATCACTGCCTGAGCTGAAACCAAGGAGACGACACTTAACCAACTGTGCCACCCAGATGCAGTAGCTTTTAATGATTTTAATGCTTTGCCTTCATCTCTAAAAAATATGGAAATTCTGGGAATTACCCAGTGAGATGGAAATGGGAGATGAAAAGCAAACTGCAGGCCTTTATGTGTGTTGAAAGAATTATCCAAATATATGCATTGTGCACTACATAAAACAGAACAAAACAAAACCTTTAAAAGATTCTCTTATGCTATCTAGAGTAGCTGTTTCTACTTTTATGGTACTTCATTTTTACTCTGTATTCTTACAGTTAATTCCATGTGTTATCTCCTTTATCAGACGATAAGATCCTTAAGGGTGGGGATTTCATATCTGTCTCTTACAGTACCATGACGATATTTCACATAATGTAGCCTTCTGAACAGTGGTTTTCACACTTTCCAGTATATCAGAAACACCTGGGGTACTGGTTAAAATGCAAATAGAGGGAAGCAACCCTGAATATGAGGTGGCAAATCTGAGGTGGAACTTAGGAATTTACCTTTTTAGCCAGCTTCTCAGGTGATTCTGACTCAGGCTCCTCTGGTCACCACTTGAAAAAAATCTGGCCTAGAATGATGTTTATTATATACAGTCAAGTACAGGAGAACAGGACAGTCTACATAAATACAAAAGGCCAGTAAAATGAGGACCTGTGACAAAACTTTGTGGCCACCATTAACAAGCTTCAAGAGTAACAGACGTTTTCCATAAGTGGCGACAGTCTTCTAGGGTAATTTAGATAGGTTAAAAAAAAAAAAAAGAAAAGAAAGAAAGAAAGAAAGAAAGTCAGGAATGTATAATGGAGAAATGCACCTAAAAAGAGTTCCCTGAACGAAGCCCACTGACGGCCTGGAGTGGGGCTGCCACCCCTGCACTCAAGACTGTCCATTCTGGAAAATCCAGGACATGGAAAGGTCAGCATACTTCTCCAACAGAAATAGCAGCATACAATTAATATGGAGTTTATCCTTGCTTTAACTTTGAAACACTTTTTAAAGAAAAAAAAAAAGTAATGTATTTCTGAGAACTCCCATTTCTTCCAGTGTAATTCGAGGTGAACCTTCAGTATTGTAGTCTTTGATAATCACTAGTATTACTTAGTCTTCCCATTTGGGTTTCCATTGTTCCACATTACAAGATTTAAAATGAATATGCCAGGGACACCTGGGTGGCTCAGTCTGTTAAGCGTCTGGCTTCGGCTCAGGTCATGATCTCCCAGGTCCTGGGATCGAGCCTCTAGTCAGGGAGCCTCCTTCTCCCTCTCCCTATATGCCCCTCCTGCCTGCTCGTGTTCTCTCTCTCAAATAAATAAAATCTTTTAAAAAATAAACAAAAAATAAAATGAATATGCCAGTAAACTCTTTTCTCAGATTGTTTATGCAGCCTTTTTTATTTATTTTTTTTATTTATTTGACAGAGACACAGCGAGAGAGGAAACACAAGCAGGGGGAGAGGGAGAGGGAGAAGCAGACTCCCCGCTGAGCAGGGAGCCTGATTCGGGGTTCCATCCCAGGACCCTGGGATCATGACCTGAGCCGAAGGCAGACGCTTAACGACTGAGCCACCAGGTGCCCCTATGCAGACTTTAAATGGTCACTTTATTCAAAGATTTTGGCCTATGTATAAAAATCCAGAAAAGGCAATGTAGTGACTGAGAACATGGACTCTGGAGTCAGAGAACTAGACATGTGCAGTTTTATCACTTATAAATATATAACTCTGAGCTACTTTATCTGTTTCAGTGTCCTCATTTGTAAAATGGGAACCCTTGTCCTAGGTTCTTGTGAGCATGAAATAAATTAACACATGCTGAGCCTTATAAATGCTCATAAATGTTAGCTATCCCCCATCACTCACCACCACTCCCAGCATCATCATCATCAACACAAACCCAGTAAAAACTGATCCTCTATGTTGGAGTGATGCGGAGTACAAGAGCACTTTCACAGTTACAATGAAATCAATAAAAGATTCATACAGAAGGGAAATTTGGAGGTGGGTTTTCTTCCCATATTTGCTTTGATTCAAATTTTACTTATTTTAATGGTACAAGCACTCTTCTTTTTAAAATATATAACAAAAATGTTCTACAAAAATGAAAACCATTTCTTTTGAAATGAATGTTGAATTTCCAATAAGGATGTGAGGCAAAATAGCTCTGAACAAAAGCAAGTAAAATTCAGAGAACTACAGCCTGAACAGTCCGCATTTCCCAGCACTGACCACAACATAACTAAAAACAAGAAAACCACATATACTGTCAGTCACAACAGGGTCACGGTGATTTATCTACTCATGTACTTTCCTTCGGGAGGGGCTCAGGAGGACTGAGGAGCAGCAAGAGGTGTCCCATTTTACCTTTCTGCTATCTCTCTGCTTCATTAACTTTGGGTGGACTTAAGCCTTTTATGAATCTATTTGTATTTTTAGCACATACCATTTCTTAGAAGAGGAAGACAACAATTTCTATAGATTCATTATTTGTTCCTCCAAGAAGCAATCTTTAGCTTCATTTTATATTCAATAGTAGCCTTAACTTCTAAGCCAATCAATCATCCCTTTTCATGATTTTTCTAAACCCGAATCTGTCTCGTCTTCTTTTTATAATGGAGTTTTATTATTCTTTTATCTAGTTCTTCCTCATTCCTTTGATTGTATCAATGGACTCTTCTATAAATTGCACAGATACCTATAATAAAATTTTGCTACAATGTGAAAGGGGTTCACAGATTACCTGAAGGCCAACCATGGACCTGTAAGATTAAGCAGCCCCGCTCTAGATTTTAAGTCTGTTTATCTTTCTTGAAGGAAAAGAAATGGGTTCTCATTTTATTGACACATCATGGCCCTGTGATAATTACTTCTGTTTTATTTCCAAAGTGCTTCGTAAGGAAACCCAGGACTTTACTGCACAAGCTCATGGAGCTAATGCTCAAAGCCATACAAAGCCATACAGATTTATTTTCTAATGGATATACAAATCCATAATAGGGGCGCCTGGGTGGCTCAGTCATTAGGCGTCTGCCTTCGGCTCAGGTCACGGTCCCAGGGTCCTGGGATGGAGCCCCACATCGGGCTCCCTGCTCCGTGGGAAGCCTGTTTCTCCCTCCCCCACTGGCCCTGCTTGTGTTCCCTCTCTCGCTGCGTCTCTCTCTGTCAAATAAATAAATAAAATCTTAAAAAAAAATCCATAATAAATGTAAAGAAAAAATTTTCTTTTATTATTCTTGGTCACTTAATTAAGTCTACCCTAATTAGAAATGAATAAGGGCAGGTGTTAAAAGAAGAATTAGATGCACAGCATTATGTTTTCAAATTAAAAATATGGAAGAAGAAAGATAAATCAATAAAAAGTATCCAACAAAAAACAGGTTTAAGATGATTATCTTAAGAGGCTGGATGGACCCACTGTCTTGAATATTGGGCCCACCATAAAGCACAGGTTTTCTAAAATGTGTTGGAAATGCTTAGAGGTACTTTTTGGTTGTCACAATGATCAGGGTGACATTTAGCAGAGGGTGGGTGGAATGCAGACATTTTGTAATATACAGAACTCTCTGCACAACAGAGTTGTCCTGCATCTGTGCTAGACACTGATGTGGGTGGAAAACCTACTTTTAATTATCTAAGCCTAGAACTATATCTGCTAAAGATAACAAGTTATTTTTTTAAATCAAAGTTTAAGTGTACACTAAATTTCCAGAAGTGTGATTACTGTGTAAATGAAGAGAAGACTGACTTTGTTCAGAATGTTCACTGTTTCAGAAAAATCACATCACCATAAACAACACCGCCATTTCATTTTTGTGTTTTTGCTACATGTGGTAAGTGTATCTTCTTTGTAGTTTAACCTTTGGCCTACTCTTTGCATTGGTAGATCAGTCCCCTCTATACCCGCCATCTAAGATACATGATTTATGTTCTTATATTTCATTGAAATGGACTGATAAAAACTTAACTAAAATATCAATAATACCAAACACCACAGCCCAACATAACTTTTTGTGATAACAGAAACACTTTAGATAAGGCTTGAGCACTTGAAATATGCTAGTGTTGAGTGAGGAACTGAACTTTTAAATTATACTTAATTAATTTAAATTTAAATTTAAATTAAAAAGCCACATCACAGTGCTGCTCTAGACCATTTCAAATTGACAAGTAAGCATACTTGTCCCACAATTTATAAATACACATTGTGGCAGAAAGGCTAGTTTTGCAGGAAAAATAGCATTCCAAAATAATCTGTTATAATAAATACCAGTAATTAGATTCAGCAATAATAAAGTCAGATACCTGTTTGCCATTACTAACCCCTCAAACATTTCTCTCCTTTCTGTTACCTTTTGTATTCTTCCTCAGTTCCACGTGTGACATTGTACTAGACCCATAGGCAGCTGAATTGTCTTATTAGATATTTTGAGGTTGTAGTTAAGTTCTCCATAAAGATAGCTTCCCCCATATTACAGGCATAAAATTAAGATACATGGAAGTAAAATCACTTGCCTAATGCTACAAAGTGGTATGAAAGGATTCACAGATTTTTTTTTTCCTCTTCCTTTTCTCAAGTTCTCAATTACCTGTGACTTCTGGCAAGAACTATAAACTTAATCCCTTTAGGGGTGGTAAGAATTTACCACTTCATATAAGCTTATAATGTCCTCCCTTTTAAATAAAACATAGAACACACTGTTGTCATCTGACTCATTATTTTGACTGCTCCCCCATTAGAAAAATGATGACTTTCAGTGCTAACAAATAATAATATCAAAAAAAAAAGAAAGAAATATCTGTGGCTTCATGCAATTTTGTTTCTTTTTTTTCCTTTTTTTTAATTAGGAAAAACATCCCAGATATTATTTTTCAGAAATCTTATATTTCATAATAAAACCACTGAATAATACTGCGGTCCTGAAAGGCAAATAGGATGTCTCCAATGAGCACATTCAAAATAAAAATAGCCTGTGTTTTTCTACTGCTTGTTGTGTTTCTTTCTTTTAACTTCAAGTGCTTGCCTCTGACTGATCTTTGTGAACTCCAGCCTAAATGGATTCAATCCCAGCCTTCACCAGGACTGCTGTCTTCCACTGTGTGCTTTCTCAGACCATATGCTGTAGTAAATGAGCCTGCATGGCTGAGCTGTTTAGGAAAAGGGCAATTAAATCTGGTTTTGCATTTCTTTATTAAGGACATGCTTTAAAGACTTTCCTTTGGAGAGGTTTTTGACATTCTTTCCATAGACATTCTTTAACATCTGTCAGTGCATGCTAGTGATGGTTCTCATAGACTTAAAATAGAGAGGATCCCTGTGACTAGTTCTTTGACATAAATATACTAATAATACAAAGCTGACAAATATAAGGCTTGGATTAAACCTCAGTATCTAAAGGGAATATTGTGAGGAATTCTGACTTTGCTAGTCAATTTGGCTGTCTTGCTGTAATCACAATTCTCAGAGGTTTTAAAAATAGTTCTTTTGAAATCATTAGACATCTATGTTTTTATTCCAATGAGTTAAAATAGTTTAGAACTTTTTCTGATTTTCATATAATTCTTCATTTAAAGTTTTAAGACTTTAGAAGTAAATTTTTTCTTTTCCTTTTTGAAGAGAAAAAGTTAAAATATTTCTACTGGTTCAACTAACACCTATTTGATTTCTTCTAATTTATACAAATGTTCACAGTAACACTGATCTATATGTGAAGCCAGCAACTTGTCCGTGTGCGTGTGTGTGTGTGTGTGTGAGAGAGAGAGAAAGAGAGAGAGAGAGAGAGCACATGTGGAAATGTGTGTACTTTGTTCTTCAAATGAACTTTGTGGACATCAATTTCCTATCTTTAAAAAGCACAGTGTTATGGGGCGCCTGGGTGGCTCAGTCATTAAGCATCTGCCTTCAGCTCAGGTCATGATCCGAGAGTCCTGGGATCGAGCCCCACATCAGGCTCCCTGCTTGGCGGGAAGCCCGCTTCTCCCTCTCCCATTCCCCCTGCTTGTGTTCCCTCTCTGGCTGTCTCTCTCTCTCTCTATCAAATAAATAAGTAAAAAAATCTTTAAAATAAATCAATAAATAAAATGAAAAGCAGTGTTAGAAAAGATCTAAGATCTTTTGCAGTTCTATGATTTTGTTCTACTTTTATACAATGTTAAGTATTTGAAAACTGATATAGTGTAAAATGACTAAGTGCAAAACATATATACAAAATGCAAGATTTTAATAATCTTTATTAGCTATGTAAAATATATAAAATGTTATTATAGCCTTAAATATTCAATTAACAAGTGAACCCTATGCAAACTACTTGGTGCATTCTGGATTTGTCTCACTTTTCCAAAATACCATCTGCCATGTTTCTCTGACCTATCTGGTCTATTGCTTCTTTCTGTCCAATCTGTCAGATGTCCTTCATGATTTTCTCACCACCATATTATCCACACTGTTATTATCAAGCACAGTAGCTATGGTTAATAAAATGAAGGTAGAAAGTGTTCATAAAGTTCTACAGCTCTCCAATATTTCCACTCATTAAAATTTAAAATGCAGGAGCGCCCGGTGGCTCAGTCGTTAAGCATCTGTCTTCGGTTCAGGTCATGATCCCAGGGTCCTGGGATCGAGCCCCGCATCAGGCTCCCTGCTCGGCGGGAAGCCTGCTTCTCCCTCTCCCACTCCCCCTGCTTGTGTTCCCTCTCTTGCTGTGTCTCTCTCTGTCAAAAAAAAAATTTTTTTTTAAATGCAGCACAAATCTTAAGTTCTAATTTATTATCCCAGGTCATCAGAAGATGTAAATGGGAAACAAAAATTATTATACCTAGAACTTCTGCTACCTGAATTATTGCCAAAGTCCTTTGAAAAAAACTAATGATTATCCCTTAAAAAAAAAAAAAACAAAACTAGAGAGCGAATGTGCTTACTTGCTAGGCCAAAATAAACAATGCAAATCAATTGGCAACTGGAAACCTACTTGCCATTGTGGCCACGAGCAATGGATAGTGTTCCTAATACCAAACTGCATTCTCTCCAGTTGCAATCGTCCTACATAAGGATTTTCATTTTTTTCTGTAATTCAAATATAAATGTATGATTTTGTTTTTCCCCTTAACCAAGTTCTTTTTAACCTTTACTATGCCAGCTAGTATTCTGTGTCACCATAAACGGAAGTTTTGTCTCATTCAAGCATTGATTTATTTTATGCAATGTGAAAACGAAACATCTTTAAATTATAATAACTTTACTTTTTAATGTGGAATATGCATACAATGTAATATATTAGATAGAGAATCAATAATCTTTTCTCAGAGCTACAAAATAAGATGTATCAAGATGTGAGACACCTGAGATATGCTGATGACTCACGCTGGGATCAAACCTGGAGCAAGTACTATGACATCGAAGCAAAAAGCGATATATTTTGGGGTATATAATTTTTAAGCAAATATATGTATTTATTGCCAGAGAAAAGTTCTGTCTGTGTAGAACAGAGGAAGGAGTATGAGCTTCACATAGTTTCACAGAAAGATCTAGGTTTGACTGTGACTGAGTACAGGAAACTTACCTTGAATGGACTGTTAATTTGTCTGTAAAAGGAGGCTAATATATACCACCTGGCAAGGTTGATGTGAAGCTTCATGCATTATAAGGTATGGAATGTGCCTGGCACATAATACATACTCAATAAATACTAGCCATTATGAAATTCACTACATTCAGACAACTGAAAGGATAGTAACGTCAAATATTGATGTACAGAAGACACTAGAACACTGTTCAAATGAACAAGTGTAGAAGCAATCTTCAATGTATATAAACGAAACAAAAGGAACATAAAACTCATTGAAGGCATTCTTCTGAGTTTGAATTTGGAGCTGAGGGAAGGGGCCAATAAAATCCAGAAATTACTTTACAATTTACAGGGACAGATTTGTTGACTCTACCGGGAGTCAGAACTGGAAGGCATAACAGAATTGCTCCTGGAAGCTTTTTACAATTTTTTCCCTTTTCTTCTCTTTTCTTTTCTTAAAAATACTTATGCCAGGGGTCCAACCCAGACCTACCCCATCAAAATCAATGGGGTAGAGCTGGAGATTTATGTACATTTGGGAAAAAGCCCCTCAAAATGTGTTTGGTCCCTGACCTTGTTCAAAAAGCATTGGTTAATGTGTTCCTAAGTTAGATTCTCTGAGTCTTTGTCTCAATCAAATTCCAAATGAATTGTTCATGGTAGTTTCTGGGCCAAGCTGAATCTTGCCCAATTCAAGCTTTAATTTCCTAACAAGTGCATGCAGTACAGATATTATGTAGAAGGTCAAAATTAGAACTGCACTTTTAAATGTCAAATATAAGACGAGCAAAGTTGTTTTGCCATTATGAATACTGAAGAGATTAATATGTATTTTCATCTAAACAAAGGCTGAATCATTTTATGTTAGCTGTATAAGATTTACTGCAGTTAAGGATGTATTTTCATGACCAAAAGATTTTCAAAATCACTTCCACAGTGCTTGAAAACCTAACACTTACTATCATATACAACAAGAGTAAATTTAGCTCAAAAATTACCTTATGGCAGATGTTATCTCCTCATTACCTCAGCTCTAAAACATCTTTGATTATTTCCTCCACTGGTAGAACCTCTGTCTCCAGATTCCTAATTCTCTGCACTTTTGACTACATTAAGAGAACAGAAGACTTCTAAATTCATTGTTCCAACCCATTTTCAGAGTTTCCTTTTTTCTTTTAATCTTCTATCTCTCTAAATTAATTACTTATTAAATAAGTATTGTTGAATTTTCAACAAATACCTACTCAACATCTTTATGAGGTAAGGGGATACCAACAAGAGAGAGAGAAATATCCTGTCTCCCCCCCCCCAACCCACAGAGTCAAAAACAGAGTGACGAGCTATACTCCACCTTGGCGGGACATAGAACTACTTTAGCAGGTTGGTCCTGATTTCTGTGCCCTTTCAACAAGAGATGAGACTATCAGATGCCTTCTGGAAAGCCAAATACTTAAAAGACGATTATTGCAGTAGCTTATGTGGGCTGGCAAGGGTGAGAGGAAAATCTTTTATACAAGAATTGGACCCATACTGCAGATTTCACGCAATCCAGAGTGTTTTAAATTTTTAAACAGTCTCCAGTGTAGGCCAAGAACCAGTGTCAATGAGGAGAGAAGATGGAAGGTACAGGGGCTGGGACATAAAACTCCTATCACAGACCAATCCTGAAGTTAGGCTGGTTTTAAAAAGACTCTCAGACTTGGAATAGAGCTTGCAGTCGACTTGACAATGACAAGCCTTGGTTGATATTTGCCCTTCACACCTCCAAATCTGGGCATATTTATTAAACACTCTAGTTCGTGCCCTTTAATTAAAAACTGAGGTCACAGAAGCTTGGAAATAAAAAATTGGAAATTGGAATTTGGAATTCCAATTTGGAACTGGAATTGGAAATAAAAAAGAAAACTAACTTTAGTTTAAAGGCATTTCAAGTGATAAGGTGGTTTTAGATTAAGTTCAAGCTCAATAAAAGTCAACAACGTGACTTTGCTTCCCCCAAAAGTTAATGGAATTTTCGGCAGAATTAGTACAAATATATATTCCACATAATAATCACAATCTCCTTTCACTTCTCTGACCATATCTAGAGAATTGTCATCTATCTGGGCAACACAGTCATAGGGTCATTGTTATTTGGGGTCTATCCCGAAGAAGAAGGTAAAATAATGTTATGTTGAATGATGAATTAAGGGAAGGAAAACATGTAGCAGGTTGAACAAAAGAAAACAAAAGAATAGAAAGAGGACCTTAATTACATGAGTGAAGAATCTGAAAAGCTTTAATATTAAAGAGGTCACAATATTTATTTTGTGCATCTATTTTGTGTACCTCCAAAAAAGAGAAATAAGAAAAATGGGTAGAAATTATAGGATGGCCAACTTAGCACACTTCAGTTTACCATGAGGAAGAACTTCTAACAGAGTTGGCCGGAAAGAGAATCGGTTGTTTTGTGTATTAATGGAGGAAATCACAGGGAATTTTTTTCCTTCTGATTTAAGAAATTGTTTCTGAGAACACTGGTATCTCTAGAGTGATTCTGCTCTAAATGCTAACAGAGTAAAATATTGTCGAGTCAAAAATCTTGGAATGGAATTCTGCAAAAAAAAAAAGAAATATTACATACTTCAGAGTCTCTGAATCAAAATCAAAGCACCTATTTATGATTAAAATTATAAATAAAAGCTTTTTTGTTTGCGTTTGCTTTTATTTAGTAGGAGGCTGTGATTATTTCCTTGGGGTTAGATAATGATATTATTTTGAAGTTCTTACTACCCAGAATACAACATTCAAAACATACTAAACTTCCAAAAGAACAGTGTTAGGTTAGCATTTTGACTAACATTAAGTATCTTTAAATAAATTCTTATGCTTTTAAGGTAAAGCAAAGCAAGACAGAATAGTGACTTAATTTTTCCCTTTACAATAAAAAGGGATTAGTGGTCCTTAATAAGAAATTCTTAACTTCGGGGAGTCTGGGTGGCTCAGTCGTTAAGCATCTGCCTTTGGCTCAGGTCATGATCCCAGAGTCCTGGGATCGAGCCCACATCAGTCTCCCTGCTTGGTGGAAAGCCTGCTTCTCCAAGCTCTCCCACTCCCCCTGCTCGTGTTCCCTCTCTCTCTGTCAAATAAATGAAATCTTAAAAAAAAGAAATTCTTAACTTTGACAAGTACTCAGTTCTCCTCTCAAATTCTATTTACCTGCATCTAGATTCCCTTGCCCATGTAAATGCACTTCGTAAATCAGTGCCTACAAAATGGGAGAAAAAAAAAAAATCTCAAGATCCTGAAGCTTTTTAACTTGCCAAGAAAACGTGAATGAGTGGCTAAATTCTGTTCAGAGAACAAATGTCATGTCATATTAATAGCTAAAGAAAGCCATAGTTTATCGGTTTCCTGACTAGATAACTAAAACCTTGGAAAACAAACTGACAGCGTTTAAGAACAATTCTGTTTCCCAATTTTCTCATTTTATGTGAACAATTCTATGATCATTATGCAATCTTGGGCAAGGCTATTTCTTTTGTGAAATGGGAATCACCATAGTACCCTACCCTACTAGGATTTCTGGTGAGACTGTACAAGAGAATATGTCCTCACATGGCCCTTCCTCAGTACACACGGAGCAAGTATAACTAGCTACTTTCTGTCACAATTAATGTAGGCCTGGCTGTAAGGTTTACTGTGGCTGGCAAACTGATGTGTCAGGGGGCTGATGCCTGTTGGGGACGGAGAGCAGTTGACAAAAAGTTTCCAAAGATGCCCTGTTCATAGAAATTGGATTTAACTTTTGATGGATGTCAATCAGCTAATCTACTAGATAGGCAATAGCAGCTGGACTTTTGAGGAAGTGTGTTTCTAGACCCTAGAGGGCCTCTCTGTTGAGAGCAGGACCCATGTGACTAAGCACATGGGAACAGAGGACGAGCGCTGAGGGAGACGGGCCTGGCATGACTGCTTGCTCTGGATCTGGTGCTCCAACCTGTCAATTTTTCACTGGTTTATTCATTCAATATGTATTTCTTAAAAGCCCATCTGTGGCAGGTACTCTTCTAGGTGCTGGAGTAGTGTTTGAGACAGGGTTCCAGCACTCAGAGAGTTTACACTGTGGTAGGGAGAAAAGGACAATAAACAAACCAGATAGGAGTAAGTGCTGTACAGAAAATGAAAGCAAGGGGATATGACCGAGAGGGGTGACAGCAGCCTGGGTGGTGAAGGAAGGGGTCTCTGAAGAAGTGACATGTAAATGGATCCCCGAATGACAAGAGAGTCAGCTGTGTGAAGAGCGGGGTAGAGCAAAGGCAGAGGTACAGTTGGTTCAAAGGCTCACAGGTAAGACAAAGCTGGCATGACTGAAGCAGCAGAGAAAACCAGCGTGGCTGGAGAGCCCTGGGTGACAGGGAGACGGGTAGGAGCCAGAGGCAGAGAGGAAGGCAGGAAGGAGGCCAGACAGTGCTTCATATACCAATGTAAAAGGTTTGGGGTTTATTGTAGATGCTCATGAAGAGCCCAAGTAGAAGGGAAATGTGTGATCAGATTTCTTTTTAAGACCACTCTGGCCGCTCTTGGGAAAATGAACTGTAGGGGACAGGGATGGAAAGATGCTGGGTGGGAAGGGCTCAAGGGCTAATCAGGAACTTATCCACGGGCAAATGCATTGCAGGGGGATGTAGGCTGTGCTGGCATACTGAATTGCAGACTTATAACAACCAGATCCAGCTCTATTGATAATACTGCCTGTCTTGGCTATAAGTCATTCAGGACCACGGTAGAGCTGAGCTGATTCTTTAATACACTGCTTGTATTCTTCTTAGTTTAACAAACATTTTAGGCAGGTGCGCAACCATCTATTTCCTATCATAATTGGCATAGGCCTGGCTGTAAGGTTCTCGGGGGAAGGCCAACTGACTTGGCAATAGAGTTGGATCCTTATGAAGACAGACAGCAGTTGACAGCTTTCAAAGATGTGCAGTGGGATCTAGGGATGCAGGACTTTCAAAATTTTCTAAAGCAGTAGTTACTCCTGCACTTACTCATTTATATATGTGTGTCTTAGTCTGCTTGGGCTGCTATAAGAAAATACCACAGGATGGGTGTCTTATTAAACATCAGAAATTTATTTTCTCACAGTTCTGGAAGCTAGAAGTCCAAGATCAAGGTTCTGGTTAATTTGGCTTCTGGAAGAGACTGTGCTCCCAGCTTGCACACTGCTGCCTTCTCACTATGTCCTCACATGGCCCTTCCTCAGTGCACACGTAGCAAGAGAGCACTCACGAGTCTCTTCCCCCTTTTACAAGGACACCAATCCCGTTGGATTAGGATCCCACCGTAATGATCTCACTTACCCTTTATTACTTCCTTATGGGTCCTATTGCCAAATATAGTCGCATTTAAGGGTTAAGGCTTCAACATATAAACTTTGGGGGAACTCAATTCAGTCCATAACAATGTGTTATTGTCATATGAATTCCTATTTGTATGAGTACATGCAAATATCAATTTGAAACATATATTTGTTATAATTATGTACCACACAGATACTCAGGATATGAAGAATAAGTGTGATCTTAAGGAGTTTAGGAGACTAGCAAGAGAGACAAACAACTACAACAAAATATGGAATACTACAGTAGAGGTATATATAAATACAAATAGTTCTATTAAGGAAAACATGTCAGGGAGCGTAGGGAGAATAACTGGTATTTATATTAAAGTTTATAGAGTAAGTGGAAATTCACCAGTGAAGCAGACAAGAAATTCCAAACCTACCTCAAAACCCAATTTCTTTTTTATTTTTTAAAGATTTTTATTTATTTGAGAGAGAGAGAGAGAGAGAGAGAAAGAGAGAGAGAGCATGAGCAGGAGGGAGGGGTAGAGGGAGAGGGAGAAGCAGGCTTCCCGCTGAGCTAGGAGCCTGATGCCGGACTCCATCCCAGGACCCTGGGATCATGACCCGAGCCGAAGGCAGTCACTTAACCGACTGAGCCGCCCAAGTGCCCTCAAAACCCAATTTCTATGAAAAAGGTCTCCCTCTGACTTCCCTAGCCTGAAAATATATATCCTTTTACTGAGTTTCAAGAATAATTATTGTTTACATATTTAAATCTTTCATTACCAACAACTTTGAATGAGTGCATGCCTTGTTTTCTAACTAGAATGTAGGTTGCTTCAAGGTAAGGATCATATCTGATGAATCCTTCAACAGAGTAGGAGCCTAGATAATAAAAGTTGCTTTGATTTGATGAGACTAAAGGATACAGAAGAGAGCTTAAATGTGAGAATCGGAGCTTCACAGTCAATTAGGTTCTGACTCCTCACTAAATGAAGAGAATATTACTGGTTAATTTCTCTGGGTCTCACTTTTTTCTGGCTCTTACAAGCTCTAAACCTCCACGAACATACTAGTTCAAACTCTTATTCAACAACCCCATCTAATTAGGGGTGATTGTAAAGGTTCCAGTCTCTACTACTTTTGATAGTCTCCTTTCTTGTTCAGACTTTATATAACAACTAAAAGGCCACAAAAATTCATTCAATATTATATTTAACATAAAAGGGTAACTAAGAACAATTCAATGATCAATCCTTAGGGTTTAAATTTGAACCTTAAAGTACGGTGAAAATCTTTGTTCACATCTAGTACAGCACAGCTAATTGTCCTACTTCAAGTAAATTACAGAGACTAGGACAGGTAACACCGGCAAGCAAATTAAAAAATACTAACTTTTGCTTTCTAGCGATTAGATTTAAACGTAAACATTTCACAATACAGTATTTATATATAAACAAAAAATACTCTAACGCTAACGTAAAAACATTTAAGTTTTGCACTTTCTATTTTGTAACAAAACCTTACCTAAACGAACAAGTGGGCTAAGAAGAAGCAACTCAATTAAAAAGTATTTTCTTCAACAATTCTGAAATAGACTAGTAATTGTAAAAATGAAAGAAATTAAAAAAAAGAAATAGTTCCATTTGAAAAGTGGTTACAGTTCTAACTTTATAGTGGCAAACTCCTTTGTTAGATCACATTAAATAAATTGGTTGTTAAAAACTAGTGCTAGCAACAAGTAATTCTGATGTCCAAGTATGGGACAGGCTCCATGACCACAAAACGATGCCAGTTCTACCTTTTAAATAGAGTTTGCCAAGAGGAGTGTGTTATTAGCCAGGCTTGGGTGAAACAATCCGCTGCCCACAAAGCTACTTTAATGTACTGTCTCTATTGAAAATCACAGCAATCCAACAATACATGACGATACTTTCCCATCACTGCAGCAATTCCCACCACAGGCAACACTTTGTCTCCAACAAAGAAGGCTCACATTCTATGTCTGCAAAAACCCCAGTCCTGACTAGTACTGTATGGCTGCCAAGAGGAACATCTGTGTGCTCCACAGTACACACAGCGCTGGCTCTTTTTTCCTCTGTTTTCTTCTTTTTTATTTCCTAGACAATAAACTTTGTGATTGCTTGGTAAGGAAATTGTCTTTCATTCCTTTCCTCTTCCTTTTATTTATTTGTTTGTTTGTTTGTTTAACATGACAGGCAAACAACTACATCTGCCATCTATTATTACTTTGAGTCCGAATCCTGAACACATAGTAAAGTTAATTTGTTTTCTGATTTCATTTGATTTTAAGACTTGTGATCCTCTGAAAATTGCTGACTTTAAAGCTGAGATCCCTAATAAAAAGAAGCCATTCAATTCTCAGAATATTCTAGAACTTTATTTATATTTAGAAAGTCATAAACTGAAATAAAATATGAAAGAATGGCAATATAGTCTCAAGAATAAAAAACGTGTAAACTACACATTCCCTATAGAAAACTTACAATATAAGCTGTTAGTTCCATAAGAATATTACATTTTGGTATTTTATACCACAAAAGACTTCTGTTATGTTGACCTTTAGCTCAAATCAACATTTGGGCTTAAAGAAGTAAAAAAAAAATTAAGGCACACCAAGACATAAATGAACACAGAATATAATTGGGAATTTCCCAGAGATAAAGGACATGTTAGACCCCCAACTTCTATCTGCTCCCTAAACAAAAGAAAAAAAATGCTCAATTTTATTAATAATCAAATGGATGCAAATTAAATCTAGATACTTTTTGTATTGATATGATTAATATTTGAAAACGGAATACCTATGTTTGCAAAGGAACAGGCTAGCTGGGATTTTAAACCAGTACTACTACCTTTCTAGAGAGCAATTTGGCAATGAGTGTTTATACCAGTTGGCCCAGAAATTTTACTTTTAGGATTTTAACCAAAACAAGTGAGAAGAGATGGGCATCAAGATGTTTACTATAGCTTAAGAACAAACAATTTAGAAAGAGCCAAGTATCTAACCAGAGCAGATTTGTTAAATAAATTAGGATACATCTCTACGAGGAATACTATACAACCAAGAAAAATATAGTTTCCGAGACTATATGATAAAAGTATTTTTACTGTATAGTTAATAAATGAAAATAGGTTATAAAATATGAGATATGATGGCAACCCACCTTTTAAAAAATATGCTTGCTACGGCGCCTGGATGGTTCAGTCGGTTAAGCATCTGACTCTTAATTTCAGCTCAGGTCATGATCTCAGGGGTCGTAAGACAGAGCCCCGTATCAGGCTCCATGCTCAGCAGGGAGTCTGCTTGAGATTCTCTCCCTCTCCCCTGCCCCTCCCCTCACTCACAAAAATAAATTAAAAAATCTTTTAAAAAATAATATCCTTGCCCAGAAAAAATTAAAATGTTACTAATAGTATTATTCCATGGTGATATGACAAATTTCTCTATTTTGTAATAAATATGCTCTTAGGTTCAGAACCAGTGAAAAGCCCCTAAATTACTGCCTTCTTAAATGATGCCAAAATGTAATTTATTATCATTAATAATAATGAAAATAAAGGGTAACTCATTTCTTCTTAAAGATATATTATATGTTTGGGGTGCTGGGGTGGCTCAGTCGGTTAAGCATCTGCCTTCAGCTCGGGTCATAATCCCAGGGTCCTGGGATGGAGCCCTGTGTCAGGCTCCCTGGTCAGCGGGGAGTCTGCTTATCCCCTTCCCTCTTCCCCTCCCCCCAATTTGTGCGTGCGCGCACTCTCTCTCAAATAAATAAACAAAATCTTTTTTTAAAAAGATACCTTATGTGTTTTCAAAACCTGTTCCACTGAAAATCATATAAAACTTCACATGAAAGCTATAGCAAGAGACAAATAGGAAGAGGGAATTAGTACTTAAGGGACTGGGAATGGAAAAATCTCATAGTTTATCATTTTAAGTAGTAGTGGACAATCACACAATTATAGTTCAGAAAGTTTAATGAAGATAGAGCTGACTCACACTCCTTTACATAGCCTGAAAGACCAGTCTGTGTGACGTGCATCTCTCAGTTTTAGTAGACTGAAACATCAACAGATAACTATAATTTGTGTGTGTCATTACTGACAGAAATGGAGTAAGTCGAAAATAATGAAATTTTTTATTTCTTAAATCAAAGACAATACAGAGTGTATTTTTACCTTTCATAGTTTGATAGTGCCTTACACTATAAAACTGGGTTAGAAAGGAAATCACTTTCTGCTTTTTTTTTTTTTAAAGCTATTCTCTAATACTTTACATTTAATATGCTTACTCTCCTCTCACATCTTGCATAGGAGCCAGGAAGCTACAAAGAGAAAATCTAATGAGTTCTGAAACCATGTAAAATGTGGACTTGATCACTTGATTTATATTGTTCTTTTTCCATGACACATTTTGTAAACTAGTATTAAACCACATAGCTGTTTGTGATTCTGCTAACCTGTCCATGTATTTCTTTTGGAAAAAAATAAAATAATTTTTTTTAAATGGCCAAAAAAAGTGTTTCCAAAGCAGCTGTTAAATAAATGAGAGAGACAGAGCTGTACTCTATTAAGTGATACTGATTTACTACATGGTGTTTAAAAACCATCACCAGAGGGATGCCTGGGTGGTTCAGTCAGTTAAGCATCCGACTTGTGATTTTGGCTCAGTTCACGATATCAGGGTCCTGAGACAGAGCCCTTGTCAGGTTCCATGCTCAGCAGGGAGCCTGCTTGAGATTCTCTCCCTCTCCCTCTGCCCTCGCCCCACTGGCACTCTCTCTCAGGAAAAAAAAAAAAATTAAAGACCATCACCAAAAAAGCAATGAAAAAAAAGTACCTGGTTTGTGATCCGGATTTCTCCTCACTGTATACAAGCAGAGTTTGTGTTATATTTTTTTAAAAAGATTTTATTTATTTATTTGACAGAGAGAGACATAACGAGAGGGAACACAAGCAGGGGGAGTGAAGAAGGAGAAGCAGGCTTCCCGCGGAGCAGGGAGCCCGATGCGGGGCTCCATCCCAGGACCCTGGGATCATGACCTGAGCCGAAGGCGGACGCTTAACGACTGAGCCACCCAGGTGCCCCTATTCATGTTATATTTTTAAAGTATTCTTATTATAGAAGCCAATTAATCTGTTTCCTGTATTCAGTAGTATACCACCAAATCATGTTCATAAATGAAGGCAAACTAGACAAATGAAGACCTGTCAACAAATAATACAACTTTTAAGAATGTATAGACTCCTTCTGATTTAATTACTAAATAAACGTACTGTGGGGGAATGCTTGTCTATCAAGTGAAATGTAATGCCATATTACCAAGACACAGGTGGGGGCTATGCCATAGATACACATATGCTTTCACTGAACATTGAACTTTTTTTTAATGGAGCTTTATTTAACTCCTACTATTTACATGCTATCTCACTTATCTCACACCAACAACTTTAAAGATAGATGTTACTATCACAATTCTCCAAGTGGAAAAACTTTCCCGAAGTCATACAGATAAAAAAATAGTACAGCTCAAGATTCAAACCCTGATCTCTCTGATTCCAATCTGTGTTCTTTTCACTATGTTATTGGGTCAAGAGAAGTAAAATGATTGAATGCTAACATTATGTGACACGTTATGGGTTGAAGTTTTAGCAGTGAATGCCACCAGATTACAAATACTCTATTTGTTGCCAGTGTTTCCTCTCTCCCCAAAGACACTGGTAAAGTCCATTTGTTCAGACAAGTTAAATCCAAACTAAAGTGTTTGACATAAGAAAACTGGTAGAGGGGAATGGGGGAAAAAAAAGAAGAGAGAGAGAGAGGGAGAGAGGGAGGCAAACCGTAAGAAACTCTACCGAGGGGTGATGAAAGGAGGTGAGTGGGGGGATGGGCTGAATGGGTGATGGGTATTAAGGAGGGCACTGGTTGTGATGAGCACTGGGTATTGTATGTAAGTGATGAATCACTAAATTCTACTCCTGAAGCCAGTATTACACTGTATGTTAACCAAGTAGAAGTTAAATATAAGCTTAAAAATTTTTTTTCATAAAAATTTAATGAGAATTGATAGGAAACTGGACAATTTTTTTTTTTTTTGCAAATCTGTCAAAAAGATACATTAATTGGACTGTCAAGTTATGACCTAATTGATTTCTAGAGAAGCTGGACTATCAGTTCAGTGATATAAATGGGTTTTCTGTTTGGGGAACTCTGATACAATCATACACATAAATTAAAAGAAACAAAATAGTGTTTATATGCATGTACAAATATTAAGTGAAGCCAACATTTAACATAAAATCTGTGAGTGGAGGACTCTTTGGATATGCCGAGCCAGCTTATGAGAGTGGGGAGGAGCGTGCTGGGGTGTTCTGTGTTGACTATTGCTTTGACTTTCCGTTTCTACCCACATGTACTAGCAATCACAGTTTCAGAGACACTTACTGAAAGATCAGGGCAGAGTTTCTCTACAAATTCCTAAGAATGGATCACTTACCTCACCTGATTTCACTAATGACTTTCATCCTTCCCTTCAAGAAAATTTTGCTCAGACTGAAAAAAAAAAAAACTTTTGTGGTTACACCTCATCCTTACACATTTGGAAGCAGACACACTCCTTTGACAAAGTTTTTGCTGGCTGAGAGACATATTGATTACTTAAGTATCATCATGATGCAGTCATGCAATCAAACATTTCATATGTCATCAATCAGCCCATTATTTTATTGATCCTTTTGCCTACATGATGGTTTTAAGACAAAAAGTTTACCTAATCAGAGATACACATACTTACTTTTTGCCCTTTTAGATCGCTGTGACCATAACTGCATGCAAAAATTTATTGTGCATGCAATAAATTATTTTTGTAATAAAAATAAACAAAAAATCAGCTTAGGCTCCATCATCATTAAGAAACTGTTACTAAGTATTCTTTTAAGGAAATTCTTTTTAAGGAGGACACCTTTTAGTTTTCTGGTCTCTCCACAATGTTATCAATTCCTCCTGCCATGCTGGAACGGGCCTCAATTTCCCATATGGCTTTTATTTTTTTTTTTTAGTGTTCCGTGATTCATTGTTTGCATGTAACACCCAGTGCTCCATGCAGTAGTGCCCTCTTTAATACCCATCACCAGACTAACCCATCCCCCCAACGCCCTCCCCTCTAGAACCCTCAGTTTGTTTCTCAGAGTCCATAGTCTCTCATGGTTCGTCATCTCCTCCTCCGATTTCCCCCCCTTCATTTTTCCCTTCCTATCTTTTTTTTTTTTAACATAAAATGTATTATTTTTTCAGAGGTACAGGTCTGTGATTCCCACATAGTTTTTAGAAGTACTCCTCTTTGCTGGGAAACCAAATAATCTTATTAAGAAATACATGTTAATGAGGGTTGATGAAGCTCTTTATAAAAAGGGCCAGAAACATCAATTCTTCATTTTTAGCAAGTACTTGAAGTAGTTGGGGGATGTACTGAAGGCTGATTTTGGGGCCTCATCCGCAGATACTCTGTTTCTTTACATTTGGAGTGAGATTAATGGATTACATATCAAGCAGAAATGTCTGGTAAGAAGATACCAGGTTCTAATTCAGAGGCTCTGTGGCCACTGCTTTTAGAACGCCACATTATTTTCAGATTCTTTCCTCTGTTTTGGAGAGCTGTCATTACAGGAGTCTTATTCTAGACAAACTACTTCTAAGGTTTCTCTTATATAGTATGCTTTTGACCTCAGTCTTGCAGGATGGTTATATACTACAAAATTCTGAAAGAACAACAGACAAGTGATTAAGAAGCCCTGCCTTTATTTCACAGCAAAAGCAACGACACAGCAGAGCCTTTCTTTCTTCACCATCTCCAAAGGTGCGTGTAGTTTTCCCACAGTATCGGATTGCTGGTCTAGGTACACACACAACCTAGGTGATAATTCACTTAGATTTAAAACTACTTTTTTCAAAACCGACTTTTCCAAACAATGCATCATCTACGTTTTAAATGCTAGGTGAAATTCTACCACCACTCTCAAAAAAAGGGGACAAGGAGGTGCATTGTATTGGACAAAAGAAATGGAGGAAAGTATTGACAGTACAAGCAATCTACAGTACCCTTGGGTAGAAAGAATTGTTGAAAAGAGTTTTCTCACACATGAAAAAGCAATGAAGCTCACAACATTCATTATATTTCATGATTTTTGGGACCTAGTACTGAAATACCTGAAATGAAGCCATCGTTTGTAAATAGGTATAATCCCTTCTTCCTACTAATAGACAAATCAGTGATATAAACCTATGCTTAAAAATAAAATTTAAATTTTAAATCAGATTAGTGAGATGCTAGTCTCAAGATGCTAGAAAAAAATATGTCTTTGAGAAAAAGTGAGACATATAATCTTTGGTTGTTAATTTATAAATTTTTCTTAAGATTTTATTTATTTATTTGAGAGAGAATGAGAGAGAGAAAGCACATGAGAGGGGGGGAGGGTCAGAGGGAGAAGCAGACTCCCTGCTGAGCAGGAAGCCTGATGCAGGGACTCGACCCAGGGACTCCAGGATCATGACCTGAGCCGAAGGCAGTCGCTTAACCAACTGAGCCACCCAGGTGCCCCGTTAATTTATAAAGTTAATCATTTAGAGAAATACATGAAAGGGGTGCCTGGGTGGCTCAGTCGGATGAGCCTCAGACAACTGATTTCAGCTCAGGTCATGATCTCAGGGTTGTGAGATCGAGCCCCATATCAGGCTCCATGCTCAGAACAGAGATTGCTGGAGATTCTCTCTCCCTCTGCCGCTCCCCTGCGCACACTAACTAAAATTAACTAACTAACTAAATAAATAAATAAATAAATAAAATCTTAAAGTAATACATGAAAATCCTCAAATCTTCTAGTCCTTCCTCAATACCAAATGAGGCAGTATAACATCTTGATCCATTACACCCTCTATTCTTTCAGATCACCAGTTGAAAAAAGATGCTCAAATAGTACAAAGATGTAACTACTATTCTATTTTCTCTGTATATAACACATTGTGTTTGTATAAACGTAAAGCCAGAGATCTTCAACATTCACTTCCCCACACTACACAACTGTTAAGAAAGACATCTGTGGAACAAAACAAACTAAATGTAGTATAAAAATTATATTCCTGAGGCTCTCTGATAAGTCACCTAGTCAAACCTCCTGCCCTTAGTCCTCCTAAATCAACATGCTGCTTATAATGAAACACAGCTCTTCCAAGATTTTAGACTCAACTTTTTAAGTCAAATTTAGCTAGCATGATTTTGAAAGGTTTGGTTTTAAGTGCTAAAAAGTTAAGTTCAGGGGAGCCTGGGTGGCTCAGATGGTTAAGCATCTGCCTTCAGCTCAGGTCATGATCCCAGGTTCTGGGATCGAGTCCCATGTCAGACTCCCAGTTCAGCAGGGAGTCTGCTTCTCCCTCTGCCTCTCTCCTCTGCTCGTGCTTTCTCTCTGTCTCTCTCTCTAAGTGAATAAATAAAATCTTAAAAAAAAAAAAAGTTAAGTTCATTACCAAAGATAAGTCACTTGGAATGAAAGAGAAAACTGTTTCAAGAATTTAATCAGATCTAAAGAGAAGGTAGATATATATATATCTTCCATTTTATTATTTGGCATAATTTATGACTTGAATATTATAAAATAGAGAGAAAGAGATTAAGATGAAAAACATTTTTCATGTTCATGCTGATGCTAATTACTTTGACCAGCTGCTATGGAAGAAGGCAAAGCATATGGGGCGCCTGGGTGGCTCAGTTGGTTAAGCATCCAACTCTTGGTTTTGGCTCAGGTCATGATCTCAGGGTTGGGAGATCAAGCCCCGAGTGGGATGGGCTCCACGCTCTCAGTGCGGAGTCTGCTTGAAATTTTCTCTCCCTTTGTCCCTTCCCCTGTGTGCATGCATTCTATAAATAAATAAATAAATAAATAAATAAATAAATAAATAAATAAAAATTTTTAAAAAGGTAAAGCATAGCATAGTATGTGCATTTAACTTATTTTAATGTGGTCAGCTGGCAAGGAAATTTGTTAAGGAGGTTAATAAGTAAGCTAAATCGGATAAATCACCTGGAGATCTAAGACTCAACTAGTGCACACAGCTTCCTACTGAGGTGACAAGATATCTGAGCACAGTGAACTTAAAATTGCAGGGTAAAAACTAGAACATATTAGAGTTGCTTGAGGAGGTTCAAGGACTATATTTTAATTCCACAGGAAGTGGGTAAACAGATAGCAACAGAGTCCACACTGACTCCCTGGCCGATCCAGGCTGCACACTCAAGGCAGCGTGGTGGGAAAGGGTGGAAATAAAGTCCCATTTTCCAGAGTCACAAGTTGTCAATAGCAGGAACAGTGCTTTATGCTTACCTCAGGGATAGCTCAGTTTCCAGACCTGCCTATGCTCAAATTAAAGACGTGACTGACATCTCTGGGATTTGGAGGATGAGGGCGAGTCTCAAAATCCCAGAATTATCCCCAAATTTCTGGCTAAACGACCAACTGCACACAATGTCTGCATCCATCTGGTTCTGTAACACTAGTTTCTCTCATGAAATTTCTGTCAACAAAGCTGAGAGGACCAGTCCTGGAAGCCTAGAGTCAGAGCTGCTACGAGGTCAATGTGAATTTACCCAACAGTTCTCAAGTGTGTTCCCGGGCTTCATCAAAACTGATCTCCGGACAACACTAGATCAGTATTTGTGTACTTTTATCATTTAAAGTTAATTAAATTGGTCTTTTAAAATATTAAACAATTAATAAATATTCTTAAATTTTCTAATAAGCTATTATAGCCATGGTTAGTATATGAAAAACCCCTCATATGCTGTCCACAGATAAAAGGTTTGACTGTGTAGCCCACCTTTGAATAAAACAAACAAAAAACCCACAGTTGTATGTCCCTGTCCTAAATTAGTCAGGAAGGGGAGATTCTGAAAAAAAGAGAAAGAAAGAGAGAAAGAGAGAAAGAAGAAAAGGAAAGAGAAAGAGAAAGAAAAGAAAAGAAAAGAAAAAAAGGATACCAGGAAACTCAATTAAAACTACTTCAATATCCTTCCATTAATTATCTATATTTTTAGGAGGAATCAATAGCCCCATTTCATTTGAACTGGCCAAGATCTAAGATTAAAAGACTTCCCCCTGCCAATTGTCTTTTTCATACTTCTGTTAAATTTTGTTGCTAATACCAAGTGCTATTTCCCCAGCTGTGAAGTCAGACGAGCAGCTGCCTTAGCAAACCATGCCAACACTACACCAGTACATAAAGACAGCTGCCTTGCCTGTCCTTACAGATGAAAGAAGAGTGCTAAAGGCCTAGAAAAATCTCCAGTACTGGCAATGGCTGCGAAGGCAGCTGCGTGCCCGTCATACTGTTAAAGAGTGTGCTATGTGACAACAGATACAAGAAATGAAGAAAAGAATAAATACAACTAATTTTTATGGATAACACATATTTCCAAATTATTTTATTTATGGCATATTACATTATTTTTGACCATTTTATTTTTAGATTCCTCAGCATTCTATGCACAGAAGCAAAACCTTACCATATATAAACACTTATATATGTCCTAATTTCTACTTTAACAAACTAAGCAATAAAGCATCTTGAAGATTTGTACCCAAAATTTTAAGTTACTAACAGCAATTGATTTTTCTAACATTAGGATTGTTATAAAGCTTCAAAAATCTGAGAATCATACCAAGATACAACAGAATTTGAGGCTGGCAATGATCTGGTGGGAACTAACATTTCCAAGAAAGACTGTTTTGTTTCATTAAAATGGACCTCTTTCCATACATTCAGAATGGATTAAAAGCCTACATAAAGTTTGTAGGCAGATGATATTTGTACTTCTCTTTTAGGAAATATTTTTACTTAAAAAAATACTGACTATACTTGATCATGATGTCTGCGACTTACTTTGACATATTAAAATATATACATTTCAGAGGGTGGTCAATTGTAGTCATAATAAAAAATCCATATTCTAGGGGTGGCTACTATAAGTGCCTCTGTTGTCTGTATTTATGTAGACAACTGAACCTTGGCTAATTACTACATTAAATCTCAGAGAATGTCTCATTGGTGAAAACACTGGGCTGTAACTAGCATGAGTATTAAAAATAGGGCCCCATTTTTTTAAATAAAAAGCATCTGCGAAATATGGACTGGCTAAACAGTATTTTAACAAACTTGCCCCAGCCTTTCATAAAAAAAGCATAGGAATCCACTGGAGCTGGATACTTTTCCCTTATGGATGATGCCCCCCTTTAAATTAAATACTTCTCTATCCAGCCATGAATGTGGAGGATTCTATTTGCCAGCTGCTGGTATGAAGAGGGCAGAATTTTCCCTCATGTGACCCCTTTTCTGCCATGTTGGTCAAAGCCTCTCTGAGGACTCAGAGATGGGGTTTCCTCAGGTTCCAAAAACTGCCTTGTGCCTGCTTGTTAATATTTAGCTAATAAATCTCTATATATGTGTCCGTATGTGCAAAAAATTTGTCTGATACTTGCTTTTAGAATTTGTCTTGAGATTTTGCTAAAAACAGGGCATGACCACACTGGCTTAGGTCAGTGTGGAACAGTAGTAAGATATGTATTAAACACTTAAAAATAACCCTATTTAAAGCCACGATCTTGCCAAACACAAAATTTCAAATAAACGTATGACTATTACTATCAAAGCACATTTATTAATAGTATAGTTAGATTGATCTGCATAAGAACATATGACTTTACACCAAAATGTATAAAGCACAGTAAGTTTCAATGAAGCCAGTATATAATTTTGCAAAGTCTAGCATCCTGGTCACGTGGAAGGTCATTCAGAGATCTGTTCTAGCTTATTAGGGAAAAGAATACATACACACACACACATACACACACAGAAGAACTAAAGAGATGATAAAGCCTGGCCAATAAAGCAATATATTTTATAAATATTAGAGAGAACTGAGAAGAATAAACAGCCCTTAAAAGAACACCTAACTATATGTAGGAAACTTGGTATACAATAGAGAAAGCATTTTGGGGCACCTGGATGGCTCAATCAGTTGGGCATCTGACTGATTTCAGCTCAGGTCATGAGCTCAGGGTCGTGGGATCGGGCCCAGCGTCAGGCTCCGTGCTCAGAGCAGAGTCTGCTTGAGATTCTCTCTCTCCCTCTGCTCCTCCCCCCACTCACACTCTCCCATTCTCTCTAAATGAATGAATAAATAAAATCTTAAAAAAAAAAACAGAGAAAGCATTTTACATTTGTGAAAGAAAGAATGGGTTATTCAATAAATCATACTAGGAAAATTGGCTATATATCTGGAAAAAAAAATTAGGTCCCTATGTCAAACCACACATAAAAATAAGTTACCTAAGGGGTACAGGATTTCCTTTGGGGTGATGAAAACTTTTGGAATTAGACAGTGGTAATGGTTGCATAACACTGTAAATATATTAAATGCCACTAAATTGTATACTTTGCAATGATTAAAATGTTAAATTCTATTTTTTATTACAATAAGAAAAATAAGTTGCAGATATATTACAAAATGAAAAATCAAGCTTTGAATATAATAAAAACAAGGGAAATATCTGTTTGACCTCAGGGTAAGAAAGGCTTTTCCAGATAAGACACAAAATACTATTATTCCAGCTGCATAACAAAATTACCCTAAAACTCAGTGACTTCAAAGAACAACAATCATTAATTTTGTTCAAGAATCTGAAATATGGGCAAGGCTCAGCACGGACAGCTCACCTCTGCTCCATGCCATGTCACTGGGATGGTCTGACTGGAACTAGAGGATCCATTTCCAAGGTGGCTCACTCATGTAGATGGCAAGTTAGTACTGGCTGTTGGTTATTGTCTACGTGTACCCTTCTGCAGGGTTTGGGCTCCCTCACAGTATGATGGCTATAGTCTATCCTAAGAGACAGGAAGTGGAAGAGGCCGGTTTCTTAAAGCCTGGGCCCCCACATCTGGCACAGTGTCACCTCTGCTATATTCTATTATTCAAGAAATCATTTAGCCCAAATTCAAGGGGAGATACAGACTCTCTTGATGGAGGAATATCAAAGGGTTTGGGGGCCATGTTTTAAGACTACACAGCAACTCATAAAGGAAAAGATAGCAGAGCTGACTATATCAAAATTTAAAACCCTTGCATGACAAGTTACTGTGAAAAAGGTAAAATATGAGATAAATTGAAAAGAGGGAATTTGTAACACATGTAGGGAAGAATTAATATGCAGAATACACAAAGAACTATAAATCAGTGAGAAAAAGGTAAACAAATAAAAAATGCATGAAGACTATGAACAGTCAATTCATGGGAGACGGACCTCAATAGCCACCAGACATATGAAAAAGATGTTTAATATCACTTTATAGAGATTAGGAAAAAGCAGATCAAAATATCCCACATTAGACTGTCAAAATAAAGTCTAAAAATTTCCTCAAGTTTGGTGAGTACGTGAGAAGATGTGGACCACCATAAACTCTGGGTGTAAAATGGAGTAAAAAGATTAGAGCACAATTTGGCAGTATCTAATAAAATAGAATATGTATACACAGTCTTCAACCCAACATTTAAGTTTCCAAGTAATAATAGGCAACAAATGCATTTGTCCCTGGAGACATGTATAAAGAATGCTAATGTTCATAATGTTTATAAATAATTAAAGATTAGAAACCACCTAAAGGTTCATCAATAGGGAAAAGTATAAATAATAACTGGGATATATTTATGGAATGGAATTTATATTGCAGTTAAAATGAATGAACTAGATCTCAATGTAGATTCTTAGAGTTCAAAGACGTGTTGATCAAAATGTTACAAAGTGACACAAAATTAAACACAAACAAAAACACATATAAAGCAATATGTATTCTTCATGGTTATGTATACACATAGCAAAAATGTAAGAACCTGAAGTATATGCTACATATTCAAGATGGTAGTCGCCTCTGGAGAGAAAGGTAAATATAAACAGTACAGGGAAGCTGAACAAAGTAAAGATACCAGAGAAAACTAGCTGTTCATCAAAGATTTGTATGCTCTCTTCGTAAGCTGTTGCCAGGAGGCCAAGGATTTTATTTCCAAGCCCCCTTACATCTAGATGGGGTCCTGTGACTTTTCCTCACTAATGGAATATGAACAGAAATGAGGCATGTCACATGAAGACCAAGGACCTTAAACAGTGGGAGTGCCTTCCACAATCTCTCTTTACTTTTCCATCTGCTTATTACGCATGAGCACTATGACCTTGGGAACCATGTGCTGAAGGTGGTAGAGTCCTAAAATGGAAAGAGTCTGGCTCTTTATATCCCCACATGAAATGCCAGCTACCAACCAGGAATAGTTACATGGCAGTGATTATGTGAGTGAGAAATAGTGGTTAAGCCAGTAGAATTCTGGGATTTGTTTCAGTTTAGCTTCACCCAACTATATAAAAGGGGACTTCCATTTTTTTTAACCTACTGATATCTGTTTCTTTGATTAAAAGGAAGTCTGAAGTAAAATCACCACCACCACCACAACCACCACCATCACCAAAAGGTCAGAGTCTGTTAATTCTAGGTGGTGGACATTCAAGCAGCTGTTACACTACTTTCTGTAGTTCTGCAATTAAAAAGAAACTTTATTAAGAAAGATTCAAAAGAGTTGGCCATTCCTCTAATATTTTATAGGAACACTGTATTTTTATTGCAGTTTACATTTCCAGGGTGGCATACTCCTGTTAAGTTACGTTCTCTGCTGTGGCTACCCCAGTTTCCCCCAGATTGTACATAAAGCTTTCATGTCAAGGATTCAACTCAATGCAAATGTGTAGCTCCAGAGCTTTCCTCCTTTACTTCCATGTTTATTTGAATAAGTGTAAAAACCACATTAATTGTTAAAATAATGAGTGACTTAACCATTTTTCCAAACTACATAGAAGAAACTATATGGTCTAAAAAGCTATGAGAGAATAAAAGAAAAAGCAAGTCCATGCATGTAATCCTGTGCAAACTAGAAGAAAAACAGCTAACATTTAATATATGCCAAGTGCTATTATGTCAATATTTTTAATATTAACTCATTAAGTCCTTAAAACAACTCCACAAGGTACATTACTGTAAAGCCCCATTTTACAATGAAAGTGAAAGACAGTAGATGAGAAATCTTCCTAAAACTACTAAACCTAATTTGTGTTAGGGACCAATCCAAAAGGGTCTAACAATTTCAAGACCAAATTTCACTTAAAGATTCTTAAGATGGAAATCTAAAAACCCTCCTTGACCCTAATTGTTCCATTTTAAACACCAATTCCATTGCTTACTATTTTCTAAATATTTCATGAACTCATTCTTTCCTTTACATCCCAATGTCACTGCTCAAAGCTAAATCATCCAAATATCACACCTTGACAATGGCAATAATCTGTTACCTCTCTTTTGGGCTCATCTCATTCTTCTTCCACCTGAAAATTACCAACTAGATCTGTTACTTAAGTAATCTGTATAAAATGCTTACCAGTGGGATTTAACCATATTCTATTACCTTACTTCTCAGGCTTGTTTTGAGACTTAGAGCTACTTAACACATATAACAGAGTGCTTGGCACATTGTAGAAACTCAAGAAATGTTGATGTGTTTGAAAAGCAAGAATTATCAACCCTACTTTATAGAGGAGCTAAGCAGTCCAGAGAAGTTAAATAATTGAACTGAAATAACTTGGTAAGTGGCAGAACCAGGTTTGAACCCAGGTCTGTCTAGCTCCAAAACATATGTATTTCCATTATAACCTCACTGCTTCCTAAATACTTTTTCCCAAATTAAAATTTCAAAAATAAATTTCACTGTAACTTGAGGAGGTAATGAAAATCATGCTGTTATATTTCTTTTCACATTTAGCAACAGAGAGAAGCTTTTTAATAATGAGAAGTGCCATTCTGGCCAATGTATTTAGAAAACAGAAATAAAAAGCATAAAAATTAGGAAGGGGGGGAGATATGTTTTGTTCACAGATGATGGTGGCCCTGGAAAATCCAAAATAATTAAAACAATAAGTAATACAAACTATAAATTTAGGAAGGCAATTAGATACAAAATTAACACAAAATCAAGCAGTCTTCAAAATACGCAAACAAAAATTAGAATAAGACACCACTGGCAATAATAACAACAAAAAGATAAAATACCTGGGAATAAACATAAAACACGTACAAGATCTCCATGAAAACCAACCAGCAGACTCTGGAATGAACTTGTTTTTAAAAAAAAATTATTTTTGGATTGCTAGCATTTTGTTAAGGGTTTTTGCATCCAAGTTCATGAGCGATATTAGCCTGTAGTTCTCTTTTTTGGTGACACTTTTGTCTGATTTTGGTAGCCGATACTTATTTTCTCGTATCATTACGAGCTGGTAGAGAGTGGGAAATCAGACAGGACAGGATAAGCTTGCTTGTGCTTGACAATCCGCAGCAGAGTAAAAAAATTACATCGACGAATCAGTATAAAGTAGTAGTTTGGTTGAACTCTGGAAGCAAAAACAAAGCCCTAAATTTTAATACAGATCCTGTCACCACAATTATATTTTATGAAATATTATCCTTGAATTCTACCTTCTCAGGTATCTCTTAAGATCAGATATTATATAGTATAATAATATGTATATTATAGTTGTTGGCGTAATATATTTACATAAGGGCTAGTTCACCATAATTGTTGTTCTCCTCAAATGACAAAACAATCATTTTTTATGGCCCTCATTTTGTTGATGGGAAAATGATTTGTCAACAAACACCAAGTCTCTGGGATGGGAGGGAGGCTGACTTAATGGAATCACCAACTAGAAATAAAATACTGGATATGATCATAAAATTCGATTCGCATTTCCTTATTTCATCTTCTTGATCTCACTGTTCTACCCCAAGGGTACAACTATAAAAGTTTTCATACTTATACATTCTTTCAAACAATACTTTTATATTATCAATAAACATTTGCTTACTTAATTTTTTGGTGGTGATCTTTACTTTTAAGTAGCTTGAATTAAACAAAGTCCCTGGTCTTCAACGTATTTCTCTAGCGGCCTTTCTCAACTGGGGTTCACCAGAGAATTAAGCCCTACAGAAAATAACTTCAATGACTTTCTTCTCAATTCTCCCAAGGATGATAAGAATAAGAAGTTAATTCATTATATAAAATGTGTTAGGACATTAGGGCATAATTCTCTAGCAAAACCTTTACTGAAAAAAGTTACCTGATAATTCTTTCAAAATGACCTAGGTAATATAGTAATAAGATTTATCTGTAAACTGTAATATATGTAACAATTATTAAATGTCTTAGATATATGAGTGAAAATAAGAATAATTTCACAAAAATCTAAAAGCATCTTTACTAATATAGTTAGAATAAATGTCTTGTGCTATCTGAAGTAAAATTTTGAGTGTAGGGTCTTTTCCTTATCAGACTAAATGACAAGTGTTAACCAATGTTCAATAAATAAATCTTTGCCGCTAACCATCCTGGAGTAGGGCGCCTGGGTGGCTCAGTTGGTTAAGCGACTGCCTTCGGCTCAGGTCATGATCCTGGAGTCCCTGGATCAAGTCCCGCATCGGGCTCCCTGCTCAGTGGGGAGTATGCTTCTCCCTCTGACCCTCTTCCCTCTCGTGCCCCTATCTCTCATTCTCTCTCTCTCAAATAAATAAATAAAATCTTAAAAAAAAAAAAAAAAAACATCCTGGAGTATCCAATGTGAATTCAGACATCTGCCCTTGTGAGTTGTACTTTGGGGCTAATATTCCAAACCACTACATTTTCTCTGGTCATGGTATCTTACAGCAGACACTGTTGATTCCCAACTTACACCTACTCTTCTCTCTCACTTCCATTTCTTCCTTTCTGACAAAGCCCCATTTTGTTCAGGAAGCCACCCTGGTATTTGTCAGGGTGGCTGGCTATAGTCCCAATCCCAAGGAGATCTTAGCACTGGTTTAGTAAGAGTATGACCAGTGCAGTCACTCAGGGCCTCATACACCAAAAGGCCCTGTGCTTGGGGTTTAATGCTCTGTGGTCGCTGACCTGAAATTCTTAAGAACTTTATCTTTGCATTTGTGTTTTATAAGTGAAATATGATGGAACAATGGTGCATGGACTGGAGCCCTGGCTTACATGTGGTCCTCAGCTACCTTCTTCCATCCCAAGACGGGTGGGGAAAGCCCATGTTTCACTGTCACCCACAGTCCATAATGGGGGCCTGAGCACATGCGTAGATTGGACACCTACTCTTAAGAATCTCGGTGCAAGGAGAGTAGGTGGTCATTCCTACCTCACGCTGATGGTGCCATGTCCCATGGGTTAACTGGCTGGCACCTCCCATCCATGCACAATAGAGGTATCTCTGTGCATCCTGGCAGGCAGGCAGCAATCCCTCGTGGTTGCCCTCCATTGTGGACTGGGGTGGTGGGCTCAAGGGAAAAGTAGATTAATTTCCCTACCCCCTGGCTTGGGCACCACATTTTCAGTTTGCACTGAACCCTGTTAATTTTGCAGTGAGCCTTAGAAGATAGTGTCTGAATCAGTCATGGTGGTCTCTCCCCCAGTCCATGACTGTTTTATACCTAGGCATGTGATGAAATTTGGCCATAATATATGAAAAAATATCTGCAGGGGAAGTTCTAGGAAAGTTTTCTTACTCTTAAAGAAGACACAAGAAAGACAGGCCTGCTTTTCTGCATCTGTAAGTTGTCAATTCTGGATGTGATACCTGACATCCACTGCTACTTTGTAACCATAAGAGATCAAGCCTGAGTATAACCTCTCTGTGTAGGACAGCCTGGTTAGACTAGAGTTACAAAGAGGAGGACCCAGGGCTCTTTTCACAACTAAATTACTGCCCCACCTCTGGATTCTTTGTTATGTTGGTTAATAAATTCCCTTATTGTTTAAGATAGTTAAAGTGAGGTTTTCTGTTAATTGCAGCTGAAAGCATTCTAAATGCTGAAAACACCTTGATACATATGATAATATACTTTTAATAGTAATACAGATTTCAAAAGAACCTAGCTTACCAACTTTGGAAAATAACTGTCCATCCCTTTGACATGTTCCCAGCCTCCCTTTCCCCAAGTGAATTTTATATATTACATAGCCCATACTTTAAAATCAAACCATTTAAAAATACCCACTTTCAAAACGTGTTAAGATTATTTTCAGCAGTTTTTAGATCACAGATAAAATTTTATTCATTCAAATTGGGATATATTATCATGATGGACTTAACATGGAATATTAGAAAGAAAACTACATTTCTAGTAAGCCTACTTTCTTTCTCTTCCTACCCAGCCTTCTAATATCCAGCTCATCATCAATGAGCTACATACCATATAAATGGAGAATAGGAACAAACATATTTCCATTGGAAATAGAAATGTCACCACACCCTACTTGGCAAGAGAATGACATTTAATAGTTTTCATGTAGAGGTAGAAATGTTTTTCCTATGGAATATTCTGGTGTCAAGATTCAAAGGGACTGGGGAGCACCTGGATGGCTCAGTTGGTTGAGTGCCTGACTCTTGATTTCCGCTCAGGTCAGAATCTCTGGTTGTGAGATCCAGCCCCGCGTTGGGTTCTGCACTCCACAAGGAGTGTTTGAGATTCTCTCTCTCCCCCTCCCTCGCACAACTACGTTCTCCATCTCTCTCTCACAAAATAAATAAATAAAACCTTAAAAAATACAATAAAAAAGATCCAAATAGGCTGGAACCTCATCACCACATGGCAAAATAACCATCATAGAAAGTGCACCAACAAAGACATCCCAGTTCTCACTAGTGGATTTCTTCCTACCTCCTCCATGGGGAGTTTCTCTGCTATAAGAACCAGCTGTTCAATACAAGGATTGGGCCTCTCTTGAGAGCTGACTAGTTCTGGAAGACAAATTATCTATTCCCAGATAGTAATAAAGAGAAGACTGAATAGTAACAGTTACAATTAGATAAAATTGATAAATTTGTTAGGTAAAGCACACAGGAGCAAGCCAGGGACAAAAATTTCATCGGATTTGGGAGGGGGCATTATAATCTCTTGCAAAAAAACAAAACCAGTTAAAACACATGATTACAGCTTTCTAGGAGATAACTTTTGGTAGTGAGAAAATTATTAAACATTCTTCAGAAGCCACGGAGCTGAAGTCAGTGCACTAACAGAGCAGCTGTTGGTGCAAAGGGGGTTCCTGTTGTAAGCCTGTTCTGACCTCAGATTCAAGCCTGAGAACCTGTCAGAAAGGTGCTCTCACAGTAGAAGACAACAAACAGCAGCTGCTTGCACTCGCAGGCTGCAGCCATTTCCCTCCCTTGTAAAAAACACAATGTCCCTCTGGTTGTGGATTCATGATACAAGGCGTTTGCGCAGTCCTCACTGCTGCAGAGGACAGTGAGTTTTCAATTCCATTAGTACACTGCTCCCAAGGGCAGGGTGTCTACCAGACTCTCTTCAGGATTTGGAGCTGCATCTGTCTGTACAGATGCATACAGTTCTAGCTATAGAGTAGTCAGAGGTAAGAGAGCTATCCTTTCCCAGGTTAGATCTCACTTACAAACTGAAACAAAAATGACTTTTAAAATTCCTTTCAGGACAACTGAGGAAAGAAATGAAATAAAAAAGGTTGACGGAGAGGTCAATCATATACTATAGAGAGCCAGACAGACTGATACATATAAAGAGACAGATATCATCAATTTAGAGAAGCATGACAGAGACATGCTGATACGTCCTTTTCATTTTGTGATGGTCATTTGTGTAACAGTGCTATATGTTGAGTATATTCTCCCCAGTGGCAACATTTCCAATGGTTTCTCTCTGATCCATCCCTTTTATACCTGCCAGTTGAAGGTGAGAAAGTCATGATGAAGAATAATGGAATTAACATGCTTGTGAATTCTTCTTGATACGACTACACAAACCTTTTACAATGCCTGACCCAGAATGGCCGCTCCATGGGTGGTTTCACTGCTACCCGTGCCCCCCGCCCAAAGTCGTCATTTCTCTTGTCTTGTAGGCAATAATGCTATTAAAAATACCTGTGGAGGGGCGCCTGGGTGGCTCAGTTGTTAAGCGTCTGCCTTCGGCTCAGGCCATGATCCCAGGGTCCTGGGATGGAGCCCCGCATCGGGCTCCCTGCTCAGCGCGAAGCCTGCTTCTCCCTCTCCCACTCCCCCTGCTTATGTCCCTCTCTTGCTGTCTCTGTCAAATAAATAAATAAAATCTTTAAAAAAAAATAAAATAAAAAATAAAAATACCTGTGGCTTTACTTCTTCTACACTGATTGGTGTTACATATAGTAGATGGTTAGTTTTATGTGTCAATCTGGCCAGGCTCTAGGACCCAGTTATTTAATCAAACACTAATCTAGGTGTTGCTGTGAAAGTATTGCGTAGAGGTTGGGTTAGCCGCCAGTTTATAATTACCCTCAAAAATGTGAGTGGGCCTCATCTAATCAGCTGAAGATCTTAAGAGCAAACCCTGAGGTTTTCTGAAGAAGAAATTCTGCCTCAAGATCAAGATAAAGTAAGCTAGAGAAAAAAAGGTAATTAAGAAAATCATAAGGAAAAGACATATATGATGTCTTTTGCAGCATCAATTCCTGCATCAGTTTTCAGCCTGCTGACCTGCTCTGCATATTATAGACATGCCAGTCTCCACAATTGTGTGGGCCAATTCCTTAAAATAAATCATCTATAGCTATATCTGTATCTCCAATTGGTTCTTTTTCTCTGAGGAAGCCTGACTCATAGAGATGGTAACACCAACTTCTATTTTGTGAGTGGACAACCTAAATTTCCAATCTATGATGGGTATCCTGTCAGGGCTGGGATACTGATTCCAGGTGCTGTAAGAGACTCAGGGGCATACAGGCTCTGGTCTCATGGGGACTAAGTTCACTATCCTAAGGTTTGATGAAGGTTGGAACCTTTCATGCCTGACCGGCAGCTTTACTTACTGTGCCATCTCAGCTGGATTCCCCCTGGCTGGAAAACTGCAGAGAAGAAGGGCCTTTCCTTTCCCTTTTCCTCCATATCCTTTGCTATATCTGATTCTAATTAAAGCTAAAAAGTATATATCATATACATATGATAGGTACATATACATATATAAATATTATATATCATACATAAAAATATAGATCATATTTAAATAATAAAAATGTTATATATAATTATATATAAATATATAAAAATAATATATAAATAATATATATCATATATATTTTTAATTTTAACTATATATTAAATATACATAGTTATATATAATATACACTTGACCCCTTGAACAACACCAGTTTAAATGGTGTGGGTCCACTTATACGTGGATTATTTTGATAAATACAGTATAGTATTGTATATGTCTTTTCTCTTCCTTACGATTTTCTTAGTTTTTCTCTAGCTTACTTTATTGTAATAATACAGTATATAATACATGTAACATGCAAAATATGTGTTAATTGACTGTTTATGTTACAGCAAGGCTTCCAGTCAACAATAGATTAGTAAAGTTTTTGGGGAGTCAAAAGCTACACACAGATTTTTAGCCGCATAGGGGTTGGTGCCCCTACCCCTGGGCTGTTTCAAGAGTCAACTGTATATATTTTTTATACTTTAATTTTTTAAAAATACACACACACAAAGTGTGGTGCTTTTCTTTCTTGAAAATACAACAGGAAGATATATGCAGCAAAACCTTGATTATATCAAAAACTTAAAGGATGGGGCCCCATTTAACTGAATTTCCTGGGTTACTAGAAAGGTCTACTTTCTTTGTTGGGCATATTTAAAAATAGAAGAGGAGGAGGGAAAAGCAAATAGTAAAATGATTTAAACAGAAATATATGAGTAATTACATGAAATGTAAAAGGTACAATTAAAAGTCAGAGATTGGCAGACTGGATAAACAAAGCCCAAGGAAATGCCGCTAAAAGAGTAACACTTTAAATAAATATAAGACACAGAAAGGTTGAAAGTAAAAGCATGGGAAATGATATACCACATGAATGTTGACTAAAATGAATCTGGTGTAGCATAATGATAAAAGACAAAATAGACTGCAAGGTATGAAGCATGAGTAGAGATTAAAAAAATATTTCATAATGACAAGTAGACCAATTCTACCAGTAAAAATGTTCTAAATTTTTAGGCACCTAATAATATACCCTCAAACTATGTAAATCAATGACACAAATAGAAAGAGAAATGGGCAAATATACAAACACAGTAGCTATTTTATCAGTACCTAACATACCAAGCAACTTAAAATTAAGTAAGATTTTTTTTAAGGATTTGAAGATCTAACCGCAATAAACAGTATTTTACCAATTGACATATGCAAGCCACTGTGCCCAACGAGTTAAGAATACACATCTATTTTTCAAAAGTACATGAGACATTTTCCAAAGCTGACCACATGCTAGGCTACAAAGTAAATTTCAATCAATACAACTATAATATTTAAGATACTAGGGTAATGGTGCAAGGACATATAAACAGACCAATAGTACAGAATAGAGAATCCAGAAACAGACCCACTCACCTACAGCATTTAATTTCTGAAAAAGGCAACATGCACAGAACTAGAGAAAGGAAAGTGTTTTAAAATGGTTCTGGGGGGGCGCCTGGGTGGCTCAGCTGTTAAGCGTCTGCCTTCGGCTCAGGTCATGATCCCAGGGTCAACAGCGTCTGCCTTTGGCTCAGGTCATGATCCCAGGGTCCTGGGATCGAGCCCCACATCGGGCTCCCTGCTCGGCGGGAAGCCTGCTTCTCCCTCTCCCACTCCCCCTGCTTGTGTTCCCTCTCTTGCTGTGTCTCTCTCTTGTCAAATAAATGCATTTTAAAAAAAAGACTTAAAAAAATGGTTCTGGGTAACTGGGTAATCATATAAAAAAATAAAATTTGACTTCTACCTCACACCATACTAAAATCAATCCCAGGTGGATTTTAGAGCTATATGTAAATGGTTAAACAAGGAAACTTCTAGACTATATAATAGGATCTTCTCTTTCAGAGTAAGGAAGGATTCTTAAACTGAAAACAAAGATTACTACATACAGAAGATGAATACATTGGGCGCCTGGGTGGCTCAGTCATTGAGCGTCTGTCTTCAGCTCAGGTCATGATCCCAGGGTGCTGGGATCGAGTCCCACATCGGGCTTCCCGCTCCACGGGAGGCCTGCTTCTCCCTCTCCCACTCCCCCTGCTTGTGTTCCTGTTCTCGCTGTCTCTCTCTCTGTCAAATAAATAAATAAAATCTTTAAAAAAAAAAAAAAGAAGATGAATACATTGAACTACTACCTCTATATACCAAGATGCTGTTAAAAGAGTGAACAGGAGAGCCACAGATATTTTCAACCTATATAACCAACAAAGCGCTGATATCCAGAATATACAAAGAAATCCTACAAATTATTTTTTCAAAATGACAGAAAATCCTATAGGAAAATAGGCAAGTGGCTTAAGTGTCACACACATATACACAAAAAGAATTTCAAAATGGCCAATAAATATATGGAAAGTTCTCAACCTCGAGGAAATACAAATTAAAACTAAAATGAAAAAACACTACCATCCACCAGAGTGGCTAAAATTTTAAAGACTGGTAACAACTATGTGAAGTAACTGGGACTCACATTCATTCCTGGTAGGAGTATAATTGTTATAGCCTTTTTAAAAAAACCATTTGGCATTATCCTCTAAAGTTGAATATATACATACCCTATGATGCAGCAATTTTACTCCTATGTGTGTGTGCACAGATACACTAAAGACCATGTACAACTTTAACAGCAATAATAATCAAAATAAGAAATAACCCAAATGTTCATCAATAAGTTATGGTATATTCATACACTAGTATATTATCCAGTAACAAAAATGAATATACTACTGTCATGCACAGCGACACGGCTCGTCTCAACAGGCTAGCAAAATAATCTAGATATAAAATATACCTACTATATGATTCCACTTAAATAAAGTTAAAAACTATGTATGGTGATTAACATAACAATAAAAAATTAAAAAAAATAAAGTTAAAAACTAGCCAAATTAATCTACATTATTAGATGTCAGGATAAGAAAGATTTTTGCAAAGGAGAAAAGAGGTAGTGACTGGGAGAGGGGCACATGCAAGTCATGTGAGTAATTTCCTCTTTTTTTAAATGGGTGGTGGTAACATGTGTGTTCACTATGGGATAATTTGTTAAGCTAGATACTTAGGATTGGTACACTTTTCTGTATATATGATATTCTTCAATTAAAATGTTCAAGAAAAGAAAAAAAAAGAACAAGAAGAAGAAGTGCCAACCAAAATTAATAACTACTCTGAACAAGCAATTTATCAATGAAAAACCAGCAAGCAGCTCTCACTCCAGGTTCCTTACATGGTGATAATAGTCAGTCGCTGGACCTAAAGTCATTTCAAAGGCTTCCTCTGACACAGGCATGGCAGGTGATACTGGATGTTAGCTGGGCCCTCAGCTGGAGCTGTCACCCACCTCTGTTTGGCCTCTCCACATGGTCTGGAATTCCTCACAGCATGGTGGCTAAATCACAAAAGACAAAAAGCTAGGCGAAGGCTGCACTGCCTTATGACCTGGCCTCAGAAATCATGTCACTTCCTTAGTCACCTCCACTGCATTCTGTTTCTGAAGAGTAAAGCAAGCCTATATTCAAAAGGAAGGAAATTAGACTCCACCTGTAGATGAGAGGATCATCAGAGAATTTGTGGACATGTTTTAAAATCACCACAGTCTGACGCCACTCACAAATTATTCACATTCCTCTCAGAAGCGGAATGCACTCATTCCCTCTTCCAAGATCTTCACAAAGTCTCATTTATAATGATGGCACCAGACTATGGTTCAAGGTCCAAGACCTTATCATCTAAATCAAGTCCAGGTGCAGATGAGGCTTCCTGAGTATAGTTCCATGGGAATAGATCCTTTATTACTATTCCTCTTGATATGAAGATCTATAAACTAAAAAACCATATGCCTGCATACATAAACGCCCAACATGCAATGGTGGGACAGGCATAGGATAACTGCCAAATACACTCTGTTCTACAAAGGGGGAACCAGGAGGCACATAGCAGATTCTAGTCCACAACAACTCTGAAATCCAGCCAATATTGCCAGTTACTTGCTTAGGACTTGGTCTTACTGTCTGGGAATGAATGACTCTCTAGGGCTTTCCTCTGCCCTAGGAGTTCTTGGTTTCATCCTATGAATGATGCTTCCTTGTTCAAAAAGTGTAGCCTGCATTTACAGCTGAGCAGTTCTCTCGGCATGCTTCCTCTCTTTAGAAATTCAGGGATCCAAATACATCTTCATTTTAGACTATTTCTGTACCTTTTAGTCAAAACTGACAGTGCCTTCTTCAGTACAATTCTCTTAAAAACTCCGTGAGTTTTCTATGAGTCATTTTAGGGGCTCACTCCATTATACCAAAGTTAACACCCACAAATCTTGTTGAGATTAGCCCTTCTCTACCTTTACAACTGCTATGGAAAAATGTCCTTGAAAATATTAGAAGCTCTATTTAATCTCTAATGAAAGACAATCTATGAGGCACACCCTTAAGATTTTTAAGATGGCCCTTTTGAAAAAGTCTGTAAGACACCACCTTAAATCATTTTGAGGTCTTGACAAAGGGTTTTACAGTGACATCTTTAACTTCATCTTTAGACCATGTTTTCCTGAGAGCACCCTTGGATTTCATCTTTGCCCATAGCCATTTCTTAATTTTAGATTCATCTACCATCCAGAGAGGCTTGGAATGAGAAAATAAATTTATATTTGAACCCAGGAAGTCCTAGCTGATTCATATTTAACATCTTGTTTTTTTAGTTCATTTCTTTTCTCTCCTCATTTTATTACAGATAGGGTAGAAGAAGAAGCCAGGTGGCACTTGTCACCTCTGCCTGGAAATCTCCTTAGCAAGATCATCTGATTCAGTAGGTACATTTTCTACTTTCCATATTATTGCAGGTAATTATGTTGCTAAGCTTTCCTCTAATGTATAACAAATTCCTCCTTCCCTTCAACTTCCAATTAACATTTAAGCCTTCCTGATGCCCTCTGGGCTTCTGCTAACATACCAAGGTCCTTATAGCTTCTGTCCACTGCCTGGTTCCAAAGCCAAAGCCATATTTCTAGGTTACTTTTATAGCGGCATTCCACTTCCAGGTACTCAAATCTGTGCCAGTTCTATTGCTATATAAAAAACCACTCTAAAACTTAGTGGCTTAGAATAAAAACAATCATACAGTTTATAAACCTATGATTCCAATCAAATTTCAAAACAAATGTTTTGGTTGAAATATTTGTTTTATGTGTAAAGCTGACATTCCATAAATAAGGATGACAATTTTTTAGTACTTCTTAGTTATTACTGGACAGTATTAAAAATATATTTCTGAAAATTAAGAGTAGCTAACATTTACTGAGTGCTGCTAAGCCTTTCAGCCTCCAGTTTTCCAAAAGCAAGCAACATAGGGTCAATGCTGCTGGAATGGGACTCAAGAGTTCTACATTTCAGTCCTGGTTTTACCTCATATTATCTGACTTTTGACAAAATTTAGTTTCGTCATTTAAAAAATAAAATGCTGTACTGAATAATTCCTAATTTCTGTGCTTACATTTGGTACTTATAAATTCATTAGATTAAATAATAATTAAACAGTTCTCACAGCTGTTCCATAATGAATTTAGCAAAGCCTGTAAGGCCCTTGGTAATGGGGCCTGTGCTTGCCTTCCTGGGCAGCTCCCCTCCTGCCACAGCTCCTGTCACATGAATCCTGAGCTCAGAGGTGACCTGGGCTACCTGCAATTCTTGAACGGTCTGGGCTTGTTTTGTTTGTTTTCATCTGGCCCCTATGTCTTGGCATAATCTATTCATCTCTCTACCTAGAGGATCTTTTCTCTCTGGCACATTCTCTTTTCCCTTCAACTTAGACCAAAGTCCTCAAAGAATCTCAAAAAAACACCTTAAGGTAGAGCACAGCACTTTCTTTCCCCAACCCCCAAATGCTAGTCAGCTATAAAAAGAAGAGCCATACCTTTACAACATCAAGTATGATACTGCCACACTTTGTGGCATGCTTTTGCTTTTGTCCGTCCCCTCTATTAATGATGAGACACTAGAGGGCAGGAACTATACTCTGGTCATCTCTGTACCTTCAATATCTAGAATAGTATCTGACATAGACTAGAAAACCAACAAATATTTGCTAAATAAATACATTTTAACTCTCTTAAAAATGTAGCCCAAGAAGCCACAAAGGCTATTAAACAGTCAACTTTCAGGACTATACAGATTAATGCTGTTATATTGTGGGTACTATTATAAGAGATTAAAATCAAGCTAGGTTAATGGTTTAGTTCACATATTTAACATATTTACTACTCTCAAGTAGGGTACACTTTGGGAGAGGTTATACATTTTGCGGATATTTTTAGAACAGCATTCTACTTTCAGGCACTAAAATCTATGCCAGTCACCTGTATAAGAAACCACTCCAAAACTTGGTGGCTTAAAACAAAAACAAGCATATAGTTTACAAATCTATGATTCTAATCAAATTTCAAAACAAAAGTTTATAAGCACAGAATATTAATAATTTTTAAAAAATTATTAATTGAAAGTTCTTCCCATTACTACAACTTTTTAAAACTCTTGAGATATAATTCACATATCATGAAATTTACCCATTTAAAACATATAATTCAGTGATTTAGTATATTCACAGAGTTATAACATTATTACCACAATCTAATTTTAGAACATTTTCATCATCCCAAAGAGAAGCCCTGTACCCATAACAGTCTCTCCCCATTTCCCTCTTTGCTGGCCCCCTGGCAATGACAAATCTATTTTCAGTCTCTATAATTTGCCTATTCTGGACATTTCATAAAAATGAAATCATATAATATACAGTCTTGAAGACTGGCTTCTTTCATTTAGCATAATGTTTTCAGGGTTCAGTCATGTTGTATTACAACTTCTTTATCTTTTGCAATGTTTTCAAAAGTAAGAGCTAGAAGAGAAACAGGTTATCTTCATTTTTGAAAATCTCCCCCAGTTAGCATAATATGAAAAGAGATCCCTGAGTGAAGGAGAAAATCTTGAGATTTAGAGGAACTCAAGAACTGTTTTAAAAATAATTTTTAAAAAACTTCCACTTTTGGGGTGACTTGCTGGCTGGCTCAGTTGGTAGAATGTGCAACTCTTGATCTCAGGGGTGTGAGTTTGAGGAGCCCCATGTTGGGTGCAGAGATTACTTAAAAATAAAATCTTAGAAAAAAAAAAAAAACTCGATCACTTTCTTGACAAATGCAAAAATAAAGACCTAAATGTAAGACCTGAAACCATAAAATTTCTAAACAAAAACATAAGCAGTAAACTCATGGATGTCAGCCTCAGCAATATTTTTCTGGATATGTCTCCCCAGGCAAGGGAAACAAAAACAAAAATAAATAATTGGAACTACTGTAAACTAAAAGGCTTTTGCACAGCAAAGGAAACCATCAACAAAACAAAAAGGCAACCTAATGAAGGGAAAAGATATTTGCAAATGATCTATCTGATAAGGGGTTAATATCCAAAATATATAAAGAACTCAACAACTCAACACCAAAAAACATGTAATTTGATTAAAACTGGGCAGAGGACCTGAATAAACATTTCTCCAAAGAAGACATACAGAAGACATGTGTACAACAGACACATGAAAAGATGTTCAACATCAATAATCATGAGGGAAATGCAAATCAAAACCACAAAGAGACACTACCTCACACCAGTCAGAATGGCTAGTACCAAAGACAGTAAGTAACAAGTGTTGACAAGGATGAGGAGAAAAGGAAACCCTTATTTTGTTGTTAAGTTACCAGCTTTACTGTTGGTAAAAATGTAAATTGGTACAGCTACTATGGAAAACAGCATGGAGGTTCCTTAAAAACTAAAAATAGAAGTACCATACAATCCAGTAATTCCACTTCTAGGTGTTTACCTGAAAACAACAGAAACACTAATTTAAAAAGATATATATGCCCCTATGTTTACTGCAGTATTATTTACAATAGCCAAGATACGGAAGCCACCTAAGGGTCCAGTGATAAATGAATGGATAAAGAAGATGTGGTATAAATACACAATGGAATATTAGTCAGCAACAAAAAAGAATGAGATCTTGCCATTTGTAACAATATGGATAAACCTAGAGGGTATTATGCTAAACGAAGTAAGTCAGACAAAGAAAGGCAAATATCAAATGATTTCACTTACACGTGGAATCTAAAAAGTAAAACTAACAATAACAAAATAGAAACAGACTCATAAATACAGAGAACAAACTGGTAGTTGCTGTGAGAGGCGGTAAGGGAGATATGTGAAATAGGTGAAGGAGATTAAGAGGTACAAACTTCTAGTTACAAAATAAATAAGTCTTAGAAATAAAAAGTACAGGATGGAGAATGTAGTCAACACCGTAAAAACTTTGTATGGTGACAGATGGTGACTACACTTACCATGATGAGCATTTTGTAATGTACATGACTGTCAAATCCTGTTGTACATCTGACACTAATGCAATATTATATGTTAACAATACTTCAATAAAAATCAAAATTGTTTAATAAAAATAATTTGTATTGCTAACTAATTTTACTTGTTACACCAAACAGTTTTTAAAAGACATTTACTGAGAGTCACTAATTGATTCAGTTGAGTTTTTCTTGAATGAGAAAAGGGAGGCTGGAGACTTTGCTGATGAGCATATATCAACACAAACTGATTTAGAGAATGACAGGTGCCCTGTTATTCTATCTACTCTGTCCACACAGCTAACATAATAACAAATGCCATGTGTGCTCTACACCACAGACACTGGATTCTGTTAGTATATGGAATCAGGTGAATTCTTCTTAGATCTTATAAGAAATGTTACATTTAACCCCCAAGGGCCTACCAAAACTAGTTTGGATTTGCTCAGCTCACTTGACTCAAGCAAATTACACAACGAAGTTAATAAGGGTTCACTATGAGTCTTAATACCAACACTGCCTTCAGCATAAACATGGGGTTACAATCTAGTTTTGGAGACTTATGTGAGTTAAAGAAATAATACAAGGCTGTCTACAAATGAGTACCAAAATAAATGCATGGTATGAACAACAGCAGTATGCACCTTAGCAACTGCAGCTACAAAACAGACTTTAAAATGAAATGCTTTTCTATTTTCACATGTAGGCATATAAAACATCAGAATGTACAGGATCATGTTATTTTAATGCAACAAAGCTTACTGAACTAAGAACATTCTATTGTTAACTTGACTTTAATTGTAGCAGTAAATCAGCTCCAAAATACTGTTATTAATTTTCTTATGGTAGTGAAATAGTACTATATTAAGTAATGCTTCAAAAAACAGGTCACTGGATAAGTGCTGGAAATCTTTGTTCTACAAAGGCTATAAAACATGAAAAAAATTATTATTCTCAGGGAGATATTCCACCTATTTTTAAGAGTTATGGGGAAAATTGGCTTTTCTAAATAAAAAGACTACTGAAGCTTTTTCTAAGAACTACAAGACTTTGTTGCATATACATAGTCCTTTAAAGTTGGATTTCATCCTGAAAGATTAAAGAGTACACCTCTAAATAAATGGGACAGATGGAGGTTTCTAATACAAAATGGTTTCCTCTATCTGAAATAATTTTATCCAGAAAAACTTTTCAGCAGATATAAATTCAAGCCCTCAGCATACAGTTTGGTTTTTGGTTTACAGATTACTATGGAAGCTTTATTCCTAAAAACCTGAGTTATGAGCCATCCAAATAGGAAATTGATTTATTTTACCTAGTAAGACACGTAGAAAATATTGAATTACAATCCTTGACCTTTTGGATTTGTAAACTTCACAAAACTAGTGTATATATGTTTTTAAAAGAATATATTTATCATGTTTTATTTCAAAGGCTCCTAATCTTATGACCAATATTATCGATAATAGCAACAATAAAATCATAGTACTTTCCTTTCATGAAAAAACACGGAGGCTAAACGTTGACTGATTGAAACTTCTCCACACTGCCAAATCTCCCCATGGATCCTTCCCAAACTTCAGATCCTGACAACATCCTGCTTTACAGGGAACACTGCTTTCCACACGGTGCAGTCTCAGAGAGACGACAGGGCTTTCCTCAGTGGGTTTAAACTAGCCCTTCCTGAATGGAGCAAAGCATTGAGCAGTGAATCACTACAGAAGTCGTGCTTGATGACAGGTACTCCTGCCTCCTTTTTAAAGAGACAAATACAATAGGAAAGCTGGATGGGAAAATGCCTGGCTGCTTTGTCCCTTGTCTGGACAGCCTCTCACTTTCCCACAACAGGTAGGCACAAGCACAGACTGCTGCTGAATGCTCCAGACCTTGCCAAGATGCTGAAACCCACTGGTTTCTGTGGTTGTCCCATTTTCTACTGATCCTGGCTCTTTGCCAGAGCCTAATTAAGCCACTGAAAATGCCGGATGGTTAACCCTCTCTGCACTACACCCACCTATAATTATTTGCAAAGCACTCTGATATGCTTTCACTTTTTCCAAAGATAAAGGTATGTACCAGACTGTACCAATGTACAATGCGGGGGAGAGTGTGCATGCAGGTACCCAGAGTCCAGGATTTGCTACCAGTACTGTAAAAGATGAGAAACCCAATACCTGAAGCTAGCGTTCAGAAAACTGCTCCAAAATATATGTGCACTTTGGTTTTATTTATTAGGGTTTGGAATAAAGTGCAAAAGAATTCTATATTTTAATCATGTTTAATCTTAGGGAAATAATTTTCCATTAAGAAAAAGAAACCAAGTATTTGATCCCAATGTCTGTGGTGAATCCTTTTTACCATATGAACAAAACATTCTAGAGCTTTTGAAATTCCCAGAGCCACTGCTGTTCATTAAAAAAAGAAAGCACCCTTTTAAGATGTAGGTGCTTTATCTTTTTTACAAAATGAAAAGATCAAACATAAAACCTTATTTGTAAGCAAAGCAATACTGTCTCTGGGTCTCTTGCTAAGATCAACAGCAAAGAGGATGAATGAGGGGAAGCAGTGACAATGGTCAAAATGGGTGAAAGGAAGCTCTCTGTTGAGGCCAGCCTTCCCTGATTGCAATCTTCAGACCCAAGGCCCATAACTCTGTTTAACTACTATATCCTGAATAAAAAGTTAATTTTGCTCTAGTGAGAAGCAAGTAAAGTTACAGAAGAGGAACGCTAAGTAAGCTAATTAAGCCCATACGATCTGATATCAGGGAAGACCTGTATTTGAAGATAATTTAAGAATTTATAAAGTGGATTTAGGAGAAACGCAGGAAACTGATTGGTCAGGCTAATTATTTTCTCTCTTTGACAACAGGGTATCCACTATATATACAACACATAGTTAAGTAGTTTTTTCTCATTCTAGATTCTCGAGCAACAGACATCTGCTACAGATGTTCTGCTTTCATCTTCCTGTCAACAGTGAGACAATTTTAAATGGACCAATTTTAGCTATCCTGTGCCAAATTCATATTCACATTTTATCCCAATAGCTTTTCCCCCTTCTTGTGCTTCGATTACGTGTCCTTGCAATTCCTATTATTTTGTAGGAAACCACACCAAAGTTGCCTGCTCTCCCTAATAACTATGGTGGATACATAGGAATATTCCTATCTGATGGGAGACAGAAAATTTCACACCTGTGCAACACCACAGGATGGCCAAAACAAAAGAGATGCTTAATTAATTGCTGGCCAAGAGCCACATTCTTTCCAAATCAAGGCTTCTGCAAGATGGCATATGGTTTGTTATTTCTCACAAATATGAAAAGCCTTTTGAAGTGATTATACTTGGTATCTGTTAAAATAATTCTGTGTATGAAACAGCAGCATGAAAAAATGAAAAAAAAACCTATTTGTAAAAAAGATTTCATTAAAGAATTTGAAATAGTTTTCACTTCTAAGGGTTAAGACAATGACTGGCATGCATTTTAGTAAATATTTTAATTCCACATAAGGTTCCATGTAGAAGATGCCGAATTTACTTAGAAAACTAAAAGAAAACATTTTTTAATTGGAGGTAAAACATATTTAGTATTTGATTTTTTATTATATTACTTATTCCTTTAAATCTAATCACTATGCCTTTTTCCCCCCCAAAATTGTGCTCATGGTGAGGATGGTAAAAAAAAGAAGGCATTTAATCTGAGTTCCCTGAGGGTAAGGGTTTTCTATTATTCATCATTGTATCTCCAGGACCTAGGATGCAGGAGGTGATGACGAACTGTCGAACTGTCGTGTCGGCCTCTGAATAATACCACAAGCTCACAAAGAGCCCAGCGCAACCAGCCCTAGCAAACTCTGAGTGGCACACGGCAAGAAGGCATGAGCTGAGCCCAGTTTACCAGACTCTGACTCAAAACTCGGCATGATCCGGGCACTCGGGCATCCTGAATGATTGCTCACCAAGGTCCCAGTGGGATTTGTAACTATCCACTTAATGAGCTACTGCAGCAAAACCTGAAGAGATAGAAAGTGCCAAAACATAAAAACCTTCAAGTTACAAGGTCTTAAAATTGTTTTCCTTGATCTCCTGCATCAGATGCACTCCTGATATCCTCATAATGCTACTAGTAACAGTGAATTAGAAAAACTAAGGCAACAGACTTTATTTTTTAACTGCACCCAATACCTAGCACAGACTCTATCACCTACCAGGATTTTAATAAATTTTGTTAAAACAAAGGGTGGAGGTGAACGAAAATATATGAATAGCGTGCTCTAGTGGTAAATGGATTTTCATGGCTGATGGGAACAAATTTCTAAGAATTTTGTTCTTCTACTAACAGAAAAGTAGTGCTTCTCCAGGACTGACTTATTCCTAACTTTTGCTCTTTAGAATACTGAAACTAGGGGCGCCTGGGTGGCTCAGTCATTAAGCGTCTGCCTTCGGCTCAGGTCATGATCCCAGGGTCCTGGGATCGAGCCCCACATCGGGCTCCCTACTCCGCAGGAAGCCTGCTTCTCCCTCTCCCACTCCCCCTGCTTGTGTTCCCTCTCTCGCTGTGTCTCTCTCTGTCAAATAAATAAATAAAATCTTTAAAAAAAATTAGAATACTGAAACTAGAAAGAATAGGCTTTATTAGCATAATCAATTGCCAAAGGCTCAACTCACTCCAGTGTACTTGTCATGACTGGGGACCGTGAATCTCTTGCAAATACCATCCCAGGCTGGGAGAGCAGAGCAATGAAACACAATGGGTAAAATCAGCAGGTGAGCAAGCAAAATGAAGTTATGAGAGGGAAACTTTTCAAAGTGACTTAGTATGATGATGAGATCATGTAGGATGGAGACATAAAAATTTTCTTTACTCCTTAAAAGCTAAAACTGAACCAAGATGACCCAATCTGGAGTCATGGGAAAGCACTGTGTTATCAAAGGAAAACAGATGCCAACAACTGTGGCAGAGGCTATTTTAAAGTATCACCTTGTTGATCTTCGAGTCCTCCTAATCCATGATCTATTTTCAGTTAAAAATCATTAATGTCCAGCATCTAAGAACCTAGGCACAGGACAAAAAAAACACGCATATTTCTTTCCTATGGGGCGGTAACCAGATGTCAGTAGCTGCAGCTGTGACTATCTAATTACCTGTTTGCATTACCGGAGACCACAGTTTAGATTTAATAGGTCAGATGACAATGCAGCAAAATGCATTTAGCCTATGATTACCCCTTTTCAAACATTCTCTCACTCGCAACTTCGACCCTGGGAACATAGCAAGCACAGACTTAGGTCAATAAGAAACACTGGCCAGCACAATAGGCCTTGCCTCAAACAGCGCTGTTGACAGACACCAGCACAAAGGAAATGAATAGAGTCCCCCTCAGTTCTCACACAGAGCGAAGAATGACTCAGTGTACTGCTGCTTTGGTGCTCTGTTTGTACAGTGTATACAGCTTTTGTCCTCAGCCACTGTTCACAGCTCAATGGGGGCTAAAGAGCCGAGGAAGTGAAGGCGGAAGAATGCTCCACACTCTTCCCTGTGGCCAGCACTTGTATCCATATGCACATGACAGGTCAAGTGAGAACTGGAAAGTCACTAGATAAAACTCCTCCTATCCCAGCTTCCATGAGTAAAGTGATTTCTGAGTTAAAATACAAAGAAGGCATTATTTAGAGTGTCTAGAATAGTCATCATTAGTCTGATACTAATATAGTTATCGATCGAATTATTGCTTGGCTTTTTCTGTTCTGTCATTTTTATCTTTCAATGGCTTCATTAAGTGCAAGGAGACATCAGGACTGGGTTAAAGTAGGGAACTCAAGTAATACAGATCAGAACTCAACAGAGACCACTGGAACAGGGCGAGAAAGCAGGTGAAAAGGCGAGAGATCCAGGCAGGGTGTCCACAGCATTAGCAAGACTGGCAGTGGCATTTCACTCCTTGTATATATAAATATCATATTGTCCCAAGTAGATACACAGCTCTCTTTATGCCTACTTCCCAAGGTAATGGGGGTATAACAACAAAGAACCAAACCCAGGGATAAAACAGAATTCTAAGATAATTTAGTGGAGACCATGAACAGACAGCTTCCATAGGCTTAAGACTGGTCTGCTTAATACTGATTTACCTAGCTAGCTAAAGCAAGGGACAAGCTCCAGTGCTGAGTGAAATGTCATTGCCCTAAGCCAAAACGTGCTGGCAGAACTGCATCTGCATTTAAGTGGACATGCTTTGGAATTACAGTGTGTTCAAATTCTAGTTCTGCCAATTACTGCTTTGTGACTTTCTATTACCCCTTGATATCTTAATATCTGCATCTGTAAAATGGGATGTCCACTCATTTCTTTACTCAAAAAATAATTATTGAGATGATAACAGGACCCATTTCACCGGTTGCTGTGAAGAGAGAATAAATTAATACACGCAGGATACCTAGAAGAGGACCTGGTACCATGTAAACGTTCGATGAATATTGCCTATAGTGAGCATAAGCCCCAGTTGCTATTAGCACCACTACAACAATTTTACAAGTACTACTAACACTGCAAACACCAACACCACTCCCGTAGTGAGGTAACTGCTACATTCACAACTCTACATGAAAATTCTTACCAGATGATTGAGATCACTGATCCTTGAGTCCCTGACATTATCCCCTTTACCCAGAGGTTGTTTTTAGTTGTCTCTAGTAAACAGATAAATTCAAGCTTTCTGGATGCTATACATGTAACACATATAGGACAAACCTATTAATATTAAAACTTCTAAAAATGTAGACGATAAGAATTTTCCCCCAAATCTACATCAGTGTACAACCCAATGATTATTATAAGAGGAGAAAACAACAGCAAACAGCTGCTTGCTATTCCAGGGGCAAGATATTCTTCTAAGTGATTTACGTAAGGCACTATTATTTTTACAGTGACAAAACTGAAAGACACGGCATTAAGCAACTCACTTAAGATTACACTGTTAAATACGCAAACCCAGGCAATTTGACTTCTGATCTTGTGTTCATAAACACTACACTACACTGTCTCATTAATATTCTTATGACACCAGCTCTAACAACTTGCTAAGTAGTACTATCATTCTTAGAGTTAGCAAAGAACTCACTTTCTTAGAAGGTTCTGGCATAGAGTCAAGCCGTATATCCACAACAGCCTCATAATGTGCTGTGAATTAAAATATGCTTAAGATATATCTTTTATCACTTCTGAACAACAGGCAGTTGCTGACCACAGCCAGGCTAATAGGAGTCAGAAGTAAAATGCTTTGTTTAATTGCTTTCATAATTCTTTATCACCACACAACCATAATTAGTTTCATGCTTATGAATTTAATCTTATATGTTAATTATATCTGCAGTGATTCTGAGAATGCAAAGAAGTTAATTAATGAAAAAAAAAACTACCTTGAGGGTAGATGCTTTAAGCATATAAGTAATTACTTAAAAGGGAAAAAAAAAAAGTCCCCGTTCCAATAAATTTAGAATGCCTCCCCATGTTTAAATCTCTCATGGTACTGGTCAATGGAACATCAATACCAAGCAAGAACTTAGAAGCTGAAGTAAAATTTTGCGCCTATTTAAATAAAGTTCATTCCATGTGGCTCTGATTTAATTTATTCTTAAAATCGAAACCTATAAACATATACAAATATTCGTGAATGGTCCCCATTACAATTAAATTACAAATAAAGGTAACAGACTTCCATATCTAGCAGTATGTAACATCAAGTAAACTGACCAAAGCTTCTGCTAAAAAGAAATAAACATAGTGGTTTAAATACCAAAAAACATTTTCTTTAATTGTATCATTGAGTCGGTAATTTAGAATTGATTATAGAAAGGCAGAAAACGAAAAGAGAGCTGGAACTCAAAGAATAAACAGACGACTGAAGTCAGGTTTCATAAAACGTGAGATTCTTTCAACATTTCTTTGGTACAAAGGGTCACTACATAGCTGGGGGAGGCCTGTGGGACAGGTGAAATAGGGGAAGGAGATCAAGAGGTACAACGTTCTTATAAAATAAGTAAGTCATGGGGATGTAACAGACAGCATAGGGAATATAGTCACTAATATTGTAATAACTGTATTGGGGACTAGACTTATCATGGGGATCAGTTTGTAATGTATAAAAATACTGAATCGCTATGATACACATCTGAAACTAACAGGATATTGTATGTCAATTATTCTTCAACTAAATAAGCAAATAAAAATAAAACACAAAATAAAAAAAAAAAAACAAAGGGTCACTACATGACAAAAAAAGGAGAAAATTACCCAGAAGATAGGGAAATCCTAAACTTGTATGAAAGTGGTGAGATAGCCTCATTACAAACAGTAAAAATTGAAAGACAAGACAAACCCACCATCAAAACTGTTTTATAAATGGAATAAGTTACAGAAATTGACCAGACACAACTTAAAAAAGAAGTTTTTAACAAATTTCACAAATTGGTGTTACTTCCTGTGATCACAGTATAATGATGCTGAAAATTAATAATAAAAAAACCTCACTTGTTTGGAAATTTTATATCTGTTTCTATATAACCTATGAGTCAAAGAAGAAATAATGGAATTTAGAAAATAGCATGAAAAATACATGAAAGATACGTAACTTAGGAAAGCTCAAATGTACTACGTAACAGCCTAATACACACTAGCAGAGCACTTTGAATTCTTGTGACTTATTTAATAGCCTGCAGTTTGGCTTTAGTTCTCTTACTGTCTAAAAAGAATACTTGGTTAGCACAGTATAATCATGTATGCTATGTATAAAAATGTGACCAATTATTTTTTATTATAATAAATTCTATTCTTTTTTTTAATTTAAATTCAATTCACCAACATATAGTACATCATTAGTTTTTGATATAATGTTCAATGTTCTATTCTATCTCACTTTCTACTTATTAAGAAACTTCCTCGGGGCACCTGGGTGGCCCAGTCGGTTAAGCATCTGCCTTCCGCTCCGGTCATGATCCCAGGACCAGCCTGGACGGGCTGCCTGCTCAGCAAGGAGTCTGCTTCTCCCTCTCCCCCTGCACTCCCCTAGCTTGTGCTCTCTCTCTCTCTCAAATAAATAAATACATAAAATCTTTTTTTTAAAAAAAGAACCTTCTTCAACTAGGCTCTCCCAAAGTATAATTTGTGTAAGTTTGGCATCTTAAAATTTTCTATCTTGAAGGTATGCATTTATGATTTTTTTTACTCCAATGTACATACTCTTTTCTAAATATTGCTGAGCAATTACACAGATGCATTTAAAAGCAATCTTGATTCCTGAATGCTACAGACTGAATATTATCCCTTCAAAATTCATATGTTAAATCCTAACGCCCAAAGGTGATGGCAATAGGAGGTAGGGCCTTTGGGAGGTGATTAGTTATAGTGTAGAACCTCAAGAAGGAGATTACTGACCTTATAAAAGAAACCCCAAAGAGCTCCCTTGCCCCCTCAGCCATGTGAGAATATACAGCAAAAGACAGCCGTCTCTGAACCAGGAGGCGGGCCCTCACTAGATACCAAATCTGCTAGCACTTAGATCACGGGACTTCCCTGCCTCCAGAACTGTGAGAAATAAATGTTTTATTTAAGCCACCCAGTCTGTGGTATTTTTGTTAGAGTAGTCCCAATGGACTAAGATACTGAGTAAGTTCCAATTTCTCTATATTCACAAACTGGCTACAATACTTGGCAAGAATCATTTGAAAATAAGAAGGAAAAGAACAGGAGCGCCTGGGTGGCTCAGTCAATTAAGCGTCCTACTCTTGATTTCAGCTCAGGTCACCATCTCAGGGTCCTGAGACCGAGCTACTCGTCAGGCTCTGTGATGGGCATGGAGACTGCTTAAGATTCTCTCTCTCTCTCCCTCTCCCTCTGCCCACCCCCCTAAAATTAAAAAAAAAAAAATTAAATTTTTAAAAAAGGAAAAGAACAGTAAAATTCAGAACGCTGAATTAAGTTTTAGAGACATACCAGATATGTACCTGAATTTAAAAATTTGTGTTGGAATGCATACCAATGCATTTCCCACTCTAAAGTGCTCATTCTGATAATGTTCAATCCAAACACTTAAACTGGACTAATAATATGAAGGCCTGACCTTCATACATGAGTGCCTTAAGAAACCCTAAAGCAGATTCAACAAGGGCTGGGCCCAGAAACTGAGAAGCCATGAGAGACTGGGACAGTGATCACTCTCTCTCCTGATTCTCACCTCTCTTGGCTCATGTCTGCATAATTCTCTCTTTCTTTGAACCAGCTTTCTCTGTGTTCCAGTCTGCATGGCATATAGTACGGCTGCTCAAAGCCCTTGATTTTATATGGTAGAGCCCCACATGTGAAGAGACTAATTATCTTTCTCTTGTTGCCAATTCCAAACTCCAGAGGAAGAAACTTGGATTGGTTCCAGCTTGGAATACCTACTCTGGTCTCATTCAGATGGAAAAGGCCGCATCGTTTTCAACATGGCTGCTCACAGACCACTGCTTCAGTGGTCGGGAGGTAGCAAAAGGTGCTGTTATATACTGGAAACTGCAACAGGCACTCAGGATGAGCAAGAAACAGGTGCTATACCCCCAAGATGCTGCCAATTCTTCCTCTCTACTTTCTCTACATTTGGCTAGGACAGAGAGATTCTTCTGAAAGAACTGCTAATAAGCCTCTTCTCCCTGCAGCCTTTACTAATAGCCTGAGTTTTTATTTCCCATACTAAACATTGTGCTTTTGCCTCAATTCACTTAATTTGGGATACATACTATCTATAATATCATGACCGTGCAGATTTAAATGAGCAAAAGTTAGTATGGCAAGATGATTTTGCTCATCTCTCAGGTAAAGAATGATTATCCACCCATTTGCTCAGCCTATAAATCCTAACATTATCCGTTATCTCTTTTCTATCTCCTTCCTGCTTCATTATCACTTCTTTCTCTGAAACATCCTCTTAATCAGTTCCCTTAATTTTATCAACAATACTATAATCTTAAGTCAAGATCTTACTATCTTTTCTGAATTTTTAGTATAGCTTCCTAATTGATCTTCCTGCTTCTAAATCTCCAATATGCATTTTACTAGCTTTGATAATTTCCATTTTAAAGCAAAACCCTGTCCTTGTCACATCCCTGTTTATAAGTCTCTACTGGTTCCTCACAGCCTATAGCAGAGCTCCTAGGCATGCCTGTCCATCAGGGCAACCCAGATTCCTAGTCCTCATCCTAAACTTTCTGAATCAGAGTCTCCTAGAATGGGGCTTAGGAATTTGCCTTTTCAATGAACTCCCCACTTGGTTCTGAGGGAACCAGCCCAGCATCAATCTCGGGATTTGTGTTATGGAACTGCTCTATAATATAAAGTCCAGCCCCTGAATAGAACAAAAGTCAATTCACAATCTGATTCCAACCTATCCCCTTCTCTTCTCATCCCCTGCAATTCTCCCTTCCTGGCCTTTCTCTCAAAATACAACCCTTTCACACTGCTGGCTATCCATATATCTGCCGCCTTCTCCTCTTCTCTCCTTTGGGAACTTCTACTCATTTTTCAGGAATCAGCTCAAATGTGACCTCCTCCGCGAAGCCTTCCTTGACTACCTCTAACATTTACTCATTCTTGATTATTGGGGTTAAGCGGTAGTCTAGTGTGATGGTTAAGGGTACAGGCTCTACAACCAGACTGCAAATGTCTGAATCTAGGCTCTGCAAATTACTAATGAGCAAGTGAGAAACGTGGCCTGAGACAAGTTATTCAACCTCTGTGTGCCTTCGATTGCCCTCACTGTAAAACAGGAATAAAAACAGTGTGTGTCCAACATAATTGTGAGGGTTAATGAGTTAATTCATGTAAAGCAGTTGCCTGGATTGTAGCCATTGGTCATTAAATATTAGCTTCCTGTTTAAAACTTATTCCTATCTCTTAAGACTATGAACAAGGCTTTTATATTAAGCCAATCAATTTAAGAATTTTTTTTCTTGGTTGTGGTACAAAACTAAAAGAAAAAAAGTAATGTATATATAAGTTTCAATATAACTTCTTTTCATTTACTTCTCGTAAGGTGACTAAGGATGATGTACTAAACCTATTTAAGAAAAAAAAAAGTCCTTTATATGGGAAATCTTTTGAAGTCATTCACTAGGGAAGCCGAAACAACTTGGGAATCTTAGATATCTATTTGAATTTCAAAAAAGAAAGGAAATATTGATACTAGCTTTGGGCCATTATTTTCCAAATGTATAGAAAAAGATCTGAAAAATCTGGAATGAAATCTTACAGAACAAAATTTCCAAAAGCCAAACTTTTAGCCAAAAACATATTTCAAGAAATCCTGTAATTTTCAAAATAACAAGAGTATAAAAACTATTTATGAAGCTTGCTTTTTCTTTAATTACCAAAGTAATACTTGACATGAAAAGAACAGAATGAGAGAAAAATTTGGTTGTCTACAAATAAGAAAAACAAATTACAGCTGTGCAAGGTGAGAAGTAAACAGCAAAGCTAATTTTGTACTCAAATGCAAAATGAGCATCTTCTGTAATGTTACATCATTACTAGACGCATTCCTATCTATTTTTCTTATTCTGCCTCTAAAATACCAGTTAAGAAAGGGTAGAAACAAAAGAGAGTGAAATTAGCTCTTAAGCAGAACGTATTCCTTCCTTCAATAAATATTTACAGAGCACCTACTATTACACATGCTTGGATACAGCAGTAAACAAAAGGGCCAGGCACATGTGAGGCATTCCTATGCTGCTTATCATGGGAACAACCGCTATCTTCCAACAAGGTCAGCAACATTTTGCATACCTTATACACTACCATATAAGTCACCATCAGTGACTCCAGAAGAGAAAACCTACCTTGTTCCCAGACCTTCAGATCATGGGTTTTAACGTAGGTTCATGGGTCCCTAACAGTTAATGGGTGGTGTGTTGGGGGAATCTGTGAATCCCCTAATACTAAATGCAAAATGTATGCATGGACATACATTTATAAATCTTCCTAGACAGACAATGTGCCTCAGTGCACTCTCAAGTGGGCCTATTACCTAAAAGAGCAAAAACATAAGTTCTCGGTGTAGGAAAATTCCCAAAATCTGTCCTATTGAAAAGGCTGCAGCCATATACCAACACTAAGAACACTTGGCAAATTCCTCCTCTGACATTTTGCCGCACAACGTTCAACAAAGTTACCACTGACAAGTTGTGTTTGCTCCTCTAAAGCCTGCCCTTTAATGTTTTGAGTACCAACCATCTAGTCAGTCTCTTAGACAAAGACTTCTTCTAAAAAAATTGTTTATAGAACTTGGGCTCCAGCAACTCTTGCAATATAATCCTTGTGTATAACTGCACCACAGAAAAATAACTCCTTAATTTGTGGTTAGAATAACCACTGCAGAACAACCTATAGTGGGTGGCATGAAACTATCACAATTATAAAGTAACCAAGCAAATAATATACTATGTCTATAACAGATAAAATGTTATAAATCCAAAACATACATTGCTATAAATAAAGTCTGGTTATTTGCTGGGATACTCTGACTAACCTCCCAGCTACAAGGGCTACTCTTAGCATGTTTTATGAAGAAGTAACTAAAGCTATTACACAGTAGACTCAGTGGCACCACATGTATTGTTTGGGCTAAAAAATGAGGTAAATGCACTGTATAGTAATGTTGGGAAAACGCTGCCTTTAATATAAACAAACAATGGACTTTCCTTTAGAAGCCATGATAAGGGAGAGGAGGACAGCAGGATCAGTCCTACTAAACCAGCATGCCTGCAATTTGGGTAACCATTGAATAAGCAATCAGTGTGTGTAAGTGCATATTTGTTGACAGCTATAATCAGATCATTTCCCCCCAAATTAAAATCAGAGTTTTTAGAGTTGGGAAGCCTCTAAAAATCAACAAGACAACAGGATGAGAACCACAGAGGGTACATGACTTGCTCAAGTTCACAAAGCAGAACAAAGAAACTGCATCTTTTGACTCCCTTATGTTGCCATTCTTGCACGGAAAAGTTCTTCTTTTACTTCCAGTTTTGTTTTGTTTTTTTAAGTAATCTCTACACCTAAGTGGGGCTTGACCTCACGACCCTCAGATCAACAGTTGCATGCTTTACCAACTGAGCCAGCCGGGCACCCCCAAAAGTCTTTTAAAAATTAAAATATAATTCACATACCATAAAATTCACCTACTTAAAGTAAGCACTTCAATGGCTTTAAGTACCCTCACTAAAGAGCTGTGCATCCATTATCACAATGAAATTTTTAACATTTTCATTGCTCCAAAAAAAGTCGGTATCTCTTAGTCAGCACTCCCTTAAGTCCCTCTCCCCATCCTCCCACTCCGAAGCAACCAACTGGTCTACTTTCTGCCTCTAAAAATTAGCCTATGCTGGGACATTTCATACACGTGGAATCATGCAATATGTGATCTTTTGTGACTGGCTTCTTTCACTTGGCATAATGTTTTCAAGGTTCAGGCATGTTATATCGTGATATATCAGTACTTCATTACTTTTTATGACTGAATACTATTCCATTTTATGGACCCATACATATATATCAGTTCATCAGTTGGTAGACATCTGGGTCGTTTCCACCTTTTGGCTCTTATGAATAACCTTGTTTTGTTTCTTTTGTTACATACTTAGGAGTGGAATTGCCAGGTCATATGGTAACTCTAAGTATTTAAGCAATTGCCCATCTATTTTCCATAGTGGCTGAACCACTTCACACGCCTGGGTGGCTCAGTTGGTTAAGCGACTGCCTTCGGCTCAGGTCATGATCCCGGAGTCCCGGAATCGAGTCCCACATCGGGCTCCCTGCTCAGCGGGGAGTCTGCTTCTCCCTCTGACCTTCTTCCCTCTCGTGCTCTCTATCTTTCATTCTCTCTCTCTCAAATAAATAAAATCTTTAAAAAAAAAAAAAAAAGGTTCTTGTTTTAAAACCACAACAGGGGCTCCTGGCTGGCTCAGTCGGTAGAGCATGCAAGGCTTCATGTAGGGGTTGTTAAGTTCGAGCCTCACACTGAGGCTAGAGATCACTTAAAATAAAATCTTTAAAAAAATCATAACAATCAGATCATAAATACAAACTCCTTGTTTTCTGCTAACAGGCAACTGAAGAAAAAAATAAATGTTTTTTAAAAACCACACACTATTAGTACATGAAATTCAGATGCAGAGTTCAGACAGAAAGACAGCTTTAAAAGGGTTACCATGTAGTAAATATTCCCTTTATTATTTCAGCCATATGAAAATGTTATACATGGGCTACAGATATATGGCAAACATTCTAAAATATTGGAAAATCTTAAACATGAATAAAAAAGAACAGATTGAATTTTCTCAAAACTAAATAAGAATTTATCTAATTAGGTAATATCTACATACTTTCATTCATTAGAAGAAAAAAACTATTTAAGAAGGAAGATTGATGGGTGATCCACAGTGCAAAGTAAATGCTATACGCAGATTTGGAAAAGAAAATGAAAGCTAGCTTCTACAACTATTTTGTATAGATAATAAAGAGTTATTGTCCCAATGGATTTGTGGTAAGCCATTTGGGAACAACAACTTTATAAACTATGCTGTAAACTATATATTCTGGACAGTAGGGGCTTTGCTTCTCTCTCCTGGGTGTGCCTCAGGAAGGCTAGGGCAAGTTAGCATCTAGGAGTACTAAGTGTGAAGCACAGATTGGAGGATACTTTGATCAAGCATCATTAACCCCCATCGGTGTTTCTGCCAAGCACAGACCAGAACTTTGGTAACGGCAGCAGGCAGATGAATGGTGAAGAGGAAGGGTGACAGAGCAGAAAGAGAGGGTGAAGATCCTCAGAAGATACAGGCAGCTGGTACATAGAAATCTGAACTTTCATCACATTCCAACTCCAGCCATTTTGTCCTTTCTTGTCAGCAGTGGTTACAATCTTCCATAATTGCCTCTGGCCTCACCATTACAATCTCTGAACAGCACCTACCCAAGTAAGAAACAGTTTGTATCATAACCCAGCTCCCTCACAGAGATCCCTTTCCACACACATATTCACACAACTAAAATAAGTTTCCCAAAAGCAATAGTTTTGCTCTGTATAGTGCATTCTAATATTTCCTAATCTATTTTACTAAAAAAAAAAAAAGCAGTGAATGACCCAATACATAGTTTATCAAGGACAGTATCTCAAAAAAAAAAAAAAAAACAAACCCAAAACAAAACAAAACGATAAAAGGTTTCCCCCCACTACACTATGCAAAAATTTGCCTTACACCATTTCACTTTTACCAAGACCTACATTAGTACCTGCTTTCAGTAACTAAAAGAAATCTGAAGATTTTAGGGGCACCTGGGTGGCTTGGTCGATTAAGCGTCTACCTTCTGCTCAGGTCATGATCCTGGAGTCCTGGGATCAAGTCCAGCATCGGGCTCCCTGCTCAGCGGGGAGTCTGCTTCTCCCTCTGCCCCTCCCCCTGCTCGTGCTCTCCCTCTCTCTCTCAAATGAACGAATGAAATCTTAAAAAAAAAAAAAAACCTGAAGATTTTCAGTTTTATGAAATGGTAATTGCTTCCTCACTTAATGCCATCTTAGCTTACAAAAGGTTTCAAAGAAACAATTTGCATTCAGGTAGCAGGGAGAAACATGTAATATAGTCAAGACTAACTTTGCATAGCGGCAGGCAATGACAACTATGTCACAAGTGTCACCTGGCCAAACAGTGACTTCAAGGAGACAAGAGATTAACATGCAAAGAAATGTGTATCTTAGGAACAATGAAAGAAAGTAATAAGAGTTCAGTGAATATTTGCAATTATTATGATGGGCTGGGGGGTAGATGACTTACTACAAAATAAATTTCAAATAGTTTAAAATAAGTTAAAACTATAATATAAAACTATAAAATACTAGAAGGAAACATGCCAATATTCCCATGGAGGCAATGGTCTAAGTATGACAACCAAACTAGAAACTGTAAAAGGAAAAAAAATACATAAAATTAATTATATAATAAAAGAAAAACTTTGTATGGCAAAAGTAACCAACAATAAACTGAAAGTAAATAATTTCAATCATTACGAAAAGGGGTATAAATTAATAAAGTGATAAATCCAAAAGGTTAATGAGCAACTGGAACGAGCTAATGAAACCAGAATATACAATTCACTTCAGAATTAAAAAAATGGCAAGACGTTCATCATTGCCTCAAAAATGCAAATTAAAACAATGACATAAGATTTTTGTCTATTAGACTGACAAACATAAAAAATAAAGTAGCACGCCTAGTATTAAAAGGAGAAATAGTTACTTCGTGGCAAACTGGAAATATGCATAGATTTTTAAATAAGGTATTTCCTTTCTAGTTCTCTATTCCAAAGAATTTAATTTAAAAAAAATCAGATAATGATACCAAGGTTTACGAACAGAATTGTCACCGAAGTATTGTTTATGAAAACAGTAAAAACTGAAAACAACATCAATATATATAGATAGGGGACTAATTAAATAATTTATAGTAATGGAAACCTATGTAGTCTTTAACAATTTTATGACATATTTACAGATCTATTGGGGGAAAGTAGTTATAAAATGGTATTCAAAACTAAGATTTTTCGGGACGCCTGGGTGGCTCAAGTCATTAAGCATCTGCCTTCGGCTCGGGTCATGATCCCAGGGTCCTGGGATGGAGCCCCGCATCGGGCTCCCTGCTCTGCGGGAAGCCTGCTTCTCCCTCTCCCACTCCCCCTGCTTGTGTTCCCTCTCTCGCTGTGTCTCTCTCTCTCAAATAAATAAATAAAAAATCTTTTAAAAAAATAAGATTTTTTAATGAACTTTTTTACATAGATATTAAAATATTTTTACAAGGTGATCTTTGTTTTCTTCCATTAGTTTATCTTAATTTGTATTTTGCAAGAAGTGTCAATTACTTCTATAATAAACAGTATTTTTAAAATAAAAAGATGAGGGGTGCCTGGGTGGCTCAGTCTGTTAAGCTGCTGACTCTTGATTTGGGCTCAGATCACAATCTCAGAGTTGTGAGACTGAGTCCTGAGTGGGCTCCATGCTCAGCAAGAAGTCTGCTTGAGATTCTTTCCCTTTCTCCCTCCCCCTCTGCTCTCTCTCTCAAATAAAGAAATAAATAAAATCTTAAAAAAAAAAAATCAAGCTCATGTACATTTATCAGGAAGACACTATAATCCCAACAGATAAATAACCTAAGTAAAGAAACTGACAATTTAAAAAAAATACTGTTAATAAACATATAAAGTGTTCAATCTGTTTGCATAAGACTGAAAAATATCAATAACCTTTAATCACAGTTATTCCACTTAAATCTTTTACAAAAAGATAACCCTAGAAGTCTTATTATCCATGAAGATGTCCGTAGCTATGTCACTTATAAGAGATAAAAAGAGAAGAAACAACCTAAATATTTAATAAACAGAAACACTTAAAGAAATTGTCTTCTATTCAGTGAGATACAAAAGCATCCTTTCCAGTGAAAAATGCCAGGCTATAAAATTGAGGAACTCATGATTCAAAATTCTGTGAGAGAGTATGATTAAAACCATATACAAACAGAATAAAAATCCACATCTACATGGAATGACAGGAAGGATTGGTGGACCTATGAAGGTTTTTGTTTTAGAGTTTCAGTATTTTTTTGATTGAGATAATTGAAATATAACATATTCGTTTCAGGTGCACAACATAATGTTTCAATATTTATATATTGCAAAATGATCATCACAGTAAGTCTAGTTAACACCCATCACCACACATAAAAAACTGGGCCTATGAAATTTTAAAATCATCTTACTTAGGGGATTTCCCACAGATTTTTGTGTGTGTGTGTGTGTGTGTGTGTGTGTGTGTGTGTGTGTGTTTAATGAGACTGTGTTACTTTTACAAGTTGAAGCAAAAAAAAAATTAGTAACAGAAATACCAACATAATATAATTTTAGCAATTTGGCTTGATCATTGAAGAATATTAGCTTTGACACTGTATTGATTAATATATAGAGTAAGTGAATTAAAGTTTCAATCTAAAATTAAGAAACGGGATGCCTGGCTGGCTCAGTTGGTGGAGTGTGAGGCTCTTGATCTCGGGGTTGTGAGTTCAAGCCCCATGTTCAGTGTAGAGATTGCTTAAAAATAAAATGAAGAAACCAACAGAATTAACTGGGTTTGGTTTGGTCAATAGTATATCTTTGTAATAAACAAAAGAGCATGCAGTAAAATTAGAACAAAAACTTGCATAAATTAAAATGGATTTTTCAGTAAGATAAAATTTTAATGTAAAAGAATACAGTATTTGTATTTAATATTTATAATGATAAATGTATAAATACTTCTTTAAACTTTCCTTTTTCTTATAAAAATGCAACTAGAAATATTTTGCTTGGTTAATTATCCAATTAAAAAAATGAACCTGAAAATAAAGCTCTACACACTGAATTGTAGACAGACATATCACCATGCCATTAGTTAAAAATTTGAAAGTCAGACTAGAAAGGTCAAACAAGTAACAGTCCATCTGTTTTATTAGTCAATGACAGTTCATGGTTGACAATGATGTGGCTGAATTTAGCTTAACTTAGATAAATATTACCTGATAACATCTCTGGTAAGATGATTGGTAGAAAAAAAATCAGAAAATTGTGGCCTAAGATAAACTATGACTTACAGTTAATTATGTTTCTTAATTATTTTACAAAAGATTATTGCAACAAAAAGTTGTTGAAATGTAAAAAGCGATACGTAGAGGTATACTGCATTTGATAAACACGTCATTTAAATATTTTAAAAGAAACAGAAAGATCTGTCTTAAGTGGAGACCGTTCAAAATTTCAGGCTCACAGTGAGCTCTGGAACAGGTCCGGCTCCAATCCAAACTCTGCGGTGCACCTGCTTATTGACTCTGCCTCAGTCTCATACCTCGCTAGGCCTCAGGCCTCTTGCCTACGAAATGTAGATAATGTTGCCTGGCTCAAAATGGTACTCTATCTTATCCCTTTTTCCTCTACAAAATTCAGTGTAACTTACCTCAAATATAAACAAGACAAAATAAAAGAGTAAGCAATGGTTATGTCTCTGAGGACTGAATAGAGAATCTGAATTATGACCTTAATTTCACCCACTCTTTACCCCTCCCCCATCTCTGAAAAAACAAAACAAAAATAAATATGCAGTTTCCAAGAATTGTGACATAATTTTATTTTCCAGAAAATGAAATCAGTGGATAACCACCCCTTAGGAAATGAGCATAGAACAAACTCATTTACCATGAGTTAAAACATAATAATTAGAACGGAAAGAGGCAAAAACTTATTACTTTAATTATGTACTATGGCTTTTCTTTTTACTGTAGAAAAGTTGAAAAATGTTATCAGAAATCCCCTGAAACAAACATCTTAGTAGTTATTTCTAATACACAAAGCATTCGGTCACTAATTTTTGTTTTGTTTCATATTTTTATTTGAAGATAGGGAGAGACACATAACCTATAACTTCAAAATTCAGCCAGCCTAAAGAGGTAAATAATTTTTATTCTGTAAAATACAAAAGTTTACGAAAAAAAACCGTACCTATATAGGTGTTGGATAATGTTTATTCAAAATGTTTGTAATGTGGGTGTCTTGATTTTTTTTGAGGGGCAGAATTGGGGAAACAGGCCTCCGAAGTGCAGTACAGCTAGCTCTGTAGCTCAGTTCTGCCGCTCAACAGCTGGAGCTCAGGCAAAGGAGCCCAGCCCGCCGGCTTAGGTAACGGGAGAGTTACTCCCCGCTTCTCCCGGGCAGCACTGCACTAAGAAAAGATTAAATGCTTGTTTTCAGAGCTTTCCCTGCAGCTAGGGAGGGGCCAACTTATACAGGTCTGATCAAAGAAAGGTTGGCTCAAGTCTGGAAGAGATTTCTAAAAAAGCTTTTGTTTTCCTGATAAAAAAGAGAAGCTAACAGGCCCACCCCATTCTCTTCCTTCTCTGGAATACAGATCTGTTATCCAGCAGTCTTACTGCACCCGTGATTCAGTAAGTGTGGAGCCCGTGCAGTGCCGATGTGGTCAAGTCACTGAGGCAACCTCCAAAGCCATCAACATCCAGAATTCTTACACAAGAAAAGTAAGTCTCTATATGTTTAAGCCACAGGTTGTCAGGTTTTCTGCTATGTGCAGTTGACACAAGTCCAAGTGATTTGGAAAGTCACTTAAATTCTGAGGCTCACTTTCCTCATCTGTAATGTAGGTGTAATGCTATGTATGTATAGTATCTGTCTGATATGTAGAGAAGGTTCAATGTCAGCTGCTGATGAGGATGATGATGATGACGAAGACGATGACAACTTCATTTAGTTCTCATACCAACCATTTGAGGAAAGTCCGTCCTATCAATTCATTCATCCATTTTAAAGACACGAAAATTGAGACTCCAAAAGTTAAGCAACTTGCCCAAGATCACACAATTAGTAAGTAATATGGCCAGGATTCAAATGCAGGAATTCTTATTTCAAGGCCAATGAGCTTAAACCACAAAGACATTTAGACGTGCCTAAACATGGCAAGAGCTAACAGCTGATAATTACTGGCTAAAATGATCACGATAATATTAGACAACTATGAAGATAAGCAGATATCTACTAATTTCTAATTCTGGAAAATAATAAATGCTCATTGAATTCAACATTAGTTTTATTTTTCTTCCTAACAGTTCTTGTTATTTTACTCAAACAGGAATACTTAAACCTCCTTGACGAATGTAATTTTGTTCCTTTGTAACACCAGTGGAAAACTAAGAACAGTACATCTCAACCAATAATTGCAACACCCTTCTGTTAGCTAAATGCTTAATATTTATGGCAAATTTATAATCTGCAGGGCACTCTGCCAGACACTTAAAAATTATTTTTGCCAGAAGATATAGCATGTTTGTTTTGTTAAAGTGACTTAAAGATTCCTTTGAGAGAGAATTCTGTAACAGTTCTAAAAATTAGGAAGTGGCTGCTACTATAATCAGCCATCACCATAACCACCATCATCACGATTACTAACATATATAGAACTTATATCACAAATTAGCATATCCTAAGCTTTAATTCTGGAACATTTTCCTTCAAACTTCAGATGTTTCCTTCACTGAAACAAATGAAACAAAGAACTTAAAAAATTCATGATGAGGTACAGTACTTGAAAAACAAGCTAAATTCGGGGCGCCTGGGTGGCTCAGTCGGTTAAGCGACTGCCTTCGGCTCAGGTCATGATCTCGGATTCCCGGGATCGAGTCCCGCATGGGGCTCCCTGCTCAGCAGGGAGTCTGCTTCTCCCTCTGACCCAACCCCCTCTCATGCTGTCTCTCTCTCTCATTCTCTCTCTCAAATAAATAAATAAAATCTTTAAAAAAAAAAGAAAAGAAAAGAAAAACAAGCTAAATTCAAAATTAAAGTTTCTAAATAAATTACATTCAGGAAACAGGCAGGCTAAAATATTTGCAACTGCAATTAGGAAAAGATATTTAGTTTCTGGATTAGATTGTGAGATTTAAAGAGTTTATGTTTAGCTGTTAACTTTCAAAACCAGTTTGGCACATCGTATCATCCCAGTAAATAAAAAGTAAATGTAGTGTAAAGGCCAAAACAAAATGGACGGTGAGTAAAACAGAAGTTCTGAGGTAAGGTTACCTCAAGCAAAAATGCTGAGTCTCAAGATACATACATTCATAGCAATACATTCCTGAAGTCAAATAACTTCAAATCCTATATGCCACACTGAAAGAGGGATAGTTCTCTCTACTACATGCCATAACAAGTAACTGATAATTCCATTTTCAAAAAAAAGTACTGTACATAAAGAAAAATGCTTTAAAGGATAATAAATACATCCAGGAAAGAGTCGTTGCTTAATAAATTCAAAAATGACACAGTCAGTAGCATACAATCCACATGAACATTATAATGTGCTCAATCAGTACTAATTAAGGATTTAATTATACCTATTTAATACTAATTTGCATTTTAAAAAAGAACACAAAGTATTCTATTTTAGGTCCAAAATTAAGGTTCTGAATTAAAACTTTAAAAGAAATTTAACTGTAGTATATCTATGAAAATATCTTTCCTTAAGAATTAAAACAAACTAAAAACAAAAGCGTTGTATTTTCAAGTATGGGACTATGTTGAACCTGAATTCCTAATTTACTCACAATTAAAATGAAAGAAAAAGGGATACATATAAATGGAGACATTTATAAGGGTCACTCATAGGCATATAAAGTGTTTTTCAATGATGATCCAGAATTAGAACCACGGCCTCTTGCCCTCCATCCCTATGTTCTTCCTGGTATTTGCCCTGCTCAACTTCCCTGGACATGCCCCAAACTACTGTATCTCCTCCTTACCATCTTTCTTCCCTAAAATTTTATGAAGCACTTTTAGAGGAATGTATAAAAAGAACAGGGAAACAGAAGGATCACCAAGAATATGAAGGTATATGACAGTTTCAGAAAAGGGAAGAGCCACTGGTGTTGACTGAGAGCTTGAGCAAACTGTTGGAGAGATGCCTGGGGTACTGCCAAATTTAAAAGGGTGTTTTCAGTTAGTAGGATGGTAAAGGCAGGCCAGGGGGGCTGACCTGAGGTATGAATGGAAGTCTGGAAAACAGGGGCCATCTCGGGGACAGGGAGGAATAGAACAACAGTCTGAGGGGGGAAACAAGGTAAAACTGTTCCAAATTTTATCAAATTCTCCAGAAAAGATGATTTAAGGTAAAGAATAGGAAATCGAGGGATATTAAGCTGAATCAGATATTCAACTTTTTTACTTAAAAAGCAGTAATTTCATATGGATTAAACTAACGTCTGAACCTGATCTCAATAAAGAAGGAGATAAGGTTATCTGCCTGGGAGGTGGGGGAGAGGAACCAGAGGCCCAAGAGCGAAGAAGGTGAAGTAATGAGAAATCTTCTAAAAGTGAGTGGAAGAATTCTGAGAACTCTGGTCGAAGTTGAACAATATGAACTTCTAACCTGGCAAGGTTACACTACTTCTCCAGGAACTCATCTGTTACCGCTAAATCTGTATTCCACTTTCAGAAATAAAACTGTTTCAGTTCTAAAACGATGCCTGAAGCTGAACACCGCAAGGTTTCTTCACATCAGTCCCTCTTCCTTAATGTGGCACAAACACAAATCTGCACTGATGCTGTTGCCTTTGTTCTGGGGGTTTTTTGTTTTGTTTCGTTTTTGCTGATTAAAACAGAAGATATAGAAACTTACTGTCCAGTATGAACTTGCTAATTCCAGGTCTACTGTTACTCTACAGCCTAATTTTTCATCAATCCAATCCCACATGGCCAAATATCCACAGAAAGCCCGCAACATGTTTAAAACAGAGCTCCATATCCTGCCCTGTGAACAGCAACTCTGCCCAACTTCCTATGCTGTGACCTCTATTTGTCTAGTCCCGCAGGCTGGAAACCTCAAGCACCAGTCATTTCTGTGAACAGTTCCTCCTAGCTTTCCTTTCCCATCTCTCCTCACTCTGGGCCAGCACCTGCCTGGACTACCATGACAGTCTAGAACTGTCCTTGCTGCGTCCATTCCATCTCGCACCTCACTGTGGGTGTCATCACACAAAAATACCACTTCCCAAATGCCACCCTGCTATCTTTCCATTGTCCTAAATTCTTAGCCTGAAATCCAGAGTTTTCTATAAGGATCCTTGCCTGTGTAGCAGAGCAAGTATTTCATTACCCTCCTAGAACTTCATCAAGCCATGGGTTCCTGACCACTGTGGTGATTTTAAAATATGTACACATATTTTGTACACAATTCCCTCTAAAAGGTGGAGTCTAATTCCCTTCCCCTTGAGTGTGGGCTAGGTTTAGAATAGAACAGAATAAGGTAGAAGTGACAATGCATGACTAAGCTATAAGAGGTATCACAACCACCTCAACCTTTCTTAAATTATTCACTCTGGGGGAAGCTAACTACTATGTTGTGAAGACACTCAAGCAGCCCAATGGAGGGGTCCATGGGATGAGAAACTAAGGCCTCCTGCCCACAGCCAGCACTAACTTGCCAGGCACATGAGGGGGCCGCCTTGGAATCATATCCTCCAGCCTCAGTCAAGCCTTCAGAGGACTGCAGCACTAGCCAATATCTTGTCTGAACTCCATAAGAAACTCTGAGCCATAACTGTTCAGCTAAAACTCTTCTGGATTCCTGCCGCACAGCAATTGTGTGAGGGAATAAATTTTTATTGTTTTAAGCCACTCAGTTTTGGAGTAACATGTTACACAGGTGGATATAACTAACACGATCTTGCCAAGCTCATTCTCAATTCCATGCCATTACTCATGCTTTTCCCCCCACAGATGTCCTTTTACTATCCATCTCCTAACACCCCTTCCCCTATCCTTCAGAATCTAGCTAAAGTTTCCTCTCTTTGAGGAGGCCCTTTATTTAATGAAACCATTTCAACTTTCATTTCTCCAGCTTCTCTTCTGATTTCTGTGCTCGACCACATCATTCATGTAGGCATTTATCCCTGTATTTCTGTGTTACCATGCTCTATGCACCCTTCCTCCCAAAGACATCGTACAGTTCATTCAAACTGCATTCAGCACACTGTAATTAAGATACTCGATAAATATTTGCTGAAAAAATTAACAAATCATACACACACACACACACACACACACACACACACACACACACACACACGGGAAGTGTATTTGATCAGTATAAAGTAGTGGTTAACAGTATGGAGCCACACTGTCTCAGGTCTGCTTACTTACTAGCTGCCACCCTTGGGGAATGACTTAAAATCTCTGTAGCCTTTGTTTCTTCAGTGTTTTTTAAATGAAGATTCTAATAGTATCTACCATAGAGTAATAAAAAGATTAAAGAAAATAATACATACAAAACTCAGTAATGTGCTAGCAGAGTGCTTAACAAATGTTAGCTATTATTGCTCTTATTATTAACCACAAATTACAGAATACATACTGAGATCCTGGGTCCCTGAGAGTTTCTAGATGTTATAAAGTGGCAATCTAAATTAATACAAAATTCTACAAACTAAAGTAGAACTCACACTTTCTATTTAAGATAGCTTTTAATTTTTCTAAAGTCTATTCTTAAGTCAATAGAACTACAGCCTGAACCAATTGTAGGGAGTGCAGCCTTGACTTTTTCTCCTCTTCATCCTATTAAAGTATTAACTTCAAAGCTTTTGTGGGAACACTTAATTGCTTACATTCCTTAACAAGCAGCCACCATAGTAGTTTCCAGATTCACTTTTAACCTTTACAGTCCTGGGGAAGCATATATGGCAAACTTATTAGACATTCAATTTACACAATCTCTAGACTAATACAGCTATTCATATGTGAATATGCTATACGAAGCAAATCAATTTTGTACATCAATCAAAATAGAATCTAAGAGAACAAATCAATCCAACAGAACACCGCTATGCCATATATCTGAGGGGGGTAAAAAGAACCTCTAATGCTCTTCATTAAAAACATTTTTTTTTAACTGAGGTATAACTGACATATATAACATATCAATTTCAGGTGTACACATAATGATTTGATATTCGTATATACTGTGAAATGATCACCACAGTAAGTCTAGTTAACGTCGTCACCATACATAGTTACGCAAGACATTTTTTTCCTTGGTGAGAACTTTTAAGATCTACTCTTAGCAACTTTCAAATATGCAATACAATAGTATTAACTATAGTCCCCATGACTTATTTATAACTGAAATTTGTACCTTTTGACCCCCCATCACCCATTTTGCCCACCCCCTACCCCCTGCCTCTGGCAAACCTGTTCTCTTTATCTGTCAGCTTGGTTTTGCTGTTTTTAAGTCTAATGCTAATGCTATTCAAAAGCCTGACTACATGTGTTTCATGAACTTAGAACACTTCTGGGATCATAATTTACACATATTCTTAAGGCTTCTTACTAAAAAGTTAAATATAATAGATGCTCTTTTATCCTAAAAAAAAATAAGCAGAGTTCTGTTAAGAAAATATGATAGAATGATTTTCAATCACAAATCTATTTCAATCAAAATGTTCATACTTTTTAATTGTGTACCATGTCCGCTGGAATAAAGAGAACCACTTAACTCAAAATCTTATTTTCTCTTTTCCCCCACCAACACATCTTGAAAACTTCAGTCTTTGAAACATTCAATATCCATCCCACTCTTTATTTGACCCTATATATCATACAACCTGAAATAGAAACAAAGACTGGGAAATTAGCTCGTTTTTTCCACCTTAGTGTCAAACAAAAGTACAAATAATATTCAGTGCACGTGCTAGTTACCTTAGAACTGCCAATCATGCTTGTTTTGAAACTCTTCAGTTTTCAGAACTGTCAATCATGTGTGTTTTGATAGGGATGCCAATGTAGAAATAATGCTTTAAAAGACATGATCTTCATTAACACATTAATAAATAGACTTCATTTGTAAAACTGGACTTTAGGATTTTACAGAAATATATACAATTCTTGAAAAATCAAAATTAAATAACAATGAAATAAGATTTAGAGAATTTGGCTCTTTAACCAAAAATATAAGCATGGCTTAACCACAAGGATTTTATATTTCAATAAAAAGAGAAATGTTCCTTAACCGATACTAATCAGAAGTATGACTATGAGTGGGAATGAGAGAATCAAAACTGACCTAAATCTGGGCATTTTAATTTTTATTTTTCAAGCAGACAAAAATATCAATATAATCCATTCCCCTTCTACTTACCCCAAACAGCCAGACTTACTATCTACCTAGTCATTCGTGTCTTAAATCAAACACCATTCAAAACTTCTACTTCACTATCCATACTTAGTCATCAAGACCTGTTTCTTCTATCTCCTAAATTGCTAATGAAAGTCTCCTCTTCTGACCCTCAGACTTAATTAACATTCTCATCACTTCCTTCCAGAAGCTTTTTTATTGGCCTAACTCATTTCATTCTTCCAATATATGTTCCACACCACTGCCAGAATGATCTCATTGAAACACAAACCCAGGCCATGTTTTTTTTTTTTTAAAGATTTTATTTATTTATTTATTCATGAGAGACAGAGGGAGAGAGAGAGAGAGAGAGAAGCAGAGGGAGAAGCAGGCTCCCAAGGAGCAGGGAGCCCGATGCGGGACTCGATCCCAGGACTCTGGGATCACGACCTGAGCCGAAGGCAGATGCTTAACCATCTGAGCCACCCAGGCGCCCCCCAGTCCATGTTTTAATGGCTCTTTATCACTTTCAGAATAAAGCCCCAATTTTTTAAAATGATATATAAATCCCTTGAAGATCTGCCTCCTGCCCATCTCCCCACTCTCTCATTACTTCTCAACTTAAGCCAACTAATCCACCTGAGTTCCCAGAAAAGCCAGGCTCTCTCACTTAAAACTTTTCCAAGTGCAGCCATTTTTTGCACTTTGTATCTCCAACCCTCGTCCTTTACAACTCAATTCGATTGCTAGTTCCTCTGGGAAACCTTCTCTGACAACCTAACAGAATCATTGATCCCCTCTTCTCCATTCCTGTAGGATACAGTAAACAGAACTTACACAGTGTAATATATATCGATTTACTTCTATATCCCCCTGACTGAATCATCAACTCCCTGAAAGCAGGCACTGTCTTTAATCTGAACATCAACAGCATTAAACACAGAGGTGACACATGATAGCTGCTCGTTAAATGTTTGCTGACTCAGTGAAAAACTGCACCATGACCTAGTTTATTTAAAAATAAAATGAACTGATACAGAAGATGTGATATATGGAATATGATTCAGCCATAACAAAGAATGAAATCTTGCCATTTGCAACAACACAGATGGAGCAAAAGGGCATTATGATAAGCAAAATAAGTCAGAGAAAGACAAACACTACATGATTTCACTGGTATGTGGAATTTAAGTAACAAGTGAGCAAAGGAAAAAAAGAGAGTAAGAGGGAGAGAAAGAAACCAAGAAACAAGACTCTTAACCAAAGAGAACAAACTGATGGTTCCCAGAGCGGAGGTGGGTGGGAGATGGGTGAAACAGGTGATGGGGATGAAGGAGGGCACTTGTGATGAGCACTGGGGGATGTATGGAATTGCTGAATCATTATATTGTACACCTGAAACTAACATATCACTGTATGTTAACTATACTGGAATCAAAATAAAAACTTAATTAAAAAAATAATAAAATCAACAGCTTAATTCTTGAGACTGATAAAATGTACTACAGGTACAATCCAAGCCAATCAAACTAACCAATGCTATATAAAACAATACTTTAGGTTTAATAATGTTCTTAAGGAATTTACCCATTTACTTACAAATTTACTGTAAGAATTGATACCATCTCAAACAGTATTTGAGGTCCAATAATCCCATCTTATTTTCACTAATGTTCCTACTGGAGGTGTTAAAGTCTCAACCACAATAAATACTCATGTCCAAGACACTCAGCATGTTGACTAGTTCAACAAACACTGTCCCGAGATGTGACAATCCCTATCAAAGACATCAGTGAACAGGCCATCAACAAAGACAAGACCCCAACCTAGTTACACTTCATTTATCAGGAAGTTACTTATCTGGTGACATCAAGTCTCCACAGAACTCAATGAGAACTAAGCAGAGGAGTTTAGGAGCTGCCAAAATACATGTTGAAGTCCATGTACTGAAAGTACATACACTTTACTTATAGAAGAGGCTGAGAGGTCATACTCAAATACTAACTGCTCTTATTTTAAGCACAATGAATTTGGTGGGCAATTTCCTGGGCATCAGAATATTAGAAGAAGAAAATTAAAAAGTTCAAAAAAAGCTAAAAATGGAGACACAGGTGCAACAGCAGAGAAAGAATAATGACATCTAAAGACAAAACACAAAAACTACAAAAATTGGAGGGTTGTGTAGCTAAAAAGCAGTAATTCTATATATTTGAATTATGATACAACACAGAAATTAATGTTTATAATTATGACCTTGGTTCATCAAAAACAAAGACCAAAAAAACAGGGTTAAACTACTTTAAGTCTGACAAGGTTCAAGGAAAGATGACGTATTTATAAAAAGAATCAAAGAGTTAAAAATTGAGTAGTACATGTAAAGAGTCAACTTTCTACAATTTGAAGAATAAACTTTTTTGAAATAAAGCATTCCCAAGCCAGTGACTCTAAGTTATGAATCACTGTCAAACATTAACCAGCTCCTGTGACTACAGGTCTCACCATAATTACGTTACACATCCATTCTGAAACAAAGCCTGGACCCACTGGTCATTAGCTTATCAGTGGTGACACTATCCAAACATACTAGATCATGGACACCACAACCAAGGATATTTTAACAGGCTACCTACCATTCTTTAACAGACCTCCATCGAGACTTCCCACCACACTGTCTTCAGGGTCCCTGGTATAAAAACTGATATGTGAGACCATTTTAGGAGGGTCCTATGATACTTAGTAACTATATGTTGTGGGATCTAGAGGGCAGCACAGTAGAGTGAAAAGAACATTCCAGGGCTGTGTTGGAATACACACAGCCTAAGGTTTGAATCCCTGCCTTATTAATTACCAGTTGTGTCACTGCAGCACATTATGCTTGGAGACTCACTTTCTTCATTTAGAAAATGGAGAAAATATCTCCTCCTTTTTTCTTTTAATTTAAATTCAATTAGCCAACATACAGTACATCATTAGTTTCTGATACAGAGTTCAGTAATTTATCAGTTGCATATAACACCCAGTGCTCATCACATCATGTGCCCTCCTTAATGCCTGTTACCCAGTTACCCCATCCCCCCACCCACCTCCCCTTCAGCAACCCTCAGTTTGTTTCCAGGAGTCCAGAGTCTCTCATGGTTTGTCTCCCTCTCTGATTTCTTCCTATTCCGTTTTCCCTTCTTTCCCCTATGATCCTCTACGCTATTATTTTCCACATATGAGTGAAACCATATGATAACTGTCTTTCTCTGATTGACTTAATTCTCTCAGCATAATACCCTCCAGTTCCATCCATGTCAATGTAAATGGTAAGAGTTCATCCTTTTTGATGACCGTGTAATATTCTAGTGTGTGTGTGTGTGTGTGTGTGTGTGTGTGCATGTGTGTGTGTGTGTATACCACATCTTCTTTATCCAGCTACTGTGGACACGGCTGCTATGAACATTAAAGGGCACTGGATCACCACATTTGTATCTTTGGGGTAAATACCTAGCACAATTGCTGGGTCATAGGGTAGCTCTATTTTTAACTTCCTGAGGAAACTCCATACTGTTTTCCAGAGTGGTCATCAGGCAATACGTATAGAGTGCCAATGTAGGTTTTCAAAAAACTAGCTATTATGTTTATCAGATGGGAATATGGAAAGGGAACAATCTTAATTCACACTAGGACAAATTTTGTGAAATTGTGTGCTGTGTTAATAACAGAAGGAAAAATGTCTAAAGAAAGGGCAGGCAGGTTTCACATGATAGGAAAGTGCTTTATATTTTTAAGTCACAGTAGAAGGCCTCTGACTTGTAGGTTGGCTCATGGAAAAGTAGGTTAAAGTGAGAACCCATTAAAAAAGCATACATATACACTGTGAAGACATTAGTTTAGCAATTAATGCAAATATTCTGATAGAGGTCCAGGCCTTCTCGCTGAGGAGAGGTCCACTCACTGGAGCTCTGCACTGATTTCTTTATATAAGCAATACACTTACTACAATGTCTGGGATTACCAGAATCAGTCACTTTACTTTAAAGCCAAACAGGAACAGAAAGGCATTTGGAAAGCAATTCCTTCCAGATTTTTATGATTACCCCTCCCCATCTTTATGGTTTACTTGCCCAAACTAATTCAATAGTAGTTTCTTTAACAACAACAACAAAAATCCCTTCTTTATGAAGGTCTTTCCAAAATATTAAAATTAACTTTCTTAAGAACAAAAGCACTCTCCATACTCATATTTTATGCATTTATACAATAATCAAAAAATTACTTACCAATAATATAAATAGACTTTGGAACAAACACAACTAACTAGCTTTAACTAAAGATATAGCTGAACTGGAAGAAGCAAAAGTACCAGATATAGTAGAAGACCACCAATTTCTAATTTTCCAGTTAATGTTGCTATCAGTCAGTGGGTTTGAGAGAACAGAATGTTGATTAATTTATCAAGTCAGTTAATTCAATGATAATTGCCAAAGAAGTTAATGCCTGAGTCATTCATTCTAATTTGTCATAATCTGATTTCTGATTTCAAGTCACAATCTGACATGAAAGAAAAACAATATAATGGTTAAAACTTTTAAGGTTGGTATTGTTAGAATTAGGCCCCACCCACACCTCCAAAATCTCTGAATTTACTTATTTCTATTTTGCAACTCAGTCTAAGTAGATCACAATACTACTATTCATGCTTAAATACCATAGCTTATACTCTGAATGTTACTATTTTTTTTAAATAGTTGTTTGTTTGTTTTTTTTTAAGATTTTATCCATTTGACAGACAGAGACACAGCGAGAGAGAGGACACAAGCTTGGAGTGGGAGAGGGAGAAGCAGGCTTCCCGCTGAGCGGGAAGCCCAATATGGGGCTCGAACCCAGGACCCTGGGATCATGACCCGAGCCGAAAGCAGACGCCCAATGACCGAGCCACCCAGGCTCCCCTGAATGTTACTATTAATATAATGTCTTTCTAGAATTAATTTTCCTTTAAAAGTGTTTTTCAAACGTTTTATTTTTTGGGGGTAGGAATACGACCATTTCCCCCCCACACTTTATTTTTAAAGATTTATTTATTCATTTGAGAGAGAGCACGCGAGTGTGTGAGTGGACTGGGGGAGAGGAAGGAGAGAGAGAATCTCCAGCAGACTGAGCATGGAGCCCGAGGTGGGGGCTCGATCTCAGGACTCTTAGATCATGACCTGAGCCAAAATCAAGAGTCAGACATTTACTGACTGAGCCACCCAGGTGCCCCCTGACTCTTCAAACAAAATGTTCCCAGAATTATAATATATAAAATAATGAAGGTAGAGCCACTCTGAAAGTAACTTCTAACTTCCCAGCTACCCCCAGAACAGTCTCTGAAGCTTTTCTGCAGAACTCTAGAGCTTCTTGGGACAAAGGATGAAAAGTGTTCCTTTAAACTATAATCAGGGATGCCTGGCTGGCTCAGTCAGTAGAGCATGTGACTCTTGATCTGAAGGTCATGAGTTCAAGCCCCATGTTGGGCATAGAGCAAGCTATAATCAAAAACAAATACTAAAACAAAAAAGTTATAGAACTTATTAAAAGGATATTACTTAGCTAATTAGAATATTCAGTTAACCAAAATAATTTCTGATTCTTATCAGCTGCTCTAAGTTTGAAATACCACCAACTATATTAAAAGCAATAATGAAAGAAACAACAAGTGTTGGCGAGGATGTGGAGAAAAAGGAACCCTCGTGCACTGTTGGAGGGAATGCAAACTGGTACAGCCATTGTGGAAGATAGTATGGAGGTTCCTCAAAAAGTTCAAAATAAAACTACCCTACGATCTAGTAATTGCACTACTGGGTATTTACCCCCAAACACAAAAAACACTAATTCAAAGGGATATATGCAGCCCTATGTTTACTGCAGTATTGCAACAGCCAAATTATGAAAGTAGTCCAAGATAGATGAATGGATAAAGATGTGGTATATACATATACAGTGGAGTATTATTCAGCCATAAAAAAGAATGAAATCTTGCAATTTGCAACAACATGGATAGAGCTAGAGAGTATAATGTTAAGTGAAATAAGTCACTCAGAGAAAGACAAATACCGTGATTTGACCCACGTGGAATTTAAGAAACAAACGAGCAAAAGGAAAAAAAGAGAGAGAAGAGACAAACCAAGGAACAGACTCTTCACCATAGAGAACAAACGGATGGTTACCAGAGGGGAGGTGGGGGGATGGGTGAAACAGGTGATGGGGATTAAAGATTACACTTACCGTGATGAGCACTGAGGACTGCAGAGAATCACTGAATCACTATATTGTACACCTAAAACTAATATAACACTGTATGTTAACTATACTGGAATTAAAATTAAAAACTTAATAAAAAAATCTTAAAAATAATGAAAAAATTAAAATATTTTGCTAACCTGGGTATTTTATTAAATTTGAGTCATTTTTCTTTGCATTTAATTAAACTGTCCTAAAGTAGAAGAGATTCAATGACACAACAGTAAAACTGAAGAGAAAAAATATGGTTCTCAAAAGGGATTTAAAAAGCAGGTCAGGTTGATGAATGATGAACAAATTATGTAAATATCTACATCTTATTTGTAGTCTCTTAAGTAAATGTATCAAAGCAAGAAGTTCTGCCATTATTCAGTTACCCTCCTAAAATCTACTCAGAGGCAGCCTGACATCAAAGAGGTAGAGAGCAATGTGTCCAGCCCAAAAAGCTGTTCTATCTAGTCATATAATCCAAATTTGTAAGTATGAAAAGGGGATGAGCAGAGACCTAGCTGGATCTCATTACTTTCTCATTCAGTATTAACAACTTTCTGTCACCTAGAAAGGTAACAGGTAAGATCTAAATAAAAGTATTTCCCACCCACCATTTGTCCTGGATACAGGTAGAAAAGCAAAGTAACTGAAACACTAATTATGCTGATCTGACACTTTTCTATAATTCTTTCCTTTTTTATTTTGGCAGGAGTGAGAAGGGGGAGGGGCAGAAGGAGAGGGAGAGAGAATCTAAAGCAGGCTCCATGCACAGTGTGGAGCCCGATGCAGAGCTCAATCTCACAACCCTGAGATCATGACCTGAGCCGAAATCAAAAGTCAGACACTTAACCAACTGACCCACCCAGGCGCCTCAATACTTTCAAAGCATAAGTGACAGGTAGCTATAAGAGACCTAGGGAAGGGTTTGGGAAATAACCTAAGCATTTCTACATATAGAAATCAAGAAATTTAATAAATGTTCTGTGAAAAGCATAAACCTTTCCATGATGAATTAAAAACTGGACAACAAAGGATTTGCTCAGACAGAAAGTTTCTCTCCAGAAAACAATGTATGCAGATATAGAGCTATAATTGTTACCTACATAGCCATTAGGGTATGTATACACATAGAGAGGAAGGGATTGAAAGTCACCGAACTATTCAGTTCAATTCTTGGCTAAAGTGAACTACTCCCCTCAGCACATTAGAAATAACATGACCAGTCTTGTAGGACCAGAGATGAATAGAACTTAAGCCTTGACTCGTTTATTATTAAAAAGAAAAAGAAAAGCACTCTGAGGGTATTTCAGACTTTCAACAATACAAGTAGAAGTCAAAGCCCTTTCCTAACTACTATTATCTTCTACCCGCCATTTTGTCACCACAGTATCCCTTTTTACCCATGTAATTACCAATTTTTTAAACTGTTTTGTGTACTTTTTTACCATATATTCTCCTTCCCTCCAGTAGAAGTTGTTGCCTCAGCTTCATGAGAGCAGACAGAGAGCTAGTCTGACTAGTTTACCAGCCCCTACAACAGTGCCTGCCAAACTGAGAGGTCCAGTAAATATTTACAGAATGAATCAATGAATGGATGAACAAACAAACAAATCAACTCCTGCGCCATAAGACTGCCCCCTCTTCATGATCCTCAGTCATGAATATACTGATTCTGAGTGATTTGGAAGGTGAAGTGGGAGTCTCTGGTGAGAGTGATTGGATCCTAGGCAGTTAGAGGGAAGCAGCAGTGGAAAGGTTAACTGTTGCAGGTAACTACAAAACAAAGAGATGTAAGCATTTAACTCTGCTAAGTACATAAAAAAAGACTCTAATACAGTGACTGCTCCACAGGCTAGACAATTTACTTGCAAAATTATTATGAGCCATCCGTCTGACCCCAAACAAACAGTTGTTAAATAGATCGCTTTGCTGGCAGGAATGCATGTGGAGGTGAGGGCTTCAAGCACATAGTAACTTCTGTAACAGAACATGTGCTTCTATGGTATTAGTTGTCAATGAAAAATTAAGACAATAAACGTTGCAACAAATTCAAGTATTTAACCATTTAAAGCTATACTGTACATAAAATAAATTCAAACCATATTACGGCACTTACTAGAGAAGTATCTAGTCACGAAAATATCTAGTCACGAACACTGGTACTTAAAATTCTGTGACGCAGTAAGTATGGCCTGAGAATCAAATCAGACATTCTAGTCTCTAAGGCATTCTGTAATATTATGCTCAAAAATATAACATAATGACAAAACTAATGTTTTAAAATTGTAATGAAATGGGAAAAAAGAACAGTATACATAAAAGAATATCCACAAAGAAATAAATACCCATGAAATAAATATCATAAAATTCCTTCCACAAACGTAAGGAAACGTGTATACTACACTTGCAACTTGTAATAAATCTGACTGAGCAGGTGAAACATTCATAATTGAGCAGAATTATCTGTAAAATGTATTTTTTGTAAAGTTAATACCTGATGTTCTGGCTGCAAGTTAGGTCAGCTTGTAAAAATAAAGACGGCCATTGCACCTGGGTAGCACCCATGGGAGCATGATGAAAAGCTTATCCATTGCAAGGAAGAGATGAGAAGATTTCTTTGCATAAAATAAAACAGTACTTCATTTTTAAATATAGAAAATTATATATTTTTCTATTAATGAAAAATGTTCTGCCACAGCCACTACTGACAGTATCCAAGAGCTTAGGCTGCCTCTCTTGAAGGATAACTTTAGGACCACAAATCTTCATACTTGCCTCCTGCATAAACCCTCCTCAATAGGAATTCTTGAGGAATTCTATGATGATAGGATTTCTATCATCATTAGTTCACAAAAATCCCAATCACTAGGATTTCAAGAATAGTAATAATAGTAGCATCTGTTTATTATATGCCAGTCACTAATCTTTAACTTTACATACAGTATCTGATTTAATCCCTTTAATGACCCATTACACAATAGACAGTGTTAATATCTGCATTGACAGACTTATTCTACTTAGAAATTTCTTGAGTTCTTACTATTTTTGACTAAGCGTGTATGTTATTCGATATATCAAGACAGGCTATCTTGAGCCATTACCTCTCAACGCCAGGTAGCATAAGCAGCCTGTTTTCTTCCCCAGGTATGACCTGGTTCATGACACTTACCTTGCAAGACACTGTTTAGCTTGTGATTATCCAAGGTAGAGGTGTGCTGGAGCCAGACTGCACCACCTTGAGGGAGCTGACTGTGTACACATATTCCCAACTCTGCATTCAGGGACATTACACTGGTGACTTAAGATTGGCCACGGTGGGAGTATTTTAGACCACAGAAATTGGCAAATCAGGGCCTTTTTTATTGGAGAACTAGTTATTAAATATTCACATGCCACTGATCTGAGGAAATTTGTATTAAGTTTGTTGGGTCCAATTCAGATTCAGGAAGAATGAGTTCATGTCTCCCAATCATTTGAGTCCAGTTATCAACTGGACCTCTAGATATCCAGAACTCTCAGCACAGAGGCAACCCATTTTCATAACTGCTCTCTTAGATCTAGAGCAGATTCTTTCACTATTCATTTCTACAATATGACTCATTCTTAAACATCACAAACTTCTTAATCACCGTAATTCATCCTAAGATGCCACTGAGTACTAGATTCACCATTACTTTATGTACTGTTAAGAATAAAAAACATGGTCAATTAAATCGACATAACATCAACTCTAAGATACGTCCCGGTACCAGAAATACTGAAATTTTTAAAATGGGCACATTAAAAACTGATGGGGAAAAATCATTTCTACACTGCTTACTATTGTTTTCCAATCCCAGAATCTTAGTTCCAAATCTCCTTTCACTCTTGATATTCTACTCCTAGCTCCCCCACCTTAATGGTTTCCCCGTGCATACTTATACTCACAAATAGCTTCATTTATAGCTATAAACAGAATGAATTCTGTTCTATAATAGAAAAACTTATAATCCCGAGAGTAGATACAAAATAAGAAAAGAAAATGATAAAGTGTCGGAATTTGGTAGCAGGAGAAGACAGGAGCGTGAAGAAGTAGAAAGGGAGGCTTCTCTGAAAAGCAGAAGACTGTGGAACAGAGAAAGAGGCAAAAAAGGTTATATGTAAAATGCCCTGAGCAGCATGCACTACTATAAAGCTGGTTTTAATTTTATGTTGGGGAATAGTTTATTACCAGGATGAACATCAAAATCTTCCCCAAAAGCGCTCTCACTGCTTTGAGAAGATATGAATCTAGCCTAATGTGACTAAAATGACATGACATGAATCCCACCTAACTTCCCTAACTAGCATAATGAAGAGAAATAAAACATATTTTGTCTTTTAGCAAATCACCAATTAAAGTTCAATAATACTTTTGAGGTATCTCAACTTTTATCAACACTCTTAAAACATGTGGAAATGATTCTACTTACTCTCCATCCACTTCTGGTCTTCTACATACACAATGAAACTTGCCACCAAAATCTATATAAAGATCATTCTCCACAATATGGAAGATTTGTCCAATGACGAGTTTATCCTTGGCAGGTCCCATCTGTGTAAGAGGAGAATGTCTCAGCATAGATGCAAAGGATTCCACATTTTTTGGAGAGCCCTAAAAAAAGAGGAGAGATTTATATGTATATTATTCAAGATAAAGGTATATGATAGATACAATAAAACTTTACAGGGGAAATTTTTAAAAGTGAATGTGCTGTATATTTATATTTTGTGGCAATACGAAAAAAATTTAAATGGGATTTTGCTTTAAAAAATTAGATATACTCTTCAACCTCCTCTTCCTCCCTTTCCTTCTGGAAGAGGAAACCAAGAACAGTGCTTAGTGATGCTGATGTGGTGGCTCAGAGTAGAATCTGGAATGTGAGCAAAGTAAGGAGCATCCTTAGACAAAACCTCCTACCATGGACACAGAGGGAGATCAGAGTCTGAGCATGTGAGTAGGGCATCCAAGAAAGTGATTAACTTTATTCCTAATACTGATCATCTGGGGGCGGGGGGGAAAGCCTTCAAATTCAAGTTTAGTGGGAGTGACTAAATAGTATGGAGATTCCTCAAAAAATGAAAAATAGAATTACCATATGATTCAGTAATCCCACTACTGGGTATTTAACCAAAGAAAATGAAAACTAATTTGCAAAGATACATGCACCCCTAAGTTTACTCTAGCATTATTTACAAGAGCCAAAGTGTGAAAGCAACCCAAGTGTCCAGTGACAGATGAATGGATAAAGAAGATGTGGTATAAATACACAATGGAATATTATTCAGCCACAAAAAAGAATGAGATCTTGTCATTTGCAACAACATGGCTGGAACCTAGAGCATATAATGCTAAATGAAATAAGTCGGAGAAAGACAATTATTAGATGATTTCACGCAAATGTGGAATTTAGTGATTTCACTCATATGTGAAATCTAAGAAATAAAACAAATGAACAAATAAAAAAAGAGACAAATGAACAAAAAGACTCTAATAAAGAGAACAAACTGGTGGTTGCCAGAGGAAAAAGTGGGGGGCAGGGGGAATGAGTGAAATTGATAAAGGGGATTAAGAGTACACTTACCATATGAGCATTAATGTATAGAATTGCTGAATCATATCACATATCCGAACTAATGTAATACTATATGTTAATTATACTTTAATAAAAAATAGCCCAATAAGAGGGTTTTTTTTAATTTAAATACAGATTAAAATAAAAGTGATTAAGGATCCTTCAATTACCAGGGTGAACATGAGTTCTTGTTATATAATATTTTTAAACAGTTTTGTCATAATTTTCTTCTTTTTCTTGTTTTGTGCTGCTCATTTTCTAGGAGTCTTTTTACATACTGAATTTACTTGAGGTATGACTTAATATAAAATGCAGGCTCCTTACTTCTTTTCTTTTTTAACTTACAAATTTTTTTCCAAACACACACTTTTTCAGAAATCCATGAGTATAGACTTGCACCTTCTACTCATCTTTAATTTGTCTGGTGTGGTATGTGCATTCTTTGGGTCAAACTAAGGGAAGTACTAAGTTTCTGTTTGTGAGAGCTAATTACAGGAGAATACTAACAATTTAATCTACCTACATCCTATATTTGGAATAAGTTTTACATCTGTTATTTCAGGGAGAATTATTAAGAGTCTGATAGTATGCTTACTTTACAAACTATAAAACCATATTTATGACTCATTTTTAATACATGTAGTACTTCAAGGATTACAAACTCAGATGCCGAGTAATAATATGCCGAATAAATGCCGAATAAACTCAGATTACAAACTCAGGCTGGGTGGGGACTTGGTGAGCAGAGAATATGTGCTAGTCTAAAAGGTACAGCCACTACTCAGCTCCAGCTGCAGCTGCAAATCGAGTCCAGTGTTGCCACATCTTTTGATTCTCCAAGAAAAGCCAGAAATCCATGTATTAACATAAAATCCCCAATTTTTCCATGTTTATTAAAAAAAAAAAAAAAGCCTTTTATTTTATCAGTCTGGTAAAATACACTTTGGTCCAAAGACCAAAGGCTTATGACCTCTGCCTCAAGGTAAAGAAAGTCAAAACATTTGGCTGATGCCAAGTCCCTTAGATGCAGGAAGGAGGGCATGGCAATGCATTTGTTTCAGTGAGTTGAAACACACTGGGAAGGAATCCTGAGCACCTAAGTGTCCATTTAAACCAAAAACAAGTCAGTAGATCTAGATGCCAAATAGAGCTGAAAAGGTAGCCAGGAATATTATGCTTTGAGCCATACTACTAGTTTTATAACTCCACAGGGTATAATATTAAAGGTCCCTAAACAAGCACCTCGAAAAAATAGTTCGTTCTTGTAGAGAGCCAAGGATGAAACACACTCTATGCAGACACAGGCTATACGAGTTGCCCTCTAGAGGTAGCGCAAACAGTCAGACCAACCCAGCGGTGCCAAGAGCAGCTACTGTGACACTCCATTCATAACAGCTGCCCCCAGAGCAGCTGAAAAGAGCACCGCTCAAAGGCAAAGCAGAGTATCAGCTTCTGGGTCTCATCCTGCTTGCAGTCAAAGAGGGTCCTTCCCGCCTCTTCCTAGGACCTGCTTTCCCACTACCCCACCCCTATGGTTGACAGTTCCTCCTACCTCTCTCTCCTTCCTTCTCCTCCTCCTCTTCTCCCCCCACCACATTTGGAAGACTTTCAGTTGAAGCCATGGTCTAATTAAAACAGCCTTAGATGACAGGAAGATCCAGTAGTAAATATAATAGTTAAACATTTATTGAAAATAACTTAGCCATCACTAGGGCCTGTTCCTAAAATAACATAATCTCCTTTATAACTGTGAAGAAATGTTTAGCTAAGATTAGTACGACAGTAAAAGGTATTTCCTCCAAAGTTTTAGGAAATAATTGTTAGCAACTAATTATTTAATAAGATCTCTTAAGACTTTTTAGTAAATCTGTTGTAAAATATTTGTAAGTTTCATAAAATTATTATTTTTATATTGAAGTACAATCAACTTATAATATGATGATATTATAACAATTTCAGGTATACAACATAATGATTTGATATTTGTATACACCGTGAAATGATCACCACAATAAGCCTGGTTAACATCCATCACCATATATACTTACAAAAAATTTTTTTTCTTGTGATGAGAACTTTTAAGATCTAGCCCTGCTCGGCGGAGAGCCTGCTTCTCCCTCTCCCTCTGTCTGCCGCTCTGCCTACTTATGCTCTGTCTGTTAAATAAATAAATAAAAATCTTTAAAAAAAAAAAAAAAGATCTGGTCTCTCAGCAACTTTAAAATATACAACACAGTATAATTAACTATAGTCACCATGCTGCATTCCCTTGACCTACTTTGTAAATTTGTAGCTTCTGACCACATACACTCCCCCAACCCCCATCCTACCTCCGGCAACCCCTAATCTGTTCTCTGTATCTGTGAGCTTTTTTTCTTACGAGCTTTGTTTTTGTTTTTTGTTTGTTCAGATTCACATATAAGTGAGATTATATGTATTTGTCCTCCTCTGTCTGACTTATTTCACTTAGCATAATACCCTCAAGGTCCATCAATGTTGTTGCAAATGGCAAGATTTCCTTCTTTTTCATGACTGAACAATACTCCGTTTTATATATATATATATATGTATGTATGTATACGTATGTATATATACACATCACAGTTTCTTTATTCATCCATCAATGGAAATCTAGGTTGTTCCCATAGCTTGGCTATTACAATGTTCATGCTATGAACATGGGGGTGCATATATCTTTTTGAGTTAATGGTTTTATTTTCTTCAGATAAATACCAGAGATGAATTGCTGAGTCATATGGTAGTTCTATTCTTAATTTTTTTTCGAAACCTCTGTACTGTTTTCCACAGTGGCTGTAGCAATTTACATTTCCACAAACAATGTACCGGGTTCCCTTTTCTCTACATCCTCACCAATACTTGTTATTTCTTGTCTTTTTGATAATAGCTATTTTAACAGGTAAGGTGATATCTCACTGTGGTTTTGCTCTGTATTTCCCTTATAATTGATGATGTTGAGCATCTTTTATATACTTGTGGCTCATCCATATGTCTTCTTTAGAAAAATGTCTATTTAGAATTTCTGTCCATCTTTGGGTTTTTTTGCTATTGAGTTATATGAGTTCTTTATATATTTTGAATATTAGCCTCTTATCAGATATGACTTTTTAAATATTTTCTCCCATTCAGTAGGATGCCTTTCATTTTGCTGATGGTTTCCTTCCTCTGCTATAAGAAACTTTTCAGTTTGATGTAGTCTCACTTGTTTATTTTTGCTTTTGCTGTTTTTGCTTTTGGTGTCAAATTAAAAAAATCATCACCAAGACCTATGTCAAGGTCCCTACTACCTATGTTTTCTTCCAGGAGATTTATGGGTTTAGGTCTTATGTTCAAGTCTTTAATCCATTTTGAATTACTTTTTTGTGTATGCTGAAAGACAGTGGTCGAGTTTCATTCTTTTGTATGTGGCTATACAGTTTTCCCATCACCATTTCTTAAAGAGACTATCCTTTCCCCTTGTGTATTCTTGGCTCCTTATCATAAATTAACTGAATATGTATGTGTGGATTTATTTCTAGCTCTCTATTCTGTTCCATTGGTCTATGTGTCTTGTTTTTATGCCAATAACATACTGTTTTGATTACTACAGCTCTGTAATATAGTTTGAAATCAGAGATTATGGTGTCTCCAGGTTTGTTCTTTTTTTTGAAGATTGCTTTGGCTATTCATGGTATGAATAATTATATTTTAAAAGAGATTTTAAATTCAAATAGTAATAGAATGCTATTGTTTTTTGTTCCATTATTTTTGCCTACACTTTGTTACATTTTACAATGGAAGTCAATGTATTTTCAGTGAGTGAAACAGTTTTACCACAAGCATAAGACCCCTGATTAACACCTGAATTTGCTTTTAAACTGTACACTTACTATTCTGTTTGGAAGCTTTGTCAAGTAATCAGACAAAGCTCTCCTTCAAAAATCATAATCTAGAACCATTTCTGAATTCATCATTTACTTGTCAGTGTCTTCTAAAAACAATAACTGTAGCAACTCCCTCAACCCACTTTGACAACAACATTCTTAGCTCCTCTTATGCTGATGCAGACAGCAGAGACGGTGGGCTCCCTGTCACCCACTGGAGCTTAGTGTCCAACCCTGGTTACTGAAAATGTTTCTATAAAGCTCATTCACAGAGTTATCATAGCTAAAGCAGGTACCTTAGAGTTGACTGCTTCCTTTAAGAATAGTCACAGGGCTCAGATTTCCTAAGTATTCCTGTTATTCTACTGTACCATTTTTTCCCTTTGAGGCCTAAAAGTTGAACAGGACTGTCCAGGTAGAATGTGGGAAGGTGAAGGGATTACAAATATAGCGAACAGTATCACTTTAATTTATTCATTTATCAAATGTGTTCAGTATTGAGTGCTTGTCATGTACCAGGCTCTAGTCGAACCTTGATATAAAAATATGTGAAATGGTAGGGAAATAAAGAGTTAAACCAACATGACAACAGAGATTAGAATCCAAAAAGTTGCTGTAAATAACTGCTACCCTCACAAAGGTATAAAGAGTCTTGTACCATAGGGTAAATGGCATCAGACTCAAAAGAGGTGTGTCATTAATGGGGTAACAGTACTTGCTCCTTGTTTTTAAAAAAAAACAAAACAAAACTTTGACAGCACTATGCAAGATGGACCAGAGAGAGTGGAAAAAATGAAAAGAGAACTGTTGAGAGGCTCCTCCAATTAGCTAGGACATAGATGATAAAGGGCTTATGCTGAAGCAGTTGCCATAGAAATATAGCAGAAGGAATAAAGAGCTATTTACTGGGGCGCCTGGGTGGCTCAGGTGATTAAGTGACTGCCGTTGGCTCAGGTCATGATCCTGGAGTCCCAGGATCGAGGCCAGCATTAGGCTCCCTCCTCAGCAGGGAGTCTGCTTTTCCCTTTAACCCTCCCCTCTCTCATGCTCTCTCTCTCAAATAAAGTCTTTTTTTTTTTTTAAAGAGCTATTTACCAAATAGTACAGCAAAGACTTGATCTCCAACTGGCTACAGAAAGTAAGGCAGAAGGGCAGCCACGAATGAGGTGTAAGAGGAGTGCAGTAAAAGTAAGAGAGTAATAGGTTATGATACCTATAACATTTCAGGGAATACTGGCTCTCTGGTAGGTAGTTAAAAATAATCGTGCAAAGGGGTGCCTGAGTGGCTCAGTCGGTTAAGTGTCCAACTCTTGATTTCAGTCAGGTCATGATCTCAGGGTCATGAGACCCGAGCCCTGTGTCAGCTCCTCACTCAGTGGGGAGTCTGCTTGAGATTCTCTCCCTCTCCCTCTGACCTTCTGCGCCCTTCCTCCCCTGCCAAAATAAATAAATAAATCTTAAAAAAAAAGAAATAATTGCACAATTTATATACATACTAACATAAATTTACACGTTTATAGTGATATTATATAAAGATACAAGTTCTTCAAAATAAATATATCAGATGCTAACTGCAATAATTTCTATATAGGACTAATTTTTCTTTATATTACTTGTTACAGAATATCTAGAACAAAGTCTATGTATTACTTTAAAGTTTCAATGTATATTAAATATATATAACTTTCATGCATATGAGGACATTTAATATATAGCTTGGAATTAGAGGCTATTAGTGCCAAAAGAAACATGAAATATCAACTACTAGTCCAACTGCCTCACTTTACATGTGAGTACCATACCTGCTATTCAAAACTACATAATATGGCTAAACAGTGATTCTCTTTTTTTTACATTTTAATTTTTTATTGTTATGTTAATCACCATATATTACATCATTAGTTTTTGATGAAGTGTTCCACGATTCATTGTTTGTGCATAACACCCAGTGCTCCACGCAGAACGTGCCCCCTTGAATACCCAGCACCAGGCTAACCCATCCCCCCACCCTCCTCCCCTCTAGAACCTTCAGTTTGTTTTTCAGAGTCCATCGTCTCTCATGGTTCATCTCCCCCTCTGACTTACTCCCCCTCATTCTTCCCCTCCTGCTATTGTCTTCTTTTTCTTTTTTCTTAACATATGTTGCATTATTTGTCACAGAAGTACAGATCTGCAACTCAACAGTCTTGCACAATTCACAGCGCTCACCATAGCACATACCCTCCCCAATGCCTATCACCCAGCCACCCCATCCCTCCCACCCCCCACCACTCCAGCAACACTCAGTTTGTTTCCTGAGATTAAGAATTCCTCATATCAGTGAGGTCATATGATACATGTCGTTCTCTGATTGACTTATTTCACTCAGCAGGAGAATAATTATGCTAGATAGGGAGAAACAGAATTACAAGAGGAGGATGGATAATCAGTTAGTGTCTGTCTGTCCCTCTCTCTGAGATGAGCTTGAGCCACACCCTCACAGATGCTGGGAGGGAAGTGGAGAAACAGAAAGAACCTGGGACCAAAGGATGCCTTAAAGGTTTCTAGTAAGACAGAGGTTGTCTGACCAAAAGATAAGGCATGCAAGTATACACATGGAACTGTACTTCCAACCATTCTGGGATATGGGATACTTCTAAAACTGAATTAAATGCCATCTTCTAAGATCCTATATAACACAGTATTATACAGTTTCTTTCTTTTAATTGAAGTATAATTAACATACAGTGCTATATTAGTTGCAGGTGCACCATGTAATGATTTGACAGTTCTATACATTACTCAGTGTTCATCATGGTAAGTGCACTCTTAATACCACATATCTATTTCCCCCACCCCCACCCACTTCCCTTTTGGCAACCACCAGTTTGTTCTCTGTATTTAAGAGTCTGGGTTTGTTTGGGGGTTTTTTGTCTCTTTTTTTCTTTGTTCATTTGTTTTGTTTCTTAAACTCCATATGAGTGAAATCATATGGTATTTGTCTTTCTCTGACTTATTTCACTTAGCATTACATCTTCTAGTTCTAGTATTATGCAATTTCTTTAGTAACAGTCATCACATTTAAAATCAGAGTTAAATGTTTGTCTTCTTTGCTATACTTCAAGATGGAAAAGGAGATATCTGTCTTGTTTACTACTAAAAAAAGTTTACATAAGTATATTATCTTAGTTCCTGGAAGACAAATAAATAGGATGGATGTATTTCCTGACTATTCTAAAAAGAACCTTCTGAAATCAATCTTCATTATCCATGGCACCATCCCTTTCTGTTACACAAGTTCTAATGTTTAACAAACTCAATAGTCAAAACATGTTTTCAGGGATCTGCTATAAAATGCACTGCTATTTACTTTCACTTTTTATTCTAACTTTGCGCAACAAAAACACAGGGACAACAAATAAATAAAGTCCAGAAGAACTGCCCAGGACAGGAAGTGGCTCATAAATAGGCACTCAAAAGTCCCTACGGTAAGGCTGTGAACTCAAGATGAGACTACCGAAATGGTTCCACAGGAATACAACTGTAAGAAGGGTTGTCTAAATTAATTCTGAGCTATCTGGGGTTGGTTCTCTTGATTCAATCTAAAGGCACTAGTGATCCCATTTTCACAATAAGGGACACTGTTCGTCCATGGTGTACACTGGCAAAGCAGTTTCTTATATTAATATCTGTAGACACCTATAACCAAGTGCCTATAGAAGGCAAGGCTTTGTCATGGGAAGTAACTTCTGCCTCATATCAATTAGGGTAAAATACAAAAGTATAAAGTTTGCTGTTAAGTGAACTGGAAAATGATAACTTCAGGGCTTTAAATTCCCAGCTAAAGGTTAACATAAGGGATCTGAAAGCATCTATAACTGTCCTAAAAGAAATCTTTATCTCCTTTAGCCTCAGGCCTGAGATTTAAAAAAAAAAAAACAAAAACCCGCAAAGTCTAATTCTGCCAATGGCTGAATGACAAAGCAAACTGAGTTCCCAATTTCACAGACTCTCTAGTTTTAAAATTGGGGCATTGATTAGGAAGGTGGTGGTGAATCCTGAAAATCAGAATGGGAATATGGGCAGATGCTGAAGAACCTGCAGACCCTAAGCCCCTAAACTCTGCCAAGTATCCTTTGCTGGTAGAAGAAGCCCTTCCATACCAATCTGAGGAGGTTAGTCTTCCCTTTCCTGAATTACCTGCAATGGTCTACCCTGAGGTAGTTGCAAGGGCTCATTGATCCTCCTAAGCACGCATCTCTCCCACTTCTCATTGCTTGTAGACCTGCACTGTTCGATACGGTATTCACTAAACACATGTAGCTATTCAAATTTAATTAAAATTAAATAAAATTTAAAATTCAGTTCCTAAATTGCACTAGCCACATTTCAAATGCTCAAAAGGCATATGCAAACAGCCCAGATAGTATAGGAGATTTCCATCATTACAGAAAATTCTATTGGATAGCACTAGATCTATCACCAAATTCAACTCTCAGCAGACCCCAAGGGGTGAGATACAAAGCATAGTCCATGAAGAGGTACAGTACATACCAAAAGAACTGCATGATTTTGTTAATTTATATCAATATAAACTAAGGATCTGTAGGGGAATGGATCCTAAGCATACTGAGTCAGAATGAAGGGAAGACAGTATTGCCTTGGACCAAATTTACTAGTATGGGCTTACTCAGCAGAGATTCAGATACAGTAAGTTAGCCTCAGAGGCTAGGCATGGCTTTTAATAGTTTGCTTGGTTGGCTAAATCAAACCTGAACCCAAAAAAAGACTACACTATATGAAGTTGAGATACCAGAACTTCCTTAGTATACCACAGAGGAAGGTATCCAAATGCCTGGAGAAAATAATAGAATGTTGAAGTGGATTTATCATTTATGACCTTTTCACCTAGCCCTTACTGTGGTCCCTAGCAGGATCTATAAGATACTCAGTTCACGGAAGCTAAGGGGTGAGGGGAGCATCAGCTTTTCTGAATTGCTGTGTGGTGACTATTCTCCGCACTAGGACTGATTGGTGGCAACTGCTTCCAGTAACAGCTCTCTGAATTCAGTGGAGATAATGAGATCATGGTATTCCAGGAGTCAGGTCAGGACTTAACAGCCAATAATATGATGGGCATGGTTATCATAATTCGAGAGTGCCTAAACAATAATCAAAACAGTCTGACTTGAAGAGCTCTTTGGTGTTGGCTGATTGATTAAGGTGTCCCAGAAATGAAATAGATGGGAAAACTCTATAGTTCTAATGAACAGAAGTCTGGCCTACATCACCACAATTGACTGTCAGGGCCACTCAGCAAATTCCCAAACCTGAACAAATTCTCAGACACTGAGTCCTCTGAATGAAGAGAAGATCATGTCACGTTGAGGAAGGATCATGCGACATGGCTAAAAATTATTTTTTAATTTTTTATTAACATATGTATTATTTGTTTCACGGGTACAGGTCTGTGATTCATCAGTCTTACACAATTCACAACACATAGCTAAAAATTTATACTGCCAATCTTCCTACTAGCTGAGAGTGATGACTATTTACCAGGGTGTCCACTGGGGAAGGAGAAATAATGATACTTTTCAAGGATTACATGAACTGACATAACTCTTCAGACTCAATTTGCTTCTAGTCAGAATAGAGGCTTATGGTGGGGGTCACATGATTAATGGGAGTTTTAGCTCAGGCCCACCCCTTGAACTCACTGTGGTTATTTCTCCAGTTCTAGAATGCATAATGGGAATAGATTTACTCAGCAACTGGCAGAATGCCCACCTTAGTTCCTTAATCTGTGGAGTGAGGGCTATTAAGGTAGGAAAGGAGAAGTGGAAAATACTAGAACTTCCCCTGCCTACAGAACAAGTAAATTGAAGGCAATACTACATTCCTGGAGGCACTGCAACGATTAGTGCCAAGGACCTGGAAGATGCAGGGTGGTGATTTCTACCACATCCCCACTTAACTTGTCTATGTGGCCCTAAAGAAAACAAATGGATCCTAGATAATGACAATTTTTTATCACAAACTTAATCAGGTGGTAAGTCCCACTGCAGCTGTTGTTCCAGATGCGGTTTCATGGCTGGAGCAAATCAAATACCCTCCAGCACCTGGTATGTGCTAACTGATCTGACAAATGCTTTCTTTTTCTAGATCTGCTAGTAAAGACTATATACCTCAGAGTTATACCAATTTACCAGTTGTGTGTCATAAACTGGTCGACAAGGACTTTGCCATTTCATTCCACAGGATATCATGTTGGTCTATTACACATACTTATTGGCCCCAGAAGCAGAAAGTTGCAACTACCCTAGACACATGTATTCCAGAGGGTGGGAAATAAATCTCACAAAAATGCTGGGCCTTGGTGAAATTCCTAGGAGGCCAGTGGTCTGGGACATGTCGAGATGCGCATTTTTTCCACTAAGAACAATGCATAGTACTTACTGGGTCTCTTTGAATTTTGGAGGCAATAAAATACCTTATTTGGACATTCTTCTCCAACTCTTTAAGTAACCCAAAAAGCTGCCTGTTTTGAGGAGGGCCCAGAATAAGACAAAGCTCTGCAACAGGTCCAGACTACCAGGCAAGCTACTCTACCACTTGGGCTTTATGACCTGGCAGATGTGGTAGTATTTCAAGTATCTGTAGCAGAAAAAGATGTAGAATGGAGACTTCAACAGACCTCTCTCGGTGAATCATAATGCAGAGCGAGAGTGGTCCTGAAGGACAGTGGTAAAAGAAAAGCCTCCCGATGGGCAGAACTTTGAGTACTGCATGTGATCTCTCTGCCTGGAAGGAAAGACAGCCTAAGGTACAGGTCTATATTAATTTGTGCAAAGTGACGAATGATTTTGCCGGATGGTCAGGGATTTGAAGGCATATGATTGAGAAACAGATGACAAGACAAGGTCTGGGAAAGAGATATGTGGATAGACCTCTCTGAATAGGCAGAGTGAGAAAATAAGTCAGTCACATGTAAATGATTTCTCTAGCAGAAGGAATCTTAATAATCAGAGGATGATAACCAGTCCTGTGGACGTCAACCTCTTTCGCCGGCTATTCCTCTCCCCCACAACTGGGTTCAAGAACAAAGCTGCCACAGCAGCAGGGATGTGCTGTCTTAGTGGTAGGAGGGGTATCTCAGCATGTCCCAGACTGTTAGCCAATGAAAAATTTCACCAAGGTGGCAGGTCCCTGAATTTCTGCGGAATGGAGGTTATGCATGGATTCAGAAACGTTGACTTCTACTCACCCACGTTGATCTAGCCACAGCCACTGCTAAATGACCAATCTGCCAACAGCAGAGACCAAAAAAAAAGCTTCCAATATAGTATCATTCCCTGAAATGATCACATGGCTACCTGCTAGCAGGTTACACTGGGCCATTCTATATAGAAAGGAAAGTGATACAGTATCACCAGAATAAACACTTACTCTAAATATGGATTTGCCTTTCTACCCACAAAACTTCTTTCAAAACCACCATAAACTAAGAGAATCTCTTATTCATTGTCATGGTATTCCACACTTCTAACCAAAGAAATCATTTTACAGGAAATGATGTGTGATAATGGGCTCATCTTTATGGAATTCACTGGTCTTACCAGTGCTGGGCCTGACAGACTAGTGAAATAATCCTTTCTTAAAAATAAATAAACTTTCTATTTGAGATCATTGTAAATTTCCATGTAATTAAAAGAAATAAGACACAGAGATCCCTTCCATCCTTTACCCAGTTCTCTCAAGGCTAACATCTAAGACCAGGTAAGATACCACAACCAAGAAACTGACAACTGATGCAATCCACCAACAGTATTCAAATTTTACCAGTTTTATATGCAATTACTTGTATGTGTATTTAGTTCTACATAATTGTATCATATGTGAAGACTCATGTATTCACCACCATGGTCACGTTAACAGGACAGTTCCGTCACTGCAAGGATCCCTCGTGCTGCCCTTTTGTACCTCCCGATCTTTCTTCTAACCACCACCCCTATCTCTAACTCTTAGCAACCACTGATCTCTTCTCCATCTCAATAATTTTGTCATTTCAAGAATGCCATAAACAGACTTAGACTATATAATCCTTTGGAACTGGCTTTTTTCACTCAGCATAACACCCCTGAGAGTCATTTAAGTTGTTATGTGTATCAATCGTTTGTTTCTTTTTACTTCTAAGTAATATTCCATGGTATGGATGTACCACAGTTTGCTTTAATCATTCAATAGCTGAAGAACATCTGGGCTGTTTCCAGTTTTTGGCTATTACAAATAAAGCTGCTATAGACATTTATGTACAGGTTTTTATATGAACATGAGTTTTCATCTCTCTGGGATAAATACTCTGTGAGCTTGTGTACACATATCTCTTTTGGTAGAACCCAACCATCTCAATTTGGGTAACTGGCCAGAGAGGAGCTGCTGAACTGCTGACTCCAAGAATGGAAGTCCACCACTCATCCGCCGGTGGCCAAGAGTAAAGTGCTTTAAAAAGCAAGGCAAGGGGCACCTGGGTGGCTCAGTTGGTTGGGCGTCTGCCTTTGGCTTGGGTCGTGGTCCCGGGGTCCTGGGATGGAGCCCTGCGTCGGGCTCCCTGCTCAGCGGGGAGCCTGCTTCTCCCTCTCCTCTCTGCTTGTGCTCTCTTTCACTATCTCTGTCTCTCTCTCTCAAATAAATAAATAAAATCTTAAAAAAATAAAAAAACAAAAAGCAAGGCAAAACCCAAAATGAATCAACTATTAAATTTTATTCCCAAATCCCTACAAACCAGGCTCCACTCAACTGTGATAGTTTATTTCTTTTATTATTTAATGCCAACAGATAAAAACAAACTTAAGGGAACATAATCATGTTATAAAAATTATTATTAATAAAGGGGCGCCTGGCCGGCTCAGTTGGTAGAGCATGTGACACTTGATCTTGGGGGTGTGAGTTCCAGCCCCATGTTGGGTGTAGAAATTACTTAAAATAAAAAAACTCTTTGGGGCACTGGGTGGCCCAGTCGGTTAAGTGTCCGACTCTTGATCTCAGCTCAGGTCTCAATCTCAGGGTCCTGAGTTCAAGCCCCACATTGGGCTCTACACTGGCTGTGGAGCTACTTTAAAAAAAAAAAAAAAAAAAAAAGGAGGAAAAAAGTCTTTTTTTTTTTTTTTAAAGATTTTATTTGTTTGACAGAGAGAGACACAGCGAGAGAGGGAACACAAGCAGGGGGAGTAGGAGAGGGAGAAGAAGGCTTCCTGCCAAGCAGGGAGCCCAATGTGGGACTCGATCCCAGGACCCTGAGATCATGACCTGAGCCAAAGGCAGAAGCTTAATAAGGACTGAGCCACCCAGGCGCCCAAGGAGAAAAAAGTCTTAAAAAATGCTTTAAAACATTTTTAAAAATTATTATTATATAATTAAAAGAGCAAATTTTAATATAATCTTTAAAAGAAAAATAAAACCCAAACACCTTAAAAGAATAGAGATTTCTGAGCAAAAGTGAGAGTTAATAAAGATATACAAAGTTAATGCTGACTTGGGAAGTCATAAAAGACTCTCATAGGGTATGATCAGATCATATGACCACCCATGAAACAAACTATATACAGGATATATTCAAAATATATTTATCTTTTCTTTTAGGAAATGTATAGTATTAATTATAAGTATATTATAGGTGATGACTTTTCCCTAGAGATTTATACCTACCTCAATTCACTCTTCCATTGTTTTTATATTAACTGGTAATTTTCTCTAAATATGCTTTGAAAATGTTAGACTCCACTGTGAACTAAACATTTCAAAAGATTTTTCTTACTAACTCAGGGATAACTCACCTAGAATTTCATAATGTAAAAACCAGCTGGCACCACAGCTAAAACCATAAATATTTTTCAACATTCCTTTACAAAATTCATTTTTAAAACATTGGTATAATTCTTAAAGTTGTCAATATAAAACAGTGAGAAAACATAAGTTTAAATAAAATACAGAACATTGCTACTATATGAATATACTAGGCTTAAAACTTACACTAAAAATAAGAATTTTTTCCTTGATATTATGACAAATCCTTTAAATAAGTTATATTTTGGATTTTTCCAGTATTCTGAAAGGACAAAATATCTGATTTATATCCAGCATCTTGAAATAAAAAATATCAATAAGAAATATTCATGAAAAAGTGAAAAATAACATTTTTAAAAATCTGCATGAAACGTAATATATTGCTAAAATAAAACTATAAGCGGTCTTATAACATCAGTATTCTACATAAACAAACTAAAATAGTAAAATGTTATTCTTTACCTTAAAAGAATAAAATGTTCTACTGTGTGGTCTCGAAAACTCTTACAAACCAATTTTCAATGAGCTGCAAGTCATATGCTACCCTCTACCGTTAAGAAACAGTATTAGTCACAAAGCAGAAAAACAATTATTTGCTTAACTATTGCCACCTTGTGGCTATAAGATAGGTCATCTGCTATTGCAGAGCTTCCGATTGGCTTAACAGATTCTACAAATCTCTATTGTCTAAGAGACATAAGAGCATCAGAGGTTTTAAAGTACTTCTTTAAAAAAAAAAAGAGGAAAAAGTATCTAAGTTAAAAAAATATACTTAGGGCGCCTGGGTGGCTCAGTTGGTTAAGCGACTGCCTTCGGCTCAGGTCATGATCCTGGAGTCCCGGGATCGAGTCCCGCATCGGGCTCCCCGCTCAGTGGGGAGTCTGCTTCTCCCTCTGACCCTCTTCCCTCTCGTGCTCTCTATCTCTCATTCTCTCTCTCTCTCAAATAAATAAATAAAATTAAAAAAAAAAAGAGTCTTTAAAAAAAAAAATATATATATATACTTAGCAAACATTTACCTGGTCCTCTATACATAAGAATGTTGTTATGTTGGCTACTAAAATGAAAGGAATTGGTCCCTACCCTCAAAAACCAAACAAATAAAAAACTAATTGAAGAGATAGCTGCACAAACCAGTATTAAAGGTAATAAACCAAAGAAAAACGAAATGGATAAGTGAGCATGGGATGAGTATGGCACCTACAAACCCCCATACCGAACAATGGCATTTGAGGTCATTTAAATTTGAGATCCCTTTAGCTAGTAGCTTCAGTGCAATCTTAGGATAAGTGTTTCATGATGAACTGCCCTTGGTAAAATTCCTGTCTGCAGGGGAAGGTTCCTTTTGAGGATAACTTCCGTAGCTCTTACTGAGTATCACTTACTTCTGAGGTGCCCATACACATAACAAAGTTGGCACTCTAAGGATAAGAATGAAATCAATGGGTAAAACTTCAACCTATATTGTTGACCATACATACATATTGTTAAATCTAATAATAAGCCATCTAAGATACTATAACTGTATAAGTTTAATTCCAATATAAATCAACACATATATATTCAACTCCTAACTTATGTAAAGAGTGAATAAAAAATGACCCCTGATCTCCAGGAACTACAATCTAAAAAACAGGCTAGAACAAGTTCTTAAATGACTTCAGTATAACTTAAGAGTTGTGTGGGTACCATAAAGGGAATATAAAACAAAGCTCCATGACTTCCAAAAGGAGTTTCGTCTGGTTGATGAGATGATAAACACCAATGGAAGAGGTGATTTTTATAATGGAATTTGCAGGCAGAGAAGCTAATTCCAGGGGGAAAAGCAAAGACAAAGAAACAAGGATTTGTTTGGGGAACAGCGAAATATTTATTTTCACACAGAAAAATTTTTGAGCAGAAACCATATATAAATGAAAATTACATAGAACCCCAATATATATGACATAACTGTAGTATTTTGTTAGGATAAGTCTATTTTATGGTTCAAATTGATAGCATTTACTTATTATGAAGTCAAAAAATGTGAACATGCAGTTATTTTGATAAAAAGCACAAGTTGATATCAGCGGTGAGGAATAAAAACCCCAGGTCCCAATTTCGGAATAACAACCCTAGTTCCCAATTTCTCTATTTTGTTTTGAGGGCTCAATATCAAGAAATACCCCACATGGGGGGAAAATAATATCCCACATGGATAGAGGTGAGTAAACACCTCATGCACTCCAAGTGGGAGTGTGGTACAAACGGGTTTTCTCTATCAAAACTGAAACTGTCTGTACACTTTGACGCAGCATATATCCCATAAGTATGCAAAAAATATGTAAATGATCACTGTAGCACTGTCTGTATTAAAAAAAAAAAAAAAGAACAAAACAGAAAACAACCTAAAGTTCATTAATGAAGGCCTGGTTAAATAAATTATGCTACACCCATACCATGGAATACCAAGCAATTTTTTTTCAATGAGGTATACACGCATTATACATAGGCAATGAGGAAAAATATTCAAAGTTATACTTACCTGAAAACAGCAATTTTCAGCAGCAGCAACTAAACTATACTGAGTGCTTATTAAGCATCAGGGACTTGTGCTAAGTGTTTAAATAATAAATTCATTTAATCTCATAATAACTTCATGACAAAGAATTTTTACAAAAAAGGAAACAAAGATATACAGATATTAAGTAATTTCCCAAGAAAACACAGCTAGTAAATGACAGAACCAGGATTCAAACTGAGACTATCTGAATCCAGAGCTTACACACTTGAACAGTAATAATATAATTCAAAACAGTACCAACCAATTTGTGTTTGGGTGTAGAGATTACTCAAAAATAAAATCTTTCAGGGTGCCTGGGTGGCTCATTCGGTTAAGTGTCTGACTTTGGCTCAGGTCATGATCTCAGGGTCCTGGGATTGAGTCCCGCATTGGGCTCCTTGCTCAGCAGGGAGTCTGCTTCTCCCTCTTCCTCTGTCCCTCCCTCTGCTCATTCTCTCTCTGTCTCAAATAAATAAATAAAATCTTTAAAAATCATATCAAAATAAATCAAATCTTTAGGGGCACCTGGGTGGCTCAGTCAGTTAAGTGTCCAACTCTTGATTCTGGCTCAGGTCATGATCTCTGGGTCATGAGATCTTGCCCCATGTTGGGCTCCGCAATGGGCAAAGCCTGCTTAAATTCTCTCTTCCTCTCCCTTTACCCCTCCCCTGTTTTCTCTCTCTTTCTCTCTCAAAAAACAAAAAATAACCATCACCACTACCACCAACAAAAAATACACTCTCAAGTTATTCCCTATGATCTCCTTATTTGAGGCAAATAAAGTTTCTTTTGTGTAACAACTCCAAACAAAACAAAACAAAACAAAACCAAAACCAAAACCAAATCATACACATTCTCCAGCCTGGAAAGCGAAGAAAAGGAAAGGGGGGCTTTTACATTTCCCATTATAATCTTCAATGCTATTTGAATTTCCTTTTTAAAGTAAGCAAATTTTTTTTATACTTTTTCAAAAATTTTGACCATACAACAGTGAACTTGATTCATCTTGCAAACTAAGGATACTCTCCAATTAATTAGATCCAGAAACTTCAAAAAGTGGAAGTTTCTTCACAAAGTTGAATCTCTTTTAACACCTCACAACTGCTCATATTCTTCATCATAAATATGTCAGAAAAGCACTAAAAACTTCCAATAGCACTAAAATTAAAACTAATGTGGTATTTTCAGTTTCATTACCCTTAAAATTGTTTTTGCTCAATTATTATTCTGGATAAGCACACCTAACTGATATGCCTGAACCTGTACTATTCTTAGCTATACAACTGTTTTTGAGCAGTAACACACAGATCTCAACTCAAAGACAACACAGGCAAAATTAATAACACAGGAAACAACAAATGTTGGTGAGGATGTGGAGAAAAAAGAACCCTCTTACACTGTTAGTGGGGATGCAAACTGGTGCAGCCACTCTGGAAAACAGAATGGAGGTTCCTCAAAAACTTAAAAATAGAACTACCCTATGATCTAGCAATTGCACTACTAGGTCTTTACCCAAAGGATACAAAAATACAGATTGGAAGGGGTACATGCACCCCGATGTTTGTAGCAGCATTATCAATTATAACCAAGCCACTGAAATAGCCCAAATCCATAGACTGGTGAATGGATAAAGAAGATGTGGTATATGTATACAATGGAATATTACTCAGCATTCAAAAACAATGAAATCTTGCCATTTGCAAGGACATGGATGGAGCTAGAGTGTATTACGCTAAGCGAAGTCAGTCAGAGAAAAACAAATACCATATGATTTCACTCATATGTGGAATTTAGGCAACAAAACAGATGAACATGTGGGAAGGGAAGAAAAAAAGAGGAGAGAGGGGAAGGCAAATCCTAACAGACTCTTGACAATAGAGAACTGAGGGTTGATAGAGGGAGGTGAGTGGGGAATGGGTTAAATGGGTGATGGGTATTAAGGAGGGCACCTGTTATAAGTGATGAATCACTAAATTCTACTCCTGAAAGCAACATGCTAACTAGAATTTAAATAAAAATTTAGAAGGAAAACAAACAAAGCCCAGGATAATGAAGTTCAAATACGCACTATGTGTACTATTCATTCATTCACCCATTTGGCAAACATTTATTAGTGCCCATTTATTACATCAAGCACTGTGCTAGGTGCTGGGGATATAACAGAACAAGACAAACAAGGTCTCTATCCTCTGAAATTTATATTCTAGTGGGGAAAAAAGCCAGGAAAAGCTTTATTCTGAAGTATGCACACGTTACTCTGAAACCACAAGCTAACATACTAATGATCACAAATGACCTTAAATTAGGATTAAACAGAATGGCATGTGCATGTTTTTTTAAATTAAAGTTTAATTATTATTAATTATTTAGGAAAGCAGTGGATTTCATTCAAAGGACTATGCAATCCTGGAAGCATCTCTCTCTGTGAAACTATTCTCAGAAGGCAGGAGGTTGGAGGAGAAATGGCTGAGGCCACACAAAGCTAAAATGTACTAAGTTAAAGCTTACTCTGCAGCAGTCACCAGACTGAGAGCATTTCAAATATATTATTTCATGTAAACTCCACCATAACCCCAGTTAGAGTATTATGCCCACTTTGAGATAAGAAAGCAAACTAAGATAGGCCAAGTAACTTGCCCAAAGTTAACTAGTAAGATCGCTGCACCAGTCTCTGAATCCTGGCCTTCTGAAACGAAACCTAAACTCTATAATCTCTGCACTGGACTGGGTCCTGAATGGCGGCAGGCTGATGATGGAGAGATGTGTATTTAATCTTGTAGGCAATGTGAAGGAGGGCTTACAAGATTCTCAAGCAAAGCAAAAAGAGCATCTCATTAAGTCTGATTACAGAGCCCAACTTTAGGAAGATAATTCTGTCCACTGTGTATAATGACCCAGATCAGGGAGTCAGTGGCATCAATGAGTAAAGGGATCCACATACCTGGAAATGTTCCGAAGCTAAGAGCTCTCAGAAGGGAGACTATAACCCAGCCTCCTGATACTCTCCTCTCCAGGGAATTTTCCTTCTTTCCACTAAGCCGAAATATTGAAAAATTTTGAATATGTGAACCACATGTCACAACCACATTTTTTTTTAAAAATAGGCTCCACGCCCATCGAGGAGCCCAGCTTGGGGCTCAAACTCACTCTGAGATCATGACCTGAGCTGAGATCAAGAGTCAGCAGACTGAACCACCTAGGCACCCCACAATCAAACACATTTAACCTCCATCTAGTAGAATAATGTTTTCTAAACTGTGTTAGGCAGAGAACAACTGCTCAGAGAGACTATTCAGCGTGAGCTGGACTGAACAATTTTAATAGATGTCCTGGGACTTCCAAGAAACACTCCAGCCTCCTCTTGGAAAAGCCAAAGAGAAAGGAAGGCAATGGAATCCTGATCAGGCTCAAATACCTTGGTTGTTTCCTTCAGTAAACAAACATTGCTTACCACGTGAAACCCCCAAGTATGATCACCATATGGCATTTCAAACACTCTACCTATGATGTTATAATTTCACACTTGCCACAATTAACTCAGCAGATGAGAATTATTTTCTGGTAGTTTCTGAATGTGTTTGGAATGTGGTGATAAGGCATGCAGGAAGGAGTATAAGTGAGACATGTTGGAAGATGAGAAATAAGGAAATCCCTTACCTATAAAAATATTTGGGGGAAGGGAAATGTGAATTATATTTATACTTTTCCTACTTTACCGCACTTAATCCTCAAAGCCATCCACCAAGGATGGATTAGTCAGTTTCAGGTCAGTCACCAGCATCCTTTTAGGACTTTATGACTTCTCCAGGTAAGGTAGACAAAAATGCCCCCCCCCCAAATATGTCCACATCCTAATCCCTGGAATTTGTTATTATGTTACCTTCCATAGCAAAGCAAAATTAAATTGCAGATGGAATTAAGGTTGCTAATCAGTTAACCTTCAAACAGGGAGATTACCCTGCATTATCTAGGTGAGTCCAAAGTAATCACAAGAGGCTTACAACTGAAGAGAGGTTAGAGTGATATGATGTGAAAAGGACTCAATCTACTGTTGTGGGCTTTGAAAATGATAGAAGGGGGGCAGTAAGTCAAGGAACGCAGGCATCCTCTACAAGCTGGAAAGGCAAAGAAACAGATCCTACCCAGAACATACAGAGATGAACAAAACCGTTCCAACATCCTGATTTTAGCCCAGTGAGACATCAATCAGACTTCTCACCTACAGCACTAAAAATAGTAAATCTGTGTTGTCTTAAACCAGTAAATTTGTGGTAACTCGTCATGGGAACAAACAGAAACCTAATACAGCAGGCTTCTTCTAATCCTTGGATTTTAGAAAAATTTTGTCAATAACAACAATTAACAATTACTTATTAAATTCCAGGTAGTTTTCTATAATCCAGGACACTACCAGTCTGTGAACTGTTGGGGGCTGGTCTCCAAAGAAGTAAGTACAGAAATTGAGAGCGTTTATTTTTATATAACTTAACATTGCCAGACATCCAATTTCATGTCTGCTGAATCTAATAAAAAAAATGTGACTCGTATTTATGTCTATCTCTTCCGTTTCACTTATCTAGTAATTTTATCCTATTTTACAAAGTATTGCCTGAGACATGTGGAAACTCTGTCATTTCCAGAAAAGGAAAGCAAAGCACTGACAGGTTAAACGCTTGCTCAACTGCACAGAGACAGTAATTCTCTTTCACCTATTCACTGTTATTAACAAATATTTATAAAAAGCGCTGCACGCCAGACACCAAGCTCCACGTTGGAACTTCTGTGTATGAAGAAAGTAGAGGGCAGAGAGCCCAGCCTTTCCCGGTGGAAGTCCAATTCCTCTCTGAGACCCAGGGGTCGCCCTAGACCGCCTCACTGGCAGCGCTCCCTGCTGGTTTCCCGTCCAGCACTCACCCAGGAAGACGTGCGCAAAGGAGTGTGGACAAAGCAAGTCCAGCACGTAAATGCCGCACAGAAGTACAACAAGGAGAAAAACACCAACCACTAGCTCTCTGCGGACTAGCCCGCTGCAAGGCCAAGACACACCCCTGATCCTAGCCCCACCCGCAGGCCAGGCTCCGCCCCACCTCCACCCACCACGCCGGGGCCCCCTCAAACCCCAGCCCCGTCTATCGCGTCTCTGGCGAGCTCCCGCCACTCACTGCCTTCTGCCCGAGCTCCGCCTTCCGGGACAGCTTCGAATGCCGCTCCAAAGCGCTCGCGAAGCCGCCTTGGCGCATTTTAGGCTCTGTGGAATCGGAACTCTCACTCCCGGAGCTACTCTCGGTGCCTGAGCCTCGACAGGGCCGAGAGAAGAGAAACACTCGCAGGAGATGGCTCTCGGCAGTTACGGCACGGGTCCGACACAGCGCCGCCATGACGGCTCCGCAACCTCTGACCTTGGACCTCTCCGCAAGCGCGCAGGCCACGGGGCGGAGCAACGAATGGTCCACCCACTTGCCGAGCGCTGGCGATCCCGGAGTGCGATGTAGTCGGTGCAGGGGACGGGGTAGGGAGGGATGGTTAAACTGAAATCGGTGAATTAAATCGTTGGTGCCTAGGGGTCACCTACAGGCAGCGATCTGCTAGGTTTTTCGTGGAAAGTGTTTTTGACTTGCAGGAATTTCGTTCCTCAGAGCATCGCTTGGCCCTTGTCCTGCCGCAAATTTTAGTAATGCGACACTTGCTAGCCCCGCCGCCCGGGTTTTACCCCAGATGGCCCCAAGATTTGTTTTTCGGGTCTCTGCTCAGATATGAGGCTCTCCGTGAGTACCTTATTTAGAATTGGAACCCCACACTATCGGACTCCCCGGGTTTCCTTTGTACCATTTAGCATTCTCAATATTGCTATATAGTTTACCTTTAATGTTGTTTTGCGTCTGCTCTCCCGAATTTGTAAACTCCTTGCTGTTGGATCCCTGACACCGGACACACAGTGGAGTTCAATGAATGTGTGTGAAATCCTGGATCCAAGTTTGTGTTTTTTCGCCTCTTCTGAGGTCGGTCCACTGATGTTCAAAAGTTAATCTTTCTGAGACGTTTTTGTCACCTGTAGATAGCTACAGTTCCTTCTAAGTAATTACATTTCGGAATGTGCCTAAACAGACACCACCAGAGACCCCCACCCTCACTCATTATTTTCTCCCTTTTCCTCAATGTTAATTCCCAGAATTCGCCCACCCTTTCAAAACCAAGCCTAACATCATACTTTAAAAATGTTCACAAACTAAGCTGTCCATCGATCTTCTATCAGTTTTGTATTAATTCCTCAGCAAGCCCCTTTACAGTTCATTTGCAAGTACTTTGATGGAAGGAATTTTTATGTATGACCACAGCCCTAATTTTAATAGTATCTAACTACAGATTTTAAGTCTTTCTGATGTTCTCATCAATTGCGTGGTTAGTACACAGAAAACAAGAAGTGCATTAACCTTGGAATGGTGCATAACTGAATGAATCACATACAATTTATTACTACTAGCCAACTGTGGGGTAATCGTTACAAACTCAGTAGGGGGCTTAAGATAGATTCTAATCCAGGGTGTTCTTTCTTGGCACTTAAGCTGTTTATTTCATTTAACCATTAATGATATCTTACCTGAGACATTTTTGCCTTGTTATCTGTGGCTATTGCTACTTATACTTCCCTTCAGGAAAAAGTGGTAAATTTGTAAAGAGCATTAGCCAGTGACTTCATGAACCCTTTAGTTCTAGTTGACTGTAATCCTGATCTCATGCAAACCAATTTAATGTTGATTTGGCTTCCTCACGTGTAAAGCCAAGCCATTAGCCCCCCTGCTAAATTTTAAGTGCTTTGTAAATTTAACTAAATCAAAGCTACAGAACAAATGGGATTACTAAAGTCCCAGCTCTAAAATTAAATAGATATATTCGTGTCCTACCTTAGCCAAATGATAAATTCCTTGAGGATTATGACAGTGGACATTTTGGGACAAATCCTGAGGTTTTTAATGTATAAAAGTTTGTATCAACTGATTTCAAGTTTGCTTAGTTCTTTCCCTTGGGTAGAACATTAGAAGTATGAAATGAGAGGAACTGTAAAGGACTGGGCAAATCAACAAGGAGATATCTACACTTTGTCCTAGCCTGTACGAACACCAACTGTAACCATCAGCTCTTGATGGCACCTTAGGGATTCTGATCCTGCTCTACTTGCACTACACCTTCCTTCTTGTTTTATTAAAAATACAATCCTTTTTCCCCTGTAGCTTGCAAATTGTTAGTACACTTTGTAAAAATATTAGTAATGGGGGATGGCAAGGAAAGTGAACAAAATACAGTTCAAGTCCTGGCTCCACCTCTGATGGCTGTTAATCTCATGAAATGGTTACACTGCCACAACCTTGAGCAAAGACTTAAGAGAAATGAGTCAAAATGCCCAACACTTACTGAAAGCTTAATAAATAGTGGCTATTAATGTCTGTGTGGAGGTGACCAGGAAGTGATTAGAAATTCCTATTTTAAAGCTTACATGAAAACCTAGAAAAAAGAAGAGGACTAGGGATACACTGAGGAGATAATAGTATTACTCTAAAGATACTCATCTCTATGGCTGAAAGGACTAAGATCATTAAGGAGATCATGTGTGGAAGATCAGTAGGGACAGGCAGTAACATTTAAGGAGCTGGAAGAAGAGAATATCAGAAAATAGTCCAACTGGAAAATAAGAATAGAGAATTGATCCGAGAAACCAAGAAGACCAAAGCATGTTGAAATGGAGAGTGTTAAAGCAAAAGATCATACCCACTTACAAATATTCCAACAACAAAATTGTGTTAGGTTTTTACTGTATGCTAGGAAAACCACCAAATTAAAAGAATCACACTACCAACTAAACTTATTCCGTAATCAAAATTGTATATGAGAGTTGGCAAGAAATTTAGTCACCAAGTAGCATTTATATAAGTATGAAATCCTGGCTGGTGATAGGTACATGCAGGCCCTGCCCTCTGAAGGCTTATAAACAAAGAGTTCTTTCTGCTCATTCTGATTTTGGTTCATTTTGATTTCAGAGTCTGAATAATATGGAAATTATCTGTATAAGGTATGCAGGTTTACTTAAAAGTGATACTGCTTTATATTAACTCTAACCCAACACAGTCTCTATAATTAATCCAATTACAATGGGACAGTCCCAAATTAATCGCCAAATGTTTCTTCGCTCTGGGCAAAAAAATCTGATTTTTCATCTGAGTCTTAAGAGCTATAAATAAACACATGTAATGTTGACATAGGACCGTATGCAGCATCCCCTCTATATACATAAAGCAAAAAGTCACTTACAGTCAACATTTAACTTTTTCAGTTTTGATACACTAATTCCATATTGCTACTTATGGGGGTTTTTCCATATCTAGGATATGAAGTGTCTGGAGAGAAGTTGTAATAATGGACTCACCTCTTTCCTTGACACATAATACATACAAAAGAACCCATACCCAAATTACATAATTTTTATTGTTTTCAAATACTATACAAAAAAAAAAAAAATACAGTGCGCACTTAAACAGATCCAGAAACCATGATTCCAAATTAAAGGTGTTTTTTTTCTTCTCTATTTCATAGTTTTGAATTACTAAAAGAATAATCCAGTGAATTCTCTCTTCCAATGATTACTTTGGCCTCATAAGCATGAGAATTCTTGCTTTATTTTCCACAAACTCCATAAATTGAAGACAATCCTTTGTAAAAAGGGATTAATTTCAGGGATTATTTCCTTCTGTCACACTTCTTGTTCACTTAAACATCTGAGATTTCACTCTCAAGTTACTGTTTTCTTACAGTGTCAGACACAAAATTCAACAGAGTGACCAGGAACTCTCTGGTATTTTTAATAATTACTATGTTCCAAATTTCTTAAATATCTGTGAATTCATATTGAATCTTCCACAAAGACTATTTTGAATATTTCAAGTCCATGTGTTTGTTTTTCTAAATTCAACCTCTCACTATTTTTTACTACTACTTTTAAGATGCAGAGTACTTCGCAAAAGATTAAATCATTTAAAATTAAGTATAGGTAGATATCTGGAAAAGCAATTCTCCCAACTTCTTTCACGACCATCACCAATACCCACATACTCCCATCCCATTTTCCACTCCTTATTCTATCATTTCTCATTTTAAAGTAGAGATCTGAATATATTTCACTCAGCTAAGGTTGAAAGACAGGAACAGGGCAGGACACCCAAGAAACAATGTGATGAAAAGATGATTAAAAAAAAAAAATGAAAGACTAGTTGGAAAAAATAATTTAACAGTTATGATGAGTAACCACAGTATTTCTATAAAAAGACAAATTTTTACAGATCCAGTCCTCCAGGACAGCTCTTCAACAACTGGGGCAACTGCCTTAAAGCCTCTTCAAGGAAATAATTTATACGTTAGTCTGACACCATTAAGCAGTGATTTAAAGCAGATAGTAAAAAAAAAAAAAGTTTTTTGCATAGACACCAGTTGATTATTTAATACAATTAAATAATTGTTTCCAGACCATTGGTCTCACAATAAATATTGAGACCTATACTACTGATAGACAGAATTTATTAGGCTTTTCACATTTAATAGAGCATATTTTCAGTTGCATCTAAAGTGCTATAACAAAAGCTCTAGCAAATCAAGAATGGCAGCATGTTACTCATAACAATCAACACTTGTGGCTTTTCAAATTTGGTTTTCATAAGATAATTTATCCTGAAGTTAAATCTAGTCATGCTTTAAAAAAAAAAAAAAATGCCTCAGGTCACTCCAAGCTTGGCAATTAACATTTGGCATAAACAATGCTAAAACAATCACAACTTGATAAATAACAAATACAACATTATAGGCCATAACTATACACAGAATAATGAAAAGGTAACAGTGATGAATAAGTAGCTATTAGAAGAGAGTACCTTGGCCTCCATGCAGATACTTCTAGAGGCTTTGGTTCATTCAGCCCTGCCATTTTTTCAAAGTAGGGGGGGCAACGTATACAGTATTATTTTATAATTTCTAACACATTGAAAACAAATAAGTAGAAAACAATGAGTTGATTTTCATTAATGCATTAAATCCTCAGGAGTTACCTACCACCAATCCCTTAATATAAAATCTTTTCAAGTTACATTAGCCATACTTCGTGTGCTTCTTTTAAAATGGTGCGAAATGAATTAAATGAAGACAGCAACGTCTCCCCTAACGTGATTGATTTTAGCATTTTTACAGCTACTGAGATCTAAAAAACATTCAGGCTTTTGAATGGAACAGGTGATGAGAGTGTTCATATTTCAACCTGCTGGTAATTACAATATGCCTGATTCAAAATGTTATTTTGCAACTTACTCTGAAACTAGAAATTCAGTCTTATGAAAAGTAAGTTGAGAGAAGTGGCATAATAAATATACTGAAATGGTTACTGTCACAAATGGTGACGAGGATGTGAGGGTTCCACTCTCAAGTTACCTAGGACTTTGAACCACCGCACACGTTGTCACTTACCAAACTGTAACAAATTGGATGTAGAGCTGATTTATTTAGTCTGCTGTCTTCAGACACAAAAGATATACCTTCTATCAGAACAATGCTTATTCAAAAATATTTTTTGTAGCTGGTCGTTCTTCCCTCAGAGGTAAAGAAAATTATGCCAAAACTTTTAATAACCAGGATTCAGGAAATTTTAAAGAAAATTTTAGTTAGTAATCGAATACACAGAGGTTCAAGAAGGAAACAAAATCATATTGAAGACAAAAGATCAAAGTGGCATCCCAGATCCAGAGCAATTTTGTAAAGGAGGAAAGCAATTATGATAACCTGAAGCTCCTGAGATCATTCTAATGAGGAACCCCAGGGATTACCTGTGTTTTTATAATGGTGTTTCCTATATCAGGGCCCTTAAATGCACATTAAAGGGTGTTTCCGAGGAACAGAAGTGAACATACTTTTATTTTGTTCAACCCACAAACTATTTGGTCAAATGAATATGTAAAGCTAAGTAAAAGCACATCTGGTGGAAATTCACGGCAACAACTGTTGACAAGATGTGCTTGGATCTTGCTTGCAGCATCTGGCAGTGGGTAGCAGAACAAAGGTAAGAACCTCATGGGCTCCCCTGCGTCTGTTCTGGAAGAGGCTCCGGGGCACTGGCATTTGCAGTTGAATTCAAGACTTCTCCAAAATCCCCGCCAGCCGGCTTGGTTCCCCCTACTTTAGACTTTAAAAAAAGTTCAAAAAGGACGAGACATCATGAAACATAAACTCAGCTGACTCTGCAAAATAGTCACTCAAATTTTACTTTGAAGAACAAATCGATCCAGAACCTAATAGCCCAGTGACAATCATATATGTACAGAATTCAGTACTGTTGCAGTGTTTGGTGCAGTTTAATAGAAAACCGTGTGGGCTCCTCTGCGGAAATATGCAGATTGGTAGATTCTACCCCTCCTCTTTTTTCCCATCTGCTCATAGTTCTTCCCAGAAAAATCTGTCCGAAAAACTTCTTAAGACCTATTATTCTAAAATATCTATTGGAAGTCTCTTTATATTTGGATAACACTTTGTATTCCATCAGATTGTTCACTGCTACACTCATTCAAGAAATACTGAATACAACAAAGGAAAGATATCTGTTTTTCCCAGTTACAGTGTAAATTTCTTAACCCGCTGCTACTTAAAGTGTGGTGCAAGGACCCCCAGACGGACTCAGCGTCACCTGGGACGTTTGTTAGACATGTAGGATCAGACCAACTTCCCCACGCCCATCTACCGAGGTCTCCAGGGGCTTCCTAGACAAGGTATAGTTTGTAAAGCACTACTCCAACTCTGGCCTGAAATTCTGTCAATAAACATGTGTCTGCATGAATAGGTCTGCCTTATATTTGTATCATACTTTATGCTTTTCAAAACCCTTATTATGTCACTTAATCCTTAATATACCTATGCTCTCTCTGTTACATCTCCTTACTGACCAACAGGAGAGCTAACATTAGGAAACCAGTCAGTAACCCACAATGCAACTCACAGTAGGTTTAACTTGACCCTGCTCGTAGTTCAGTCTTAACTGACTAGCCACAGACACATTATCAGTTGGAATTTAGTTGAAATTTTTTCTCACTCGCTTTTGGTTTCCCATCCGAATCTTTGAATTATTTGGAAAATCTGCATGACTTGTGTCTACTGTATATTTATTAAATTTATTAAAACACATGTCTTAATTAGAGGAAAATATTGTCTTGCAATTCAACATGTCTAACACTGAACTCTTCCCACAACTGGTCCCTTCTCTATTCTTAAGACTTTATTTTTTTTTAAGATTTTATTTATTTATTTGACAGAGAAAAAAATAGCGAGAGCATTAACACAAGCAGGGGGAGTGGGAGAGGGAGAAGCAGGCTTCCCACCGAGCAGGGAGCCTGATGTGGGGCTTGATCCCACGACCCTGGGATCATGACCTGAGCCGAAGGCAGATGCTTAATGACTGAGCCACCCAGGCACCCCTTCTTTAAGACTTTAAATGGCTGTAGCACCTACCTAGTTGGCCCAGTCAGATACCTGGGAGTCATCCTTGATCCTTCCCCATCTTGTGCCACATTCAATCAATCACTGACTTTTGGGCTGTCGTTTCTAAATTCTAAATCTCTCTCAACCCATCACATCAGCACTACTTTAATTCATTCCACCACCATCTTTGGCCTGGATTACAACTCCTTCCTCCTAACTAGTCTTCCTGACTCTAATCTTCCTCCCCTCAGATCTGCAGGGCACCAGTGATCTTTCTAAAATGCACAGGATAAACCACCCACATTGCTTAAAATCCTTTAAAGGCTTCCCATTGCCCTAAGTCCAAATTCTTTAGTGTGGCCTACCCGTTGCCCTAGCTTCATCTCCTGCTCACTACCCTATAGCACAGCGAAGTTCCTGGTATTCCTCAAAAGAGCTCCAAAGCTCCAAACATTTCCCTCAACCTAAAGGCCTCCATTTATATTACTGTGTCCTGTGAGAAGCCCTCTCCTACCTTCCCTCCTAGGCTAGGTCAGACATTCCTGGTACTGCTCCCCACTGCATCCCAGAGTTTCCCAGTCATGGCACCTTACCTCACTTTATTTTCTTGGCCATTAAACTGTCTACACATCTTGCATAAAGGGTCTCTGTCTCTTGCTCACTGTGGTATCTCCAGGGCCTACCCCTGGCACATGGCAAATGCTCAATAATCAGATCAATGAATCAATCCAAAATCTAAACCTGAAAGTACACGTAGACCTGATGTTTAATTGAATATGAATGTAATTTAGCAAAAGTATATCCCAAGTGTACAACTATATTTTACAGCCCTTTGGGAGGATATCTGTTCCATAAACTTTACTTTTAAAAATTATAAGTTTGGGGCACCTGGGTGGCTCAGTCGTTAAGCATCTGCCTTCGGCTCAGGTCATGACCCCAGGGTCCTGGGACCGAGCCCGGCATCAGGCTCCCTGCTCGGCGGGCCTGCTTCTCCCTCTCCCACTCCCCCTGCTTGTGTTCCCTCTCTCACTGTCTCTCACTCTGTCAAGTAAATAAATAAAATCTTAAAAAAAAAATTACAAGGTTTTATCTGATTGGCACCTAATCATGTTTCAAAAGCCAAGTTTCACCACAATTTATAGACTCTATACTCAGAGGGAGAATATATAGTAAATGACCAGGATGTTTCTCCTCATCTTCAGTGTCAAAAGAATACAGCTGTCTGGTTTTCCAACCAGTCATTTCAAAAACTAATGCTTAAGGCAGACTTCAAGGAGAGGATTATGACAGACCTCAAACAGTGAGAACTGAATTATAATAAGCCTTGACTTCTACAATGTACCGTTTGTTTTCAAATACATGACCAGGCATTAAAAAGAATAAAGCAGGTCTCATACTGACCTAAAAGAACGACTAAGATATATTTTTTGCTCATCAAATATGTATTAAGTAGCTTCAATGTGCCAAGGACTATTCTAGGCCCTTGAGAAGCATCAGTGAGTAAAAACGGGTCCCCATGTCTGTGGGATCATTGAGCACGTATGCTAGTGGGTCTGAATGAACAAGTTATAGGACTGTGTGTGCAGTATGATTCCTTTCTGAAAAAATGTTTATACATTTAGGTATTAAGACAAAAGGTGTGTATTCGTGTTTGTGCAAGAAAAAAGCTCCAGGTCATGGGACAGTGTTTGGTTTTCTTTCTTTCCATAAGCATCCCCTGCTTCTGCAATTTAAGAAAGATGCATTTAGAAATAAGTGACTCAGTTACAGTTCTGAAAGACTAAATCTGAATATTTGTTTTTAAGCAGATTTATATAAAGCTTTTAAAATAATGCTTTAATCCTTAAAAACATCTATAGTACTTATCAGATTTAGTTGAAGAAGAAAAATACTGGCTTTGCACAAACTCTGTAGAGAAGGCTGGGCAGTGGGTGGGAACTAGACAAACTTTCTGGTCACTTGTGATCCTAAGAGTTGATGATTTTATAATTTTGAGTATAATCTTGAAAATAATACAGTGTACAAATTAATAAAGCTAGTCATGGAAAAATGCCCACCTTCACTGAAATCAAAGCCATCAAAAAATAAAACCATGAATCATCAATAATGATCACCATGGCATCATCATCTTAAATGTTTAAACAAACATCTTAAAGGACTGAACAAACAATATCTGTCATAGGGTACATGCAAGCAACCATTAAATATAATTTTGAAGAAGAATATTTAATGGCATAGGAAAATGTGTATGTTGTATTTGGTTCTTTCTTAAAGCACAAAGGTGTAGTCCTACTACATACATATCACTGACTGTAGGTGGTAGGACCAATGTTTCTGTGTGTTATTTTTTGTGCTTTTATAATGTTCTTGTTAATTTTCGACAATAAATTTTATATTAAATTTTATCTGGTTATAAAAGTATTTGAGTCGCACAAAGTTCTCAAGTACTATAGTGCTTTTGAAATTATACATTTCCTTTCAGCATTTAGCATCTGCCATGCTACAACATACACTCAAAAAATTGATTAAAAGAGAATATATCACCCATAATAATGTAGAGAATAAGGTTATTAAAGCTCTTTAAATACTTTTAGAAAGAAAGAGTAATGAGAATAATTTACCCACAGCAACAAAATTTAAGGTACTAAGTAAGACATCACTATTCATCTCTACTTGCCTTTAAGTTTTCAACCTTTTCTTCAAATGATTTGAAAGTTGGGGAGTTTCTATGGAGAGAAAGAAAAAGAGTTATGTTACAAACACTTAACAAAAACTCACCAGTTTTGCAAACATCATTAGTTGACTGTATTCCTCTTCGCCATTTTTCTCAACGAAGAGACAGATATATTTAACTGTACATATGTGTGCAGGCATACACACAAATTTGATTAGTAAGATGATCAATTTCTGGTCTAAGATTTCTACAACAATGCTTTCAGTTCCACAAACAGCCTGTCTCAGACATACAGGATAACAATGTCAAGTACATGTGTGAGGAGAGAGAACAAAGGCAGGTAAAATATCAGTTCTGTCACTTCAACCACCTAGTCATGCCACTTTAATTTTGGTGAAGGTACTATACTCTAAAAGTCAAGTTTAAATTCCCACGTTGCCTGGCAAGAGTCCTACACAAACCCATATCCCCAAACAGGACAAGCAGACCACGTAAGGTTCCATAAACAGGGATCCTGGTTCCCACGGAGCAGCATTAGAGCTGAGGAAAGAGACACCAAAAGGAAGGGAGACACGAAGAAAGGTGGTTTTGTCTGCATCACAAAGCTGCCCCAGCCGACAGAGCACTCTGAGCCCAGGCAAAGCCTCTCCCACGCCTTCACATCCATCCATATTAATTAAGGAGGATCACAGCACCTTTGTTGTTCACATCTGGGTTTCCAAAACTTCTAGACTATTCACCTGACCTCAAATATCCTTCCTATTACCTAGATGAAAAAGGTGAAGAAGGGAACAAGGGGTTTCCTCCCTCCCGCAGTGGTGATGGGCAGCCAGTCACAAGGGGGGGGGCCCCAGATGCATCAGTAGCTCCTGGGAAGCTGTTGGCAATGCAAGTTCTCAGGTCCCACCTCAGGCCTACAGAAATCAGAAACCAGAGGTGGGGCCCAGTGAGCAGGGAGTTTAACAAGCTCTCCAGGTAGTTCTGATGTATACTGAAGGTTAAGCCAAGCATATATTGTTAAAAATTCTCTGCCTCTCTAGAGAGGTTAAGTGCGGTAATAACATACACCACTTGCACGTGTTTCCTGATGAAAGTGGACTGTGGAATTAAATCACAGTTGGCTCCAAATATCACAACGGGATGAGGGAAGTAGAAACGGAAGAAAAGTGGAGCAACTAAAGCTAATGCAGACAGGTGTGGTGGGACACCTTTTACACAACCTGGGGAAAAGCAGCTTTATTAGATGAGTCGTGTTCACTTTTTCAATGAAGCAGATTAAAGATATGAAACAATGTTATGGGTTTACAAAATGCAATAGAGATAATTCTTTTTTTTTAATCACAAATCTTTAATGGATCTCTTGCACCCATCTTAACATCATAGGAAGAGCGGCTGAATACTGACACAGTGTGGATGCGCAGCTTACTTAGAGCAGAACCCCAGGTCCCTACTTCAGAACAGTTCAAGTTAAACATCTAAATAAAGAATAAGAAAGCATAAGATCAACTACATTTTGTAAAAATATACTTTACCTCATAGCAGGCATGCTAATTGAATGCTGAATGGAGCGGATACTAAGAGGCAGCATTAAAAAGAGATAGACATGAAGTTAGTACAGTGATTAGATGTTACAAAACCTTGCTTTCTAGGAGCTTATTCTTTGGGTATCATGAAGACTTAGTCTACTTTTTGAGGTGGAGGGGATCAAAGTTATTCCAACATTATTTTTATTTTGAGCCAATTTTAAAATTTTTTTAATTTTTTTTTAGTTTGTTTATTTATACAATCTCTACACCCAACATGGGCTTGAACTCATGACCCCAAGATCAAGAGTCACATGCTCCACCAACTGAGCCAGCCAGGCACCCCCTTCATGAGCCAATTTAACCCACATAGTTAATAGAACTAATTATTCACCCTTGTATTTTATAGCACTTTGAAAACTCTACAGTACTTTCCCCTGTGTCTATAGGGCTTCTAGCACCAAGGCTCAGAAGTTAAACGATTAACCAAGGTCACAGCAGAATCCAGAATGGAACCTGGGTCTTCAGGACTCTTTAATTCAATGTTCACCGCCTCCCCTCAAAAAACAAAGCACACACAGGCAAACACACGCACAAGTGAGGCCAGTGAAGGGTTCCAGCAGCTGCCTTTCTCCCACAGATTTGTGATCAGACCAAAATAAATCACCTATTTGACGACTTCAAGTGAGATTCTTAGATCACACCTTAGGAGTAGTATCAGTTTTCTAATAAGAGACACTTGTACTTCAACCCAATTAACTAAATGTTCTTAATGCTCATTCAAATAACATTTGGCCCTTTGTTTTACTGGGACCAACTTCTTTCTCTAGGGCAATGCAGTTCACCGACCATTCAGGTTCAAGGCTATCTACTCTCAGCCATCTCCCATAGAGACCGCCTCACAAGATGAAAGCACTTTAATTTGGGGGCTCACAAAGTCACTTCACTGTAAATTGATGATAATGGTTGCTGTCCTTGAAATATTCTGACGACTGACAGAGAGTTTTTGGTAGGAAATCTTTCCTTCGGTTAGGCTGGACAGTCCAAGGTATTCTCAATTATATTTGAGTATTGCGTGTGTGATTTAGTTTTCTCAAAAAAAAAAAAATCAGTTGTTACAAATGACAATGTGTTTCAAGAGAAGCTCCCCCATCTAGTTTTGCACTAATATGTAATGACATGGGAGTATGATCTTGATATAAATCAAAATATGCTGGCAGTTCACATAGTCAAAATAATTGGTAAAATATTTGGATATCTTCATACTTAAAGTCGTGCATGACACATGCAAAGATCCATATTGCTCACCAGTCTCTGTATACCATAAGAGTGGTAGATACCTTGGGTATAAGACTATTCTAGGAGGAATTTGCTAAATCTTTTCCTGCTTGATCTACTGCAGTGGGCCAGATCCATATTTGAAGGCTAGAGATAAATTAAAATCATCCTTCTTAGTTTACAATTCTAACTGTATTAATTACAGTAGTTTACAAGAGTTTAGACCCTTCCAAAGAGTCTGTCTGCATAATCACATTTCCACAGCCGCTTTCATCATCATCAGTGATAATAACTGGATCAGTAGAGCTCCAACCACCACAACTAACCTCCTGCTCATCTATAAATTGTTTGGACTGAATGAAAAGAAAAAGAAAAAAAAAAAAGAGGACAATTAAGGTTCTTATCCTGGGATTTTGTAATTAGGACGCTAAGCCACTGGTCAGTTAGTGGCTAAGTACACGAGCTTAAAAAGTTATGTAGGCTTAAATGTTGAGGAAGACCTTTTTTGGGACCAGGAAGGGCAAAGTTGCAAGGAAGCAGAGGAAGCCAGTTCCCAAAGAAAGGACTAAATAGAAGCACAGAGAGAGGTAGAGGAAAGGAAGAAGAGATGACCACATGGGGAGTGGGGGGGGGGGGCAGGGTGGGAGAGGAACAGTGGTTTTCTTGGTTTCTGGAAGCAACCTTGATTTCTACCAGCTTTCCAATCAGCAGGGCGAGTCTGGGTGGATCCAGGACTTGCTTCCTTCCCTTCCTTGGATTCCAAAAGAACTCTCTTTCTGTGCACCACATTCCCCTTCTTGGGTCAGCTAATTTACACAATATTTTGCTCCCCATAACCAAGACTCTTCTCTAGAACATTCATTTTGGCAGAAATTACCAAATTCTGGCAAAAGAAGAAGAGTTATGGCTGAATGTGTGATAAACTGCTTTTTCATGGGACTCACAGACTGAATTCAACAGTATCAATAAAATGAAGAAAAAGGTAGAGAAAGGGCAAATTTCAGAAATCCATGGTTAATTTTTAGCCACTGTCCCTAAGCTCCCATGTAAAAGCTCATTCCTTCCAATGGCCATTTGGGGAGCTCTGTGCCCCCTGAACCAGCATACAAGCTAGTTAAGAGGGAACGGGTCAAAGGCAAAGCGGAAGAAATAATCATAAAATGCATTCTCAATGCATCAGGTTGACCACAGGAAATTCAACATCCAGGGCACAAGTTACTTCAGGATTATCCTACAGAAGAAATCAGCCCTGGGGTCATAAAGGTTGAAAAATGGAATTGTAAACGTCACCTGGAATTATCAGGGGATGGAGAATGGAAACAAGAAGGCAGTGGAGAGCTATGCATGAGTTTAATCAAGGGGTCTCCGCCGATTCGGTAAGAGATAGATGGTAGTGGAACATCAATGCAAGGAGACGTCAGGAAGAAAGGGGAAACCGACAAATAAGGCAAATAGGAGAAAACAGTAATACTGGAAATACAGATAATATTTTAGATGTTTGATTTTACAGAAAACCAAGTCAGAAGTTGATAATTTGGGGCACTTAAGTCATTAAGGACCTCACAGGCCCCAACAATTCCTGCAACGTGACTTAAAGAAGAATGTTAAAAATGATCACTCTGAGGGATGCCTGGGTGGCTCAGTCGGTTAAGTGGCTGCCTTCGGCTCAGGTCATGATCCCAGGGTCCTGGGATCGAGTCCCACATGGGGGGGGGGGTCCTTGCTCAGCGGGGAGCCTGCTTCTCCCTCTGCCTGCCTCTCCCCCTGCTTGTGTTGTCTCTCTCTCTGACAAATTAAAAAAAAAAAATGATCACTCTGAGAAGTCTAAGAAACAATGTAGTATCTCTTGTAAAGGACTTTAGGGTCCTACTTGCTAGTGCTGAACTTCAATTAGCAGCAAAGACAAAGTGAAGAATACACACACTTAATGTTTACGTGGGAATACATAAGGAAAAGCAAGGAAGTGGTAACAATAAGCTGTTTATTTTGGGATAAACACTGAGTTGAATTTGGTTGTGAGCACTTTTCTATGTGTTTTATACTTCAGAGTAAGATTCAAAATACACTCACTGAACAGAGAACGAAATCAAATTAATACAGATGCATACAAAGTGCGGGTCTCCCTGCATTTGAGGTAGCCATTTTAGTAGGGAGAACAAGGAGTTCCTAGCAATTTCAAGTCCATTCAGTTATTTGTGAACTTTTCTATAATCCATATGTATATGAAATTCCATTTTGTTGGTGACTAGTTTGTAATTCAACTATAGGGCAGCTGTTCTTGCACTTCTATCTTCCCTATGGAAAGTTACACAAAGCTTCAACTTGCCTCAACTTACCTAACTTCTCCAATTTCACCAAAGTTTAAATATAATACAGAAAACTTCAGAAGCAAAAAGCCATGTTGCTGTTGGACCAGAACCATCTCTAAGAGATATATTGTGAGGATTAGTTAAAACCATACAGCAAATTTTGTTAGAATTTTTCCAGCTTGGTTGGTAACCCTTAAATAGAGTATCAAAAGTAGGAATGTAAATCTGCATTCCTCAAAACACTGACCAAAAAAGAAACCACTCACTAAATGCTTCTCTACTTTACACTTCCTCTTACTTTAGAAAAGTTACTCTTTTTAAACGCTGAATGGATTTTTTTACATTTTCCTTGTTTCTTACACAGTTACTTGATCTCGTCACCCCTAATCACTATAAAGGAGGCATAAAAGGAGGGAGGAGGAGGGAAGGAACAGGTGGGACACACAGAAAGAAGGGGAAGGGTGAACGGTAACATGCTTACTGTGTACCAGGCGCTCTATCTGTGTATTATTATTCCGTTTTGCCCTCACAATAATTTCTTGACTGAAAGTGATAAACCAAAGTAACTGCCGGGCAGTGCCTAGAGAGGCATATTCTTCAACTATCGTTGCTTTGGGGAGGCAAAACAACGCAGAGAAGAAGAATGCAGGCTCCAGAACTAGGGTGTTGCCTGGGTTCAAATCTCAGCCTTCAGCCACTTAGCTGTGTGACCTTGGGGACGTCACTTAATCTCTCTGTGGCTCGGTTTCTTCATCTGGGACAATCAAAAAAACTAACAGCACCTACTTCAGAGGGACTACACAGAGCCTTGCCTGGAACATAATTTTTCACCATTATTACTACTACTACAGATGACTTTAATGGAAACACACATTAACATTTATTTCACATTAGATTATATTCTTTAAAACTTTCACATTGCACATTTCACATTGTTGTTATTTCAGTGGCAACTCGAACCACACAGCCCAGACCAGAGGCTGGCACGTGGTTAGCGTTCAAACAAATATTTCTGAATGAAAGAATGAATAAATGAACAACTGTGGTAACTAAAATTAGGAAATATGGGCATGAGAGGTAGAAAAGTTCAATAAAGCTTCCCAAATTCTAATCAAGAAGTACTCTCTGAAAGAGAAGACGTCATTTCTTTTCCCATTAAGTGGTGGAAATTTTCAGCAAAACAGAATTGTCTGGAGTAACTTTAATGAGCCCAAAACAAACAAAAAATATGTAGAGGTTTATATAAAGAAATAAACACATAAAGAGGAGAAACTTCCTTTGGAAATAAAGGCAAAGTTAATAAGCACTTCCTCCTAAATAAATCAAAGGTACTTGACTAATGAGGCTGCTGAATTATAACACTAAAACTGAGGTTTAACACTGGTACCAAGGAAAATGAGGAGGCTCTTTCAAAGTTTCTCTCAAAAAATTAAAGGCATGAGTCAATGCTCAGCATGTACGTGTAGAAAATAAGCAAACAGGAGAGGGGTGGATATGAACAGACTACCTGGTGGGGCGGGGCGGGGGAAGCTGGCTGTCCCCAAAAGGCCTCCCAGGATATTCTCATTACGCTGACCCATGTCTGGCCCCCAGACACCTAACTCTCAGGGCATTCAAAACAGATCTCTCTGTCTCTCTTGTTTTCTCTGCTTCCTCCTCCTCACACACCCACTTGAGGTGTTAGACAAATATCTAAATCCCAAGTGCCAATTTATTAATTGACAATGTGGCATAAAAACTGTTGCCGAGTCTAATAATTCACGTCAGCAAATCATCCACAATCCTGTCAGAGAGTGAAATCATTGCCTCAAGCTTGCTGGGTAAGCATGGACTCAAAACAAAGGATATTTGACAGGATTAACCAACTATTTCAAGCACTTGGCAAAAGAAGCCTCTCGCATCCATCTCCATGGGAGCAAAGGCCTTGCTGGGACTGAAACCCTCAAAATCTACTGTCCAAGCTCCCTCTCCTTGGACTGTTTCTGGGGCCAGTATTTGCTCCCTTGACTCAATGATCTAAAAGATGTGGTCTTTCTTTATATAGGTTTTCTATTATGTATGTTTTTATGTATTTCTATTATCTATGTTTTCACATATTTGTATGATATATGAATACATTAAATCAAATTACGATCAGGGTTTCTTGACCTAGAAATGATTTAAGTGTCTTTAGCCAACTTTTAATCTGTGAGAATTATAAAATTTAGCTTTCAGAAGATAATCTCATGTCTCTGAATTTCCAGGTTTTAATCAAAAGCCTTACTTTAACCTCAATGTATCAATACATAATATATTATTAATGGAGGATAGCCAGAAGAAAGGCAGGCAGGGGCAAGGGGCCCCGTCCTAAGAGGATTATTCTACACAACCCTGGAAGGAACCCTACACCCTTTCCCATGTGAACAACTCCCTGGTAGGTTGATGAGCACATGGACAAAAACCTGATTGGGTGACAGGTGCAGGGAGGGTTAATCAGATTAAAACAGCCCGCCAACAATCTCATAAAAACCCCTAGATTTAGAAACGCCAACAGCAACCCTCTCAGGTGCCCTCCCCCTATTCTTCAGGATCTTTGTACTAATCCCTCAGTAAACTTAACTATCACTCAATAAACTTTGCTTTGGTGCCCACCACTCTTCATCTGGTCTACCTCTTCATTCTTCAAAGCGGCGTGACCAAGAACCATGGGCACTGAAGGAAAAGAAATCCTGAAACATTATTAGAAACAGGACTACAGGGACACCTGGGTGGCTCAGTCAATTAAGGACCTGCCTTCGGCTCAGGTCATGATCCCAGAGTCTTGGGAGCAAGAAGCCTGCCACTCCCCCTGCTTATGCTCTCTCTCTCTCTCTGTCAAATAAATAAATAAAATCTTTAAAAATCTTTTAAAAAAATAAGAGAGAAAGAAACAGGACTAAAAATGGTAGAGTATAATCTCAGTTATACATATCTGTGTGTATGTATGTATATATATATATATATATATATACACACGCATATATATTTTTTTAAAGATTTCTTTATTTTGAGGGGGGAGGGCAGAGAGAATCCTCTAGCAGACTCCCCACTGAGCATGGAGCCAACTTCGGGCTCAAGTTGGATGACTTGAGCTCCCAGGATCCATGACCTGAGCCAAAATCAAGAGTCTGATGCTTAACCAACTGACCCGCCCAGGTGCCCCTCAATTATATTTTTTAAATGAAGTGAAAAAGTGAAGGCCTAAGGAGCTAGAAAAGATCGGCAATACTCAACCTGTTTTGGTCAATTAATAAGACAGCACATATTGAGCCATCTTATGTACCTTTGCTTAATCTTCTTAAAGATATACAGCAAGAACAGGGACACGTACTGATGAATCATTCCTCAACAGCACTTACATAAATATTCTTCTATTTTTGTTTCTATCACATCTAACATTGTTTTACATAATCCAGTGTTAACAGGGCTCTTCCAACTTCACCCACTCCAGGTCCCCACTTCCTTTCCCCACTGCATCCAAAGATTTGAAGGTCTTTCTGTACAAGAACCATACCTGATTTATGGTTATGTTCCTTGCACCTGTCCACAAAATGCAGTCTAACGTGAGCAGGATGGACTACGTGACGGAATACCTATTCACTCAACTCAAACAACCTTAGATAACGTGGTCTTAATAGCTGCCCAGAGCACATGGGACATTTTTAATTGACTACCAAAGATACAGAATCCCCTACTGTTGCTGATTTTATTTTATTTTTTTAAAGCACAGTTTTAACTTTAAATAATTCAGCATTTAGAGTTGATTTCCTCTGACTTCCAGGGCCAAGTGTCACTAGGATAGATAAAACCTCAGTTCTAAGTACACGTTTCCTGAAGAGGACAGACTATAGCGAGTGACTGCTTGAGAAGACAGCTCGCATTTGCGGGGACAGAGACAGAGACTACTGTGTTGCCTTTCCTGCTTACACCCTGAAGTCCTTCCTCCAACTTCGTTTTCTCTATTAATTGGATAAAACAGTCTGTATGGGAGACAGAGAAGAGCTTTGTTTAACATCACTAAGATTCCTTCTATAAAGCATGGTTTGGGCTGACATCTTTTTAATGGGCTTTTTTTTAGCCTAGATTATTTTTCCTTTTGCAACCATGAAATTTCCTTACACGTATAAAGAATAGAACTAGTGTAAAGAAATTAAAAAATAGTAAAAACTGTAAGCTAGTAAAACAAGCATTGAAAAGTTGTGTATTTTATCTTATGTATACTTTACCACAATAAAAATAATATTCAGAGTAACCTGTGTAAGTCGGGAGACTAACATCACGAGGCAGTACATACGCAGTCTATTACAGATACATAACGGGACCCACGTGAAGGAGAATTCCAACATCCTTACAAAAGCACCAAAGAAATTAAAGCATCAAAAACAAACAAAGTCAGACATTAAAAGGGAGGAATTCTGTATGCCATGGTTAAGCCGCTTCTTTTTACCAAAAAAAAAAAAAGTAAGAAATGTCAAAATCATTTCCATATCCCTGAACCACAGTGTCAAATTATTCTTTTAATTTATCCGTTACCCATGGGATACAAGAAACCCTCCCTTAAAAACAGGTATGCACTAGAGAAAAAGATATTCCAAATGCAAGAAAATGTAGTAGACAAACACAACCATCGAACGTGGCATAATAATCTAATTAAGCACACTTGTTGTCTTAGACACCGGCTAAGCTGCAGGGATGGTTCAAGCTCTCCTTACCTAAAGGAATGTGAAAAGGCTTGCAATCTGCAAGAAGCCGCAGTAAGCATTAAAAAAGAAAGGAAGTTCTGGTAAATCTAAAACAATGAAATAACCTACTTTTTTAAAAGTCGTGTAAGGTTTTAACTTGGACTCTAAAGTGCTATACAATCAAGCGGGCATAAAAAGAAATGAGAGCACCAAAGAGAGGTATATAAATTGTCAAAAAAATCCCCGTGAGCTATGTTTATTACACAATGCTTAAAATGATGACAGTCCAGATATAATAAGCAAGTCATTTGGTTTTTTGGTACAGAGTAAAAATACATTGATTACCAAACTTATTCAACCAATCATTCCCCACAAACGAAAACACAAAGTCATGCAATCTGAGGGTTTTGTTGGTAAAACAAAAAAACTTTCATGCCAACAGAAGCACAGCAAATTTAAACCATGTTTGTCACTTTCAGAGCTATTCTAATCAACATGGGGGGGGGCTGCGGGGGGGGACACACAAAAACACTGTGAAGTGGTTTTATCGAAATTGCCACAAAAATTCTGCAGACTAATCTACAATATAAATGCAAAATGAAAGGCAAAGCTCAATAACAAGATCTGGCCTAAGCGTGGATGTAGAGAGAGCTTACAAATTAGTACACATCAGTACACAGATAAGCATGTCATAATCACACCACGGTATAACAATGTCCCACAGAACTGAAGGCAGGTCTCAGTCCAAGCGTGCAGTCAGTGCTCCTGGACGCGTCCCCAGCAGGACCACAGGCTCGGCCCACAACCACAAACTTGCAACTACGAGAGACATACTTACCCTGCATGATCAGGAAGGACCAAAAGGGCAAAAGTACACAACCAGAATTTTCCAACAACCTTAAATGTATTCGTAAGATGATTATTTTGAATGCTATGCCTAAAAGTTGGAAGGCTACACCTAAAATAATTTAGGCAATATTTCAGGTCTGGTTTGAAGGAGTGGGCTCCCTCACTAGAAAAGAGGAGAATCCAGCATTATCCACAGCCCAAGTCGGGAAATAAATGCAACCACAACATACTTTAATTTGCCTCAGCTACTTAATGAGCAAGGAGAAATGAGGACATACTTTACATCTTCCAGCTTTTTGGTGATGACTGATCCAACAGATGAGAAAGCAGCTGACGCCTTCTGTCCAGCCTGAGATAAGGTTTCAGATGTCTTTTTGTATCTACATTGAATTATAAAAGAACAAAGAAAAGTTAAGCTAACCTTTTCTAATAGCAGTTATTTAAAGCACAATCACCAGCTCTTGGAAAGCTCTCAAAAATTAAACAAATTTTTTTTTAGAACATCCAAACTCCTTCACAATCACCAGGTGGGCATCATCAACTCGCCTGCTCCTCACCCCTCATTCGGGTGCTGTCTTCAGCAGTGCCCTACGATGGCCACATAGACGCCTATAAAGGCAGGGCCAAGGAAATCAGGGTACAGGGCAAAAACAGTCACGGAGAAAAGATGAAAATGAGCCAGAGGCTGAAAGAAATTATACCCCTTATTCTTTTCCACTGAAGCCAAACAAAACAAAAATGAAACCAAATTCCTCACATGCCTTTTATAACTTTATCTCCTAAAAAGGGACCAGAAGCAAGGTAAGGCTCATGTGTACTTTATTATTCAAATAAATTGTATGGGCTATAAAGAATTTTTTTTTTTTTGGCACGTCTGCAGAGCTACCAAATAAGGACTTGTAGACTCTTGGCAGAGAACGTATAAGGTGCGACACTCAAAATGACTTGAGTGCATATCTGCTAGGACATAAAGCTAGCATTTACCACCTCCCTCTCCCCACCTACCCAGGGATTAGTGAAGGGAAAATAAAAACAAACGAATATGGTAGCCACGAAGAGGTTAAGATCCTCACGTCATACAAAGGAATGCTCAGGCATTTTTACTTATCCCATCAAGATGAAACACTAAAAACAAAAAGTTTATGGTGATACACAGTCAAAGAATCGTTTCCTGGACTTCTGTGGGTAGAAAGTGGCTCAAAGGGGATGGACACCCTAGTGCTGTCCTGTCAGGATGCCGTCAGCCTCACTGCTGCTGGTCACCAGTCAGCACCGGGGACTAAAGACACAGATGATAAAGAATACACATCAGAATCTGTTCCTAGAAGCTTGCTCCTCCTGGTGCTGGGAAACACAGCTGCATCGTGATAATGCCATATCAAAATCTGTGTAATCAAAAAGACAAGAAGATTAAGGGGCTTCTGCCACCAGCACCTAGGAGAGGCGATGAGCCAAGAGTCTTATGCTATGTACAGAGCAGATGAAGAAAGACCTGGCTCTGTACTTGGTCAACCCTGAGTTCAAATCCTGCCCCCCACATTTTTGAGTTTTGTGACCTCAAACCTTACCTGATCCTGTTTCCTTATCTCAGGCTACCTCACCTCCCACCCTATTCGGTCATTTTGAGGACTACGTGACACATTTTTGGCAAGTCAATATACAACACTGTTGGCACTTAAATGTTATTACTTCAACTCACAGACGAGGCTGGGTTTTCTTTCTATCCCCTAGAACAGTGTGGAAGACCAGAGTTAGAGAAGAGTCAGGTACACTTGAGGACTGGGCGGGGAGAGCCCTGTGTCGTACAAAGAAAAGTTGCAGAAGCACCCTCATCCCCTTTCAATTCTCCTGCCCAGACAAAAGGAGCAGAAGTGTCCTTTACATTCTCTAGAAAAAGGTAACGATCAAGGGAACGTACGCAGATGTTGCTGTCACATCCTGCCAGCCTTTGGCAATGTTCTGTTTTAGTTCCTGTAGTGAATTGATCCCAAGTTTCCGTTTGATCTCTGCTAGATGCTTCTCTTTTGCTGCTAACACTTGAGACAGAGTCTGGATTTCTTCTTCTACCTATGAGGAAGGGGGGTGGGGTAAAAATACAGCAAGAGTCATTCAATAAGTGAAGATTATTAATGCCAAACTGTGCTCAAACTTCTAGAGTCGTTTAAAACCATTTTTTGATTCATTTATCTGTCTCTTTAAAAACAACATAGAGCGGGGGCTCCTGGGTGGCTCAGATGGCTAAGCGTCTGCTTTCGGCTCAGGTCATGATCTCCAGGTCCTGGGATCGAGCCCCATGTCAGGCTACCAGCTCAGCAGAGGGTCTGCTTCTCCCTCTCCCTCTTCCCCTACTTGTGCTTTCTGTCTCTCAAATGAATAAATAAAATCTTAAAAAAAAAAAACCCAACATATAGCATGTTGTTAAGTAAACTCGTTACATGCCCATCTCTCCTATAGAGCTTCTCTTTTTCTTCTTTTTTATTTATTTATTTTATTTTTTTGGAGAGAGAGCATGCAAGTGGGGGGAGAGGGGCAGAGGGGGAGAGAGAATCTCAAGCAGGCTCCATACCCAGTGCAGAGCCTGACATGGGGCTCCATCTCATGACCCTGAGATCATTACCTGCGCTGAAATCAAGAGTCTTTTCTCTTCTTTATATTTCTATCTTGAGTTGTCCTCAGGCTTCTCTCTCTCTCTCTCTCTATACTTCCTTACTCTGCTATCTCATGGAAGCTTAGGGCTCAAACCTCCACACAGATAATATTCAAATTATTCTAACATCCACTCTTCTGACCCCTGGTCTGCATTTCCAGATGGACACTTCCACTTGAATGCCCACAGAACTCCTATCTGTGTACCAAATCAAACCACTCTCCACTCTCCACTAAAACATGCACAGCCAAGCCAAATCGAAATCCAACCTTCCTGTACATTTCATATGAATTTATACTGGAAATGTCTGTCCCAGGGCCTGCCAAAGCCACAGCCATAAATAAATCAAACTGTCTCCCCTAGAGAGCCCCACAGATGTCCCGTGTGGACCCCTTGATGCCGACCAACCAGCCTTAGCTGGACGGTTAGAGAGGTAAGCCCCTGACCCAAGGGCAGCTAACCAATTGAGTGGCTACCACCAAGTGATGTGCCTGCTGTAAAAAGATGCTCCACTAATCATGGTCTCTCTCATTCAGGAATCCAGTTTGAGAAACTGAGATAACACTGGGAGTAGAAGCTAGAAAGACTTGGATAAAGAAGCCCTAAAGTACAGGTAGGGCACAGTGAGATGAGGAGATATGGAAGCTTAAAAATATTTGAGGAGGCCAAAACTCTAAGCGGAAGCTAGGAAGAATAGAAAATGACTTAGAGAGCAGAAGAAAAGCCCGAGTCAGAAAAACAGAGGGCAAGAGGCAGACCCACCAGGAGAAAGAGAGAGCTCACTCGGAAGAGACCTTTTGTCCCAGGAAGTTGAAAAAGTGAGATGGTCATTAATATTCAAGACCCTTAAGAAAGATGGCTTCTCTTGGCTTGTTGCAAAGCCATATTCTCAGCCTCGATCTCACACTTCTATGATTCCAAAGACAGCACAGCCTTTGAAAACAATAACAGTGGGGGCCGCCTGGTTGGCTCAGTCGGTTAAGTGTCCAACTCTTCATTTCAGCTTAGGTTATTCATGATCTCAGGGTCCTGATATTGAGCCCCACGTTGACAAGAGTTTGCTTGTCCCCCTCCCTATGCCCCTCCCCTCCCCGAATAATTAAAAAATATAAAATAAATAAAAACACATAGCATTGTTAAATAAACTATTTTCACTGCTAATTAAATCTTTACACAAAATGAAGAGAAATAGTACTCAACCAAAGGAGAGAAGAATAAATCAAATGGGAAGTGGCTAGCAAAACATAGTTTGTTTGTTTTTTTAAGATTTTATTTTTATTTATTTGAGAGCACGAGAGAGAGAGCGTGCACAAGCGGAGGGGAGGGGCAGAGGGAGAGGGAGAAGCAGGCTCCCAGCTGAGCAGGGAACTGGGTGATGCGGGGCCTGATGCAGGGCCTGATGTGGAGCCCGATTCCAGGACCCTGGGATCATGACCTGAGCCAAAGGCAGACGCCTAACCAACTGAGCCACCCAGGCGCCCCAACAAACAGTTCTTAAGAGGGCATTAATTAGAAGGTAGGTCCAGGACAAAAATAATCCTCTGTGCTTGTCAGCCAGGACCTCTCATTCTGTACCAGTTTTGGAAGTCACATTTAAGTGGAATATGAAAAGAAAAAGGCAACAATGAATGAATGAGGTTCAAAATCAAGTAAATTAAATGATTTGCCCTAAATCATCAAACTAATAATGTAGGAACCAGAATTTCAAGCCCAGGTCTTCAGGCTCCACTTCTCAGTTTACTGGCTAATCCTCTTTGCACACTATTAGCTTTCCAATATCTCCATCTCTATCCCAACTCCAACTTTTCATACACTCCAAAGAACAGATTTAAAAGATAAATACCCCTTGACACGTCCCTGAAGTTTCCTTTCCCTAATGACAGTTGAAGAGAAAGACCACTATAAATCTTACTGGACAACACATGACCCAGTGCATTCCCCACCTTTGTTGGTTAGATTGTGCTGCCAACATACCTAGCTCAACACAGCACAGCTATCATTCCTTAATTCAACATATATATTACATATTATATATATACAAAATACACATATTTTAAAAATAGGAAAAATATATATATTAAAAGAATGACCTTTAAAGCACAAAGAATATATCTGATAAGGATCTAGTATCTATAACATATGGATAAAATACTTAGGAATAGATGTAAGGAAATATAAGACTTGTACACTGAAAACTACAAAACACAGCTAAAAGCAAAATTAAAGACATCTTAAATAAATGGAAAGATATTCCATGTTCAATGATTGGAAGACCTCATATTGCTAAGATGCCAATACTCCCCTACATCAACCTACAGATTCAATAAAAGCCTTATCAAAATCCCAAGGGCACATTTCGTGGGTAGAAAAGTAGATTCCAAAATTCATAAGAAACTGCAAAGGACCCTAAATAACAATTTTGGAAAAGAATAAAAAGGTAAAGAACCCATACTCCCCAATTTCAAAACTTACTACAAAGCTATAGTAATCAAAATGGTGTGCTACTCTCAGAAGGATAAACACAGAGATGAATGTAATAGAACTGAAGGTCCAGAAATAAACCTTTACATCAATGGCAATTGATTTTTCACAAGGATGCCAAGAGCATTCATTGAAGGTAGTATCTTCAACAAAGGGCACTGAGAAAACTAAATATTTACATGCAAAAGAAAAAAGGTGGACCTCTACCACAAACCATAAATAAAAATTAACTTGAAACAGATCAAAGGCTTAAATATAAGAGCTAAAAATCTTAGATTAAAACATAGGGGTAAATCTTCACGCTCTGAGCTTTGGAAATGGGATTCTTGGATATAAGACCAAGAGCACAAGCAACTAAAGAAAAATTAGATTTCATCAAAACTTAAAACTTACATGAAATAAGACACTGAAGAAAGTAAAAAAACAACATATAGAATAGGAGAGAATATTTGCTAATCATATATCTGATAAGGGTCTAACATCCAGAATATGTAAAGAGCTCTTGTATCTCAACAAGAACAATAACAACAGAAAAGAAACAAAAACAATTAAAAGAAGGGGTGCCTGGGTGGCTCAGTCGTTAAGCGTCTGCCTTCGGCTCACGTCACAATCCCAGGGTCCTGGGATGGAGCCCATGCCGGGCTCTCTGCTCAGGGGGAAGGCTGCTTCTCCCTCTCCTACTCCCCCTGCTTCTGTTCCCTCTCTCACTGTCTCTCTCTGTCAAAATAAATAAATAAAATCTTTAAAAAAAATAAAAGCAATTAAAAGAAAAACTGGGCAAAGGATTTGAATAGACATTTCTCCAAAGAAGACAGACAAACGGCTAATAAGCAGGTGAAGGTTCAATATCACTGGTCATTAGGGAAATACAAATCAAAACTATAATGACATACCACTTAACACTCACTAGGATGGTCATAATCAGAAAGAAAATAACAAATGTTGACAAATATGTAGAGAAATTGCTCACTGGGAAGAAAAATGGTGTCCTTGCTCTGGGAAATAGTTTGGTGGTTCCCCAGAAAAGTTAAACACAGAATTACCACTTGATGCAATTCCAGTTCTAGGTATATACCCAAAGGAACTAAAAATAGGTATTCAAACAAATACTTTTTTTATACAAATGATCCTAGCTCAGTATCCTCAATAGTAAAAATGTATAAACCACCCAAACATCCATCAACACACAAACAGATAAACAAAATATGGTAGACACATATAATGGACTATCATTCAACCATAAGAAATAATAAAAGTACCAGGGGCGCCTGGGTTGCTCGGCCGGTTGAGCATCCATCCAGCTTTTGATTTCGGCTCAGGTCATGATCTCAGGGTCGTGGGATCAAGTCCTGCGTAGGGCTCCACGTGCAGCACGGAGTCTGCTTGTCCCTCTCCCTCCCCTTCTGCCCCTCCCCCTAGATCATGTTTGCACACGTGCTCCTCTCAAATAAATAAATAAAATCTTTAAAAAACATAGTAAAGTACCAACACACAAGAATCATGCTATAAGAATGAACCTCAAAAACACTACACCAAGTGAAAGAGGCCACGTACAAAAAGTAACATGTACGATTCCTCTTAAATAAAATATCCAGAGTAAGTAAATCCAAAGAGACAAGGCATAAAGTAGGTTATTGCTGCCAGGGGATGAGGAGGGGCGAATGAGGATGCCAGTTTAATGAGTGTGGGTCTCCCTTGGGTGCGATGGAAACTACACAGAGGTGACAGCAGCAGAAGACTGTGAAAGTGCTCACTGCCATGGAGTTGTGCACTTTTAAATGGTTAATTTCAAGAAAAAGAGAGAAAGGGAGAGAGGGAAAGAAGGTTGCAAGTGCCCACCTATATGCACAACACAGCAAAGGGGAGAGGCAAACCACTGATGCAGCTGAAAAGCCAAGTGCATCAGACCTAGTGCAGCCCCTCAGGTGATACTCACTAGGGCTCCTCTCACCCGTTTCCTCCTTCACATCCTACTTCTCGACCCACTTCACCCCTTAGATACCTTATTTCATATAAAAACAAACTGATTATCATGCTCTTCTACTTCTTCTCCCCCACTCCAGACCTCTAGGACAAGTAAATATATGTTGCTCTCTCTCCCCTGGAACAGAGGATGAGATGTTACCACGTGCTTTAGAAACACAAATGGCATTGTAGGCGCAAAGCATGAAGTTCCAAAAGGAATGCTTCTTTACCTTTGCAAGTTCTCTTCTCAGCTCTTCTTGCTCCTCCTCTGATAGGGTCTCTGTGGCACTGATCGTGGCAGCAACATCTTCTCCTTCCTCAGGTACTGGGTCTGTTCTCAGCAGACCTTGTTGAGGATTTAAAAAAAAAAAAAAAAAAAAAAAGGCTGTAAGGTACGAAAGCTAAGTAAAATTCTCCTTTAGGCTCTTCCACTACCCCAGCGAGAATAAAAACCAATCAGGTTGGACCCACACATCAACTTTCTGTACCTTCAAATGACCTGGCTCTTCCTGCAAAGAACAAAAGAAAAGTCTCAGCTACCACTAAAAACCACCCAATTATACTCTGCCAAAATATGAATTTAGAAAAGAGAGCATTCACGTAGCTTGTTCTTTTGCTCTGTCACAATATAGTTACTGCAAAGCAGAAGAGTTAAGAGGCCAAGAGTGGGATCTTGCCAAGGCTTTAAATGCTACCCTAGTAAATCAGCATGACTAATAATTCACACTAACAAGGAAAGGGGTTTGTAAATGTCTCTAGCTTCCTCTGCTAATCAAATCCAGCACTTAATCTCAGTCAAGAGCTGAACAAACTCAATACCTACAGAAATTTTATTTTTTTAAAAAAATTATATTACATTTCTTTCCATTGTTAGTGGAGGTAGGAAACTCCCGTAGCTTAAAAAAAAAAAAAAATTATATATCTCATCCGGATAACCCTGAAAAGTTGTAATGTATACAGAAATGACCAACAGCAACATAGAAATTTTCCACGTTATTTAAGATCAACTAGGCACAGCCACTCCCCTGGAATAGAGCCAACCACTATGAGTCCTTCACCTTGAAGAACTTGGTACTTCTCGCGTGGCCAAGGAGGCATGTGACCCTCAATGACTCTCTCCTCTCTTCTGCCTAACCACCCATGCACAAGGCTAGGGTGAAGTCAACAAGCACCCCCCCCAAACCTTGGGTGCAAAAGTTAAGGTGGCACCAAAAACTCAATATAAATAATTTTACTACTTGAATGCAGTATTTTTGAAAAAAATCAAATTCAAAGAGTCTATAATGAACAAAATATCAAAATTTTAAATAGGCTCAGTATCACTGACTTTTCCTTCTGCCTCAGGCTCCAAAATGGCTTTGCACAGTACCATTCCCGATCTTGTTTCTGTTTAAAAAAGTTTAGTATTTTGTTCATCATGCTTTCATTCTGATTTTTCTGAAAATTGCATTAACATACTATTGGTCTTGACCGCAGAGCATCTGGGTGCCCCCTTAAATTTTACAGCTCGGGCAGGTGGCTGCTGGCCTCACTTGCCTTCTCCTAGTCATAGTCCTGCCCAGGCATCCTCCTGTCACAGAGGTCTGGGTTTTCACAGTCTCCTCTGGCAACAGAGCTTTGGCACAGGGAACCAGAGAAAGGTCTCTCCTTTTCCTGCTCTTCGCCTCTTTCCGCCAGCGGGCGTTACAGCAATCGCAGACCGCCACCACCCCCACGTCCATTTCTGAGAAGCGCTAGTTCAGCCATAGCAGGGACATGGCATCCCACCCAGATCAAGATGCCAGGCAGCGGATGACAGACTTCACAGGCAGGTGGAAAGGCAGGAGGGAGAATAACCACGCTGTTCCACAAGCAGCCAGCACCACGGCAAACCTCCAGGAAGTATATGAATCAATGACACAACCTATATGCCCACCGTGTAAAAGGTACGAAGCCACCTGTTACAGGGTCTATCGCATATTAACCGCTAATGTCACGTAATAATTATAACAACATGAGGATAACAGTACCAAAACAGTGCCTACCTGAAAGGTGTTTACAGAACTGTTAAAGGAATAAAAGTAATACAAATAAGACAATTCAAAAACAAACTGGAGTGGGAAACAAAGTATGATTAAGCCTTCTAATGCACAGACAGCATGTGACGGGTACAATCGGTAGCTGGAAAAGCTCAGGAGTAATTGCTTCTGTAGGCCCCCCTCTAAAATATCTTCAGGCTCCCCAAGTAAGACTTCTGTCTTAGAGACAGAACAGAAATCTGATCATGTCACTCTCCAGCTTACAATCCTTTAGTGGTGGGTTCCCTGTTGTTTTCCAGACAAAATTCAACCTCGTCGTTTAGCACACAGGCCTTACTGGGCCCTGGTATCTGTCACTGGAACCCTCATACTCCAACCCCAGCCAAATCGAACTGTGGATAAGGTATGTACTGTCAGAAATCACTGAGAAGGGCCCATGTATGCTTGCAAATGCATCCCCTATGCCAGATCATGTGACGAGAGAGCATGAGACTGAGGATGGGCGAGGAGTACATGGGAGCAATCATATAAGACAATATAATAGGAGGAACCACAACAGAGTTAATTATAAACATTCTTTATTTTATTTTTAAAGTTTTGTTCAGACTTCTCAAGTCTCCAACCAGAACAGGACTCAAAAAAAAAAAAAAAATCCAACAAAACTCTGGTGCTAAACCATGCCTTAAAATACAAAGGCTCTTTCATGCTTTTTCATAAATACTAGCTTGCGAATCTGCTTAAGGGGAAAAATATAATATCTAATTACTAATAACACTTTATGCACAGCTGCTCAATCCCAGAAAGAATCTAGGGGAATTTTGATACTATTCAAGTGTTTAGTTAGGCTACCAGGGAACATAAATTTCTCAGAAAAGGGGATCGTGTAGTTGTCCACAGTTGGCTTCAGGACTTCCAAGATGACCTTGAGATTTTATATTCAGAATCATTAGTAACTTAGTAATTACAGGTTCTGCTTTTCCCATATTAGCCTGTAGGTGGCAGCAAATTATCAACATTCAAATTTTAAGGTGTGGTTTGTTTAAGGGTAATCAAACGGAGGGGTGGGGGATGTAAAATGAACACAAAGGAAGAAGAGAAAGGCAGATATCAAAATCACTGGCAAAACATGACAGTCACGACTTAGGAAAATTATTAATAACCACAGCCACCACCACAGAGTGCATTCTATGTATATTTAAATCAGAACTAAGTGGTCCAAATACATGACATCATTTACGTACACCACTTCTGTGATGCAGGGATCTACCAGTTCGAGGAAGAAACAAAGCTTACAGAGGTTAAGCAACTTGCCCATAGTAACACACCTGAATGCATAGTGGGGTTACAATTTTGAACCCAGACAGCTAGATCTGAAAGTATATGCTTAAAATCATTGATTTCCAAAGGACAAATGAAGACAAGAGCAGGGGCTGAAGCTCAGACTTGTAAGAGACCTAGAAGCAACAGTAATTAAGACTCTGTACAAAGGAAAAGAACTGGCAGAGTAGGTCAAAAGCAATCTCTTCACTTCCAAATGTACAGTTTCTCCAAACTTGGAGCCCTACAAGTTTTTCTAGATACTATCCAATTTCCCCCTATGTTCAGGAAGAGTGTAATATTTATTGTAGAGACAAAGTCTGGCTTTGGGGGAAAAAAAATATTAACTTCTCATTCACAAGTTGGGAAGCAGGAGCATTTTAACATATAATTACTTAAACCATAAGTATGCCAAAAAAATTCTTATTCGATCATTAATTTTAATAGTTCTCCTCAGAATCCGATAAAAAACTGTTTTTAAAAGATGGCAAAGGGCGCCTGGGTGGCTCATTTGGTTAAGCGACTGCCTTCGGCTCAGGTCATGATCCTGGAGTCCCGGGATCGAGTCCCACATCGGGCTCCCTGCTCAGCAGGGAGTCTGCTTCTCCCTCTGACCCTCTTCCCTCTCGTGCTCTCTCTCTCTCATTCTCTCTCTCTCTCAAATAAATAAAATCTTTAAAAAAATAAATAAATAAAAGATGGCAAAGAGGGACAACATATGATTAATATTTATTGAGATCTAATACACCAACCAGGGAGATTCACCTTATCTCATTCTGAAAAAAACATCTTACAGCCAACACCTGATGAAAGGAGTACAATTTATCTCCACTAGGAAAGAGGGACTCTCTGAGGTTAGTAATCTGCCCAGAATCACAGGTGAGATTAAAATGCAGGTTTTTCGGACTCCAAACTCTTGCTCCTTCACAAATACTTTTTCTTAGAGAAATTCCAGCGAGCAGGGAGGACAAAGGGCAAGCTGGAAGCAGGACCAGTGCCTTCTCCCCAGGGATTTCCAACATCCCCCGAGGGTGTAAGAACCCAAGTGGATTCCTGGCTGAAAGTCACAGATACAACTGTAGAGCCCAAGTGACGGAAAATTGGGGATAATTTGTTCCTTCTGGTTGTTCCTATTTTAGCCACCTCCGTAATTCCTGTAGTTGTGCTAAGAGTCTGCCTGTCTCCCCTTTGAAGAGTTACGTAGCAGAGAGAGCCTGGAGCCCAATGACAGGCAAATGGCTAGGTGCCCAGGTGATAGTCCCACTGCCAGGGGAGTGACAGGGAAGATGAACAGAGACCGGGGTATCACACCCCATCAATCCTAAGACACAATTTTTTCCTTTAAATTTACAACTTTGAACTCGAGATGCACTGAACAGCCAATTGGTTAAGCAGTCCTTGTGGCATAGTTGTTTGTCACCTGTAAACGTGCTCCAAAATTTGCAAAATGGGTGTCAGGGACTGAGAACATCACAGACCTCTCTTTCAAGAAAGTCTGCATCACAACATTGTGTGGGAGGAAAATAAAGCAAGACCTGGATTATTCCCAGTTGAAAAGCAATTCCAATAAGTTAGGGAATGCACAGGAAGGTATTTCAGGAAAACTGTAAGTTGGTTTACTCTAAAAAATATGCACAGGAGTGTTATGGTCAACATATACATCTGAGTAAACCGAAAATAATGTTAATAAGCATAAAAAATTTTAAGTAAAATTAAAGCAGTGTCTCTTAATCTTTTAACTTGAAGCAATTTCTCCCCTTAAATACTATAATGGTACATCCTAAAATCCATAGTGTCTTGGAAGAGATGAAATATAATACTCCACACTTCTGAGAATTTGTTAGTAATATGAGGAAAACGAAGTGCTTGGGTCTTTGGCTGCAGTGGAAATGTGTGTGATGAGCAAGCATGGTGGGGAAGAACAAGGAAGAATGGAAAAAGATTTCAGTGTTGAATATGTCCCTAAGTCCAGACTATAAAGTCCTGATGTCAATATCCTTGTCTTTTCATCTCGGTACTCATGGTGCCAAGAACAGAGCAAATGTTAATGCTTTATTTGAACTGATTTACTGGTTAAAGATTTATTCAAATGAAGTTCCTCTTTACTTTCCCACGCATACCCACCTATTCGACATATACTCCCAAAAATTTCAAGCAGAGAAAGCAGCAAAAAAGCCTTTTTTAAATACAAATTTTGAACCTACGATTAAAATTAAGGCATGATTTTGGGGCGCCTGGGTGGCTCAGTTGGTTAAGCGACTGCCTTCGGCTCAGGTCATGATCCTGGAGTCCCGGGATCGAGTCCCACACCAGGCTCCCTGCTCAGCAGGGAGTCTGCTTCTCCCTCTGACCCTCTTCCCTCTCGTGCTCTCTGACTCTCGTTCTCTCTCTCGCAAATAAAGTCTTAAAAAAAGAAAAAAATAAAAATTAAATTAAATTAAGGCATGATTTTGAGTTTGGTGAGTACCTTTCTGCTCAGGTGCTATGGATGCAGCCCATGCCACTGCACCCTGGAGGAGGCACCCGAACATTTCCCTTCGGTTCACCTTTGACCTTGTACCCAATTAAGACCAACTGCTTCTCCTCAAGACTTTCTACAACTATCATTTAAAAACTTTTTAGCCATTTTCACATAATGATCTGAAAAAATTTTGCATTGTGTTATTTAAACACTTTATTCAATAAGATGAGGACATTGGGGTCGGGGATTTTTTTAAAGAGTCGATAAAGCATGAACTTTGAAATCAGATGGCTCTGTAGGTTGACTTGTGTCCCCTAAAAAGATACATTTCATTTCCTAACCCCCAGGACCTGCAAATGTGTTTTCACTTGGAAACAGGCTTTTGCAAATATAGTCAAGATGAAATCATAGTAAATTAGGGTGGGTCCTAATTCAATGTGTCCTTACAAGAAGAAGGAAATTTAGACACAGAAACATACAGGCACACAGAGGCCCGGGGACCACTCCCCGTGATAACGGAGGCAGACTGGAGGGACACAGCTGCAAGGCACAGAACGCCAGGATTGCCAGCAACCACCAGGGACTACGATGAGACAAGGAAGGATTTCCCTACAGAAAGAGCACCGCTGACACCTTCATTTTGGACTTCGAGCCTCCAGAACAGAGATAGAACACATATCTGTTGTTTTAAGTCACTCAATTTGGAGCGCTTTGTCTTGGCAGCCCTAGGAAACTAGCCCCCCCCCGAAAAAAACCCATTACATATTTAAAAAACAACACCCACGCAATACCACCGGGCTCTCCAGGTTTTTGTAAGAACAGTGTAAAGGATTATGAACATGGAGAGTGGGCAGATAGTAGGTGTTCAGTAAGGATGTGCTACTGCCCCACTTTTCCATGTGCTACAAGTCTGCCCAGTTACTTCCTGTCTCCTCTTCCATGAAGCATGGCTCACAGGTCCCCTCATTTCCCATCTCTCTTCAACCCCTGGTTACCTGGCAGCCGCCTCTCCTCTGCATCTCCAACATGACGGCTGTAAATCATGACGGCATTTGACGTCTCCAAGGCATCAGCACTGAACCCTGGTCTGGAATCTCCTCTCCTGTGATACCTCCCCGGATTTTTCTTACCCCTGAGATACGACTTCATCTCACTCTCCCAGGCATCTACTTCATGCCTCCCCTCCAAACTCACCACTCCTGCCTTGATTCGGGCTCTTACAATTTCTTGCTCAGATTCTTGCCCCTAAAGCTCCCTAATGGTGTCTGTCCCTCCAATCCATTCACTACCCTGCCACCAGAGTGAACTTCTAAGGTATGACTCTGACCACGGCACTCCCTTGCCTTAAATCCTTCTAGGGCTTCCCACTTCCCAGTAAAGCTCTTGCTCTTGACAATCTGGAGCCCACCTACTCCATCTCTTGCTACTACCCTTACCCACCCAACACAATCACTACATCTTCCAACCTGCAGTTCCTACGAAGACATGTTTTTTTTTTTTAAGCAAGGTATTAATTCAAAAAGGAAAATAAAGCGCCTCCCATACATTTTCTGCCCATTTTATTTTCTGTTAAATACACAACATAAAAGTTGCCATCCTGACATTGGGGAGGGTATGTGCTATGGTGAGCGCTGTGAGCTGTGTAAGACTGATGAATCACAGACCTGTACCTCTGAAACAAATAATACATTATATGTTAGAAAAGAAAAAGAAGAAGAAGAAGAAGATATTAGGAAGGGAAAAATGAAGGGGGCAAAATTGGAGGGGGAGACGAACCATGAGAGACTATGGACTCTGAGAAACAAACTGAGGGTTCTAGAGGGGAGGGGGTAGGGGGATGGGTTAGCCTGGTGATGGGTATTAAAGAGGGCACTTTCTGTGTGGAGCACTGGGTGTTATATGCAAACACTGAATCATGGAACACTACATCAAAAACTAATGATGTAATGTATGGTGATTAACACATTAAAATAAAATTTTAAAAATAAAAGTTGCCATCCTAACCCATTTTTAAGCATACAATTCCGTGGTATGAACGACATTCACAATGTTGTACAACAACCTCCACCATCTCTTTCCAAATCATGTTTGTTTTTTTTGTTGTTTTTTTTTTTAGTGTCTTTGCACATGTTATTTTCTCTTCCGGAAACCCCCTGCTTATTTCCAAATCCCATTCATTTCAATAAATCAGTTTTAAGTGTCTCCTGCTCTTGGAGGCTTTCCCTGGACCCCGTGCCCAGGCCCTGCTCTGGGTATAACACTCTGTAATGTCTACTGTACTTAGTACACAGCCTGGGGGCGCCTGGGTGGCTCAGTCGTTAAGCGTCTGCCTTCGGCTCAGGTCATGATCCCAGGGTCCTGGGATGGAGCCCCACATCGGGCTCCCTGCTCCGCGGGAAGCCTGCTTCTCCCTCTCCCACTCCCCCTGCTTGTGTTCCCTCTCACTGTGTCTCTCTCTGTCAAATAAATAAATAAAATCTTAAAAAAAAAAAAAGAACACAGCCTGCTGGGCTGGGCGACATCTGACCTTAGCACTGTGTTCCGATCCCGCAACTTCAGCCCAGCGAGGTTTCTGGTACACACAGATGCTCATTAGCACTCTCCGAATAAATCAATTACAGGAAGGTACACAGTTGAGTTAGAGAGATAAGAACTTGGTCTCCCTTCACTGTCTACCTTATATCTCGAGCTTTTTATATCTCACTCTCACTTCACTGTTTCATCTACACAGGTTTTTCTATTTAAAACATAAAATTTTAAAAAAAAAATTTTTAATAAAATAAAAAAATAAAATATATGAAATGACCTTTTTTTTAAAGAAATACAACTTCTGTCTCATACATAATCTACACAAAGATTGTTACATTTGGAGGTCATATACCTTCACGTTACAAAGTGTGTTCACAGCCCAAAGCACCATTCTTTTATGGGGGGGGGTTATGGGGGGGCAGTAGTGATATTACAGAGGGAAGAATATGATGTCAGCTGCTCCCAAGATATGCAGTTAGGAGGGAAGAAGTTGCAGAGGAGGAGTCTAAGATACCTGCCATTTAGTTAACACTGGGTTTAAATAGAGAATTTGGTAGAGTATAATTGAGTGCTAGAAGCATCTCTGGGAAATAAAACTGTATACACCTCTCTCACACAATCTTTAAAGAGGCAACAATGGCTTTAGGACGAGGGTAGGAATAAGAAACTTCAGTCTCTAAGGATTGTTCTACTTAAGCACAAGCAAGAGGAAATGTGTGCCTTTTTAAATCTAGAGACACAAAAAGAGATACAACATATAGTTCGAAACGTCTTTAGTGGTACTGACCAAAAAGGTCAGAAGACAAAGATATTTTTCCTCGTATAAGTCTGTGGTTGGGGCTCCTACTCTCTGGATCTTCTCCGTTTCTGAATGTAATAAAATGCCAGCAGAGTCAGGGGAATATTTGGAGGTCCCCACAACAAAGTAAGATCCTAAACAAGCGAGACCCTTCTCTCTTTTAAGACATTCTAAAAACAGGCGCCTGGGTGGCTCAGTTGGTTAAGCAACTGAGGTCTCAGGTCATGATCCTGGAGTCCCGGGATGGAGTCCCGCATTGGGCTCCCTGCTGGGCACGGAGTCTGCTTCTCCCTCGGACCCTCCCCCCTCTCATGGGCTCGCTCGCTCTCATTCTTGCTCTCTCAAATAAATAAAATCTTAAAAAAAAAAAATTCTAAAAACAAAGGATCTACTTAACACAGGGCTTCTCAACCACAGCATGAGGGGCATTCTGAGCAGGTTAATTCTTTGTGGTGGGGGCTGTCCTGTGCATCATCCCACGTGGCATGGGAGCATGCCCCCCTTCCTCCCCAAAGCCAACTGCAATTGTGACAAACAGAATCATCTATGAATCGGCTCGGCTCTACCCGTGGCCAGAATGCCTGCAGGGGGCAAAACTGCCCTAGGTTGAAAACCACTGACTTAAGGCAAGGGAGTATCTGACACCTGCTATTTGACACAGATTATCTTCAGAAGAAAGAGATGCAGTAGCACAGGCCATGAAAACTTTATATTTCTTAAGGATACAATTTTCCCATATTCACCCATAGTGATAACAATACAACAGTAGGAGAGAAAAAAGGAGTCAAGTAATTGTCATCCATCAAGGCAGCAAGGAGCAAAAAGATGAGGAAACTTGACCCACTCCATTTGGGGAAAGAACCAGAACCCAGGAGATTATCTGGGCAGCATCAGGGCCACTGGAGAGGAATGGAAGTAGGCTGAGGGGGGTAGGTGGGCAGCACTAGGGCCAAAAGGGAAAGAGAACTGGGACCCAGATGGGCCTAGAGTGCTCTGGAGGCTCACCTCTGAAAGCAGGGCCCTGAACAGAGGTCAACCTCCTACCCAAAAAGGTCACCCTCTCAAAATGTCATCAAAAAGAATGGAGGAGGAAGGAAAGGCAGAACACATCAGTGTTCTGTCACAAGTCACAAAGGCAGAACACATCAGTATTTTCAAATGCTTTACTCACCTCCTCCAGAAATTCCTAAACTGACCCTTAAATCTCTTCCATCTTAAAAAAAGCGGGGGGGAGGACCTTCAGTTGATAACTTCAGAACCATCTGTCCTCCCAACCCCAATCAAGTGTAAAATGAGTAACTAGGGCACTCCACAAAAGAGAGATCAAAGGTCAGCCATGGAGAAATTTGGGGATCCCCAGGGAGGAAGTCACTTCCATTCTTAAATTTCCTCTGCAGGAATAAGGAAGTTCTTCATAACTTGGATTCTGCTCTGATTTTTATTTTGTAAACCATACATTTGCTATTTAAGACCCTCATAATTAATTACGCATGACTTTCGAGAAGTAATGATGACCTCCCTAAAAAGAAATCAGAATGACAACAGAGTAGAAACCAAAAAGGGTAATAAAACAGAATGAAAAGCAGGACTCTGAGCTAAGAGAACTCCAGTTTGATTTTTTTCAGTGTTTTTAGAGTTTCAAATATGACAGCATAAAACTAAAATGTCAGATTTTTAAATGGCTCCTGTTCCTATTTCCTGAAGTCACCAGAAATAACCAAAGGTGTTTTATACAACAGGGCTGCATCTTTCCGTACATTAAAAAAAATGTGAAGAGGAGGAGTGGTTCTACATAAATAGGGCTTGGGAAATTATCTTTGTAGGTGCTCACGAAGGGAGAGAAAACGTGACAAAGGACACTAGCTGAGAGGCCTGTGCGTGATGACCAGCAAGCGCAAAGACGGAATGGACGTACACGTCTAAGAATCCAGACACACACACTACTCCCCACGGTAAAGCCCGTGATGGAGGAAAGATGACAGCTAGAATGACGAACCTGTTCTGTAATACCCGTCACCAAAGAGGCCAAGAGAGTGTGACCAAAAAACAAAAAAACGCTGGCTTGAGGACCAACGGATGAGTGTGAGACCCAGTGGGGGCTGACTGAGCTTTGTGATGTGGGGGCTTCACCGCACCTCTCTTGGCCTCAACGTTCACACCTGGAAAACGAACTAGAGTGTGAATTAGTCCTTGTCAGTTTCATTTCATTCACTCACTCGCTCCTTCATTCATCAAGTATTTGTTGAGCCACAGATGTCAAGCACTATTTCCGGTGGTAGGGAAGAACCGTGATCAAAAAAGACTAACATCCCTAAGGGAACTTATATCCCAGATTCTGAAAATTTTAAGTCAGTTTTTCAAACCACGGGCTATGAAATCCATTTAGCAGTACCAAATGAGCATTTTAAAAAGAACAAATGGAATAGTGTAAGATATCAGGGTCCATCACAAAGAGGCAAGGTAAGTTCTGTTCTCACAGAATTCTGCTTCGGTCATTGATACTTGTATTGCTGAGGGTTTTGGGTGGGTCAAGACGTATCAGGGGCTCTGAATGTGGGTTGGTTGTATCAAAGAGTTTAAAATCCCTAATAAAAGACCTCTCTTTGTCCCAGCCACTGGCCCTCATCCTCTCCCTCACTCAGACTGCTTCGCAGGAACATCCTGCCCACAGATTAAATCTCATTACTTTCTCATCTGCCCCATGATGGCCTGGATAAATATCAAAGAATATGTTTTTCAAATCAGTGTTCCCAACCCTTCTGAGTAGGATTCCTTTTAACATCAGTCCCTTTTGTGCAACACTTGTCGGCTGATTAAGAAAATGAACAGTGGGGTGGCTGGATAGCTCAGTCCGTTAGCAGTCGACTCTTGATTTCAGCTCAGATCATGATCTCAGGGTCGTGAGATGGAGCCCTGCAAAGAGTTCTGCGCTCAGTGTAGAGTCTGCATGGAATTCTCCCTCCTTCTCCCTCTGCTCCCTCCAACCCCAGCTCGCTAGCTCTCTCTAAAATAAATCTTTAAAAAAAAAAAAAAAGAGGAAAAAAGAAAATGCATAGTGACCAAAAGCCACATGAACTTTTAAATGTATTTATAATGTATCTGTCCTAAGAGCTCCTACTTAGAAATACAAAGAGTACAAATGCACCCAAGACATAGTATTCCCTCCATCTACACCTCATGCTTGATGTTCAAACAGATTTGCAGGTTTCTTGTGCCCTGAGGGGTCCAGGGCACAGAGCCTGCTGATTACTGTTCTAGATCCTCTTTTATTTGGTTATTTTAAGAATCACCATGTTCTTACTAAATGACTGCTTTGAGTGGTTTCTGTTTAATGCTCCCTCCCCCTCCTTTTTTCCAATTAAAGCAAACTGCTAAACTTGAGCACTAGTGGGTACATGAGTTTGTTTTTAGTATTTGTTATTCACTTGCCTTTTTTTTTTTGTTATATAATTTTGTTTTTAATATCATGAGCCCAGACTCCTACAGATTGCTACTAGGAATTGGAAAGACAATTGTTTGAAATTTGCCTGGAGACATCTTCAACTTTCCCAACTGTTTTATTTTTAACAGAAAACATCCAAAGGCAGCAATTATTGCAGCTGGGAAAAGTGAAAGGAGGTGGAAAGAGACACAAGGAGAGTAGAAGAGAACTAGAACAAGCAGGTAAATCCTTCCATGAATCTCAAACCCATGCACACTGATCACCAAGATCTACCTGAAGTGACAGAACTGCGGCCTCTGCTTCCATGGTCCTTTGTCACCTGGGCTTTACTCTGTCATCCAGCTCCAACTCCCTACTGTGTGTTTTTTTTTTTTTTTAAAGACTGATTTCAGAGAGAGAGAGCATGCGTGAGCACACACAAGCAGGGAGACCGGCAGGCAGAGGGAGAAGCAGGCTCCCCTCTGAGCAGGGAGCCCGATGGGGAACTCGATCCCAGGACCCTGGGATCCTGACCTGAGCCAAAGGCAGCCCCTCAACCGCCTGAGCCAGCCAGGCGCCCCCCGTGTGTTGCTTTTAAGGCATTTTCTATATGTAGGATTTAAAAGTTAGAATGGATGATGTCATCCTTTTAGGGGCCAGGCATAGGGGAGATCCCCTATATTACAGAGGTCCAAGGTAGGACCCGGGGACAGGAGAAGGGCAGCAGGGGACAGGCCTTCCCAGCAGACCTCTAACGGCTGCCTCCCAGTCCCCACTTCTAGAAACCAGCTCTAACCTGGTATCTTCAACATTTTTCCCTGCCTGGAAATCCAAACTATACCCCAAAGGTTGCCACGGCTGCAACCAAAGGTTAAAGGAACGTAGCTTCAGCAGACTCTCTACTGTCAGCAAGTATACAACCAAAAATACACGCAGGTTTCCTGCTGTATCCTTTACCGCTTCCTTCTCAATTACCCACCTTGTAAACTTAAAAAGAACACACTGTGACCTATTCTTCATTAATAAGGAAAAAGTTAACTTCTAGGAAAATCTGCTTACTCCTGGCAAGTTACAGAGCAGGTCATCTAGGGGTCTCCAGGCTTTCGCTGTAGAATGAGAGAACGGTCCTGGACGATGTGCTCAGGCTGCTTCCAGCCTCCTATTGCCTTGTGCGGAGAAACTAAGACGCTCTCTGCCGGTACCCGGCCTTCAGAAGGAAGTCATACTGGGCCCTGTGAAGGAATGACTGCTTCCCAAGGTGCAGCAACACTGAGTTGTTGTTTTTTTTTTTTTATTCTATTTATTTATTTGAGAGAGAGTGAGAGAAAGAGAGCACGAGAGGGGGTAGGGTCAGAGGGAGAAGCAGACTCCCCACTGAGCAGGGAGACGGATGAGGGACTCCATCCTGAGACTCCAGGATCATGACATGAGCTGAAGGTAGTTGCTCAACCGACTGAGCCACCTAGGCACAGAGTTCTTCTATTTAAAAACAAAATCTCTTGCTTAAGTATTTCTGTCTGTCTGCTATGCTCAGGATTCCAGAACAAAATCCAGGACGTACACTAGCAGGGCCTTAAATGTCGTCAGGGCTTTTAGATGCCTAAGCCTCATTTTAACAAAGACAAAATTGGGGGGGGGGTGGGCCTTAATAAATTACACATAGAAGGCCACAAGCAAAGACCTTCAGATTCCCCCTTTTTTGTGATTTATCAGTTCAATGAACTCAAAGTGATCAGAACTCTAGTGTTCATATCAAGAGTACCACCTTTAAAATCAAAGTTCCTGTTTTATGTATAAATAAACATATTCTAAATATTGAACGAGCCATCTCTCTCTGCTTGGATTCTGCCAACAGCTTTGTTTCACTAGTTTCAACACAGAAACACCGTGACACTAATAATTTTAAAGCCAAGCAAACCCCAGGTTTGTGTCCAAGTTTTGTTAAAGCAAATTTAACCTTAGAAAATTAATAGTTACCACATTTCTGAAGAGTAGGTGATCCGGATGGAGACGAATTTCCACTAGGAGACAAGTAAAGATAGTTTTTGTTCACTCCTGTGTCAAAATCAAATGGGGACTGGTAATCTTCATAAAAATCCATCTCTCTACAGTCCATTCCAGACAAATGGAGGACACATCGTTTTATAACCGTCTGGTATTCTTCAGTTGAGTGCCGCTCTGGTCTTATTCCCATGCAACCCCAGGGCTTGAAGATCCTGGCTTCCTGGCCCAGGAGTGATATTTCTTTCTCAGAGCCTTCACACCCTTAGGACAAGCAAGGCTGTTTAATAAATGATTTATCTGTAGCAACCCTAGGGCTCTATTCACCACCTGCTGTCAATTTCGGTCAACAGTGGAACGACCCACGCAGGGGAGCGGAGCTCTCTTTGGTAAACAAAGGAGGACCAGGTTCTGCAGTATCTCCCAGATGTACAAACAGTTCAAGCAAATGTCAGACGCTGGCACAATTACAAGAAACCACAATTTTTTTTTTAAACCAGTCAGCTGACCACAACTACACCAGGGCGGACTTAATCTTCTAGGACAAGGAAGGATTACCAGTCAGTAATCTCCTACAAAAGCCATCTGGGTGATACTTTTTTCCACCCCGGATTACAACAGTCCTAAAAAGCCAAGCTTCCTGGTTTAGCGATCAGCTTTGTAAGTACAACTTCCTATAGAAATAAAGCTGTATTTCCATTATTACTTTATCTAAAGTAAGGTCTGGCTTTAGTGTAACAAAAATTTCAGTCTGTCCTCCCACCCTCCCTCCTGTTCTCTTTCTTTCCCTTTCCTTTCCTGGAAAGATGGTGTTTTAGTGACATATACTGCCAAGAGTCGAGTCAACCATGAAGGGAAAGCTCCCACGGATTCTGCCCTTCCTCGTTTAAGGCCATGCCCCTGCAGGTCTGCAAGGAACCTGCAAACGTGCAGGAGCAACATACTGCCCTTCGCAGAGCATGCCCTGCTGAGTGCCTGGGTCTCAGGGATCTCGGAAGCAAAATTTCTAAGTCACCAAATTTGCCTTCTTTGACACAAGTCTATTAGCAGATCCTTTCTATGTTAACCATGGCCTTTGCTCAAGGGATAGCACTGGAAGGTTCTGCTGCTGTTGAATGAATGGTTCATTTATTAAAGAGGTAAAAATAAAGGCAACCCCCTCTCCTAGGTGGGCAATGGTCTACCACCGCATGACAAAAAAGGCAGTATTCTACCTTTGCAAATTGACCTGATAAAAATATACTCTCCCTGGGATGCCTGGGTGGCTCAGCCAGTTAAGCATCCGACTTCTGCTCAGGTCAGGATCCCAGGATCCTGGGATCAAGTCCCGCATCGGGCTCCTTGCTCAGAAGGGATGTGCTTCTCCCTCTGCCTGACGCTCCCCTGCTCACACACATGCTCTCTCTCTCTCTCTCTCCAATAAATAAATAAAATCTTTCAAAAAATATGTATATAATCCCCCTGGATTGGAAGCAAATATAAAGCCTAAAATATTTTAGACATTAAAAAAACAACTGTGTCTAGTGTATACATCTTTGCACCCGGATAGTCTATATTCATCTCAATTTATGATTCATTTTCTATTTTTTTCTCAAGTTATACTCTATTTTTGGCAAGCCTTTATCTAAGTTTTTAAAAGTTTACTTTCAACAACAAAAATTTGCCTTTTTCTTCTAAAATTTACCAAAATTTGAGCAACTATAAATGTGGTTAAGTTAGAAATAGAATATAATGGCTTCTTTATTATTATTTTTTAAAAAAAATGAATTGTCTGGCTTCTTGAAATCCAAGGTATTTCTTATCTCAATGGGATGGGCATCACATCTCTGGCTAAGAGTGTGGGTGATGGGGCCTCTGGCCCTCTCAATACTCTCTGCATTTGGTCACTAAGTAACTGGTAGAAAAAACAGTTCTCTCTCTCAATGCTTATTCTTCTCCCTGGAGCCACAAGTGTTAGAAAGCGTTAGGGACTGAATGTTTGCGTCTCCTCAAAGTTCATGGGCTGAACCCCTCACCCCAAGTGATGGTAGGTAGTAGGAGGTGAGACCTTTGGGCAGTGATTAGCTTCAGATGAGGCCAAGAGGAGGATGCCCCAGGAGGCGATTAGTGTCCTTGTAAGAAGAGAGCTAGCTCCAGCTCTCTCTCAACCACCATGTGAGGACATAAGATGACAGCACGTGCCAACGAGGAAAAGGGCTCTCACTAGGAATCTAATCAACTGGCACCTTGATTTTGAACTTCCCGGTCTCCAGAACTGTGAGAAATCAACGTCTGCTGGTATAAGCCACCACTCTACAATGATTATTGCAGCCCAAACTAAGACAGAAATTTAATACAGACACACATACAATGCAAGCCACAGCCACCTCCACACTTCTCACTATCCCTCCAAAACCCCACGTCCTTGACCTTCAGTGATCACATTCATGTTACACCCTCTGCCTGAGATGCTGCCTTTTTTCTGCCTAATGTCATTCATCCTTCAAGACTCAGGCAGAAATGCCACCTTTTCTCAGAAGCCCTCCCAGTTTCTGTCCCTCTTCCCCAGCACTCGTTCCAGCAGCAGCACACAGAAGGTGACATGTCCCTTTGCCAGTCCCCCTGTGCCTCCACATCGTCCCCTTCAGGGCAGGCACTGCATTTTCTATTGTGATGCCTATGCTGAAGTTTGGGCTCTCATCAATGTGGAATGAAGAAAGTCAATAATGGCTCATGCGGATGCTGCATACTGTATTTATAAATATGAGGATTTAGAATTTAAGTGAATCTACCCTACCCGCTTAGGTACAATCTTGGTACATCCTTCTCTCTGAGCCAGCTGGAGTTCTCCAGTCAGATCCCAGTCACGGCATTCTAGCATGTAAGAGACGTGGGAATGGAAGACGAGAGGTGGGGGAAAGCACGGGATATGTGAACGGTATGCCAAAAATTCAGTTGACTCAAGATTCATGTACTAAGTAGAAGGAAGTTGTAAGACATAAAAGATGGAAATGCAGCTTGAGGACAAACCATTAAAGACCTTGAGTGACAACTTTTATACTTAATAGAACATGCAAAAAAAACCCGCTGAGGGTGTGTGAGCAAGGTCGAGACAGGGTAAAAAGTTTTACAAAGATGACTCTGGAAATGGTGAACAGGGCGCACTGCAGGTAGAGGCTGAAAAGGAGAGCACTCAGAAAGCGTCTACTGGAACAGGAGGGAACGAGGAGGAGGGAAGCCTTTGTACCGGGGACTACTCTTCATTTCCTGCCGGGGCTACTGGCCCAAGGAAGGAAAAGCCAGGCGAGATTTGGTTCTGTCCTGCTGGATATTTCCACTGGGTATTCAAGAAGAACTTCAAAATCAACAAGCCTAAGACTGAGTTCACCGGTTTTCCTTACCACATTCTCACCTCTAAATGCGCCATCCTAAGTCCCTCGGCCTGACCTCACAGGATCACTGCCAAGTATTCCCGTTCTGTAAGGAGGCACCGCCAGGAGCTATTCATCCAACTTGCACCGTCTGCCTTTTTCCTGCTTTCCCTCTTTCCTTCTCTCACCGACCACACCCTTCTTCAGACCTACCTGGAGTGTTCTGGTAGAGACCAGCCACCATTGTGGGGAAGACGTCCGCAGCGCTTTCTCTTGAGGAATTTCATGTCGCCTGCTCCATGGCGGACAGTCTACCATAGTTCCCACCTACTCCCTGGTTGAGGCTTGGGCTTGGGCTTCAGATCTGGCCCAGGCAGATACCCTGGCCCCTTGTTTACAGGGACTGGCCTAAGGGTAGATATCTGACCCAAAGAGTGCCAACAACAGGTCTTCCCTGAGGTTGACTGGATGAGTAATGGACAAAAGTGACAATTCCTGTAACCTGAGCTATCGGATGCCTGTTGGGAGGGGCCCGGGGTCTCCTCTCCTCATGCCTACAGGGGAGAGAAACACTGCCGAGTCTGGGAAGAGAGGAAAGGAGAAACGAAACAAGGGATGGAGAAGCAGCATCTGAGCCCCCTGACCCGGTTACCCTGGGGTTCCCACGAAACCAACACATTTCTATTCTGCTTCACTTATGGTTGGATTTGGAAAGAGTCCCACAATACCTACTTTCCAACCATTTCCCACCATGGCCCCACCATGTTTCAGCCGAACTTGGTTTTCCTGTTTCTGAAAAACATCCCAAGCTTGTTTTAGGCAATTTTCTCAAACTAGAATGTCTTTTCTCTATATTTTTATACCTGTCAAATTCCTACCCACTAATCAAGCTCAACTTATAAGTCACACGTGAGTGGTATACGTATGAGGAATGTTCATTTTAGTGCTATCTAAAATGGGAAAAAAATAAATACAAATGCCTACTAACACTGAATTATTTAAATGCTAAATTTAATTCATATAATAGGAACTTATCCAAACATTAACATGATGATGTAGAAATGTATAGATTTTATAAGAAAAGATATTTTCGATACATTCAGTAAACAAATTAGGTTCCAAAACTGTTTGTACTGTATGGTCCATAACTGTAATAATCGGAGAGAGACAAAAAAAAAACCGAAAGAAAATGAGTGGAAGAAACCTATCCTACGACCCCAGAAAAGTGTTTATGCGCTGTAGTACCAGCAGAGGGAGCCCATAGGCGGCTCAGAAGTTAATTTAGTGCAGCCAGTAAAATGCACGCAACAGAACAATAACCCATTAGATGACTCATGTTATTGCAAACAGAAATGGAGTAAGTAAAAATGGCTATAAACAATATTAAGTTTCTACCTGCCTATTAACACTTCACTCAAATATGTCTGGGTAGGTTGTCCCTAATTTTAAGAGATAGTTAAGAGAGAGCCTGACGTAAAGGCTGCACAACACATACAACAATTCACTTGGAGGGGCCTTGAAGGGCACACAGACAGATGATGTCATTACCGGCAGGAGAGGCAGGCCACTGATACCGGGCACTGTGGACGTGTCACAGTGACACAGGAGACAGGTGGAAGGAGCTCCACCTGGCCAAATAAACAACAATTTCATCACCAATAGAATTAAGGATAGCAGATTATAAATCACTGAAAAGAGGAATCCAGGAGTCCATATGTGATGCTTAACTTGGTGTGTCATTCAGACTGGGCCACAAAATGCCCAGAGATTTGGTTAAACATTGTTGTAGGTGTATCTGCAAGGGTGTTTGTGGATGGTAGAAACAGTAAAGCAGATTGCCCTCCCCAATATGGATGTGCCTCATCCAGTCTGTTGAAGGCCTGCCCCAAAAGCAAAAAAGAAATTCTATGAAGGACATTACTGGGTCAGTTAGAAAAACTGGAATACAAAAAGGCAGGTTAGATCAAAGCATTATATCAATATCAAATTTACTGAAGTTGAAACTGTCCTGGGGCTATGTAAGAGAGTATCTCTATTCTTAGGAAATACAAACCGAAAAGACTTAGGCGTAAGGGGCCATGATGTATGAAACTTCCTCTCAAATGATTTAGAAACTATTACTGTATGTACACATATTTACACAAATACACCACAAAGAATGATAAAGCAGATGGGGTAAAATGTTGGCAGTGGGGCGCCTGGGTGGCTCAGTCGTTAAGCGTCTGCCTTCAGCTCAGGTCATGATCCCAGGGTCCTGGGATCGAGTCCCACATCGGGCTCCCTGCTCAGCGGGAGGCCTGCTTCTCCCTCTCCCACTCCCCCTGCTTGTGTTCCTGCTCTTGCTGTCTCTCTCTGTCAAATAAATAAATAAAATCTTTAAAAAAAAAAAAATGTTGGCAGTGAATGAATAATATGGGTAGAGCATACAAGTGTTGTTTTTACCATTCTTATTCTTGCAACCTTTCTGCAGCTTTGAAAACAAAAATTTTTTTAATGACTGAGAAGAACTCTGCATAGGATTAAACAGCCTTGAGGGGGCTGGAGCGGAAAGGAGCGGAACCCTCCTCACGACCATGTAAGGGGAAGGTGGCATAACGGGACTTGCTTATGGTCACAGATTACATATCCAGGCCCATCCTGGTTTCTGGCCACTTCGGAGAACTGGAAGGATACTCTCCCGTGCAATACGAAATACGAAGTCTCACCGTTGCATCCTCTGTAGGTCACATCTTTCCTGAGGAAGGCCAGGAGGACCTTGCTCCACAGTGAGGATTGGGAAGAGGGAGATCACAGGGAGGCAAAGGAGTGTCAGTGAACAACACCACCTTCGTTCTCCCATGAGCGCCACCGAAGCAAACCTGGACCCCAAAACACTCACAAAGAGTACCACGAACCAAGAACAAAAAAAGTCCTTAGTTTTGTATGTAAAACTCCATTTAAAATCACAAGGGTAGATGTTCCATTATTTACATAATTTCTCAAGTAAGCCTCAAAACCTCTGTGAGGTGGGTGTTATGGAGTGTGCCCATCTTTCTGATGGGAAACAATGCAAAGAGAGTTTTGTAAACATCCATACCCACATAAAACTACCTGATGAAGTCGCTGGAATTGAGAAACAGGTGATCTGCTTCCAAAGCCTGTGTCCTTTCTGTAGCAGGAGAAAGCTGGCTAAGAACCAGATGATGAGCCAGGACATCGCATTCAAATGACCTGAGGATCTAATTACCAGGCAGAAGTCTGTGTCACTAACAAGCTCCAGGTGACGGAGGCTGCTAGCACATGTGCTATGAGAAATATGTATTTGGTCGCTCACATGACCAGGTAGGTGTATTTGGTCTTCAGCCACAGTTCCTGAAAATGCTTTAGACAGAGCCATAAAGGTGCAATGGATATCTCTCGTTATTAAGGAAGGTAACTTAGGACGCCACCCAAGGGGAGCTGGCTAGTTGCCAAAAGGACCAACCATGGGATTAGAGGGTTGGAACTTTCAGTGCCACCCGCACCCCACCCACGCCCACTGGGGAGTACGGAGGAGCTGGAGGTTGAATCAGATAGGACAGCCTTACCCAATCTTGATATGCAAAGAAGCCTCCATAAAAACCCAGAAAGCTTCCAGGCTGGTAAACACATGGATTTGAGGACAGTGCCATATTTTTTTTTTAAAAGATTTTATTTATTTGACAGAGAGAGACACAGCGAGAGAGGGAACACAAGCAGGGGGAGTGGGAGAGGGAGAAGCAGGCTTCCCACCAAGCAGGGACCCCGATATGGGGCTCGAACCCAGGACCCTGGGATCATGACCTGAGCTGAAGGCAAACGCTTAACAACTGAGCCACCCAAGGTGCCCCGACAGTGCCACATTCTGAGAGCGTGGAAGCTCCATGCCCTTCTCACATACCACACCCTAATTTATCTCATCATCTAGCTGTGATGCATATCCTTTATTGTATCCTTTAATATTGTATCCTTTAATAAACTGATAAATGTGTTTCCCTATGTTTTGTAAGCTGCTCTAGCACGTTACTCAAACCTAAGGAGAAGGCAAACGGAACCTCCAATGTGTAGCCAGGTCAGAAGCACAGGTAACAGCCTGGGGCTTGCAACTGGCATCTAAAGGGGGGGGTGGTTACTGGAGTGACAGCTATCTCTGGGTAGACAGCGTCAGAACTGACTTGAACTCTTGGATACCCTGCTGGTGTGTTTGAGAACCGCTTGGTGCTGTGTGTGGGGAACCTAACCCACACACACTGGAATAGGGTCTGAGAACCCAAAAGGAGCCCAGGACCACATTCGGAGTAACAAAGTGATGGAGGACCTTAAACGGCAGGCTGAGGAATGTGAACGTGATTTTTTATAACAATAAAACTATCGATTTGCATTTATTTCATCCTTATAGCAACATGGGGTAGGTGATCTCCCATTTCCAGATGAGGGAATGCAGGGAACTGAGAAATGAAAGGCAGTGCCCAAAAGTCTCCAGCAGTAATCTCCTCATATTGCACCAGAGCAATGGGGAACCATCTCAAGTTATTAGCAATGGGAGGGAGAGGGTCAGAGCTGCAGTTTGGAAGATCATTCCTGCCTCCATATGAAGATGGATTACAGAGGGGAAAAGGGAAATCAGTGAGACCATCAGCAGCACCAAGGGTGTTAGGAACTGAAGTGTGTCCCACACGAATTTCATTATGTTCAAGCCCTAATCTCCAATGTGACTGTATCTTGGATATAGAGGCTTTAAGGAACTAATTAAGGTTAAATGAAGATATAGGGCCCTAATCCAATAGGAAGAGTAAGTATCCTTATAAGAAGAGGCCAAGGCACCAGGAAAGCTCATATGCACAGAGGAAAGGCCATATAAGGCCACAGCAAGAAGACAGCCATCTGTGAGGCCAAGAGAGAGACCTCACCAGAAATCAACTTTGCTGGCACCTTCATCTTGGACTTCCAGTCTCTAGTGAGAAAATAAATTTCTGTTGTTTAGGCCACCCAGTCGGAGGTAATCTGCTTGGGCAGCCTGAACAAATACAAAGAGTATGTTCCAGGGAACAACAGTGGGAACAGAAAAGGAAAGATATATTGCAAGACACCACAGAGGGATCATCAACAGATCCTGCAATCCAACTGGATGCCTGGGGTGCAAGGGACAAGACCAAACTCTGTGACTCCCCAGCAGGAGCTGTGAAAGTTGGGGGCTACATTAAGAGGATGACAAAAGAGGAGCCATGGAAGGAGGGTGGGGAGGCTCTAGTTGACCAGAGAATGAGTTCCATTTTGGCAGCTTTGGTTTATAATGCTCAGATTTCAGAAGGTAAACCATTAGACTCTGGGGCTCAGAAAAAGGTTAGGGCTAAAGAGATCCATGTGGGAATTCCCAAGACTGTCAAGGAAAAGCCCAAAGAGAAGAGCAGTCCTATGAAAGAAAGAAAAAAGGCCAGAACACCTGCAAGTAGAAAGCAGGTCAAAGAGGCTGCAAAGGGCAAGAAATGCCCTTTGATGATGGTGATGGTGACAGTGATGGTGATGGTGATGGTGATGATGGTGATGATGATGGTGATGATGGAGATGGTGATGATGATGGTGATGATGATGGTGATGATGGTGATGGTGATGATGATGGTGATGATGGAGATGGTGATGATGATGGTGATGATGGAGATGGTGATGATGATGGTGATGATGATGATGGTGGTGGTGATGGTGATGATGACGATGGCAGAAACGACAGTTATGACTCATCCCTAGAAAACTTTTACTATGTGCCAGTCATTCTTCTTTGCCCTTCATACCAACCCTATGATGCAGGGTTTTTATCTTGACTCCTATTTCACAGATGAGAAAACTAAGGCACACAGAAGTTAATTAACTCCCCCAGGCACATAGCGAGTCAATGGTGAAGGTTGGTTTCGAACTTGGGTAGTCTGGCTCAAATGCTCTGTAAAAGCAAAATACATGGAAGAAAAACCCAAGTGACCAATATCACAGAGACAACAGGAGGAAACAAAGTGGACAAGACCAAATGCTACAGAGACTTACAAAGAAGCCACTGGACCTGGTGTCCTGGTGATTTTTCAAGGAAATTTTAGCCAGAATGATGGTGCCAGACAGATAAGGAAAGTAGAGGCCAGAGGAGAGAAAAGAAGGGTAGAACTCCGCGAAGACAAGGGAGGGCCTGTGTGTGTGTAGCGTTTGTGATGGGGAGACACGGGAGGCAGCTCAGGGGCCCATCCCCAGAGAAGGAGGGGCCTTCAATTCTAAACAGAATCATTCTGGCTTTCTTTTACAAATGCTAGCCCTGTGGCGGGGCGGGGGGGGGGGGGGCAGTGTCAGCCCTCAGATTAGAAACCACAAAAGAATTTTAGGAAATACTCCACTATGGAAATGCCACTACTCTCCCCCCACTTTACTTTTTTACCCCAAGAGGAGAAAAGTCCATTGTAGCACAGTACAAGAAAACACTATCCTCTGTGGCATCCCATCTCCAGAATAAAAATGCATAAATTAGCAAACATATTCAAATTATTGAGACCTAAATGCAAATACTCTAAGTGATAAACGAGTTCCGATAAAGTACAAATCCATGTACTTGACCCACTGACTTGCAAAGACATTATCATGTAGCAGGAGCTAATATTCTAGATGAACATTTTTCTGCTCTCTCAAAATAACTGAAATTGAAGTTCATGTCCAACAGACAAGACAGGGACCTTTTTTAGTTCCTAAGAAATTTTTGACATATTAAAGAGCAAGACTTACACTTATAATGACAGTGAGTCTTCAATTTCCTCTCTCAACCTATTTCCACACATGTTTTGGGTGAGCCCTTCACTGAGAACACCACAACCTGTTGAGAAATCTCAAGAATGCCTGAATTTTCTATCATCAAGGAGTCAGAAATTGGACTCCAAAATGTACAAAAAGGTCTCACTCTTTCAAGGAGGTCATCTCTCATCCATTCAGGACGTGTCGCTGCCACTACTGTTCTCAGACTGAAGAGGTTTCATGATTAGCACACACCAGAAAACAATACAAAATAGCTCAACATGCATCATGTACCCAGATAATTCATTTCTAATTGCAGACTTTTCACTTTATAAATAGTTTGAGTTAAAGTTTGATGGCCCCTCACAATGATGAGTGGCGTCTATGATTACGGTCTCAGGTAAAAGGTCTCCAACCAGTGCCTCTCAAACTTTAATATGTTCACAAACTACCTGGGGAGCATGTTAAACTGTAGATTCTGACTTAGGAGTTCCGGGTGGGGCCTGAGACTCTGCCCTCAGGACAACCTCAGGTGTTTACTGAAGCTTGCTTGAGACAGCAGCTGTTAAGTTGGCCTTAGAATAAAAGATTGGACAAATTCTAAACACTTGTCACTCTACATGGCCCTAGCACTTCCAAATATACATTTTGGAAATATAAGAGATTTTGTCGCCAAAGGAGTTTTGCTTTTTGGTGTTGATTTCTGTTTTCCTGCTCTTCTACCAGTGCACAAAGCAAGCAGGTCCAGACAGAAGACAGCATTGGCTATGTCACTGACAGGGTGTACACCTGCTGGGCCTTTTCAAGAGGATAATTACTTCTTAAGCCTGGAATTACGATAGTATAACCAGACTAGAAAAATGGCTCCATAATAAGGGAAGGAAAGGCCATTCCATCTAAGAGTAAGTACTAAGGATTTATTTAAGAGCACAGTGGTCTCCATAGTCAGAGTATTGGAAGATAAAGAGGTTTTGCACCCAAGCTAAATGTTTCCAATTTGCTGACAGAGTTTAAAGAGAGCTCTGTAGGGGTCTATAAACACAACCGACGGTCAGAACCCTAAAAGAAATAAATGAACTGATAGATCAAATTTTAATTTGGAAAAACTTCCACAGTGCCTACACGGCTATTTTCAGCAACTAGAGGCTCAAATGAAACACTTCTCCTTAAGGGAATGAGAGTTGCTTCAGAACAGCACACACTTACTGAAAATTAATATCTGAGTATGAACTTCAATCATCCACAAGCTGAGGCATACCAAACATGCTCAAAATACCCTATCGCCAAGCCAGACATTTAGGCAGCTGAGCTTGCTTCTAACTATAATAGGTTAATTAGGTATATCCGATGGATCAACCATTATAAAAGCACCCGGGGTGGTGGTGGTGGGGAAGCACACAGCACAAATACTGCCCATTTTTTTCCTAAATTTTACTAAGAAATAGTCTAATGCTAAAATGTATAGCATTTCTTTTTTTTTTTAAGATTTTATTTATTTATTTGACAGAGAGAGAGATAGCAAGAGCAGGAACACAAGCAGGGGGAGTGGGAGAGGGAGAAGCAGGCCTCCCGCTGAGCAGGGAGCCCGACATGGGGCTCAATCCCAGAACCCTGGGATCATGGCCTGAGCCGAAGGCAGACGCTTAACTACTGAGCCACCCAGGTGCCCCAATGTATAGCATTTCTATCTGAACCTGCTACTTTGGTTAAGAAAAGCCATCTCTATTTACAAATTTCACGTACTTTCCTTTTTTAAAGACAACAGTAGAATACCAATGCTACAAGTAAATTCAAGGAGAGCCCATTATCTTAAAAGCAAATCAGTAGCTGGAAGGCTTCTAAAAGCAAGCCGGTCTTCTGATTCAAGACTGGGGGGCCAACCAGGGATTTTTTTTTTTTTAAGTATCTCACTTAATAACAACTTTACTTACTGTTGTTAAGGCTTCTTACTGACTTTTCTCGGTTTTAGAAAAAGTCATTACCAAACAGGTATTTATCAAAACAGCATATAGTTTTATTTATTCCAATAAGCTGTCTCAGTGGTAAAAGGATAGGGTAATTCAAGGTGCAATGGGAAAGGAGCATAGAGTAGAAAAATGCTTTCCTGAGAAGTATCCAGAACTATGAAATCATGCAATTTCTGTTCTATTGTCCCTGAAAGATCCAAAATAAAGACCTATGTGTCTGATTCAATAATTGTACTTAATACGGGTAAGACCGCTGACTAATCACTGAACAAATTTCCTTATTCCTGCACACACAGATAGACTACATTTCCCAACTTCCCCTACCATTAGATGTGGCCGTGTGACTCAGCTCCAGCCAAACAAAAATGGTATTTATCTAATATGAGGGGGATATAAAATTGTTGATAGCTACCGAGATTTGGAGGTCCTTACTGCAGCAAAATTTAGAGGAAGCTGATTGATAGAAATACTTTGCCAAATAGAGCTTCAGATGGATTTTTGAAGTTCCTCTTTTTAAAAATGACTGTATCCCTGGATGAGAAAGTTTTGGAAAACAGTGTGATGGTTGCACAGCAATATGAATGTAATTAGTGCTGTAGAACTGTACACTTAAAAATGGTTAATAGAGGGCACCTGGGTAGCTTGGTTGGTTAAGCATCTGCCTTCAGCTCAGGTCATGATCCCAGGGTCCTGGGATTGAGTCCCGAGTCGGGCTCCCTGCTCAGCGGGAGCCTGCTTCTCTCTCTGCCCCTCCCCCCTTATTCTCTCTCTCTGTCTCTCTCTCTCTCTCATGCAAAAATAAATATACTTTTTAAAAAATGGTTAAGAGAAATCACAAATTTTGTGTTAGATATAGATTTTACAATAAAAAAAAGATCATATAATTTTAAGGGTTGAGACAGTCATTCACACTTCAAATTACTACCAGAAAGACTAAAATAAGAAGTCTGAATTGGAGCAACTGGGGGAGATAGGAACACAGCAACCACAAGTGAGGAGTATTTGCTCTTAAACATTTCAAATATTCTTTCCTGAGAACATAGTCAAGACCTCTGTGTCCACACTTGTTCAGAAAATGTTTCCAGTGAAAAATAAGAAGCCCCTGGCAGAGGTGAACTGGTTAGGCTGGCACAGCAGGGAGGCCATGGTCAGCGAGAGAACAGTCCCCAGGGAACAAGAGTGCACCACCGCCAGGCCAATAACCTATTTCAGACCCTGCAATCACGTTCCCTGGTATTTACCTGGATGAGTTGAAAACAGGTCCACACAAAAACCTGCACACAGATGTTTATAGAAGCTTTACTCATAATGGCCCCAAACCATAAGCAGTCAAGATGTCCATCAGTAGGTGAGTGGATAAACTGTGGTACATCTAGACGCTGGAATATTACGCAGCACTAAAAAGAAATGAGGGGCGCCTGGGTGGCTCGGTCGGTTAAGCGTCTGCCTTTGGCTCAGGTCATGATCCCAGGGTCCTGGGATCGAGCCCCACGTCCGGCTCCCTGCTCGGCAGAGAGCCTGCTTCTCCCTCTCCCTCTGCCTACTTGTGCTCTCTCTCTGTCAAATAAATAAATAAAATCTTAAAAAAAAATTAAAAATAAAAATAAATGAGCTGTTAAGCCATGAGAAGACATGGAGGAAGAACCTTCAAGGCATATTGCTCAGTGAAAAGATCCAGTCTGAAGAAGACTGCCTACTGTATGGTTCCAACTGTATCACGTTCTGAAAAAGCCAGAACTAGGGACGCGCCAAAAAGATCAGTGGCTGCCAGGGGTTCCGGAGGAGGCAGGGGTAAACAGGCAGAGCACGGAGGATTTGCATGGCACTGAAACTGCTCTGCGCAATACTGTAACGGTGGGTACGTGACTTCAGGCATTTGTCCAAACCTGCTGAACTGTACGACACAAAGAGTGAGCCCTAATGTAAAGTAGGGAATTTAGTTCATTATAATGTACCAATATTGATTAATCAATTAGAACATGCACCACACAAATGCAAGACGTTAAAAATAAGGGAAACGGGAAGGGAGGGTGGATATGGGAACTCTCTGTACTATCTGCTCAATTTCTGTAAACCTACGACTGCACTAAAAAATCACTATTAATTTAAATTTAAAAAAAACATGTTTCACCTACTCTGTTATTCTGCCCAGGGGAAAAGAGCCAGAGCACTGAAACTCACCTGCTTGGACTGTTATCAAGGCTTCGTAAGTCTCTGAAGGACCACCACACAAAGCACACTTACATACAGTTTCCAGGGCAAGTCTGCGCTCATGATAAAAGAAATGACTTACAAGCTCCATTATTAATGCAAAGTAAACGATCACCTGAGCAGTCTAGTTAAATTCCTCTCATGTATTTAAACAACAACAACAAAAACATAGTGATTTGAATATCGCCTTCTCAGCCAAAGATGCAACAAATTTATGGAGTACTTTCATCATCATCAAAGAATCCCCCACCACAGGTGAAGGTGGCTCACAAACTGGCTAGTGGTCTAACATCTTTCTAAAACTAAACAGAAACTGACAATCTATTCAATACAGAAGGAGGGCACCAAGTTTGAGGCCTATACCTGATCCTCAGAGTCTTTTTTTCTTGGCAAAATTCAGTGAAAACAGCCTAGCAAGATGGTAGACCCATCACAGCCCAATGATACAACTAACATTGGCAGCCCTTGTTGCTTTCTGTGGGTTTCCAGGGAGGCAAGCGAGGCCCCAGTATCTCCATTAAGTAGGGTTCTAAACATTTAACCAGCATGTTGATCAAAACAGAGAGCAATTCAAATTTAGATTCTCCTCCATAAGAGGATTTGATTCAGAGCGATAATCCTCGGGAGAAATCTGGCCTCCGAATTTTGAGAAGTAGAAATCAAAGGCAGGAACTGTACAGGGGCACGATGACACAAGCTCAGAAAGGCCAGACACCATGGTAACCCTTGTCTTCGTAGGAAGATAATTGCTTTAAATAAGCTGATCCGAGCCCTAACGATTTTTCTCTGCCACATTCTCTTACTTTTCAACAAAAACAGAAACACTGTTCCAACTGACTTCTCTTTAGAGAGTTTACTCTGCTGCTTAAGAACTAGCAGAGGGATGGCGCGCCTGCGTGGCTCAGTCGTAAGCGTCTGCCTTCGGCTCAGGTCATGGTCCCAGTGTCCTGGGATCGAGCCCCGCATCAGGCTCCCTGCTCAGCAGGGAGCCTGCTTCTCTCTTTCCTTCTCCCACTCCCCCTGCTTGTGTTCCCTCTCTCGCTGTGTCTCTCTCTGTCAAAAAAATAAATAAAATCTTTAAAAAAAAAAAAAAAAACTAGCAGAGGGAGAAAAGCAAGAAGACAATGTGATGCCTTCAACACTTTCAGCTAAAAACCAATGGAGTTTTTACAACAGAAACTAGAAGCCACTTCATGGAGAAACTACCTGCATCACGGCTCCTTCTGGCCTCTGGGTAAAGGACGGTTCACCATGCGGCACCTCGAAAATGGGTAGGAGTCACCTCCTTCCGGCTGGCTAGCCAGCGGTCTACTGAGTGCTGTGCTGAGTACCACAGTGATATACTTTCTATTCTATATATCTTAGCACCAGAAAGCTGGTCAACAACATATTTAGTGGGGAGAAAGGGAGAAAGCAGAGATGATCTAGATAACAAAGCAACACAAAATAGAAGTAAATTAGGCAACCACGTGAAATATGTGTGTGTGAATGTATGTATGACAGCTGTGGGGCTCCAGGATGTTGGGAATGAATGAGCAAAACTCAGAACTTCAGACTACAAATTATCTAAGGCTTTTTAAACAAATTATTCCAAAATTCAGGAGCTTAAAACATCAACCATTCGTTATGTCACAGTTTGGGAAGGCCAGGTATCAGGGTGCAGCTTAGCTGGGTGCTTCTAACTCGGGGTGTCTCATGATATCGCGGGCAAGGCATCGGCCAGGCTGCAAACTCCAAGGTCCTTACTGGGCTGGAGGAGATGCTTCCAAGCTCTCTCCCGCAGCTGCTGGGGGTCCCACATGGACCCCTCCACAGAGCCACTCACAACATGGCAGCTAGCTGCCCCTAGAGCAAGAGATGGAGAAAGATTGAGAGAGAGAGAGAAAGAGAGAGAGAGAGAAAGAAGCCAGTCTCTTACAACCAAATCTTAGAAGGACATCACATATCATCATTTCTGCCATATGCTAAACCTGGTACCATCTGAGAGATGACTCTACAAACACTGATTACCAGGCTCACGGGAACCATCATGGAGGCTGGCTACCACACAGGGCGTGCTAGTTTTACCACCTCAGTCATGAGCTGTGACGTGCGAAACTTGCAAACAGAAAAGCTTCTAGCACATCTTGTAAAGACAAAATTTCCTTCAATTCTCAATCATGTAGAATAATGCAACTCACCTACCACAAATACAGCACGCCCAATGAGGTTTATCTCCAGTACGGCAGCAGGGAGGTATGCGCACAAATGCATCTGAGTGTAAAGTATACATTTGCAAAGAAAAAGGCTGAGTAACTAGAAGATGATGTTATGGAATGTGTAAGTGCTCTGAAATCGGGCAGAGTGGGGACATCAGTGACAATTCCATGGCTCACTGGCTGTCTCACCTTTGGCAAGTTTCTTCATCAGCATAAGCCTCAGTTTTTCTCGCTTGTAAAAGTGGCTAACATCTATCTCTCTCCACAGGGATGTTGCAAATAGCCTAGAACATGCTTAGCATAGGCACCCAGTAAATAACAGCATTTGTTGCTAATAAACCACTCTATCTAGAAAATTAAAACATTAATTGACTCATATTCTAACAAAAATCACCACACATTATTACTATAGCTTTGGAAGTACTAACATTATATCCTGTAGAACATGGGCAAATGAGCCACACAAGGTGACTACTGAAAATGAAGATTACTGGCCTCACCTTCAGAGATTACAATTCGGTAAAAGCAAAAACAATTGCATCTAAAACTAAATGCTTACAATGTGACAAACAGTGTTCTAAACGCTTCACATAAATTAATGTATTTGATCCTCACAGCACTATGAAATAGATACCATCATTACCATGATCATTATTCCCATTTTACAGATGAAGAAACTGAGGCACAGAAAGGTTGTATATCTTGCCCAAGAACACTCGCCAAGTAAGAAACAGATTTAAGATTTGAACCCAAACAGACTGCTTCAAGCTTGTGTTCTTGACCACCATCCCGTTCTACCTCCAAGATCAGTCTAGGGCAGGGCCCGGCCATCTACATGTTTAACTTGTATCCCAAGTGATTCTGATATAGACAGTTCATGAATACACTTAAAGAAACACTGGGCTATTGGTAATAATAACAGCTTATCAGGCTAGTTAACTACTGGACTTCTTTGCTAACCGAGTGGAAAAGAAATCCCACTTCCAACTGAAGCATCGAATCAGTTCATACAGGTGGTCTTCCTGCCTCCAGACTCTCCACCCCCTCTCTCCATTCAGTGCCAAAGAACCTGACTTCCTAGACCGTTCTCATTAATGTAGTACCAGATTCTATCATGTGCCACCTTCTCACTGAAGCCTACCTTGACTACCCATTTAAAATCACAACTATGATCTTTCCCACCCCTCCCCCCACACACATAACAACTCTCCTTGATTCTGCTCTATTTGATGTTTCAATAGCAAACATTAACACACTATAGAAAATACGTACTATGCATAATGATTATTGATTATCTTTCTCCACTAGAACGTAAGTTACACAGGAGGAATAATTTTTTTTCCTTGTTTGGTTTATTTTGCACAATGTTATATCCCTAAGTGCCTAGAACAGTTCCTGACACAAATGAATATTTATTAAATGAATGTCCAACTCTAAACTTTTCAGTAGCTCCCCACTGGTTATCAAATAAAGTCCAAGCATCCTCTCAAGAATCCTGGACACTAACTGACCTTTCCCCATCCTTAATCCTCTTAAATCAGACCCATAAATCCAGGGAATCAGCATTTGTCTTTGTTCTTTTGTTGTCTTTGTTCAAATACCCCTCCCTCCAGGAATGCCTAGCCCTATACTACAACACCTTCATCCATCAACATCACATGTATTTCGACCATTCTCCAAGACTTCTGAAGTGGTGTCTTTTTCAAATAATTCCCTGAATTCATGGTATAACAAGGTCCACTCCAAGGAGACAATTTCTGGATATTCTATTAATCTACCTGCAGAGAAGAGACCTATGGACTAATTACCAGACTCTATGTGCCAACACCACAACCTGATTATCTAGCTGATCCTATTTTTCCTATTCTCTATGGATTTTTACAATAAAAGCCATCAACTGAGGTAAACCAAGCATATATGTGTCTTTAAGCCTAACAGAGCCTAATAACACAGGAGGCAGCAATGGACAGTAGTTAAGAACATGAAGTCGATACAAGCCACAGCCAGAAAGGAAAAGGTAGACAAATCTAACCACATAAAAATATAAAACTTCTATAAAACAAAAATATCCAACGAGGTTAAAAGAAACCATAAACAGGGAAAACATATTTAGAAAACATATGACAAAGTCTAATTTCCTTAATCTAACAAAACATTTGTTAAGATCAATAACCCAATAAAAAAAGAGTAATGGATATAAAATTAGTTCTCGATAAATATAAATAGCCAATATATGAAAAAAACCTTTAATCTCATTAATGAGTGTAAATCAAAGTCAGACAAAAATGTTCACAAATCATAGGGGCAAATATAAAAGAGTTACATTATTCTCAGTGCTGGCAAGATTCAAAACAACTCTCATACACACTGGTGTAAACTCAGGGAGATTTGTTAATAACTACTAATATTGATCATAACAAACACGACATCCTTTTTACCTAGCAAATCAACTACTAAAAATTTCCCCTCAGACACATAGTATCACCAAAAATATACCAAAATATATTTAAAAATATATTTACTACTTGATGCATTATTTATAAATGTTATTGGTCATAAATTAATTATGGAATACTATGTGTTGTTAAAAAAATTAGCTCAATCATTTTAAATTTCTAACACATAAAGCTTTAAAAAGCTTGCTTAAAAAGCAAGGCAGAACTAAAATGAGGAATGAAAGGTCATTATTACCAACAATAAAAATAAAAAGGATTATAAAGGATACTATGAACAATTATATACCAACAAATTAGAGAACTTAGATGAAAGGAACAAATACCTGGAAAGACTCCAAATCCTCAAACTGATTTAAGAATAAATAGGAAATGTGAAAAAGAACTCTAACAAGTAAAGAGATTAAATTGTAAATAAAATACTACCCCCAAGGAAAACTCCAGGCCCAGATGGCTTCGCTGGTGAATTGTACCAAATATTTAAAGAATTCATACCAATTCTTTATAAACTTTTCTTAAAAAAAAAAAAAAACTGAAGAGGAAGACACACTATCCAATTCATTCTATGAGGACAGTATTACTCCAATACCAAAATCAGACAAGATATCACAAAAAAATTACAGATTAATATCTCTAGAATAAATATGACACAAAAATCCTCAATAAAATACTAGTCAACCATACCTAGCAACATACAAAAGGAATTATTTAACATTAACAAGTGGGGTTTATTCCAGGAATGCAAGGTTGGTTGAACATCCAAAAATCAATATAATATTATTATGCCAACAGTAAAAAGCCTAAAAAACATATATTCATCACAACAGACACAAGAAATACAGAAAAAGCATTTGATAAGATTCATCACCCTTTTATAAAAAAAAACACTAGGAACGGAAGAGAATGTCAACCTGATGAGGAGTACCTATGAAAAAAACACAGCTCCCTCCCCCACTCCCCTTGCTTGTGTTCCCTCTCGCTATATCTCTGTCGAATAAATAAAATCTTAAAAACACAAACAAACAAATAAATAAATAAATAAAAACCACAGCTAACATCTTACTTACTGGTGAAAGACTGAATGGTTTCCCCCTAAGATCAGGAACCAGATAGGATGTCCACTCTCACTACTTCTACTCAAAATTCTACTGGAAGTTCTGGCCAGGATACTTAAGCAAGAAAATGAAATAAAGGACATCCATCTTGGAAATGAAGTAAAACTATCTATACTCACAGATGACATGATCTCAACTAAACAACTGCCTATAAAACTATTAAAATGCTTAAGTGAGTTCGGGGGCGCCTGGGTGGCTCAGTCGTTAAGTGTCTGCCTTCAGCTCAGGTCATGGTCCCAGGGTCCTGGGATTGAGCCCCACATCGGGCTCCCTGCTCAGCGGGAAGCCTGCTTCTCCCTCTCCCACTCCCCCTGTTTGTGTTCCCTCTCTCGCTGTGTGTCTGTCAAATAAATAAATAAAATATTTAACAAAAAAAATGCTTAAATGAGTTCAGTAAGTTTGCAGGATACAAGATCAATATACAAAAATTATCACATTTATATAATTATAGTGAATAATCTGAAAATGAAATTAAGAAAAAAAGTTGCATTTCATTATAGCAGCAAAGGGGCACCTGGCTGGCTCAGTCAGAGAAGCGTGCAACTTTCTCTCGGGCTTGTGAGTTTTGAGTCCCATGTTGGTGTAGAGATCACTAAAAAAAAAATAAAACTATTTTTTAAAGATTTTATTTATTTATTTGAGAGAGAGAGAGAAGGAGCAGGGCAAGGGGCAGAGGGAGAGGGAGAAGCAGACTCCCCGCTGAGCAGAGTGTCTGACATGGGGCTTGATCCTGTGACTCCAGGATCATGACTTGATCCAAAGGCAGAAGTTTGACCAACTGAGCCATCCAGGTACCCCCCAAAAATAAATAAACTTAAAAAAAAAAGAATGCCACTTAAAAAATAGTATCAGCAGAGATAATAAATTTAACAAATGAAGAACTTATACTCTAAGAACAAAAATTTATTGAAAGAAATTAAAGCCAATCTAAATAAATGGGAGGATAGCCCATATTCATGGATCAAAAGACTTAATATTGTGAAGGGAGTGATATGCCCCCCAAATCAATCTACGGATTCCATACAATCCTATCAAAATCATAGAGAAATGCAAGGCACCTTAACAGCCAAAACAATCTTGAAAAAGAAGAATAAGTTGGAAAACTCACACTTTCCGATTTCAAAACTTACTACAAAGTTACAGTAATCAAGATAGTGTGTATGGACATAAGGACAGTGTATTAGCCTGCTAAGGCTGTGTGACATACTAAGAAATATTAGTTAAAAGACTCAGTTCTTGCCACAGAGCTCCTAAAACCCTTGTAATTTCCTGAGTGATGGGGGTGATAGGAGCATCTTACAGTCTTTTCAACAAATGGTACTGGGACTACTAGATATCCACATATAGAGGAATGAAGATGGGCTTTACCTCAAACAACACACTTAGAATAAAAGACTTAAATATAAGAGCTTAAACTATAAAACTCTTAGAAGAAACAGAGACATAAATCTACAGGGCCTTGGATTAGGCAATGGCTTCTTAGATACGACACAGAAGTGCAAGTAAAAAAAGAAAAGATAAACCCAAATAAAAAATAAAAACTTTTATGCTTCAAGAACACTATTATGTAAGTGAAAATCCAACCCACAGAATGGGAAGAAATATTTGCAAATCATGTATCTGATAAAGGATTTGTACCTAGAATATATAAAAATCTCTCACAACTCAATGAGAAGACAACCCAATTTAAAAAATGGACAACGGAGATGAATAAACATTTTTCCAAAGAAGATATACAAATAGCCAATAAGTGCAGAAAAAGGCAGTCAACATCATTAGCCATCAGTGAAATGGATATTAAAACCACAGTGAGATACTACTTCAAACCTACTAGAATGACTATAATCAAAAAGACAATACTAAGTAGTGTTGGTGAAGATATGGAGAACCAGATTCTTCATACATTGCTGGCAGGAATGTAAAATAGTGCAGTCACTTAAGAAGACAGTCTAGTTTCTCAAATGTTAAACAGTGAGTTACCAGATGATTCAGCAATTGCACTCCTAGGTATATCCCCAAAAGAAATGAAAACATACATTCACATAAATATACAGGAATACTCAAAACAGCCAAAAGTGGAACTAGCCCAAATACTCATTAACTGATGAATGGATAAATAAAATGTGGTATATCCTTACAATGGAATATTATTTGACAATAAAGAAATTCAGTACGGATACATGCTATACCATGAATGCATCTTGAAAACAAGCTAAGAGAAAGAGACCAGTGACAAAAGACCACATATGTATAAATTCATTTTTATGAAATGTCCAGAACAGGCAAATCCGTAGGAAGTAGGTTACTGTCTGCCTATGGCTGGGGTAGGAGGGGTGCAGAGTGACTACTACTGGGTAGGAGGTCTATTGTGGGTTGATGTTCTAAAACTGATTGTGTTAGAGACTGCACAAGTATATACTAAAAAACACTAAACTGTATACTAAATGAGTCAGTTGTATGAGAATTTTATCCCAATAACACTGTTATTTTTACTTTTTTTTTAAAGATTTTATTTATTTATTTGAGAGAGAGAATGAGAGATAGAAAGCACGAGAAGGAAGCGGGTCAGAGGGAGAAGCAGACTCCCCGCCAAGCAGGGAGCCCGATGCAGGACTCAATCCCGGGACTCCAGGATCATGACCCAAGCCGAAGGCAGTCGCTTAACCAACTGAGCCACCCAGGCGCCCAACGCTGTTATTTTTAAAAAGCAAGATAAAGAATAATATATAGTACATATAGTATGACCCCATTTGTATACATTTTTACCCATGGATAAGTATGTGTGCTGGAACAGGGATAGAAGTTTTCTGGAGAAAAAAGTCAAGAAATATAACAATAATTAACAATGGGAAGGGAGACTATGATGAATGAACTAAAGAAAGAAGAATTTCAATTTTCATTTTATCCCTTGCTGTTCATTTAAAATTTGCTTTACACCATATAAAAGAAAATGTAAACTTTTTAAAATTAAAAGAGTATGAGTTTTGTATTGTACTTAAAACCACACAGTATGGGCATAAGAATCAACAGATCAATGAAACAAACTGAAGTCCAGAAATATATCTCTATACACAAAGGAATTTAATATAGGACAAGAGTATAACAGAGAAAAGATAAACTGTTCCTTAACTTATGCCAGAAATTCCCGATGAAATATGCCCAATAAAAATGTTAGAAAAACTGTAGGGGGGGAGCACTCTACCCTATAACTATAGACTACTTTAGTAGTAAGGGATGGCTTCTCTAAGATACAAAATCCAAAAGTTACTAAAAGACTGCAAATTTAGTTACATACAAATTTAAACTCTGTTATGATAAAAGATAATGTTAGTTAAAAGACAAGTCATAGCCTGCAAGAAAATATTTACAATAGATGGAAGTTCACATACTTTGCACATACATATAATAAGAATTCAGCTGATGGTACCTTAACATGATAAAATTAAAATTAATTAAAAATTTTAACAAAATGGATGGGCTGAACTACAGGTTCATTGTTAAAGTTATTGATGGGACTTAAATACAATATATGTATACAAGTGCAGCTGTAATCTTAAAAATGGTTTGTATTTTTACCAACACTGTCATCTGACCCTCTTCAGTGAGCAATATATGAATGATTTTTTTTTAAGATTTTATTTATTTATTTGACAGAGAGAGAGAGAGCACAAGTAGGCAGAGAGGCAGGCAGAGGGAGAGGGAGAAGCAGACTCCCCGCTGAGCAGGGAGCCTGACGCGGGGCTCGATCCCAGGACCCTGGGATCATGACCTGAGCCGAAGGCAGCCGCTTAACCAACTGAGCCACCCAGGCGCCCCTTCAGTGAGCAATATAAAACAATGTTTATTACAATCATTTCAGCTAAAAAAAAAATCTAAGAAATATTTCTCAGTAAGCAGGTTTTCTTCAGTTATCATATGCCTCACAATACAAAGATACGCTCATGTGGTGTTAAAAACAAAAAAATCTGCACTAAAATAAACATTCAAATTTGTGTTGGTTTTCTCCTCCACTATCCACACAAATTTATGAATATATCCAGCTAAGTACAAGATCCTTACCAAGATGACTAAGATCAACACTCTTCTATTTCCCACTAAAAACAAATAATCAATTTAAAACAAGTGCTATTTGGGGCGCCTTAGCGGTTCAGTTGGTTAAGCATCGGACTCTTGGTTTCAGCTCAGGTCATGATCTCAGGATTGTGAAATCGAGCCCCAAGTCTGGCTCCACACTGGCATGGAGGCTGCTTGAGATTCCTGCTCTCCCTCTCCCTCGGCCCCTCTCCTGCACTCACTCTCTTTCTCTCTCTCATAAATGAATGAATGAATGAATGAATACTAAGTGTTATTTAAAGTGAACAGAGAAAAACTACCACCCTTCACAGCCCCAGAAAAGGCAAGACATGACAGGAGTCCCAAGAGAGAGCTTCTCCTCTTATTCAATTCAATTCAAAGATTACAGTCACACAGAGTGGAGGTTTTGACTGAACGTTTTTATAATGAGTTCTCAGAAAGTCTTAGGTTTACTCTTATTTAATGCAGTCATTAATCCTCATAAACACCTTACTGCAAAAACTAACAAAAACACTGTATAAGTAGCCAACTCCAAACAGACTAGCCAAACTAATCCCCTGAAACTTCAGGAACCACAGGGAAAAATATAATTGTAATAATCTCCCCCTCCCCCAACTCTGTATGTTTGTTGCAAGGAATTCCTACAGGGATTACATCTGCAGTATAAATCCCTGATTTTAATTTCAAAACACACCAAGCCCAGACCTAACCACGCTGCCTTAAAGACACTAAGGGTGCACTGGTTGATCACTTCCTGTCTCCTTTCAGACAGGCAGCCTGGTTTGCAGACAAGGTTCCAGTCTGACTTTATCCTTTTTATTTTTATTCATTTGGAAGATTTTCATTGGCTTCCAGCTGAGTTCACGGAGCTAAGGGTAATAACACACAGTGAAAGATTTTCTTTTAAATTATTAGTAATTATATAATTAATAATAAAGGAATTAGGTTTAACATTGTTGTTATTTTCTACTTTACATATTCCCCTTGTGCTTTTTTTTTTTTAATTTTTTTTATTGTTATGTTAATCACCATATATTACATCATTAGTTTTTGATGCAGTGTTCCATGATTCATTGTTTGTTCATAACCCCTTGTGCTTTTAATACACTATCTCACGTAAGGCTTCAAAAAAAAAAAAAAAACCCTAGCCAATGATGTTTTAGCATCATTACCATCTTATAGATGGGAAAACGGAAAATCAAATAAATTACTTCGCTGAAATCTCACGGGAGTTCTCTCATCCAACTAGGAATCAGGTCTGGCACCATGACTAGGGCTTTCTCTAACTGCAACTCACTGCATCTCAAAATGAAACAGAAAACAAGATTAAGCCAAGCTAGAGCACACAGGGGAATAAGGCACTGAATCGGAAGCAGGGTCGGGGCTGAATGAACGGCAATAAACAAGGACATGACAGCTCTAAGGACAGTAAGTGAATTTGCTAGATCAGAAAGTAAGGTTTAGGGAACCTTTGGACTTTTGCCGAAGGCGAGTGAAGAGCAAGAACAGAGGACAGGATTACAAGGAAAGCAGGCACGTCGGGTGGTCGGGAACACTAGTAAGGTCTTCTGGGCAGGAGGGCACCAGCTGAGACTCCAGACACAGATGGGGAAAGGAGGAGAAAGGAGATGAGGGGAAAGGAGACGAGGGGAAAGGAGAGCAATGCTGGTGATGTCCAGGTAGAGAGGTAACAATTCAGATCTGCATCTTAGATGGGTCCTCCTGGTGACTACAGAGGAGAAGTTTGAGAGGGACAAGCCGAGAGATAGGGAGACCGCACCAATAGTTTTGAAATGACTCTGCAGCATCCGCATGAGGATGAGGCCCTGAGCTAGGGAGTACTCTGGTGGTCTGTGAGAGAGAAAAAGACACATGCTGAGAAATATTAAGACATAAAATTTGCAGCCCTTATTAGATGACTGCATGAAGAGGAGGGAAAAGAAAAAAAGATGACTCTCAGATTTCTAACAGAGAAAATAGTTGGCGCCAAGAGAACACGGGAGGTTAAACAGCTTTGAAGGAAAATAAATTCCATTTTGGTCAAGTTCATGGGTTTATCCAAGTAGATATGCTGCTTGGGAAGGCGGAAACAAGATTCTGATACTGATGGGAATAGCCAAGAAATCATTAGCACATTAAGCTGAACATTTAAGACGCATAAGTTCTCTGAGGAAGAATATGCAAAGTGACAGGGAAACAGTTACCTTTTTTTTAAGTTATTTAAATTCCAGTTAGTTAACGTACAGTGTAGTATTAGTTCAGGTGTACAATATGGTGATGCAACGCTTCCACACATCACCCAGTGCTCAATCACCACAAGTGCTCTCCTTAGTCCCCATCATCTGTTTAACCCATTCCCCCACCCACCCATCACCTCTCTCTTCCCTTTGCTCATTTGTTTTGGGGAAACAGGCACCTTTAAGAGATGGACAGAGAATCTAGAGTTTTTAAGCACTGGCCAAAGAGGTACAAGGAGGAACACGGGAAAGTTTCAAAACCTGGAAAGAATGGGAAATAGAGTTTCACAACAAGGAATGGACAACAGCACCCAAAATGCAACAGAAATACCCAGTAAAATAAGGAAGGAGAAATCAGTGGCAGGCAGGTGGTGACTGGTGACATCAGCAACAGCACTTCAGCGAAGGGGGGAAAGGAGGAAGCCTCATTACATGGGCTGAACACGACCAAAGGTGAGGAAGTGAAGACTACAAGACACGCCCACTCTGGACAATCATGCAGGAGATGGGGAGGCATCTAGACAATCCTAGAGAGGAACCTATGAGCAAAGAAGGGATACAGGCGTGTTTCACAGGCTAAGGCAAAGGTTCTCAATGTCACTCATTTGTAAAAGCTCCCCTGGTGATCCTAATGTGCAACTGTGTTAAGAACCAGTGGACTCTGGGCGCCTGGGTGGCTCAGTTGGTTAAGCGACTGCCTTCGGCTCAGGTCATGATCCCGGAGTCCCGGGATCGAGTCCCACATCGGGCTCCCTGCTCAGTAAGGGAGCCTGCTTCTCCCTCTGACCCTCCCCCCCTCTCATGTACTCTCTCTCTCTCTCATTCTCTCTCTCTCAAATAAATAAATAAATCTTTAAAAAAAAAAAAAAAAAGAACCAGTGGACTCATGGAGTACCTGGGGGGCTCATTCAGTTGAGCATCCAACTCTCGGTTTCGGCTCAGGTCATGCTGTCAGGGTTGTGAGATCAAGACCCACGTAGGGTTCCACATTTGTGCAGAGTCTGTATGAGAGTCTCTCTCTCCCTCCGCCCCTCCCCCCACTCACACTCATTCTCTCTCTCGGATAAATAAAATCTTAAAAAAAAAAAAAAAGAACTACTGGACTCAGAGGTAACAGTTTATGACGAATGGAAGAACAAAGACTCAAGAAAGAGGCTGAAGTGGAAAAAGAATCTGGAAGAGTACAGAGTCCCAAGTAGAGATGAAGATGCAAATCTAGTACAATTGGAAGGGAGATATATCAGTGTTTCTTTTTCCAAGTGGTTTTTTTTTAAGATTTTATTTATTTATTTGACAGAAAGAGACACAGTGAGAGGGAACACAAGCAGGGGGAGTGGGAGAGGGAGAAGCAGGCTTCCCGTTGAGCAGGGAGCCCGATGTGGTGCTCAATCCCAGCACCCTGAGATGATGACCTGAGTTGAAGGCAGACTCTTACCGACTGAGCCACCCAGGTGCCCCATCCAAGTGGTTATTAATGAGTAGGCCAAGAGTTCTATGAAATTTTGGTTTAAAGAAAATTACTGCATTTCATCTAATCTCAGATACTATGGTACATATTCCAATTTTAGAGTCAATAAAATACAGTATTTTTTAAGTGTTCATTTCTTTTTAAAGATTTTATTTATTTGAGAGAGAGAGAGAGTGAGCGAGAGAAAGATCAGGAGCAGGGGGAGCGGCCGGCAGAGGGAGAAGCAGACTCCCCGCTGAGCAGGGAGCCCAACGCAGGGATCAGTCCCAGGACCCCTGGATCAAGACCTGAGCCAAAGGCAGACGCTTAACCAACTGAACCACCAAGGTGCTCCGTTAAGTTTTCACTTCCGCTACCTCATCCCAATAGCATCAACACCACATGCAATTTGAGTTTCAGGTCCTAAAGACTGCTTAATGATTGAAATTTAAATATGAAATAGGACAATCAGCAACCAAAGTATAAAATTTTTCAAGATAAACTGTTAAACATCACCAGTCTCTAAGGTGATCCAGCAAAGTCCTACATAAAACCACTGCTGGCCCTAGGCTCTGTGAGTTGAGTTAACAAATCCTTTCTCAGAACCACCACCCCCAGTCCCGTGAGTATGTCAGAAGGAAAAGAGCACTCTAAAATGCCAAATTTATTATTATTTCAGGTTTTATTCTTCTCTTCCAAAGGGAAAGTTTTTTCTTTTTGTTTTTATCTTTAAAAAAAGCGGGGGAGGGGGGGACGTGGGTGGCTCAGTTGGTTAAGCGGCTGCCTTCAGCTCAGGTCATGATCCCAGGGTCCTGGGATCTTGTGATCTCTGATGCTCTTTCATATCCCCACCAGTGCAAGTAAAGACACCAGATGAAAGAAGCCTGGCTTCCCAAGTTTCCAACTTAATACAAAGCTGCCAAGGAGTACCACCCAACCAAAGACACCACACACTGAACCATTCTGTGAGTGAGAATTAAAATTTTATTATGTGAAACCGCTAAAATTTTGAGCTTGTTACAGGAGTTAGCTTGTAAACTGTAACCTGACAAACAGGTCACACCAATACACTGTATAAAAATATAAAGATAAATATTAAAACTTTTTCTCTCTCAGAAGTGGGACTAAAGATCAGGGAAGTAGATAAGGGTGCTTTTGCTTTTCACTTTATACTTCTCTGTGCTGTTTGACTTTTGTTATTGTTTTACATTGATTAAAACAGTTCATGAAAACCAGATAGCTGTTGAAATGTCAAAGGTTATCTTAAACAGACGCCACCTGTCCACAACATTACAGACTGCCTGATATCCTTGTTGCAACAGAAGAGGGGCTCCAGGACTCTTGATTTCAGCCCAGGTCATGATCTCAGCGTCATGAGACTGAGCCCCACATCAGGCTCTGCACGCATTGTGGAGTCAGCTTGAGATTCTCTCTCTCTCTCTCTCTGCCACTCCCCCGCTTGTGCACACGAGCTCACATGCTCTCTCAAATAAATAAATAAAATTTAAAAAAACAGAAGAAACAGTTATCTCATTTATAACGCCCTACATTTCAGCCTTTATTTCCCTTGAAATTTCTTCATTTTGTACATATTCGCTTAAGCAAATCTTTTATGAATTTTAAGATTCATAAAATGAAATTTTTTACATTTAGCTTTATTTTTACCTTTAATATTCTAATACTTATCTTTATGCAAAGAAGGAAAAGACATATGACTTAAAATGATAAATTCCATTTTCAATAAATAAAATATTTGAACTAGGAGAACATTCCGATTCTTCTATTTTACATGAATAGATAGTAACTTATTGAATGTTTTACTTTTTCTCTCAAAACTTGCAATAATTTTTAAAACATTCACCTTTTCATCCTTCAATGTTTTCTAAATTTCTCCAGATCATTTTTCCATCTGGATTTTTGGGAGGCAGGGAGGACAGAACACTACCAGAATGACTTCATCCTTTGTAGTGTTATAGTCCAACTATAAAAAATATAAATTATAGGACCTTTATAAAACTTTATTTTTTTTTAAGATTTTATTTATTTGCCAGAGAGAGCACAAAAGCAGAAGGGAGGGGGCAGAGGGAGAAGAAGCAGCAGGCCCCCCGCTCAGCAAGGAGCCGAATGCGGGACTCCATCCCAGGACCCTGGGATCATGACCTCAGCCAAAGGCAGACGCTTAACCAACTTAACCACCCAGGTGTCCACTTTATAAAACTTCAAACCTTTGAGGCTTCCTTGAGTGTCCTGTAACTAGCAAGTAAATTTTGGTTGATATGTTCCTTCATTTATTTTTTGTAATTAAAATGTGTAAATAAGATCCCTGCTTGACACTTCCGCATTCTCATCTCCTTATTTATTTATTTTTTTTAAGATTTTATTTATTTGAGAGAGAGAGAATGAGAGACAGAGAGCACGAGAGGGAAGAGGGTCAGAGGGAGAAGCAGACCCCCCGCTGAGCAGGGAGCCCGATGCGGGACTCGATCCCGGGACTCCAAGATCATGACCCGAGCCGAAGGCAGTCGCCTAACCAACTGAGCCACCCAGGCGCCCCTCCTTATTTATTTTAAATATACATGAGTTTATTACTAGTGAAAAGTTCTTGATTGTTCCTACTACTCCTATCTGCTTGCCTCAGAACATGAACTTTAAAAAAAAGAACAATTCTTAAATAATTGCTATTATTTTAAAAACCAAACCACACACAAAATATTACATAAATTTTTCACTGGAGTATGTAATTTGTATTTTAAAAATTTAAGTTATATTAAATATTATTATTTTAAAAGTTATATATCCACTAAATTTACATGAAATTCGCATATAAGCATTATAAAATCTGTTGAGGCACCAATATGAACAAATTACTGTGCACTACAAACAGAATGTTTTCTTTGCTCTTGTACTCTATCTTTATGTTTTTGATGTTATTTTTTTATTTTTCCCTAAGGAACCACAATTTATATTCCCTGTTTGCCCAGCTGATTTTAGCTAGGGTTGGAAGTGGCAGAAATTCCCCTATATCTCGCGAATCCCAATTCTCTTGCTATATTTCTAAATGTTTACCCTGGATGAGAATGGCCGGCTCATACATGCTCTGAAGAGAGAAAGAGATTCAGCTTTAAAGGCAAATAGCTGAGGAGCTCACACCTGATTGGCTCAAATTTGGGTGAAAGGAGGTAAGAGCATCTGTTGAGAGGAAGAGGGAAAGACTAAATATGGGGCTTGAAAAAGCTGTGTAAGTTTGGCATAGACACTATGAAAAGGAATGATAAGGGCAAGAACTGACACAAAGTAAAGCACAGAAGGTCTGTATTACAGGCTCATGAAACCACTTTTAAAAACTTCTAACTCATTCTGTAATGCTGAGTTGCAAACAAAAGCCAAATCATGTCACTGCACAGCTTAAAACTCTTTAAGGGCTCCCCACTGCTCCTAGGAACAAGTTTACTCCTTTAATGTGGTACGTAAGACCCTTAGCCCCTTATATCCCTCTGGGTTCTGCATATCAGCACTTCTACATGCTAACCATCCTGGTTGGTGAGCAGTTTTCCAAAGAGCTACTAACCTTCAGGACTTTACACATGCTGTTCCTTCTAGAGTACTCTTCTTGCCTATAGCAGGGATTTTTAGTTACCTCCTTAGGTTGAGATGGATGATATGAAGGCTAGAAATCACAAGAAGATACTAGAAAAAAAAACTGCAAGTTTATAGCTTGAAGTTACATTCTATCATATGAGTCAAACATTAAAATGTGGAGTGACCAGATAGACCGTTCAGAGATGTCTAATTGAGGCTAGTTGAACCTTGCCTGCCCTCAAGATAGTTTGACCTTAATCCAATCCACTGGAAATATTTTCTTCCCAAAAACAGTCTTCAATTCACTACAGTATCAACTAAAGGATAGGAAATAAATATCTGATTCCATGATTCTGTTAACCAAAAAAAGAACCATTTTATCATGTTTAAACTATGTTCACCATCAAAATAAATGATTATTCAATCTAAGTACTAAAAAAAAAAAATTTTTTTTTTAAGAGATTAGGGGTGCCTGGCTGGCTTAGTTGGTAGAGCATGCAACTCTTGATCTCACGGTCATGAGTTCAAGCCCCACAATGGGCCCAGAACCTACTTAAAAATAAACAAATAAAAGGTTTTTTGTTTTTTGTTTTTAAGTCTAACTTTCAAAGAAAGAAAGAAAGAGGGGGCGCCTGGGTGGCTCAGTCGTTAAGCGTCTGCCTTCGGCTCAGGTCATGATCCCAGGGTCCTGGGATCGAGTCCCACATCGGGCTCCCTGCTCAGCGGGAAGCCTACTTCTCCCTCTCCCACTCCCCCTGCTTGTGTTCCCCCTCTCGCTGTGTCTCTGTCAAATAAATAAAATCTTTAAAAAAAAAAAAGAAAGAAAGAAAGAACGGACAGACGGACAAAAGGGAGAGAGGGGGAAGGAGGGAGGGAGGGATTGAAGAAAAAAGTATTTTCCCAAAACCTCTCCCAGAGTTTTCCCAAGTCCTTAGGTGGTTTTTTTTTTTCCTTTCCATTCACATAGAGTGTCTCCTGGAAATTGTTGAAGCTGCTGAGGGAAAAGGAGTGATACTTTTAGGAGTCAATGACTGAATGGCATTTAAATCCATTTAGGGAAGGATCACCTAAAGAAAAAGTATAAATAGAAAGGAGAGGAAGGCCAAGAAGAAAGCTTAGTGTTAAAATAATAAGGAAGGCTCAGCGGACCCACTGAGATATCCAAAATGGCTTCCTACTAGAGGAGAAACAGGTGACTGACCAGCCCAATGATTCCATTCTGCCCAACTGTTATGTTTCCCTTGGTATTACTAAATTGTTATTCTGATAAATCTGCTTTGTTAATCCCAGTATACATTTTTCACAGCAAAATACCTAGCACAAATGCTAACTGGTACACTAAGGAAGACAGGCTTGCTTTTAAGTGCTAATCTGATATTAGCTAATATCCAGGTGAAATCCTCTTTTGTCATCAAAAGATCAGGAGGTCTCCAAAATCCTCCATTCCTACTACTCCAGGGCCAGACTCTAGCTGAATTTTCCAGAGTTAATAGGTGGTACTATCAACAAATAGCTTTTGTAGCAAGAGTCCTTGGACCGCTGTTCTCTCTAAAATAAATGAATAAATCTTTTTTTAAAAAAAAGGAAAAAGAAAAAAAGGGGGGTGTGAGGGCGTGCCTGGGTGGCTCAGTCGGTTAAGCCTCAGGCTCTTGATTTTTGCTCAGGTCATGATCTCATGGGTCGTGGGAATGAGGCCCATTCTGCAAGGAGTCTACTTGAAGATTCTCTCCCTCTGTGCCCCTCCCACAGATTCAGACATGCTTTCCTCTCTAAAATAAATAAATCTTCAAAAACAAAACAAAACAAAACAAAAAAAAGAGTCCTTGGACCACTGTTAAACTGTTCATTTTTTCCCAGCCCCACAAAACAGCGTTGACATTTAGCCACATCCAATCTTTCTTGGGACCAGGTACCCTTCAGTGCCGCCTATGAGAAGACTTAACCTAGAGCGACCAGGTCCTCCTTGGCCACTCACAGCCATACATCCCCTTCCAGCTACTCCATGGGGCAACCACCTATCCCAGACAGCGTAAGAGTAGAGATGGATGGGAAAAGCTTTTGTCTGGGGAGAGGCTTTGTGTAAACAGACAATCCAGCATCCTAGTTAAGAACAGAGCTGTCAGGTCAGAAAAACCAGGAATGCGGGCGCCTGGGTGGCTCAGATGGTTAAGTGGCTGCCTTTGGCTCAGGTCATGATCCCAGGGTCTTGGGATCGAGTCCCACATTGGGCTCCCTGCTCCTTGGGAGCCTGCTTCTCCCTCTGCCTCTCTCTCTCTCTCTCACCAAAATAATAAATTCCCCTCAATCTTATGTAAATAAGATTTCCATTTCCCCACATGTATAAAATAGGCATTAAGGCTTAGGTTTCAACCTAATCCAGGATGGCCTCTGGCAGTTTCTATTCAAATATAGATAATTACCCAGGCCCTAAAATTCTTCCAGTCCTACAGCTAATGACTGGAAAATCCACAAACAACCTTCACTAAAATTCCCTTCTCGCTCTTACCAAGTTGGCCTCAAAGGCAAATTTTCAACCTTGTCAAATTTTTTAAAAGGAAGTTAAGAAGGCAGCAAAATAAAACATCAGCAAAAATCTAGATTTGCTTGGACAGAGACCTATAACACATTTTTTTGTACTTCCACAAAATGGACCACTGGTTGCAGTTAAAAAGAGTAAAATCAATCTACGGAGACAGAAAGTAGATTAGTGGTGGCCTAAGGGTGGGAATGCAGAGTGACTGCAAATAGGCACAGCGCTAATGGAAATGTTCCAAAATTGGATTGTGGTGGTAGTGTCACAACTCTGTAAGTTTACTAAAAATTGAATTGTACACTTTAAATAACTGAATTTCAAGGTAATTTGTACGGCAATTATTTATTGCAAATTATATCTCAGTAAAGCTGTTTTTTTTATTTTTTCAAGATTTTATTTTTTTATTTGGGGGGGGGAGAAGCAGGGGGGGAGAGGGAGAAGGAGAAGCAAACTCCCTGCTGAGCAGGGAGCCAGCCGTGGGGCTGGCTCCCAGAGTCCTAGGATCATGCATGACCTGAACCAAAGGCAGAGGCTTAACCAACTGAGCCACGCAGGTGCCCCAGTTTTTTTTTGTTTTGTTTTGTTTTAATTAATAAAGCCGTTTTTTTTTAAAGAAAGATTTATCCATCTGTGTTAGATGAGGAAAAACACCCAAGAAGAAGATACATGTTAGATAAAACAATCAAAGTGCAGAATAATGTGTATGACATGTTCCCATTTGCATTTTTAAATGGTTATACATTTACCATTACCTACACTTCTTAAAGGACATCCAAGGAGCTTGATCATAACAGGTGTCTCTAGGAAATGAGTCAAGGGAAGAAATTTGATTTTTTTTTCTTTTCAAGAAATTTGATTTTAACTGCATTCCCTTTTGTATTGTTCGAATTCTTTTGCCTTGAGCATATGAAAATAAGTTAGTTAGGAGTCCTCAGAAGGAGGACCCTCACAGTGTTAATTACGGTGCTAGTTACTACTGTCTTTTGAGGAAGGGGCTAGCACTGTCCTTCAGAACTTAAGTATTTCTCAGAAGACAATGTTAAAAAGGTGACGGTCTTCAACAGTAAGATACCTAAAGTGACAGAAACCTACTCTGAAACCTCAATGCACAAACCCAACAGGAAGATAATTTGGATGACTTTAAGGAGCAAAATGTGGTTTCTAAAGTTTTAGTAGTCAGCTTCTGCAGGTGCTGGAACAAAATGGAGTGGTTTCTGCTTCGCAATTATACATCTGAAAAGATATTCAATACATTCTGACCAAACATAAGACCAGATGCATCTACAAAATCGAAAATATACTCAACAAAATTTATTAAAAGTAAAAAGAATACACAAGTGAAAAAACTAGAAACGAACCCAAAAGGCCACTGAACACCATACTCCCCAAGTTTGTAACCAGATCTCCGGGAGCTGCCCAGATCCTGGCCTGGCTTCTGCCTTCTTGCCTCACCTCATTTCTTGGCTTTTGTTCGTCTGGGTACCTGATCGAGCTCTTCACCTTGCTACTCAAGGACACAGACACTCCGAAAATTAAGAATCTGTGGCTCCCTGAATCCCCCTCTACCCCACTTTCCCAAAATGCAGCCATCCTCTGGCCTTAAGCCCACTCCGTCATCACAGGGCTTCCTGATTCCGAAGGCCAAGGTCACCAGAATTTGGGCCACAAAATACTAGCATTCCCAACTTCACACCCAAGACACATCTAACTTGCATCCAAGATTACTTGTGGCCCCTCCCACCCAGAGCCTCACTTGCTTACGGAGCATCTTCTTCTTCCTCCCTCCAGAGACATGCCTAACAAACAACCACCAGCAGGGCCAATCTTGCCACAAGCCCCCCAACTACCAACCAAATCCCCCGCTCTGCCCCTCTCTGCAGAGCTCGCCCCCCTGGAGTTTTACCCCCACCACTGCAGCCCCTGTCTCTATCCCCATCTCATGGTGCTACTTGGATGATCTCAACTACACTATTCAACATTCAGTCACCTATATGTACACATCTGCTATGTCCGGGACACTGGCAGGGAGGGAGGAAATGATGGGAGTTTTTGTAGACAACATTTAAGGACAGTGTTTTGTTTTTTAATAGCAGCTTCACTCACACAAAATTCGCATACAATAAAAACCACACTTTTTAACATTTTTCATATACTCACAGTTGTGAAACCATCACTACCATTTAATTTTAGAACTTTTCATTGCCCCCAAAGAAGTCCCATACCTATTAGCATCTAGAGTAGTGTTTTTGTGGAAAAAAAAAATTTTTTTTTGTTTCAGACTTGCAAACTTTCAGAACGTTTAAAATGATAAGGCGCTCATGTTATCCAAACACTGTACAGTATGTGATCTAGATTAATATAGTTAATAATTACCCACTGTTGGGGCCATGCAGCATAAAGGACAGAGGTAAAGTTTTCCCCTGGGGAAAAAACTCAGCACAACTATTAAAATAACAAGCAACAATAAAGAGCAGTTTGTATCTGGAAAGCGCCTCATGGCTTTTAAATGTACTCAAATACAATGGCTTTTTTCTAAGTTTCTAGATAGGCATACAGAGCATTTACAAGGAGGCTGAAGTTCAGAACACGTGCCTGACCCACACGGTCACCTAGGCGGGTCCCCCAGCCCAGCTCTTCTGACCCTCCATCTTTTTCCTGGACACACACTTTCTCACTATTCCGTCACGGGAGAAGTGCACAAGCAGCTCGATGAGAAGGCTGTGTGTTACCATTAAGCAATTCCAATTTCATATCTGAATGGAAAATGAAAAGAAAAGAAGCTATTTATGCTCTCCACACAACAAAACATGCCTTTGTTTTACGCGAAGGCCCTGGAGATTGTCAGCACTGGTCCAGCTGCGACACACAGACACTGGGTCAACAGCCTGTGTAAATGTTCTTTGTTTAGTGGAGAGAACGTGAGCCCTCTCCAAACCCAAATCCTAGGTTCTCCTGAGGTCACCCTCAGAGTCGGTAATGGAATCTGACTGACAAGAAGTACCTGTGCCTCGCTCAACGGTTGCGAAGACAGGTTAGAGTTAGAAAATTTTAATTAAAATGAGGTAAAATTCTAATTACTTAACAGTTGTCTCCAGAATAACATCGTTTCTTATTCACCAAGCGCTTATTATAGCCTGAACCGTTGGGAACACCCAGCTCCACCTTGTTAACCAGAGAAAACAGCTCGCTTTTTCCAGGAACATTAACTCTTTTTTTCAGACGATAAGGCAGTATTTAGTGGGTTTACTCATTAGTCACTAAGCCTTTAATGGCCTTGAAGAGATTAACGAATTCTGAAAAGTAATCTATTGTGGGTAACAATGGCGAAGGTTTCCCTATGGCTACAGAAAACCACCACAATGCAGGACATAGAACATAGATGCTCAGTTTTAGATACCCCCCCCACACACGCACACACAATTCCCCACAGGTACTCTATTTTTATATGCACTGGTTACATACGGCAACAAATTTTATACAACATAAATAAAATGGTTAGTGCACCACACTCGAAGAAATTAAACATTTCTATCATCCCCCATTTTTCCTCAAAAATAGAAAAAAGTTGGAGGGGTCAACACTATCAAACCAACTAGTGAAATTACCTCAAGTTTAACCTTAAAATCCAGTATTCACTACAGGTTCTCTCATCCTGGCAGGAAGAATAAACCAATAAAGAGATTAACAGCAGTCCACAGCATTATAAGGCACAGATGAACCATACCACCTCACCTCAACCTGAGCAACACCTGGACCATTTCCTTCAAACACAAACCCCACCTCTCCAAGAAATCTGACTCTGCTTCCCCCTAGCAATAACCTCTGAACTCTCATATATATAACTCATACCTCTGTATGCATTTTGCCTTCCACCTGGGATCATACTCACATACAAAATATAACTCTCCTACTAGACTAAGCTGTTTGAAGGTTAATTCCACATCACATTCAATCTCATGGAATTCATACCACATCAACATCAACTTCACCTCCCAGGTATGACTCCTCATTGCCTAAGTTCCAGGCACAGAGGCTCTGCAACTTTTCACACCAGGTCGTCTCTATGGTGATCTCCAAGATGGCTTCATTGACTGCTGGAAGTCACACACCTGTACCTGGGACAATCTGTACGACCAATAAAATACAGCTCTTGGGTTCTCCTTCTGTAGGATCGATGAAAATTAGGTCATTGGCAGCCTTATGGAAAGGCCCATGGAGGAAGAAATTGATACCTCCTGCCAAAGACTACCCAAGTCAAGCTTTGAGATGACCAAAGCTCCAGCCAACAGCTTTACTGCAAACTCATGAGAGACCCTGAGCCAGAACTATGTAGCTAGCCAGTCTCAGATTCCTGACCTTCAGAAACTGTGTAAGGTAACAAATGTTTGGTTTTCTTTTTTTAAGCTACTAAGTTTTAGGATAATATGTTAGGCAACAAAAAAAATACATATGAATTTGTTACCATATGTAAGGCAATCTCCATACCACCTTTATCTAGAATATTCTTTCCTAAGCCGACCTATCAAAATTCTAAAGGTTGAGATCCAGTGGGGCTTATCTTTTGTGAAAATGCTTTGGATTCTCCCTCACCAGAATTACTTACTCCTTACCCTTAATTCAAATTGTGTGAGTCACTTTCACAATGAGGTCAGTCTGTCTTATGGTGCCGTGAAGGCTCACAGGCCTGCATCCCAGACAAGCCATTAGCTCCCCAAGGCACAGATTAGGTCTCCATCTTCTCATTAACACCAGTCTGGCCTAGTCAAATCAAGGATTCTCAGCCATCCCACATCAGCGTACAGAAAAAACTAGGGAGTGATATTAATGGACATTAGTTAGGGTTGGGCTGATGCCCAGTAATAAAGACTTGATTAACTGTGGAGAGGCCTGCTGTAGTCAGGGACCGCATTTGGAAAACGGGGAGAGTCAGAAAAAGAGGAAAAAAGAAAAAAAACAAGAAACAGACTGGTCCCGGGCAGAACTCAACTTGTCCTACCTTTCCCTACCCCTACACTTTCTCTTATAACCCCACCAGAAGAGAATGGAGAAGGAGGAATAATTGACGGAAACATGCGTTCACGCATTCACAGAGGAAGTGAGAAAAGCAGGTGGTTCAGGAGTCAACAGAACACCACCCCCAAGTCAGCTGCAATGACTTCCAGCAGCTGATGGCAGTGGTCACAGAGCATGAACTGATCTGGGTTGCATCTTGATTCCACATTTAGGAACCATAAGACCAAGGAAGGAAGCATCCACTTCTTGGGCCTTCACATTTCCCACCTGTAAATTACTATAACTCACTAAGGCAGCTTTTGAAAGGACTAAATGAGACAATCTACAAGTTCATGTGAAACATCTAGAAGGCTGCTTCTTATCTCATTCCTTTCTCTTCCCCTCACCGGAGCCAGCCTTCAGGAGCTGTGCCCCAAAGAGGAGGGTCTAAACCCTAACACGAGGACCCAAAGTCAAGTCATCTCTCTCTTCCTTTGTTGCTATAATTCCCAAAAGAGGCTCTAGGTGGGGCACCTGGGTAGCGCAGTCAGTTAAGCAACCAACCTCTTGGTTTCAGCTCAGGTCATGATCTCAGGATCCTGGGATCCAGCCCCATATCAGGATCCACACTCAAGAGGGGAATCTGCCTAAGGATTCCACCCATCCCCCCACCAGCTCCATCTGCCCCTCCCCCCACTCACACTCTCTCTCTAAAATAAATAAATCTTAAAAAAAAAAAAAAAGAGGCTCTAGCGTTGGAAAAACAACCTTCAAATTCACTTATATACCATATACAGCTCCAATTTAAAAGTCCGGTTACTTTGGGGGCTCCTGGGTGGCTCAGTTGGTTAAGTGTCTGCCTTCAGCTCAGGTCATGATCTCAGGGTCCTAGGACTGAGCCCCACATCGGGCTCCCTGCTCAGCAGGGAGTCTGCTTCTCCCTCTGCCTCTTTCCCCTGGCTTGTTCTCTCAAATAAATAAATAAAATCTTAAAAAAAAAAAAAGGTTTGGTTATTTTGGAACACACATTTTCCCTTTGAACTCATTAAAACTTAGCAAGAGGCCACCCATAAGCACAGTCCAAGCTAATTCTTTTTTTCAGCTTCATAGTTAGCACTGTCTGCCATATTAAAAACAACCAATGATCAATCAACCAAAAATTATCATTTCTAGAATTTACAGGTATCACAAAAACCTACTCCAGGGACTAAGAGTATATAAAGATTAATAAACCTACTAAGGATTGGATAGTTCCACTTTCAACACGAAGGACACATGTTAAATGTTTATTAAGATTCTAATACATTCCACCGTATTAAGCACGAGAGCAGATAAAAAACAAAACATTTTTCAAAAAAATGTTATTTATGCTCCCATAACATTCATGAAACATACATATTAAATTTTTAAACAATCATAAAAGTCAGTTTATTTGTAGACTACTCTGTAAGGTGAATTCCATGGAAAAGACTCCAATATTTTAAGTTATACATAACAAATTCTGTAATTAGCTTTAAAGAAACAAGTTCGAGGAACGGTCAGAACCAACCAGGCCATTTATGCTTCTTCAAATGAAAATAATCCTTGTCAGGCAAATGTTTTGTGTAATATTTTGTCCTTTCCTCTATTATGAAGACTATCATAACAATACAAATAATTAGTAACTAAATTACATCTTAATTTTGCCAACATACAAGGCTAAGATTCTGCAACATGGAAACCAAATTCCAAGTAAAATAAGGAAAACTGTAGACTTTTTACAATATGGAAGACCATAAAGAAACTGATCAATACTCACCAGAACCAACAGGGCTCTTCAAGCTCACTGAGGTTCAATGACCTTCCACTCCTGCTCCCCTTCCTGAAAGGCCTGCGGTGTCTTTTGTCACACACCTGAGACCAGCACCAGCTTTTCCATAGCAACTGCAGCAAGCCCTTTAGCACTAGGAAAAGCCTCAGATGCCTCCCCTTATATTAAATATTTATTAGGTTTCAGGATAGTGGTCTTGGGGGGAAGTTTATGGGATGCACACATGGTTTAGAGCCTATTGCCCTTTCTTCAAAATACCTTTTCTATCAGGTTCACTGAAATAAACCCAGAAGTGGTTCCTTGAGGCTGTGGGGACTGCCTTCCACATGGTGTTCAGTGCCCATTTCAATCAAACCGAAGGGTTTTCAATTTTTTTAGGTCATCTCAATCCCTTCAGCATCTCATCCAATAAGTCGTAACAGAAAAAAAAAAAATCTAATAAAGCACTGCATCTGTTTAAAACCTAATAAGCCCCTTAGATCTCGGTTGTTTGGAAAGAATTAAAACTGTAATGACTTACTCTGTGGGTTACTTTTGAATTTGTTTCCACACATCACATGAGGTTCCAAATGCACAAGTGTCTCGGGCTCTGGTGAAGTTCTCCTAGAGGAGGAGGAGGAGGAGGTTCTCTATTTGGGGGGAGCCCTGCTGTTAAAATCAGCACAAATGTTGTTATCATTTATTGGGTATTTTCACATCCCAAAGCAGAAAAGCACAAAAGTAAGTAATAGATACTCGGGTGTCCTCACAACAGACTTTCTTGGCTTTAAAAGGAGATGCTCCCAAGAAGCTCAGAGATACAACAGCAACCTTATTTAAGCAGAGCTTGTAGCCAAAAGTGACTGATCTAAGTAGCTTTGGACGTCAAGTGATCTCTGAGCACACATGGCAGTTGTCATCACACACATCTGAACACGTTTTCAATACAAAGCAGTTTGCACGGTATGGATGAAGCAGGACTCTCCGGGAGCTGCTGAAACGCAAGAACTCCTTCCTCTGCTTCTTTTTATCTAGAACCTCACTCAATGCCTGGCACCCAGCACGTGCTCAAAGACTGGGGACAAGGGACCAAGGATCCTAAGAATTTTCCTCCTTCGGGAGAGCTGCACAGTAGAGGACCACCCCCACGTCCACCAGTCACTTTGGGGAGCACCATTAGCAGCATGGGAAACTAGGAAAACCTCACAGACACATCACATTTTTTTACTCAAGGAATGGCAGGTTCCTCTATATATATGCTAGGACCACTCCAGACTAATCAATATTTTCACTTGCCAGAGACAGAGGAGAAAAAAAAATTTTTTTTTGAAACTGAACTTAAAAGTAATGCCCTTTACTCTCACATTATGTCCTTCCTGATTTGAGAGGGGGTAGAGGGGTGTTAAAAATCGCACACTTATAAAAAAGATGGTGGGGCTTTATGTTGGTTGAATTTAATGATTTGGCAAAACAAGGAACTGACAACCCAGCGTGAGTTCCCCACCCCTAATTTTAATTTTACCCATCTACGAAATCAAATGTATTAGCAATGGTAGTGCTGAGACGTAACACCCACTTACCCTGCCACCACCTAACTATGACTGCAGCCCCACCCATACCTGCCAGACTCACGCAACACATATCACTGCCCAGAGCAAAACAGGAAAAGAGGAATAACTGGTTTAGAAAGTGGAGGACACAAGAAATGCTACATTTGGTTATCAATATGTAGAGTCTGACAGGAGGGAAGAACATCCAGAATGGAGAAGTCTAACAACGACTTCACATAAAAAGACACATTTGGACTTATATCCTCTAGAAACTTGAAGTAAGTGAGCCATTGTTACTGAGGGCAATTCTTACCCATCGAGTGTACTGAGAGCGGAAAAAACAGTTGAGTATCAGTTTTAGGAAGTCTACAAAAAATGAAAAAAGATTGGCCAGCAGCCCAAAGCCCATCTCAGGCTGAATTTCCAAAGAGCCCAATCAGCACATTTTTACAATTTTCCTAGCAACTCTGGTTTAGGCCCAGCTTAGGAGGATAATAAAACAAATTACTCAGGGCTAGGTGTTAATGTGGTGAACATCATAAAGAGTCAGGGTGACATCATCAATCAGAACAAAAATAAAATAAAATATATACATGCTCAGCAATTTCACTTCTCCATATTACCCTAGGCCAACATGCTTGCCTAAAGGAGGAATAAACAAAGATATTCAGTGCAGCATTTATTTATAACAGTTTTAAAAAAATACTGTAAAGAACCAAAATGCCCATTAACAGAAGTGAAATTAAAGCATATTTATACTCTGAAACACTACGCAGCAGTTAAAAAAAAATGAAATGATCACAGGGTGCCTGGGTAGCTCAGTCAGTTAAGCGTCCAACTCTTGACTTCAGCTCAGGTCATGATCTCAGGATCAAGGGATTGAGCCCCACACGGGGTTCTGCACTGAGCTGAGCATGGAACCTGCTTAAGATTCTCTCTCTCCCTCACCCTCTGCCCCATCCTCCCAACACTCTCTTAAAAAAATTAAAAAAAAAATCACTATTTGAAAGCTCTCCATAAGACAGCCAGATGAAAAATGTAGAAGTGCACATAGTATGAGAGTATTTGCCTTTTTGAAAGTCACACATAGGCAAAAATCCATTCTAGGAGCGCTCCCAACGTGTGGTCCCAGAACCAGAGCGTTGACATCACCTGGCAACTTGCTAAAATGCAAATTCTCAGGCCCCACCCAGAGCACTGAATCAGCAATCTGAGTAAAGCAGTATGTTTGAACAAGCCCTTGGATGCAAGCAAAAGCTTGGGAACTGCTGGTCTACACAGACCTGTATTCAGGTCCCCAAGAAAAGGACAGCGCTCTCACCAACTGAGGTCTCTGAGCAAATATCTTCATCTATATTCTCTCACTCTCCTCCCTGCCTTTTTTTGACAAGGAGAGTGTGTATTCATGCACCGCTCTCATAAATTAAAAGTAACTTTGTTTAGATACTACAGATACTAGGAAGGGATTTGAGGAGTGGTTAACCATACAATTACGGTAGAGGAAAAGCTGATGGAATAGGAGAATGGAGGTCCCCTGTGAGCTACTGAAATGTTGGAGGTCACAAAAACCATGAAAAACAAGCCAAGTAGGAATTTTACTTCAGAACTCTCACTAGTGTCTCAGTGAGTCGGGCTGATCTCAGAGTGTGCACAACAGTCAACTCTAGTACGCTGGACAGCCACCTACCAAAGAATAAAAAAAGAATAATGCAGACATTGTTTTGGAAAAGCTAAAGTGTCACAAAGTCTTTTATTTTCCTGTTTTGTTGATTCCTTAGCCCTACATGCTTGCAGGGGCCAATGCTGCTCCCTGCCCACACTGTCATCTTATATTTGCTGGGGCTGTTTGCCTAGACAGCAGGGAAAAGGAGACAGAAAAGAGGGCTTTGAAATCTAAGTAACAAATGTTAGGGACAAATGATAGTAGCCACTATCCCTCGAAGCCTTGACATCTCCTTTCCAGGTTGTGGGGCCTAGAAATGCATAAACTCTCTCTCTCTCTCTCTCTCTCTCTCTCTCACACACACACACACACACACACACACACACACCTGTATTTTATTTCTCATTAACTTCACAGAAGTAAAATCAACCATTACTGCCAATATTTATGAACATAAACGCACAACTGTAGTCTGGAATCCACTTTAAAATAAGGTAACAGAAACCTGTAACATGAAAATAGGATTAGCTATACTTAATTTTCAGCTGAGAGATGACAGTAAGAGATAACCTTTTAATCTCCCTATTATTGCTACAAGTCATGTTCCAAACTAGGAATAAAAATATGTGGTATTTTATAAAGAATTATGAATTTTCCACTTCTAAATTTTTTAAGCGAACATAGCTGATCTGATGTCAAAAATGCAGGCATCACCCTTGACACATATTCTACAACAGCTTAAAAAGCCAACATCTAAAACAGCCTAGATATTCTTAACTTTGCGATAAGAGATCAAGTAGAAGTTTCACTCTCTATAACAAGTACTCTTCAGTTTCACCGAAGAGAAAAAGCAAAATAAGAGTACATTCTCACTCCTGGGTTTTGGGAACATCAGCTTCTTCAGTTTCAAGCTTTATTCTCTTGGATATTGCGAGGTCATCAGAACCCACTTGTTCTTTGACACAAGCAAAACCCCATGCTCAAAGTGACTGCAGGCCTACAAAGAAACAGCTGTGTACCATTCAATTATCTGGGCCATGCTTCTCCATGGTACAGAGAAAAATCATCTCTTTTTAGCCTGAAAGCAAGCACAGTTTTCCTTCTCATCTCCCACCATTCAGCCAATTTTTCTTCCTTTAACAAGACCAAATTTTTGGTTACATCCATTTAAGAAGCTTGTGTCCTTTACCTAGAGAAGATGAAACAAAAAGTTATAGCCTCATATAACAGAAATACCCAATTTTTTAAAAAGAAAAGATTTAACACTACATCAAAAGTAATAAAGAAAAATATGATTTACCTCTAAAGAGAACAGATTTAACACTTGAGAAAAAGACCATAGTGTAAGGTGTAAGTTATAAGAAGAGATCATTTTGTAACACGCCCCCACTGTAACAGATCTATTCCTAAATGAGTTAGGAAGCCAGTTAAAAGCAAGACGGGGTAGAATGGGCTTCGAGGCCTGAGCATTTACCGATAAGCAGCCTGCAATATAAACAAGAGCCCTGCACCTCTCTGTTACTTCGACAGAAGAATGCTGCAACCCTGGGAAGCCTCTACCTTCCTGCGGCACCTTCTAGAACAGACATTCCTGAATACTCAGGAACCTGCCTCTACCTCCCCCACAGTTGCACACCTCAGAAGCAGGTCAATCCTGAACATGTTTTTCCTTCCCCACTCCCCGCTCCAGCTCCATCCGGAGATGAGGGGCCAGCCTTGATCTTCGGGGGGCTGGGGGGCTGGGGGGCGGGAGAACCAGGCCAGCCTGCAACAGTGACTGACAGAATCACGCGGGCAGAAGCCAACCGCCCCTGGGCTGCCTTGAAGCCACCGAAGGCAGCTGCAGCTCTGGGTCGAGGTCCGAAATGCTCCCTTCCTCAACACTCCCTTCCTCAACACCCACCCCGCCATCCCAACACCAACTGCATTTAATATCCAAAACTGTGACTGGCAAATCCAGCTTTAAAGAAGATCTCTTCTGTGAAAGAAGTCAGGCACAAGCAGGTCTCGGGTTCCCTTTGAACAGAGGAAAGTTGATATCCTGAAGGCCTGCCAAAGAAAGCAGCCTGTGTTTCAAGTCCATGCTTGTGATTAAGAACCTGAATAGTGACTGGACAGGGTGTGTGCAGGGGAGGGGGGGGAGGGCCAGCGGACAAATGTTAGTGAATACAGGAAATGAGATCTGTACTTGGGTTTTTACTTTCATTAAAATGTGCTTATGTTTCCCGTAGTATATGTGTCCCTTAATTAACAGGTATTTTCAAAGAAAGGACGATGCTGAGACACAAACAAATCAATGTGGGAGAAGGGCGCTGAAGAAGACAGGGGTCGCTAGGCCTTTTTACTCAAAAGAAATGTTTTACTGTTTTGCTTTTACACATTTTCGCCCACCAAGATGATGTTTAACTTACGGGGGAAAAAATGGTGAAGAATTACTGCAAAGCACGGGAAAAGACCAAACACACTAAGTACGGCTGCTTGAACCTCGAGATGCCAGGTCACAGAAGGAAGTGAATGACAGCCGTAGCTGCTTCCCAATAAGCCCCAGGGGGGGCTGCCCACTGGCTTCTGCTGGAAGGGAAGAACTAACTCCTCAAAAGGTGTTCCAGTTTCCCCCGGCAGGCCAGACAGGGGTGAGGGGAATGCTTCATTTTCAGCACCTCCCCATCCCAGCATGGCGTTCTCCCCAAAACAGCAATCGCAAGACTGTAACTACAGACCCAAAGGCTCTGCTGGACTGGCATCCAAACACTTCACTCATCCGTGGTGAGCACAAAGATTCGCAGGCAAAATTCCGTACATTGGAGACTTGGTATTATTAAATAAATCTGCATTTTATTTTTTTTAAAGATTTTCTTTTTTTTTTTTTAAGATTTTATTTATTTATTTGAGAGAAAGAACGAGAGAGAGAGAGCACATGAGAGGGGGTATGGTCAGAGGGAGAAGCAGACTCCCTGCCGAGCAGGGAGCCCGATGCGGGACTCGATCCCGGGACTCCAGGATCATGACCTGAGCCGAAGGCAGTCGCTTAACCAACTGAGCCACCCAGGCGCCCAAATAAATCTGCATTTTAAATCCATTTAAGATAAGGTCTCTCCGGGCGCCTGGGTGGCTCAGTGAGTTAGGCGTCCGACTCTTGGTTTCGGGTCAGGTCATGGTCTCAGGGTCCTGGGATGGAGGCCTGGATCAGGCTCCCTGCTCAGCAGGGAGTCTGCTTGAGATGCTCTCTCCCCTTCTCCCCTCCTGGGAATGCACACACTCTCTCTCAAAGTAAATAAATTAAAGTAAAATAAAATAAAATAAGGTTTCTCCACATGACTGAGAGGCAGTGAAATATTGTAAACTATAGGATATTGGGTAGTTCTTTAAGCCCCCCACACTTCACACTCCCTCACTGGTAAGATGGGAAAGGAAGAGTACATCTGAGCAGAGCTGAAGGGAGGCTCAAATAAGGCATTTGCTGCCCTAACTTGCTTGGCTGGGGCCAGGACCAGGGGTGCACTGAACAGACCGTGAGCATCATTGCCAAGTAAAATTCCTCCTTCCCACTCAATACAGGTTGAAAAGAACTAGGAATTTCAAATTCTTCCAAAGCTAAAAGGCCCAAACCATCCCCATCTCACCTTCTGCATCCTTCTAATCACCTCTCCGACCTCTAAAGAAAAGTGCAGAACTACCACATTCTCTGTGGCAGGGTGCACCGTGAAGGGCCCAGTAACATTTTTCTTTTGTTCAGCATAGAAAATACAGATGTGAGGTAGTGGTATTAATGAGAAAATGAACACACATTAAAAACTCCCCAATGCGGGGCGCCTGGGTGGCTCAGGCATTAAGCGTCTGCCTTTGGCTCAGGTCATGATCCCAGGGTCCTGGAATTGAGCCCTGCATCGGGCTCCCTGCTCAGTGGGGAGTCTGCTTCTCCCTCTCCCACTCCCTCTGCTTGTGTTCTCTCTCTCTGTCAAATAAATAAATAAATTAAAAAAAAAACTCCCCAATGGGGCACCTGGGGGGCTCAGTCAATTAAGTATCCCGGCTCCTGATCTCAGCTCAGGTCTTGATCTCAGGGTCACAAGTTCAAGTCCCACAACGGGCTCCACGCTCGGTATGGAGCCTACTTAAAATATTCCCCAAAACTGCCTTTTATTGCCAAAAGTAAAAGGGTAACTGGGTGAATAGGCCCCGAGGTCAAGAGAAGAAGGAGTTCTCAGAGTGCCTGGGGGCTCCTGTTACAGTGCCACGTGGGCAAATGTGGGTGAAAGCCCCCGGAGCCTAGATGGGAGGGGCCACCCACCCCACAGCCTCTTCCTCAGCTCAGGGAGCTGGAGCACTTGCTGGTGGCCAACATGTCCCGTGTTTGGTGGCCAGTCCAAGGTGGAAGTGACAATGTGACAAATGTCCATACCCTGGAATGGCACAGGATTAGAACCGCAAATGAACAACCACTTCCCTCAATTCCTTTAATTGATAAAGAAAAATCAAAAGTTCCTCTTCATCTTCCAGTAAATTTTAAAAATTATGCAGCCTCTAAGTGTTTCTGCTTTGCCGAGCATCCATACAGAGACCCAAAGAGTTAAAAAGTATGAGTTTTGAAAATTCTCAATTAATGATTTGAAATTTTTTCTAAGCTTTGAATCATTACACACATGCCAAAAAGAAAGACTTAAGTTAACGTCACAAAAGCAATGAAATTAATAATAAATGAACAAACTAGGAAATCTGTTTCTCAGGGGTTTTTTTATTTCCACAGGAAAAAAGTTAACACTAATAGGAAACATAAAATATCTTGAATAAATCCCTTAAGTAAAAGCAAAAGCAAAAGAAAAAGAACAACAAAATTCTTGAGTTCCATTTTATGGCCCCAAATGGGGAAAGATAAAAAGAGAAGACAAAAATGGAAATTCAGTGGAGAAGAAAGACAGGAAAAGAGAGAAAAAGCTAAAGGACGGGGGAAGAGCAAAGCTGCATGACAGACCCACGGAAAAATGCAGCACACCAAGAGAAAACGGAAAGGCACTGAAAGATGTGTGATTTGAGGTTTACGCTTCACTTTGGATTTTAGGGAATTATCAAAGTTATCTAGTACACTTTGAAAAGTTGGTTGTTTCAGCAGAGTTCACTGCTTTTCCAAACTTAGCAGCTACAGTTGCCATTATAAATAGAATAATCAGACTAGGAAAACATCATCAGACCAACGGCAGTGACCACAGCCCCAGCCAGAGGCAAACCAGCAAAATAGCAAGACTCCCAGGGCTGGAGTCCCTTCTGGAGGTTAAAAAGAGGAAGTTTGAGAATGGATTATAATTTGCGGAAAAATAAAAGCCCCTAAACCAAGAGAAATCTGTCATGTTATCTTTACTATTAGTCCAAATTTTCATTTAATCCCTGAAGCAATGAGCAATCCATTTAAAAATCACTGGAAGAACCGACTGAAAGGTATGGTTTCCCTTCCAACAATGACCCGAGAGAAATAGCTGATGAATTCCAGTTTGGGACCTGCCACTCTGGACTGAAAATCATTTCTTAAGAGAACCTGGGTGAGAATATTTGACAAATCCAGACACACCGCACACATGAATCCCATAGCCGAGACACTCCATGACAAAAGTGAGCACTCACAACTTCAGATTTGCCCTGAGAAATCACCAGTTTAAAAAAAATCATCATCATCATCACAGCTTCACTAGGATTTGGCTCAAATGTCACCTCTAGGCAAAATTGCTTCTCTGGCTCTCAAACCATCCAGAGAATATATAATACCACACTTTCATTTTGCAAATATTTAATAAGTACTTCTTCTCTGCAAGGCTGTTACCATTAAAGTGAATTATCGCTCACAGACTTGAGCTCCTTGAAGGTCACTCTAGGATATGACTATTAAAATACACTTTGCATTAAAAGCATCTTAACTAAAACCAGTGACATACAGAGTAACAGCTAAGCCAGTTACTCTCCCCAGCCTCTGGTTTCTTCCCTCATTTTACAAATGCGCGCAAAGGTCAAGCTACCACCCTCTCTGCACTCAAAAACAAAAACCAACACTCAATACAGGCAAGCAAAGCCCATCCCACCCCAACCCACAGAGCCTGAATCTCTCAGCATTACCTACCATGGGTACTCAAGCACAGGCCAATATCTACTCTTTCCACCCAATCCATTTGGCCTCTCCACAGCCCTTGAAAGTTGAACTCCCCGTGGCTTAACTTGCACCTTCCTGTCCCGGCCCTGAAATGTTCACGTCCAAGTTCGCTCTCCTTTTACTCCACTTTTTTTCCCTGCGCCATCTCAGCAACTTAATAGCTTCCAGTATCACATGCCTCCCAAACCTCGATATCCTGCCCCACCCCTCCTCTTAGGGATCCGTATTTCACTCCCAAACCTACCCACATAAATGTTCCAGGAGACCTGGGTAGTGGTTTTAAAACCCATGTACACAGTCATGGGCACTCTTCCCACCAAAAGTGGAGTCTCACCTCCCTCTCCTTGAATATGGGTTGGCCTTCGAGGCACATTTCTAACAGAACGAGGAGGAGGTGATGCCCAAGGCTAAGTCATAAAAAGCCACACAGCTTCCGCCTGCCTCTCTCTTAGGAGTCACAGCTTGGGAGCCCTTAGACAACAGGTAAGAAGGCAGGGTCTACAGCACAGCCTGCGGCAAAAAGCAATACTCCACATAGGCAAGCAAATAATGATCATCAAACAGGGTTTCTTTTTCTGCAGACCATGCAGACAGAGACAGGTGCCGAGGAGCCCCAACTGCTTGGGTCTCCCCAGTACAACTGCCCCCTCATGGGAGTGAGTAAACCTTAAGATGATCCCCACCTCATACTTCAAGCCACCCTGGCTGAGGGTGAGCAGAGACAAGCCGTCCCCACCAAGCCCTGCCCAAATGACAGATCTATGACCATAATAAAGGCTGTTATTTTAAACCACTAGGTTGTTTTTTTTTTTTTAAGATTTTATTATTTTTGCTAGAGAGCAAGAGAGAGAGAGAGAAAGAGAGAGAAAAGGAGTACACGAGCGGGGGGGGGGTAGAGGGAGAAGCAGGCCTCCCGCTGAGCAGGGAGTCCGATGCAGGGCTCGATCCCAGAACCCCGGGATCATGACTTGAGCCAAAAGCAGATGTTCAACCGACTGAGCCACCCAGGCACCCCTAAACCACTAGGTTTTAACATGATTTGTTATGCAGCTCTGGACAACTGGAAAGACCTCAAATGTGACATACCCCAAACTAAATTCATTATCTCCCTCCCTCATCTGTTCTTCTTTCTAGATTTTCTATCCCTTTTCCATGCAATCTGAAAGTCCTTCTCTACTCTTCTCTACCCTCAGATCGCCCCCACCCCTGACATCTGACACACTGTAACCCAGTAGTCTCTCAGGAATCCAGCACCCCACCTCTGGTGTGAAAATTAATAAAGGGAAACCTCACTAAAATGGGGTTGGGAGGGTGGGCAAGGGGAGCTCTCTTGCCCTACCACTCTCGTAGTTAATTGCAGACCCAACAAGAAGAGACAGGACCTTGCACACAGATACTACTTTACTATCCCAGCAAAAAGAAGGAAGGTTTCTTCCTGCCCCAACAGCCCAGCCAATGAGGGACAGTCCCAGCTCAGCCAATGAAAAGCCACTATAACTTAGAACTCCCAGTTTAGGGGCACATAGGTGGCTCAGTCCGTTGAGCATCGGACTCTTGGCTTCAGCTCAGGTCATGATCTCAGGGCGGTGGGATGGAGCCCAGTACAGGACTCCGTGCTCAGGGCAGAGTCTGTTTGAGATTCTTTCCCCTCCCTCTCCCTCTGCTTTTCCCCCCTGCTCCTGCACCCGCTCTCTCTCTCTTTAAAATAAATAAATAAATAAAATCTTAAAAAGGAACTCCTAGTTTACTCCAGTGGACTTTTTGTTTATGACAGTCTTCCCAGCTTCCCGCTTTCTTCTACAAGAGTACGCTTCTTCTTTGTTTGGTGGACTTGCCTGGGGTTTTGCCAGTATGCCTGTCCCGGATTGCAATTCTCTGTTATTCCCAAATAAACCCATCTTTTGCTGGTAAAATAACTGGCAGTTTTATTTCTGAAGGTTAACACTGGCTTACAGGAATACAGTGACACCCTTCACCTGGTTTGCTAGTATCTTCTATTCAACTGCCAAAATAATATTCTAAAACTGAACTCCTGCACACCTAACCACCAACTAATTGCCTACAGAATACAGTCCTGATTCTTGATCCTGACACACAAGACTGCTCACACCACCGCCCCTCCCCCACCTGGGTGACTACCAGAGACTCTGGATCCAGGGAAATTCTGAGGATTCACAAACACTTTTTGGCCCTTTCATGCCACAGCACCTTTGCACATGTTGACTCTCCTCCATAAATTCCCTTCTTCATCCTTCTTTCTCTCACTGCTTACAAAGAATCCTGCTTAGCCTTCAAGTCCAAGCTCAAAGGTTATGTACTTTGAGAATCTTTTCTGATGACCCAACCGGACTTGCTCACTTCCTCCGCCATCAGTTATGCAAGCCCTTACAACACCCACTTCACTACAGTGACCTAGTCTCTGTTCCTCTGGTCTGGCCTGTGAGCCTGAGGGCAGGCATCCTATCAGGTTTGCCCCCAAATAAATTAAATGTTTAATTTGAACTGGAAACCACTAAGTGAGCCTTTTACAGAAATATCTAATATTCAGTTTCAGAATCAATACTATTCAGCACCTGAACTGGTCACAGATTTTAACTTCATTTTCTAAGATATTTGGAGTATTATCAGCCTCCAGGAGATGTAGTGACTTATCCAGTGTCTCATAACCCGAAAATGATGAAGTCAAATTTTGAACCCTGATATAACTTCAAGTCCAGCACTCTTTGCCCTAAACATTTACAATCAGTGCTTCGGCACAAGGACAGACACACGGCCATATTCTGGCAAAGATACACCCTTTAGCGCCCCACTCCCATGGCAGCTCCCACAGCACACTGCTCTTTTGAACCACCCCTTTGAAAGGAAAAAGGAGACTGCATATAACTTTTAGGTAGTATAGTATGTTGTGTAAGGACATGTATTCTATAGCCAAATATCTCAAATTTAAGACCAAGATGTGTCTGTATCAAAGCTCTGTGCCCCTGGAGAATTTATTCTTCTAACCCTTTACACCTTGTTTCTTCATATGTAAAGCAGGGATATTAAGAGCACTGCGCATGGGTTTCTTGTGAAGGTATTAGAAAAATAAAACATGAAAAGCATGTAGAACATAACCTGGCATATAAAATACACTCAGCAAACACTGTCGCTGGTGTTAGGAGGAGTATTTCTTAACAGTGATCCAGTAAAAACCCCAGCTGGAAAATTTAGGTAATTATAATGCAGGGCTGAAGCTGTGTCCCTTCAGATTCCAATTTTAATCAGTTAGGGAAAAAAAAAAAAAAAATTTCTAAGAAGTATGAAGTATCCCCAGGGCTTTAAACTGGTTAACAAATGTGGCTTCAATTTTTCCGGGACTCCTGGTGCTTCTCTCAGAGACAAGAGGTGTGGGGCGCAGTTCCTGTAGCACTCACCACATCTGGCACAGTTTGTACGGGGAAGTCGTGATCAATCAGCTTGTTTCCTTGTATGTACAACGAGCATAATACCAGTCCTGACACCCACCAGCATTAAAAGACTCAAATGAAATAACGTGCAGAAAAATTAATAAGAGTTTTGCAAAAGCCAGGTGGTGGCATCACCATCATCACCAACATCATTCTGAGTTCTAATAAGGTGATATACCAAAAGCAATACACTCACTCGACACCAAAACAACAGGTTGGTCATCCTTTTGCTAAGTGCCTCAATGGCCAAAATGTTTGCATTTTTCTGCAGTTTTTTTTTCCAGAATTCTCATTCTGGTTAACGAGTAGCATGTACTTTCCACCACTGTCAACATAACCTTCGCCCTTCTCAACTGTATTCAAAGAGAACTCCCAAAATGTACGGAGACCATCCACGCCTCCTAAGCTCAGGATACAGTCAAAGCAAATAACTAACTTCGGTAGAACAACACAGGAAATGTATTTATGAAAGTACTTATTGAGCACTACATCCAACATGCTTCAGAGAACAGAACTGTAATCCTCACTGCCTCTTCCTCTACCTGTACACGTAGGCACACAGTCAACATAATACTTCAGAAGTAAAATACCAATTTGGCTTCTCTTTACGGATTTTCAGTGATTTTATATAAAACCATAAGCACATTTGGAACATATATTCTTGTCTTCCTGCCAAACCATTATCCTTCCCTAGTTCTTACCCATTCTATCTAATCCCATCGACTATCTATGCTAGAAGTCTTTCTGATTAGTTAGGTACAACAGGACAAACATTTATGGAGCACCTGCTACATACACAGCTGACTGAGTGCCAGGAATACAAATTTAAGAACATTCTTCTGTTCTAGTGACACTTTATTTCTAGCCAAGTACAGGTCCCAGTGGGTTGGGTAAACCACTATCCTTATTCCTACAGCCCTGTTGATTGCACATGTTCCTTTTCACACCGCAATGCCTCCAACAATGCTCAGAATACAAGGGGTGAAGTTTGATCCTAATAGTAAACTCCCAATCCAAAATTTTATCAAGGTCACATTTTATGTAATTTTCTTAAATTTATTTATTTGACAGAGACAGCGAGAGAGGGAACACAAGCAGGGGGAGTGGGAGAGGGAGAAGCAGGCTTCCTGCGGAGCAGGGAGCCTGATGCGGGGCTCGATCCCAGGACCCTGGGATCATGACCTGAGCCGAAGGCAGACGCTTAACGACTGAGCCACCCAGGCGTCCCTTATACAATTTTTTAAACTGACATTTATGTTTGCATAGCTGTAACGTGAAATATACCATGCGTATAAGCCGAGGCATATAAATTAACAGTCCTGCCTAAAACCACTATTTTTAGTACTGACTGATTACAAAAGTGTCTTAAGAGAGAGGACTTAAAGACACAGAAGGAAGAACTGAAAGTTACTCAGAGCCATGCAAATTACTCCAAAAAAACTGTCACCTAGAAAATATTTGCTCTTAATACTGTATTTTGTTAGTAAAAACAACATTATGAAGGTCCAATATAACCAAAATGAAAATAAAAACAGGAAAAATAAATATGTGCCACAAAACACAAAGGTTTAATAAGAGCATGAGGTGGGCATGATGAGAAGGCCAAGACACACCAAGATCCCAAGTGTAAAAAAGTGAGTAACAATCTCAAGAGGGGAAGAAAAATGGTTAATAATATATACAGCCTCTCTAGTAAATGGAGAAATTTTAAATGAAAAGAGATGGCATTTTTCCCCTACAAAGTTCGTAATACTTTTTTTGTTAAGGCAATGATGTCTGTGCAGCAAAGGAAACAACTTACAAGAGTGAAAAGACAACCTACTGAATGGGAGAAAATATGTGCAAACCATTTATCCCATAAGGGCTTAGTATCCATAATATATAAAGAACTCCTACAACTTGACAACAATAACAAAAACAATCCAATCCAAAAATGGGCAAAGGACTTCAACAGACATTTCTCTAGAGAAGACATACAGATGGCCAACAAGCATATAAAAACATACTCTAGGGGCACCTGGGTGGCTCAGTCCTTAAGCATCTGCCTTTGGCTCAGGTCATGATCCCAGGGTCCTGGGACAGAGCCCCAAGTCAGGCTTCCTGCTCAGCGGGAAGCCTGCTTCTCCCTCTCCCACTCCGCCTCTGCTTGTGTTCCCTCTCTCGCTGTGTCTCTCTCTGTAAATAAATAAATAAAATCTTAAAAAAACAAAAACAAAAAAACAGGGCACCTGGGTGGCTCAGTTGGTTAGGCGACTGCCTTCGGCTCAGGTCATGATCCTGGAGTCCCGGGATCGAGTCCCACATCGGGCTCCCTGCTCAGCAGGGAGTCTGCTTCTCCCTCTGACCCTCTTCCCTCTCGTGCTCTCTGTCTCTCATTCTCTCTCTCTCAAATAAATAAATAAAATCTTTTTTAAAAAAATAATAAATAAATAAATAAAAAACATACTCTACATCACTCATCATCAGGGAAGTGCAAATCAAAACCACAGTGAGCTATCACCTCACACCCATTAGGACAGCCACTATAAAAAAAAAAAGTAATTAATTAATGAAATAAAAATGAAAACAAAAAAACAATAACAAGTGTTGCTGAGGATGCAGAGAAATAAGAACCCTTTCAATCTCCCCTGTCCATTTTTTGCTCCCCTCCTCCTGCCTTCCCTTTTCCCTTTAAAACAACTGTTGGTGGGAAGCACCTCAGTGGTTCAGTCAGTTGAGCAACCAACTCTTAGTTTCAGCTCAGATCATGATCTAAGGGTTGTGAGATCAAACCTTCCATCAGCTCCCTGCAGGGTGTGGAGCCTGCTTAAGAGTCTCTCTCTCTCTCCCCCTCTGCCCCTTCCACCCCTCCCTCAGAAAGGAAGGAAGGAAGGAAGGAAGGAAGGAAGGAAGAAAGAGAGGGGGAGAGAGAGAGAGAGAAAGGGAGGGAGAGAAATGGAGGATGGGGATGGGGGCAGGGAGGTAGAGAAGGAGAGGGAGAAAAGCTATGCCATCAGGATTTCTGTTGAATTTTCATCCAGACAAACTGATTCTAATATTCCTTTGGAAATGAAATCTGGCAAGAATAGCTAGGGAAAAAAAAATCTAACAATAAAAAGAAAAACAGAGGGGCGCCTGGCTGGCTCAGTTGGTGGAGCATGTGATTCTTGATCTCAGGGTCATGAGTTCGAGCTCCATGATGGGCATGGGACCTACTTAAAAAAAGAAAGAAAGAAAAAAAGAAAAACAGAGTAAACAGGAGAGACAAGTCCTTCCAGGTATTTTTACATATTATGAAGCTACAATAACTTGTTTGGTTGCTGGGAATGCACAGATAGATCAATGGAAAAGAAAACAGAAATTTAGTATATGACAACAGCAGTATTTCAAATCAGTAGGGGAATAATCCATCATTCAGTGATTGGTATTGCGCAACTGAGTAGCCAATGGAGAGGGGGTAAGAGTCATACCTCACACTTTTTATCAAAATAAACTCCAGATGGATGAAAGATTTAAATATAAAAAATAAAACCATAAAAACAGAAACTCAAAGTGAGGATGTTATTTCTAGGAATGATTCAAAAGCTAGAAGCTAAAAATGAAAACAGCCATCCATTAGTATTTCTACTTGGAAAAAAAATCAGTATCAAGTCAAAAGAGTAAAGACGAATGAGGAAAAAATACATTAGCAATTCATATCGTGGACAGAGGGCTACATTCTGCAAATCGAGGGGAAAAAGTGCAAAACAGAAATTGGGCAAAGTATATGATCTGCCATTTCACAGAAAATGAAATATAAATCTTAAACTTACCAAACCACCTTCATATTAAAATATATATATAATAAAACATATGCTAAGGAACCCCTCTTCCCGGTATAGGATAAGCAGAGAGGAAAAAGTGTGACAACACCCAGGCCGAATTATGGAGGAAAGCAGATGCCCACACATTGCTGGTGGAGTAGAACTGGCAGAACGTCTCCCAAGCAGGATTTCGCACTATCCAAACTGAACAATCACATTCTTCTAAGAATTCTTCCTACAGACATACTGGCACATTTATCAAATGACTTGCATACAAATTTATTTGCTGCAGATTTGTTTTAGAAGCAACATATCAAGGGAAACCTAAATGGCCATCAAAAGGGAACAAATCAAATATCACCTTTTAGGATACACAACATGGTACACCTACAAGCAGCCATTAAAAATGAAGCAGCTCTATATAACATTATGTTGAATAATCTCATATACTGTATTTAAGTGGAGGAAGTCAGGTGCTAAAGGATTTGTATGCTACAGTTTATATAATATACCCACACACATATATATTCAAATATAAGTGCATGGATACCTACATGCATAGGATCTCTCTGGGTGGAAAAGAGTAGAAACTGCTACAAGGATGGCACTGCTATCCAAGGGAAATAGCCCCCCACCCCCGGGGAGACAGGAATGGGAGGGAGATTTACATTTTGCAATCTTTTAGTCCATTTGAATTTTGATCATATGCACTAACTACCTGGTCACAGTAGTCAAAATGATGTTGGAGAAGTATATTTTTAAAATATATTGAGGTTTTTTTTGTTGTTTTTTTTTCAAAAGGAGTTATAAGAGGCACCTGGTGCCAGTCAGAAGAGCATGCGACTCGATCTCTGGGTCATGAGTTCTTGCCCCATGTAGGGTGTAGAGATCACTTAAATAAATTTAAAAAACTTTAAAAAATTTAAAAAGGAGTTATAATATGAAATATTCAATAAGAGATTATTTTGTGATTTGTTTAAAAGGATACATATATGGATGGGTATAAACCTATATGCTAATAATGATATTTCGGAGTAGGATTATGGGTGATTTTTTTTTCTCTGTATTTTCTGATTTTTCTAAAATGAACAACGATTCACAGCTAACAAAAAGTATTTTTAATTTAAACATTTTTTTAATTTCAACTAAACATTAAATCATTTGATCCCTTGGATATTCTTCTAATAAAAATACATTGCTGGGGCGCCTGGGTGGCTCAGTCGTTAAGCGTCTGCCTTCAGCTCAGGTCATGGTCCCAGGGTCCTGGGATCGAGCACTGCATCGGGCTCCCTGCTCTGCGGGAGGCCTGCTTCTCCCTCTCCCACTCCCCCTGCTTGTGTTCCCTCTCTCGCTGTGTCTCTCTCTGTCAAATAAATAAATAAAATTTAAAAAAATAAAACAGAAAACCTATTTAAAAAAAATACATTGCTAAGATTATGGTTTCTCTACCATATGCAAATAAAATTTGGGAGAAACTTTAACAGTCAACAATTAAAACAGAAATAATGGACCCCGAAGGAAAATAAAATAATCTTAGCCTACAATAAAAGGATTAGAAGCACATAAATTCTGGGGATTTTGCTGTTCTTTTTGGTTTCAAACTGAGAGTATATTTGCTTTTACTGTACGCATGGATTAGTCTGTTTTGAGATCCTGCTAAAAGACCACAACCCCTCCTACCACTCAGCTTGTGCCCTAGAGACCAGGCAAGCTGCCGCATAAAAATAAAGGCAGGAAGTGAATTCCAACAACAAAGACATTAGCACCCTATGGAAAGCGAGACTTGACCAAAGAAACCCAGAACCGGGGTGGGTCAAACCCTGGGATCTGCGAGCAGACCCTCCACACTATTATCCATTCATCCCTACCTTTGTTTTACTTTTAAATAAGTGACATCTCACAGTTCTATTATTTCGAAGGCATAATTACAATGCTGAATGACAGTGACATAGCATTGTGTTACTTTTCTTGCAGGCGTCTCCTCTCCCAGGATTTTGGCTGCAGGAGCCTTCCCCCTCTCCCTGAAAAAAAAGTTTTGGGGTGTGTGTGTGTGTGTGTGTGTGTGTGTGTGTGAATTCAAACACAGATAAAATGCACTAACGGTTAAGGGGACTGCCACTTCAATATGGTGTTAAACTACAGGTTATTACTAACATAAGACACTACTCAAGTATAAATATTGATTCAGCACCATAATAGGCAGCCAGGAGGTTTTTTTTTACACAATGTACGCTCTAGTTAGCATGCCACACTACACTTTCAAAGTAGGAAGCACCAGACACATTCAATGTGCTATGCTGGGTTCCTGGGTAAAAACTCCTCAGAGGTACTACAGAGTTTATGGTATGTTTTTATTTATTTATTTTTATTTTTTTAAGGTATGTTTTAAATCAATTACTGTGGACTGAGCTCTCAATATAAACAGAGTATCGTGTAGAAAGTCTGGGTACAGGAGAAGTGGGGAAAACAGAAGAATCTGAGCCAGATACTGAAGAGTATTAGAATACATCATATAAAACATAAGGAAAACTGTTCTAAAACTTTATAGCTCTGTTAAATAAAAAAAGTAGCAAAGGATAGATTTTGATTACTTCATATAAGGAAGATACAAGGAGACATTTTCAATAAAGAAATGCAATTAAGACAAGAGGTAGGGTATTTAATTTTACATACAGAGTTGTATGTTTTTTTTTTCCCCTCAGAGGACAGACAAATGCAACTCCCTGCATACTAAAAAGTAAGTCAAACAAATCCTAAAATGTTCCTATGTGGCTTTAAGTACTTTACAAAAATCACAATTCAAGAGACAATCACAGAGTTTCATAAGCCTTCTTTCAGCCAACATTGTTTGGTAGTGAACATGCAGTTTTACAATCCCAACTTCCTCTTCCTTTAAGCCAGAAGGCTCACTATAGATTCAGTGAAGACTGAGCCACCCACTCTGGCTAGTTCAAAGATCTCAGATGTAAACTTACCCTCCAAGTCCAACAAGACCTTATTAACAACTTTCTCTGCCTAAGCACAAAGTTCTGCTCCTTTAAAATACTGAGGGAAGGGGCGCCTGGGTGGCTCAGTCGTTAAGAGTCTGCCTTTGGCTCAGATCAAGATCCCAGGGTCGGGCTCCCTGCTCCACGGGGAGTCTGCTTTTCTCCCTCTTCCACTCCCCCTGCTTGTGTTCCCTCTCTTGCTGTGTCTCTCTCTGTCAAATAAATAAATAAAATCATTAAAAAAAAAATACTGAGGGGAAAAAAAGAATAGGAGTAAGCGGGAACCAAGGGAGGACATCAGAGGTTCCAACAGCCGGAAGGTGCTCTTGGTCACTTTTCCTTTCCATCTCTGTCAGTCCACAAACATTTCTGAGCACCTTCTTTGTGCCATGGGAACATAAAGGTGAAAATGCAAAAGAGGCAGATGGAACCAAAAGTGTAAGGAAAGGCCACGTGGTTGCAACACAGCAAAGCTGAGTGAGCCAGCTGACCTTCCCAAGGCAGGTGACTCATCTTTCATTCTGAGCTGAGTCTCCAGACTCCCCACTTTAAGGGGAGGACTTCCCTTGCCCTCGAGGAATAACAATTAAAAACAAGAACTAACACGACTACCAAGGAAAACATCTGAAAGTTAGAAACAGAAAGACTCCTCTTATAAGCCAAAGAACTTATAAAATATGTCTTAGCCACATACATGAAAAACTAGTCCTACAAAAACCACACAAGGTGCCATCAGCACAGAGGTACTAATGACTGTGATTCTCACCAGCCAAACTAGAACACCCAATCTAATAAAATTAGTCACTCCATTCACCTAGTCAAACAGCTATTTAATCTAGTTTGACAATTACCAAACACAGCTACTCTAAAAACACCACTATGTTAAATATGACAATGTAAGGTAGATACAAATATGCATGTTTACAGGTTTGGCACCCTGGACACACTCATTAAAAGACAGAATAATACTGGCTTACATGGTGGCTCCTAGGCCTTCTCCTAAAAATACATTTAAGATCTGAGACGAGCTTTCTGACTCAAACATTTAAATATCTACCATGTTCAAATCACCATGTTACCCAACCATGGACAAAGATGAAGTACATGCTTCTAACCTCAATAAGCTCAAAGTCTAAACAACATGGGTGCATATAATATAGAAATATGATATATTGTACATATATATACAATCTAATTACATATTGTATATAATGTTTACAGTATAAGGATTTATATGTTAAGTGTGGATCAATTTGAGGGGTGGGGAGAAAGGAAGGGCTGGAAGGTTCCAAAGATCCCTACAACTTATCAAAAGTAAAATACAAAATAATATATATGGAATATGGTTTCATTTACATAAAAAGTATGCATAAAGGCTAATGCAAAGAGTAGTAAGCAAAAATTAAAACTGTTGTGTTTGAATTCAAAATATAAGCAATTCCTATCCGCACTTCCTAAAATTTACCTTAATATTGTTAACTTGTTTTTAACCACTTATGTATCTTTTAAAAAGCGACCACGCAGGGTACCTGGGTGACTCAGTCGATTAAGGGTCTGCCTTCAGATCAGGTCATGATCCCAGGGTACTGCGATGGAGCCCCGAGCACAGCCCAGCATACGTCTCCCCGCTCACAGGGAGTCTGCTTCTCCCTCTCCCTCTGCCGCTCCCCACCCCCCCATCATGCGCGTGCCCCTCCTCAAATAAATAAAATCTTTAAAAAAATAAAAAGCGTGCCACGCATCTGTATTACTGTTACTGGGTTATTATCACAAAGATGAAGCAATATTTAAATATTGAATATTTAAATCTTTAAGCCATGCCCTCCTGTTTACATCTCTCTTAAACAATAATTCTAGGGGCGCCTGGGTGGCTCAGTCGTTAAGCGTCTGCCTTCAGCTCAGGTCATGCCTGGGATCGAGCCCCACATCGGGCTCCCTGCTCAGTGGGGAGTCCGCTTCTCCCTCTCCCACTCCCCCTGCTTGCGTTCCCTCTCTCGCCGTGTCTCTGCCAAATAAATAAATAAAATCTTAAAAAAAAAAAAACAATAATTCTAGTGGAGACAATTCCACTTGAGATACTGTTTTCAGAAACAAACGCATCCAAAGCAGTAGTTATGAGACTATGGGGTTTCACCTTGATGAGTAAAAGACGACCCTTACTATGAAAAGCTCCCTTCCCCCAAAATAAACCCATAGACACCAGGACATAATGTAGGGACACCTCTCATGTTACATATATACGCCCAAAACCATCGCCATAGGATCAGACGCCACCAAAAACCCTAACCACGGTAACTAGAAGAGGGCAGAAAGTCTCAATATTGGAGGGGGGGCGTAGTCATGTTCCCATCCTGAGCGGCGAAACGACCCACTGTCGTCAGTTCCTCAGTTTCCACCAGTTACAGGAGCTCAGGAATACAGTACAGTATTCCCTTCGTGCTGCCTTCTACCCAAAGCGCATCACGGTCCACATCCCCGGCTCCGCGAGCCTGCTGCCAGCCCCTCCGCCGCCACCCAGAACCTTCCTTCCTTCTCTCCCTCCCCACCCCCTTCTCTGTCTCTCTCCCTCTGTCTCTCGGTCTCCTTGTCTGCACGTTTCTCTCCTCTCTCTCTCTCTCTCTCTCTCTCTCTCTCTCTCACACACACACACACACACACACACACACACACACACACACAGGCGCGCGCGCGCGCGCACACGCGGCCCCATCAGCCCGCTCCGCCCGTCAGAGCCGCTCCCTGCGGCTCGGCCCCACCAGGATGCCAGAACCCGATCCGGAAGATGCAACTTGAAGAAGGCTCGCCTCCCGCTCGGGCGCCGGCCGGGGACGCGGTGCACCTGTTCGGGCGCCGGGCCGCGCGCAGCCCGGCGCAGCACCCGACCCCGCGCCCGCGCCCACCCCGGAGACGCCGCGCCGGCGCTCCCGGCGCCCTCACCTTGCTCGCCGCGGTCCATGTCTCCCGCCCGCCGCCTCGCGTCCTCTGCGCCTCCGCCGCCTGCAGCCCGTCCCGCTCGGATCGCACGCCCGCCCGCCGCTCCGCTCCGCTCAGCGCCGCGCTCCTCCTCGCCTCCGCCCGCGACTCCCGCGAAGTCCCCTCCCCCGGAGGCGTCGGGCGCGGCGGCGCCGCCCGCCCTCGGCTGGGAGAGCTTTCCCGGGGCGTCACCCAACCACCTGACCCGGCCGACCTGTGCGCTCGGCCACGTCGGCGCGGCGGGCGGCGCCCGGCTAGGAGGGCTGGGCCGGCCGGCTCGCCAAACCCGGCGGAACTCAGGCGCCGGGAGGGAAGAGCAGCGTGGCTGCGAGGTGGAATCGACCATGGAGGCTGCGTGCAGACCGCTCGCGAAGCCGACTGGCGTTGGCGTCCCACCCTCAAGTTATTTATAATATCAGAAGTTCCCTCTGAGGCATAGAAGATGCCCTTTCTCTGCCTCCGCAAGCACCTGCTCTTGTGTACTTACTGAGTAGAAAACACAGGAAGGTTACTTAGAAATGCCAATGGCTCTTTCTTCGCTTAGAGTCTTCGTAGTCTCCTACTGCCGAAAACAACATCCTCTTATATCTTCAATAACTAGCAAAACAAGCAAAGAGGGGGAGGTTACAAAGAATCTCTCTTTTCACAGACATTGCGGGTTTTTCGGTGACAAATTAGGAATGTATTTTGAGGCTTCATAGTCACTGATAAACAGTTCGAAGTTCCCGGAATAATACTTTTAATTATTATCATCTGCGCTCTGTCTTCAAAGTGGTTTTTGCTTTTAGTCGTTTCCCAAAGAGCCACTTTGAATATGTCGTTCTGAGGTGGTACGTCAATTTCATAAGCCATCTAGGTCTGCGAGTGAGGCAACCTTCTGTTTGTGTCGTGTCCCTGGAGACTCTGGCTTGACCTTCAACTTTCAGCATAGTATAGTACTCCACACGCACTAGCCTTTTATTAATATACTTTAAAACTATCCATAGTTACCTGAAGCGACTCCACGTCTCCTCCATGCCATTGCACTGTAAGCGAAGTGTAGCTCCTTCTTGCCTGCATCTCCAGCGTCTTCTTGGTGAAGTTTATTCTGTGTACCCCAACCAGAGGAGATCTCTCCTCTTTGATTTCTCCTACTCCCACTGCGCTTGGCCTTCTCTCCGGTGGCACTGACCTAACATTCATCTCTCCGGCCAGCCTGCTACGGCCATAGCTTTGCGTGTTTCACAGCCCTACTAAGTTAGAACCTAGTAGTTTATAAGCTAGAGGAGGTCAAGGATCATTTTGGTCACCTTTTCATCCCTTTCATTAGACTATGCATTTAATAAACATTTTAAGTATAGCTTTCAGGCTTAAATTTTAAAACAAGTTATATTGGATCCACTAACAAGCTAATGTTTGTACAAAGAGGTACAATGATAGGCTTTTTTAAAAGTGATTTTTTAAACGTAAATTTAAAAAAAATTAAGTGATTTTTTAAATGTAAGGTAAATTTTGGCATTGGCAGAAAATTCTATAATCTGGTAAAGAATTTTTTACTAACTGCTGTTTAGATCTCTTGTACAGAGATAAAAATCTGGAGAGATAACCTCTCAACCTATAGACTAACTTGTGGACACATGAACAGCCCTTGAAAATTTGTGTTGTTGAAAACAGTATTTATTCTATTTGTATCTATTTAATTTGCTAGATGACTTTAATTGTATGTTGGAAGAAAAAAATGCCTTGGTTTCTTTTTGAAGAATTTATATGCTTGTTCACATCTGTGGCAGAGATGGCTAATAGCCTACCCAATATCCAGTTTTCCCATGTTCCTTCCTAAAAACCCAAATATTGTTTGGTATAGCAATGTGTCCAGCTGAAACCTCACTGGTCACTTCAGGCTCCCTTGCAGCCGGGCATGCCTCTCTGACACATTAGTGACCAATGAGATACAAGCCATGTTTGCTAGCTGGAACCTTCAAGAAATCATTTTAAAAGAAGACAGGCTTGTCTTCTTTTGCTCTTCACCCTCCCCCTTCCTGCCTGGAAGGGCAGGCGCCATCTTGCAAGCGTGCAGAGGAAAGCCACAGCAAGGATGGCAGAGTAGCAAGGCAGAAAGAACCTGGGTCTTCAGTGGCATTGTGGAGCTTCTTCCAAGAATAAAATAAATGCCTGACCTTTTAAAGCCATGATAGTTAGTTTCCTGTTACATGGAGCCAAAAGCAATCTCAACTGATGCAACGTGCCATTTAAAAGTCCCTGTCTGGCCCGTACCAATATAGGTGGGTTCATGCAATCCTGAGCCTTAGGCAAATATTAACTTAATTTTCTCTATGAGGTTAAATAAGCACTGTTCACATAAACAACCCAGCACATGATATTTCCACATAAGCCTGCTTTTCTCTTGTGTCTTCCTTCTACTTAATTTTTTTCTTCCCTGACAAACAGAATCTGCACTTATAACTCACGCTGTGTTACGTCTGATGTAAACAGAGCTTATGTTTTAGCACTCTGAGGAATCTCTGGAGAATAGCTAGCACTTAGAGCACCTGGGTGCATTTAGCTGAATCATCCCTTAAAAGGCTCACTCAATACAGGAGAGAGACACTAGATTTACTTTGTAGTGGTGCTGTTAATGTTGACATGGATTTTTTTTTTAAGTTTTTTTTTTTCAAATATCCATCCATTGGTGAAATTTATACAAGGAAACTTCCCCAAAAGCAGATGAGTGAAGCAAATGAAAATATTGGAAAGGATAGAAATAGAAGCTCTACATTATAAGTGGAAACTTCTACGCTCTGTCCTCGTCCCCATTCCCCATCAGACAGCCGGCAGAGAGCACACAAAATGTAGGGGTGGTCAGATGCGCTCCGTAGACCCACTCTTCTCATCTGTGGGGCCTGGAACAAGGGTACAAATGGAGGGCGCTGGCTTTCTCTTCGGGCTCTGTCTTTTCACCTAGGGCTCTGTCCTATATCCATGTGGGCCTGGCATGCTTCTCTGTATGAGCAGCTTAGCCACATATCTCTTCTTCATCCACCCTTTCCCATCAGCCACCCCATGGTCATACCTCTGGACTAGGGTTGCGCTCAAAAACACTCTCTTGGGGAAAAGGCCAAAGGCCCGGAAAACATAGGTTTGTTTTTATTTTTTTAAGATTTTTTTTTTAATTTCTTTATTTGACCGAGAGAGAGATAGCAAGAGAGGGAACACAAGCAGGGGGAGTGGGAGAGGGAGAAGCAGGCTTCCCGCCGAGCAGGGAGCCCGATACGGAGCTCGATCCCAGGACCCTGGGATCATGACCTGAGCTGAAGGCAGACGCTTAACGACTGAACCACCCAGGCGCCCTGAAAACATAGGTTTAGATGGGAGATTTTGGAGCTGCAGGTACACAGGGCATGGTCTATAAACAGGGTGCAGGAATGGATGGGTATGTCCACTTGGTGCCAAGGACTCCTCACCCTGAGTTGAGACACTGGTGGGCAGTGTCTAAAGCCCGGGGCCCAGTAAGGGAGTCCTCAGTAGCTTGGGTCTAGGGTTGCCAGGTAAGATATGGGACACCCAGTTCAATTTGAATCTCAGATAAACAACAAATAATTGTTAGTATATCTCCTATAATACTTGCAATATGCTTATACTAAAATAAATTATTCATTATTTATCTGAAATTCTTCACGGGGGCCTTTTATTTGCCAACTCTCTCAATCCAAAGTATTCCTAAGGGCAATTCTGGCTCCCGGATTACTCAAATAACTGAAGGCATATGACACCACAACTTTGAAAAAAGTGATCATATTCCAGCAGAAAGACGGACTCTTAATGCTTGAACTGTGCAAGTAAACTAGATACATATACTGGGGGAGGGTTTGAAAGCCCAAGAAACCAAAAACAAGTTTTGGAGAAATATTGATTTAATGTCTGGTAATTAACACTTAATCGCTTAAGAAAATATTGTGACCATCTATATTCCTAGCCATGTAAAAGACTGACTGTGACTATGAAATAAACACCTTTTAAAATGTGTAAAAATGGGGCGCCTGGATGGCTCAGTCGATTAAGCATCTGCCTTCGGCTCAGGTCATGATCCCAGGGTCCTGGGATCGAGTCCCACATTGGGCTCCCTGCTCAGCCAGAAGCCTGCTTCTCCCTCTCCCTCCACCTGATGCTCCCCCTGCTTGTGCTCGCTCTCCCTCTGTCAAATAAATAAAATCTTTTTTAAAAAATAAATAAAATAAAATATGTAAAAGTGGGTATTGGCAGAAAAGAGTACTTCATACTAATGGAAGGTAGACGTGTAAATCCCTGAATGTTAACAGAAAGTGATCTCACTTTATTGATTTGGGCTATGTTAAGAAAAGCCATAGACCACTTAATCTTCCTTGTATTCTTTTTTAAGTCATTTTGAACTCTGTATGTTTATCAAATTACATCATGGGAGCTGGGTGGAGAGGGAAGAACAGGGGGAGCCACAGTTCTTTTTGCCCTGGACTCTCTGCCATCACTGTTCTCAAATATTTTCATCTATCCTTTAGACTATTGTATGGTATAAACTGTATCGATTATATGTAGATCCAATAATGAAGTGACTAACATTTGTACATTTTTCAGCTGGCATCTGACTCAATGATCCGCAGGCCGTTTCATCCCTGCAAGGATGGTTAGTTCCCCAGAGCACCAGTGCCCCTCTTCTAGAAATGGTGTAGACTAGAATGGCAAGTGCCCAAGGTCAGGGCCAAGGAGCAGAAGTCTGTGTCACTGTCACCAAAAATACAACTCTGCAAGGCCAGATACAACTCAGAACACCTGAGTGGCTTTAGCTGAACTCTCACTTAAAAGTAATCACTTAAAACCATCACCGTTCTGGGCTTCTCAGGCTCACTAATCACACCTCTAAAATTAGGAGGCACGCATTGGGAGAAAGATGGCACATTGTGCACATTCGTTCACTTTAAAATTTTATTTTATTGAGATATAATTCACCTACCATAAAGTTCGCCCTTTTAAAGTACATAATTCAGTGGTCTGAATGAACATTCATTCATTCTTACTTCCTCCCCATGCTACTAAAATTACAATAAAGGGATAAATCCACAAGGACAAAGAGGAGTTGAGAGGCTACATCGTGATAACTGATCTTGCAGATCTGAAAAGGTGGTTGCTAAGCTTGCAGTAGGGAAAGCCAAGAAGAACCTAATTCTAGGGGCGCCTGGGTGGCTCAGTCGTTAGGCGTCTGCCTTCGGCTCAGGTCATGATCCCGGGGTCCTGGGATCGAGCCCCGCGTCGGGCTCCGTGCTCAGCGGGAAGCCTGCTTCTCCCTCTCCCCCTGCTTTGTTCCCTCTCTAGCTGTCTCTCTCTCTGTGTCAAATACATCAATAAAAAAATCTTAAAAAAAAAGACACCAAATGCATAAAAAAAAAAAAAAAGAACCTAATTCTACTACAGAACTTCCAAAACCTCAAGACTTGGCACCAGGTATCTGTGGATACAGAAAGTGAGGTTCAAACTGGGAAGATTGGTTGAAAGTCTACCTAAAAAGGAATTAGCTTGGGGCACCTGGGTGGCTCAGTCGGTTAAGTGTCTGCCTTCGGCCCAGGTCATGATCCCAGGGTCCTGGGATGGATCCCCACATCAGGCTCCCTGCTCAGTGGGGAGCCTGCTTCTCCCTCTCCCTCCGCCTGCTGCTCCCCCTGCTTGTGCTCTGTCAAATAAATAAATAAAATCTTTAAAAATAGATAAATAAAATAAAAACAAGAAGGAATTAGGTTTCAGTTCCCTCCCTAGCTCTGCACAGAAGACTGAGGTGATTTCTCTAGGGAAGGAAACTGGACCATCTCTTAGTACAGGACAGTAGGTACATTTGAAGATGACTTCCTATTGCAAGCAGAGAAATTCATTAGCTGTTTACATCATGAATGGTAAGGTTTCCCACCTTCCCCTTCCTTGGTTCCCAGAATATGGACAGCCAGGCCTATAAAAGCAGGAATACCTAGAAAGCAGGAGACTGAAAGATCCATCTCTCAAGAATTTGACCAACCCAAAAGAAAAACAAAACTAAACTAAAATGTTGATATTGAGTAAGCCAGATCACCTTACCCTCAAACCCAGGACCTACAAGTCTTGTTCAGGAACCCGGAGAGACCGATCAGCTGCTTAATGCCCAATAGCAGGCAGCCCCAAACCAACAGATTGTTTCACAATGGAAGATAGGGACCAAAATAAACACAACAAAAAGGCAACTTACAAGAAACAAACTACACAGGGAGAAGAAAACAAACATTTTTTTTCCTAACTATCATTATTACATTCAGAGAGAGAAGTAAAGATATCCCAAACATGAAACAAAAATTTGCTAACAAAAAAGAACAGGGGCACCTGCGTGACTCAGTCGTTAAGCGTCTGCCTTCGGCTCACGTCATGATCCCAGGGCTCTGGGATCGAGTCCCACATCAGGCTCCCTGTTCAGTGGGAAGCCTGCTTCTCCCTCTCCCGCCTCATTTTGTGCTCTCTCTAGCTATCTCTCTCTCTCTCGAATAAGTAAATAAAAGTCTGCCCTTTTCCTCCCCAACTGCGTGAAGCTTGGCCGCCATCATGAACGACACAGTAACTATCCAGACCAGGAAGTTCATGACCAACCAACTACTTAGCGGAAACAGATGGTCATTGATGTCCTTCACCCTGGAAAGACAACAGTACCTAAGACAGAAATTCGGGAAAAACTAGCCAAAATGTACAAGACCACACCAGATGTCATATTTGTATTTGGATTCAGAACCCATTTTGGTAGTGGCAAGACAACTGGCTTTGGCATGATTTAGGATTCCTTGGATTATGCAAAGAAAAATGAACCCAAACATAGACGTGCAAGACATGACCTGTATGAGAAGAAAAAGATGTCAAGAAAACAGCGAAAGGAATGCAAGAACAGAATGAAGAAAGCCAGGGGGACTGCAAAAGCCAATGTTGGTGCTGGCAAAAAGTGAGCTGGAGATTGGACAACAGAAGGAGTAAACATGCTGCAGTGGCTTTATCTGTGGTGATTGTGCAGATTTTTCATGAGATGACTAATGAACTAAGAACGTTAAATAAATAAATAAATAAATAACCTTAAAAAAGAACAAAGAGTTCCTAGAAATTAAATATATTTTAGTGGACATTGAAACTCCTGTGGTAGGCAGAATAAGGATTCTCAAAGATGTTGACATCCTAAACCTAAACAAAGCTAGGGATTAAGGTTAGGGATTTTGAGATGGGAGATTATTCTGGATTATTAGGTGGGGCCAATTGAGTTACATGAGCTCTTAAAAGCTGGGAACTTTTCCAGCAGGAGACTAAGAGATGCCATGGTAGAAGGAGAGGCATGAGAGATTAGAAGCATGGGAAAGATTCCATTCACAGTTGCTGGCTTTGAAGATGAAGGAAAGGGGCCATGAACCAAGAAATGCAGGTAGCATCTAGAAGCTGGAAAAGCCCTTAATTGACAGCCATCCAGAAAATGCAGACCTCAGTTCTACGATCTCAATGAAACTGAATCTGCCAACAACCTGAATAAGCAAAGAAGGATTCTTCCCAAGAGCCTCCAGAAAGGAACATAGCCCTCCAGATATCTTGACTTTAGTTCCATAAGACTCATGTTAGACTTCTTTTTTTTTTCTAAAGATTTTTATTTATTTATTTGGCAGAAAGAGAGAGTGAGAGCAGGAACACAAGCAGGAGGGAACGGGAGAGGAAGAAAGCTTCCTGCTGAGCAGGGAGCCCGATGAGGGGCTCGATCCCAGGACCCTGGGATCATGACCTGGGCAGAAGGCAGACGCTTAACAACTGAGCCACCCAGGCACCCCTCATGTTAGACTTCCAATCCTCATAAATGTAAGATGATACATTTATGTTAAGTCTCTCCATGGAATATAAAGTCAAGTGAATTTCCTAGAAAATAGAACAAAAAACAAACAGCTGGAAAATAGAGGAGAAAATATAAGAAAATTAAAAGTTTGATTCCAGCAAGCCAATATCCAAAAAAAAAAAAAAAAGAGAGAGAGAGAGAGAGAGAGATGGTGGAAACAGAAGGAAATCACCAGGAAAATAATTCAAGGAACTTCTCCAAGCAGAAGGACGTGATTTTCTGATTTGAAGGGCTCACTGAGGGCCCAGAACATGGCACATATTTATGAAATACAGAGCACTGAAGACAAAGATCCTACAATTTCCAGAGATGAAAAAAAAAATTGAGTCACTTTTAAAGTAAAAGGAATAAGGATGATTTTTGACTTCTAAACAAGACAGAGAGGACAACGAAGACTTACCCTTCATTTGCTTCATTGCACATAACTCGTTGCTTCTGTGAACAATCAGTGCCATGCTTCCAATTGTACAAATAAAAAAGACTGTAAGAAGCATATCACCAACTCTCACAAAAATTATTAATAATACCACCTCTGCCCTTGATGCAATACAGATCAGTCATAACTCTTTGGCACAAATGAAGAGAGACAATACCCTAACTCTAGATTCCCTATTGTGTAGGCATGGGGCCATTTGTACTATCGTTAATACTTCTTGCTGCACTTGGGTCAATAAAGCAGGCAAGATAAATAGACTATGCATCCTGTGAAGGAATAAAGCTACTTGGCTTTCTAAGATTGATCCTCAAGGTCCTTGGGATTTATTCTCTTGTCTTGGGTTGGACAATTGGGGTTCCTGGTATTGAAGCATCTTACAAGTAGTAATAACTGTTCTTGTTTTTATCAGAGTGGTCATGATATTAATCCACCATATTTTCTCATGTTTTAAATGCATCTTCTCAGTGACTCTCTTGCCAGATGATCTCTCAATACACTTGGCTATGGACACAACTGGACAACTTTCTCCTGGAGATGGGGTAAAGATCTGGATCTCAAGCATTCCCTGAGTTGGTTAACTTCTCAAAACTGAGAGAATGACCAAAAGAAGGGCCTGAGAGACTGAGTATAGAAATGGATAGTGGTCAGATTATTTATGACAATAGAATTCTGAACCACAACCAGTTCAGGAAGCCAAATCACAATCCCTGCAGCAAACAGCACAAGAACAGTTAGAATTTGATCAATGACTGCCAGCTTCCCTATTTTTTTGTCCCCGTTTCAAATGCAGTACCAATCAAAGAAAGCCAAATATGCTGACCATATCAATTATGTGATGAAAATCTTTCACTTGTGTGGCTACACATGGCTTTTAACATTTAAACCATACTTCTTAGCGTATCTTGTAGGTTTCGACTGTATTCATCACTTCTCTTCTAATTGCAAGTGATAGAAGCCCAACTCAAGCAGTGCCTGGGTGGCTCAGTCAGTTGGGTTTCCACCTCTCGATTTTGGCTGAGATCATGATCTCAGGGTCATGAGATGGAGCCCTGTGTCAGGCTCCCTGCTCAGAGGTGGGTCTGCTTGGGGTTCTTTCCCTCTCCTTCTCCCTCTCTCCCTTCTTGCTCTCTCTTTCTCTCTAGAATAAATAAATAAATCTTAAAAAAAAAAAAAAAGAAACCCAACTCAAAGTAGTTTAAGTAAAAAATGTAATTACTGGTTCACATAACTGGAAATAATAGGAGTGAAGTAGAATTTGGGCATAATTGAGTCCTGATCAAGCTAATGAGCTTTGGGCATGGTTCAAGGTAGGGAAAGAAGCTAATGTGATCTTCTGGGTAGGATCCTTTGCGCTACTCAACATACTGTATTTTCCAGTGACACTGTGCAATCGATATGGGTATTTCACATGCTTGTACTATGAATGATCATAAATTCGGGGAGATTATCTTCGCAGAGAAAAGCCAGACGTAATCGTTCCCTTGGAACCCCACAACCCTAATAACAACCTTCTGCCGTACGTCTTTTTGATGATTTCACCAATGGGAGTCTTTGACAAAGGGAGGCAGCCTCTTTGTGAAGATATCCCTTTGGTGTTGGAATTATTGTCCCTCTGACTAGAAGCAACTAGAAGCAATTATTTGGCTCCTACAGAAACTGAATACCTGACCTATCGAGGCCTTGGGACTCTTCCCATGATATCTTCTCATTTTGAGGAGGGTCAGCGTGGACTTGATGACTAACAATGTAGGAAGGACCCAACAAGCCTCACTGATGAAATGCGAATGGTATATTCAGTATGCAGCCAGCCTAACCTTAGTAGTATCTTGACCTTACACAAAAAAAGTGGTAGCTATCTCTTTGGATTGACATGGCTTAGATCATAAAGCTAATGACCACTTATTTGAGTACACTGCTTATCATGTCCCCCTATATTAGACATGTGGATCAGAGTAGGGACATAAAGGGTCTCTGTAAGTTTTGAAAAATTTACTTGTAATGAGGAAGGCTATGCATATGTGGGGGTAAGAGATCTATGGGAAATCTCTGTACCTTCTTCTCAATTTTGCTATGAACCCAAAACAAAATACTCTTGTCCTTCTTGCATCTGCTCCTTCTGGATAAGAGGTCTAAATACAAGTAGAGGAGATTTAATAAAGGCAAACTTGTTGCTGCTAAAATAGAGCACATTGATATTTTTGGCGGTGGAAGGAACATCTTAAGATCCAAGGGGCATAGGAGAGGAAGGACATTAATGGTTTTTATGATTTAGAACTGCACCGGAGCCTTCTTCACAAAACTGCTCCCAAACCTTTGCAGGTGTTTTAAATTTAACTGTTGAGTCTAACATCCTCCCCCAGACAGCTCTGACCACTATTCCGGCACCATTCCCTTTAATCCTGTCAAGAAGTCTGTTAGAAACAGCAGAGGATAGCCTCGATTTCTATACCTCCCAGGCAAGAAAACCCTGTCAACGCCTCTGGATGTCTTCTTCACTCCCACTTCTATAGTCATCACTCCGTCATTCAGTGGGGCAGAAGAATGCCACTCGACTGGTCGTATGAACAAACTGAACAGGCTGGACTGACTGCTCTTAGGCCGTCCCTCCAGAAATAATGCCTAGACTGAACTGAACTGGGAACCCTGAAGCCCATCAGACAGTTGGGAGGCCGCACTGGCTACCCTGTCAACCTGGGCTCCCTGACTGTGTTGGTCCCACTTAGGGATCTCGACAATTACACACAACACTTTGAGGGCGCCCGGGTGGCTCAGTCGGTTAAGCGTCTGCCTTCGGCTCAGGTCATGATCCCAGGGTCCTGGGATCGAGCCCTGCATCAGGCTCCCTGCTCAGTGGGGAGTCTGCTTCACCCTTCCCTCTATCCCCTTCCCCCCCCCCCCCCCCGCCGCTCGTTCTCTCTCTCAAGTGCAGGCACTCTCTCTCTCTCTCTCGAATGAATAAAATCTTTTTAAAAAGTTGGGTAAAAAAAATTAGACACAACACTTTTTTTCCAGGGGCACCCTGTGTGCCCTGGGACTGTGCTTCCTATATGGAAACTAGAAGTTAACTTGCTTCTCTTCAAAACACTTGTTGACTTGCACATTAACCATAAGAGACTTATGAGTATTTAAGGAAACACCGTAAGTAGATCATGTAGCCCTCAGACAACAGCAGAGATCTCTCCAAAATGAAGTTTTGTTACTTCAGGAAAATTTCCAGAGAGTTAACAGACTTATCATTGAAATTAGAAAAGTGATTCAAAATTTGTCCTTGACTCTAGCTGAAGTGATCACCGACACCATCCTGACCTTGGAAAGCATTCAGGTTATCTTCAATTCATTGGCGAGGGTTGTCATGGATGAATTGCCCTAGATGTTTTTTTTGCAGATCAAGGCAGAATCTGTGTGTGCTCTAATACTGCACTTGTATTAATACCTCAGGCCAAGTGAAAAAATCAATACAGAAACTAAAGGAGAAAGCCATAAAGCTATGTAAGATACACCCTGATGGCTTTTGGAATTTGTTCAGCTAGTTGTATCCAGGATCCTAGGGGTATGATTGTGGTCAATACTGCAGAATGGCGCCGTCCAGTTGCAACTGGAATGCTGTGGATTGTAGCCTTAGTTAAATGCTGTGCCAGACAGATTAAATGGAGTCAGGGGCACCTGGCTGGCTTAGTCAGTAGAACGTGTGACTCTTGATCTCGAGGTTATAAGTTCGAGCCCCAAGATGTGTGTGGAGATTACTTAAAAATAAAATCTTCATTGAGGCTCCTGGATGGCTCGATCAGTTAGGTATCCAATTCTTGATTTCGGCTCAGGTCATGATCTCAGGGTCGTGAGATCAAGCCCCAAGTCAGGCTCTGTGTCAGCCTCAGGGTCAGGCTCTGTGTCAGGCTCCACGCTTAGCGGGGAGTCTGCTTCTTCCTTCTCCCTCTCCCTCTGCCCGTCCCCCTGCTTGCACTCTCTCTCTAAAATAAATAAATAAATAAAATCTTCAAAAAAAATAAAAACAAATGTCTTCAGCCCTCACCTCTGTAAGTGAAATTAATCAGAGTGGCCAACAGAGTGGCATACTCATCGGACACTTTTCCGTGAGTCCCTCATGTTTCTGCACATCTTGTTCCACACTGTCCTGTAAAAGATGATGGTATAGTGAGCACTCTTGGAAGACAGAGAGATTTTCCTCTGACGCAAAGGGTAGGTTCACTGACAGCCTTGTAAGATAGATAGTATTTCCTTGAAGGCAAAGGTCAGACAAGGTTACTGCCCACGTAGGATTTGGGTGCCCCGAACTCAGGTTTCTTCTCCTGTAATGCCACCCGCTGTACATGCGGGACTCTACATCATCTGGTGGGAGTCCGGACTCAGACTGCTACCACTGCTGAGAAAAAGTAAATGTCAGTGCTGCAGCTACTGTTTCTCTGTGAATAATAAAGACCTTGGTCTCTGATCCAGGAATATTGTAAGAACACCCACAAAACTGTGACTGGCTAATTTGCTAGCTTGTAAGCCGGAGAAAGTTTCACACCTTTCACAGTTCTTACTACCATATTATCAGAATTCTAGGTTTCCTTCTCCTGTATTCAATAATGACTCTCAAGGAAATTGTCAGTAGTAAGAAAGGAACGATTTATCTCCTGGACTAGAAGAGTCAAGAGGGCATCCAAGTGGGGGTGACCAATGAAGAGCTGGATATGGTGGTATTTGGTGTAGGAGTGATCCTCAAGACATAGATTTGGTAAAGGGTGCCCTGAAGAACACACAACATAAGTGATGTGCCTGGCCATCACATCTGCTCACAAAAGTCAATTTTGTCCAGATCTTCCTAATTCTATGTTCAGGGACTTCATCTTGGTAGCTTGAAGTTGGCCATATGAGAGGATTAATGCCATGAAAATTAGCAAATGCTACAAACCAAAGCTTTCCCGTCCCACTCCTGTGAGACCTGGTTGTTACACGCCTCAGACTATGGTATAGCTGACACACAATGGGGGGCAGATTCCTTAATCTATTCTCTTCTTCTGTGAAATGTGGAGAATAATTTGCCTATATCACAGGATTGCTTATGAGGATTGACTGAGGGAAAACATGTAGAACAGCGTTGGTATATATTGTATTCAATCGAATCTGAGATGCTACCAAATTAAAGATGCAGCCTTAATTATGTCATTCAGCCAAGATAGAAAACACACTGCTGATTACATTATTTTTTTTTTACCATATGATTGTAAAACTTGTCTCAACTTCAGTAACGGTAAAATGTGAAAAAAATGTCTGTCTTAGAATGAATGAAATACAGTAGCTTGTTTATAAAATGCTTCACTAATGGTATATTATGACCGTGACTAGCCAAAATGTGTGGGGAGGGGCACCTGGGTAGCCCAGTCGGTTGAGCCTCCAACTGTTGGTTTCAGTTCAGGTCGTGATCTCAGGGTCGTGGGACCGAGCTCAGAGTGGAGTCCGCTTGGGATTCTCTCTCTCCCTCTCCTTCTGCCCCCCCACCTCAGATAAATAAATATCTAACATAACAAATAAATAAATAAATAATAAATAAATAAAATGTGTGTGCATCTGCCTTATTCTACCATTTTAATCATTAATTTATTCAAAAGTTCTAAAAATAAAATTGCTGAGAAATCAGATAGTTTGTATTAATGCACGCACAACATATAAGTAGGAGGGGAGGGGGAGAATGGAAATATGTTTATTTTTCAAAGTAAAACCAAACACAACATTTAACGAATTTTGAATTTCAAAATAGGGTTTCTTTTTGTTTTTTTTATTTGACAGAGAGAGACACCCAGAGAGAGGGAACACAAGCAGGGGGAGTGGGAGAGGGAGAAGCAGGCTTCCCGCTGAGCAAGGACCCCGACGCAGGGCTCGATCCCAGGACCCTGGGATCATGACCCGAGCCGAAGGCAGATGCTTAACAACTGAGCCACCCAGGCGCCCCTCAAAATAGTTTTTTTTAAAGGATTTTGTTTATTTTAGAGAGAGAGAGAGAGAGAGAGTGTGAGGGGGGGTGGGGCAGAGAGAATCTCAAGCTGACTCTGCACTGAATGCAGAACCACGAAGGGCTCAGGGCTCGCTCTCACGACCTTGAGATCATGACCTGAGCCAAAATCATGAATCGGAGGCTTAACAGACTGAGCCACCCAGGTGCCCCTCAAAATAGTTTATTTTTTTTAATGAAGATTTAAACATGCAAGAAACACCAGTGGGACCATACAATAATACTTACAATCATAAATAAGTGAACGCAAAATTCGGAGTCCTCTGAACAATTTTTCCACATTTTAGAACAGCATGTAAACTTATATGAAAATGAGGGGAGTACTAAGTATATTTATTTGACTAATTATGCACGTCCCGAGAAAAGGATAGGGAACTGGTAAATAATTACAAAGGATGGGAATTGTCTAAAGTGTAATTATCTCAGGTCTGTGGGAATGAATTTATATTATATAAAGAAAAGTTCCTGGAAACAAATGAATCAGGCTACCAAACTTGGAGAGAGAAGAGAGACTATTATGTTTGCACAGGAGAACTTCAAAGAGAAATATTGGTTATTTCCTTTTTATACCATTGCAACTAAAAATAAGCTCTAAGAGCCTACCATAATTATGTGAAGAATTTACAGCTATTACACAGAACACAGAGTTTCAAGCAGGCTATAAAAATACAATGACCTTCAGCAAAACTTTACTCCAAACTCCATAGAAGTAATCTCCAATTCCCTCTGCGGAAGCTTAATGTGCAGAATAAGAAGATCTGGCTTTTGACCTCAGAACAATTCCAGAGCTCAGCACACTGTTTCCAGACTCATGGCCTAAATGCATGCTTGCCGGCTGACCACAGCCGGGGAGGGCTGCTCAAAGTAGTTTCCAAATCACTTTTCAGACCTTGATGGGAAGGACGCTCCCAAAGACCAGGGCAATGGACATGGCATGAAATTCTCAATCAGGAGACATATTTCTGGTGTGTCATTTAGACATGTGCCTTGGGCAAAGCAGCCTGTCATGCTCAGAGTTCTTATCCAAAGGAAATAGTAAAACTTGCCCTTTAGGAATCATGAGACTCCTGAAAGAATCTACATGTATTTTTTGAAGTCTTTTTAAGTTGTAAAAATGAATTATTATTACTACGACCACTACTACTTTTGTTTGCCTGCAGAGATGGTAAAGGGGCAATCACCATATCACTGTTTTATGAACTTGGGACAGGATTCCACCCAAATGAGTAGTAAATAACTATTTGATAAGGAAGGTGTGTTAAGATGTCTTCTTAGCCCAGACAAGTATTTCAAGACAGAAATAACACTTTTTGGTATTATAAAGTCTAAAAGAATGCTAGAAAATTCAGGGGCCTTTAATTCAGACAGACTGGGACTTGAATCTGGATTTAACATCTTACTAGTTGTGTGATAGCGGGCAGTTTACTTAACCTCTCTGAGTTTAGGGAGCCCCACCTCCCAGGCTTGTGGCCATTCCGTTGTGTAAAGTGCCGACCTAGCTCAATAAATTCTAGCTTCCTCTCTCTGCTCTTAAATATTTTGTCTTTTTTCCTTACATTTTGCAAGGAGCTCTGGAAGAACTCAGTGGCATTATGGGTGATGCTTTATAGACTGATAACAGCAGTTACTCTATTCTTTCTATATACCAAGCACTGTGTTGAGTCTTCACATAGCTGTTTTCATTTAATCCTTACACAACCCTATCAGGAAGGTACTGTATTAGTTTACTGTTATTGTAACAAATAACCAGAATTTCTGTGGCTTACAGCAATGAAAATTTATTCTCTCACAGTTCTGAAAATCAGAAGTCTAAAATGGGTCTGCAGGGGCTGTGTCCCTCCCGGAGACCCTAGGGGAGAATTCACATGCATGCCTTTTCCAGCTTCTGGAGAATACCCACTTTCCTTGGCTCGAGGCCCCTGCCTCCATCTGACCTCTGCTTCTGCTTTCACTTTGCTCACTTTCCTGCCCCCCTCTTTCATGTGAAGGACCCTAGTGATTACATTGCACCCACCTGGATAACCTCCCCCTCTCAAGATCCTTAGTCACAACCGCAAAGTCCTGTTTGCTGGGTAAGGTCACATCCTCGCAGGTTGTTGGGATTAGGAAGTGGACCTCTTGGAGGAGCCATCATTCTGTCTACCACACGTGCCCGTTTAACAAATGAGGGAGCGGAGGCTTCTCAGCTCGTGCATTTCATAACCAGAACCCAGGTTCTTAGTCTTGACCGCAATCTCCACCTTGACTGTGTACCCAGAAGCAATGTGGCCATTTGGTAACAGCAGGTGTGTTTCATTTTAGGCGTAGTTATGACATTGATTATGGTGACAGCATTTGATAATAAGGATCAGAAGTGAGTTTATTTTGTGCACTGTCTTGAGCCCAGAAGCCATATTTATTATCTACCATCTCACTGATCACCTTCAAGAAAAATTTAGTACGGGGCGCCCAGGTGGCTCAGTAGGTTAAGCATCTGCCTTGGGCTCAGGTCGTGATCTCAGGGTCCTGGGATTGGGCCCCACATCCGGCTCTCTGCTACTCCCTCTCCCTCTGCACATGCTCTCTCACTCTCTCTGGAATAAATAAATAAAATCTTAAAGAAAAAAAAGAAAAATTTAGTACCTAACTGGCATTGTACCAGTTGTTAAGAGAATTAAAGCCCAGTGCATTTTGTCCCTCAGGGGATTTCCAAGACCAACGGTATAAAAGCACAAAAGTATATGTGTCAGACTGAAGCCCAGTGGGGATTGCTGCACCCACTGGGAACGATACTTAACACATTCAGTAAATATGGAATTTTTTTTAAAAGATTCTATTTATTTATTTGACAGAGAGAGCGCAAGAGAGTGCACAAGCAGGGGGAGCCTGCAGAGGCAGAGGGAGAAGCAAACTCCCTGCTGAGCACAGAGCCTGACATGGGGCATCATCCCAGGACCCTGAGATCATGACCTGAGTTGAAGGCAGACACTTAACTGACAGAGCCACCCAGGTGCCCCTAAATATGGAATTCTTTTGTGAGTCTTTTGTAACGGAGCTGTTGATTTACTCCAGTTATTCTATCTTATTTACTATTAGCTCATAAAAATATTGATTGAGGTTGAAACTCTGCTTTAAATTTTTAAAGTTTGGAGGTTCAGCCTACTTACAGGAATTCAAGCAATACTAACTGCACTGGATATGAGTTCTGCTCAAACAAATCACCCAGGTTTTCCTCACTAAAAATTGATGAAAACGTTTCACTAAGATGGGAATTTAGAGGGACACATAAACAAGTCTTCCAATAATGAGTATGCTAAGTCCTTTAAACATTACCTCCTCTCATTGCTTGCTTTGCCGGATTTTAAAGCAGCTTTCTTTCTGGTAAAAATGCTGATGCTATTTATATCTTGTGTGGAGGAAACCTGGAGAGAAGAGGAAGAAACACAGGGATTTGAGGTTTTAGCAACTGCTGGACCTCAGGAAAAGGAAAGAAGCCGAGAAAGGGAAAGCAGAGAGAAAAGGAAGGACACTGGGAAAAGGGGCCTACGGGTGGAAAGGAGGTCCCACAGAACAGCGGTCACTGCCGGTTTCCGTGGGTATGAATGAAAGGATCACAATTTCAATCCTCTGTTGAACACTTTTGATTTTTTTTTTTTAGTTTAGAAGGAGCAAACACGAGACATTTGTAGGTGATCAGGTCCCTAGGGCTGTTTGTCACTGCTCACACAAGGCAACTGACCTCTCATCTCAGGCAACTAAAGTTAGATGAGAATATTCTTGGAAGGAGAGATGGAAGAAAAGACGGGAGGAATTGAGAGAAGGAGGAAGAGAGGAAGAGAGGGACGGAAGGACTTGGCCTTGCTGGGGCCGCTGGTCCGGGGCTGAGCTGGCTGAGTGACCTCCGACCCTTGAGAACAACTCGAATCACTGCTCCCACGCCAGTTTCAGGAATGTTCAGATTGCACATGCATATTCGAAAATGCACGAAGTACATGCAGATGTGGATAAAAATGTGTCTCTTTGACCTGGGGCTCCGAAACCACGTGTCATTCAGGGAATCAGGAAACTGAACCCCAGACCAGGGAGAGGAACTGACCCTCCAGAAGCACCATGAGTTCCTGTCAAAGTCAGTGGTTGGCAAGGAAGTGGGGGTTGGGGGGGCGGATCTGGAAAAACACCACATCTCAGGGCCGGAAGGGGTCAGGGAAAGCCATGTGTGAAAAAGAGAAAGTACTTGATCCTGTACAGGACACATAATGAGGCCATTATTTGTTTATCTGGTTGAATCTGAAGCTTCTCTCTCTCTCTCTGCTGCTTTTCTTCTCCAGTTTGTCCGTGTTTGTCCATGTTTATTGCTTTGAAAACAATTAGTGCCCTGACTCCAACAGGACACTTCTGTTTATATACATCCACACTGCAATTCTATATTCATAATTCTGTTAAGGTATTTGTATCTGGTAAAATTTTTGCTTCGCTCTTTATATAATTCAATGGTAATATATTATCTACTGAAAAACAGAGGAGCGACATAACAAACAGCCTTCCTTTGGGTGATTACCTCTTGCATGTTGCCGGATCTTAAGTGTTCATCTTTCAGTCCTTTCTCTCTAGGACCACAATAAAGTGTTCCAGAAGGATTAGCTAATGGGCCGCTGGCTTCACGTAATTTCCTTTGAGAAGATTTATCTTTATTTGTGTCTGTATCAGTGACTGGATGGCAGCACTTACAGGTTTGTGAAGCACTCTTCTCTTATGTACCATTAACACAATGAGTGAAGAACAAAATGGTATCATTTTTCTCATGTGTCACTGCCAGAAATGAAACATCTGTGAGGTATTTCACTAAGAAAATTTTTTTTACTGACAAAAATCATAAACTGTGGAAATGTCATAATCAGTACATACCTTGTAAAAGAAATTCTCTTTAAAAACATTTTTGCTATTCGGTCTGTTGATATGTGGTCGAGAATGGATCTTTTATTTGCTTATCTTTTTAAGATTTTACTTTTTAAGTAATCTCTACGGCCAGCATGGGGCTTGAACTCACAACCCCGAGACCAAGAGCCGCGCATTCCACCGACTGAGCCAGCCAGGTGCCCCAGGAACGGATCTTTTACATTTAAGTTATTAACCTAGTCCTTTGAGCTGATTAAAGAATGTGTTGGCCTTTCAGGAAGAATCCTCCATGGGCTGATGCAGGGCGTTGAAGATTTGCCTCCTCAGTGACAGAGAAAGAACCTTTGGTATAACTCTTCTCCAATCATTGTGCCCTCTCAGGAGGTTTTCCAGGAGAAGTAATTTGTAAGGTAAGCACCATTTTGAGGCCTGTGAGCCAGACCGAACTGTGCTACACCCTGTAGGTAAGTTACTTGACTCCTCATAGCAATTCTCTGAGGTGAATAATACCCCTATTTTATTTTTACTTGTTTTTTTAAAAAGATTTTATTTATTTGAGAGAGTGGGAGAGGGAGAGAGAGCAAGCAGGGGGTGGGAGCAGAGGGAGAGTGAGAAGCAGGCTCCACGCTGAGCGGGGAGCCTGATGTGGGACTCGATCCGCGGACTCCGGGATCATGACCCCGGCAGAAGACAGACGCCCGACCCACTGAGCCACCCAGGCGTCCCACCCCTGTTTTACTTTGAAACGATACATTCAGATCCCACCAGTCTTCGACCGAAAATAAGGTGGTAATTTTAGATGCTCAGGTTAGGACGCTTTGAACTCCCTCTGACGAGGGACAAGGAACGGCCTGCCATCGCACTGTCCGTGGGATGTGACGAGTGTCCGGTTAATGTCTTGGCCCCGGAGCAGCCCCGGCTCCTCCCTCTGGCTTCCCTGTAAAGTCACCAACCCAGGCGTGTGCTGTGCCGGCCCCTGCGTGGCGGAGAAGCCGGAACAGGGGAGAGAAGAAGAGGAAGAAGAAGAGGAAAGACGAGAGAGAAGGTAGGCTTCATTGAACGTTCGTGCGTGTCAGGGGACAGGTCGTGTGTTTTACCCACGTTAGCCACTTGTCCTCATAAACGCCTGTAAAATAGGTCCCGTTATTATCCCCATTTTACGGGGTGAGGGAAGAAAAGGGGCCTCAGAGGGGCTGAGGATCGTGTTCAGCTAGCCCCCGGCAGGCAGCGGCCGCACATCGCGTTCGTCTCCTCCCACGCACTCCAACTGCGGCGCCAGAGTTCGCGTTACTGCGTTGCTGCTGGATTACGGGAATCCATTTATTGCCCAATACGTGCTCTTAAAATACATGTTTTATTTAATTCTGCCTCAGAGTAGTCACAGCCCATACAAATTCTACTCAACACGATTGTCTTCGTCTGCTCAGGCTGCCGTAACAATACATCATAGACTAAGTGGTTTAACAACAGACATTTATTTCTCACAGTTCTGGAGGCTGACAACTCCAAGCTCAGAGAGCCAGCCCGTTCAGTTCCTCGCGGAGGGCCTACTTCCTGGTTCATGAAAATCTTCCCGCTGATCCTCATACGGCATGGAGGGAGAGAAAGAGCAAGAGAGATCGAGAGACAGAGCTGTATGTATCCCTTCTTAGAAGACACAGTTCCCATTGTGAGGCTTCACCCGCATGACCTAACAGCTCCCAAAGGCCCTACTTCTAAATATCATCACATTGGGAGGTAGGGCTTCAACATACGAATTTTGAGGCAATGCATTCAGTCCAGAACAACGATGAGTAAAGAAAACTGTTTAACAAAACATGCGTGGGGGCGTCTGGGTGGCTCAGTCGTTAAGCGTCTGCCTTCGGCTCAGGTCATGATCCCAGGGTCTTGGGATCGAGCCCCGCATCGGGCTCCCTGCTCCGCGGGAAGCTTGCTTCTCCCTCTGCCGCTCCCCCTGCTTGTGTTCCCTCTCTCGCTGTGTCTCTCTCTGTCAAATAAATAAATAAAATCTTAAAAAAAAACAAGAGATGTGTGTCTTCCTTCACGTCAGAATTATACTGTCTTATATATTCTTACATCTGGGTGTATTTTTAAATACATTTAATATTACAAAACTGAATTGATTCTAGGGCTGATTACATGCCCTGGTTTCCCAAGTACAGATTGGGTTTATGCCTGTTGTCCTGGTGGAATTAATAATAACACCCCTTCTCACTCTCTCAAAAGTGTCCTGGTTTGAATAATAAATTATATGGGCATCCTTTTTATTACCAATATTTCAAAATATTTGCAGATTGGAAAGTTTTGATAATTTTTGAAGCTGGACGATAGGTAGATGGGGATTTATTTAATTCCCATACTAAAAAATCTTAGATATATCCATAGTTAAGTTTTTATAGTTATGGTTTAAACAAATATGGAGAATTCATTTATTTTTAAGGTCAAATAATTATCTCTCTCTTTCAAATATAAAAATATCCTTAATGGAGCAATAACTAAGAGTTCTCTTCTTGTGTACAAAAAATTGTATTCCTGAAGAGTTGTTGTAACTGAAAAGCACGCAAATTGAACTATTATAATTGAAATGTTTTTAGAATGGGCGCCTGGGTGGCTCCTATGGTTGAGCGTCTGCCTTCGGGGCTCGGGTCATGATCCCGGAGTCCTGGGGTCGAGTCCCGCATTGGGCTCCCTGCTCTTTGGGAGCCTGTTTCTCCCTCTGCCTCTCTCTGTGTCTCTCATGAATAAATAAATAAAAATCTTAAAAAAAAATAAAAATAAAATGAAATGTTTTGTAATGAATTAGAAGTATTTGTTATATTAAAAGATTAGAGGGAATATTGTCACTTGATAAAGAATCTCTTTGTAAAAGGATTATTTTTTTTAAGAGAGTAGGGGGAAGATAACACACAAAAATTTCCTGAAGGAGATGACACTTGAACCAAAGATTATAGGATGAATAAGAAATGGTGATGTAGGGAAATACCAGCAAACCAAGTGCATTAGAGGCTTCTAGTAATTTAATGATGAAAAAATGGACATTGAAAGATTGTTCAGTTTAGGAAGAGCTGACTCTTGAGCATGAAGGTGAAATAGAAATAGGACTTCGAGAATTGAATTGGAAGCAAGTTAAGTGGAGACAGCTAGGGGAAATTATCTAAAAGCCAGATCTTTTTTCTTTTTCTTTTATTTTTTTATTTCTATTTTCAACATGACTTGCAGAGTCCTAAATATGGTCTCTGTTTTATTTCTTTTTTTTTTAATTCCAGTATAGTTAACACATAGTGTTATATTGGTTTCATGTACAATATAGTGATTCAACAATTCTACACATAACTCAGTGCTCATTATAATAAGTGTGCTGTCAGTCCCCTTTACCTATTGCATCCACCACTCCCCCCACCTCCCCTCTGGTGACCATCTGTTTGTTCTCTATAGTTAAGAGTCTGTTTTTAGTTTGTCTCTTTTTAATTTGTTCACTTGTTTTGTTTCTTAAATTCCACATATGAATGAGATCATATGGTATTTGTCTTTCTTGGACTGATTTATTTCAAATGGCAACTGCTGTCATAAATGGCAAGATCTCTTCTTTTTTATGGCTGAGTAATATTCCATGGTGTATATATATATATATATATATATATATATATATATATATATATATACCATATCATCTTTATCCATTCATCTGTCAATGGACACTTGGGCTGCTTCCATAATTTGGCCACTGTAAATAATGCTGCAATAAACATAGGGGTGCATGTATCTTTTCAAATTAGTGCTTTCGTATTCTTTGGGCGAATACCCAGTGTAAAGGATTGTTCATGTCCTCGTTTGCGTTCTGTGCAAGCATGTATAATTCATACAACTCAAGAGGCAACAGAGTTTAGAGTTTTCTCATCTGTAAAATAAGAAAAATAATACTGTCTACTTAGAAAGTTGTTGTGGGGCTCCTGGGTGGCCCAGTCGGTTAAGCGTCTGCCTTCAGCACAGGTCATGATCCCAGGGTCCTAGGATTGAGCCCCGCATCGGGCTCCTGGCTCAGCAGGGAGTCTGCTTCTCCCCCTGCCCCTGCCTGACACCCTGCTCGTTCTCTCTCTCTCTATCTCTCAAAAATAAATAAAATCTTAAAAAAAATAAAAGTTGGGGCGCCTGGGTGGCTCAGTTGGTTAAGCGACTGCCTTCGGCTCAGGTCATGATCCTGGAGTCCCGGAATCGAGTCCCACATTGAGCTCCCTGCTCAGCAGGGAGTCTGCTTCTCCCTCTGACCCTCCCCCCTCTCATGTGCTCTCTCTCTCTCTCATTCTCGCTCTCTCAAATAAATAAATAAAATATTTTTAAAAATAAATAAATAAAAATTGTTGTGGAGGATGAATTTTTAAAATTTCTTTTTTTAAAAAAGATTTTATTTATTTATATGACAGAGAGACACAGCGAGAGAGGGAACACAAGCAGGGGGAGTGGGAGAGGGAGAAGCAGGCTTCCCGCTGAGCAGGGAGCCTGATGCGGGGCTCGATCCCAGGACCCTGGGACCATGACCTGAGCCGAAGGCAGACGCTTAGCGACTGAGCCACCCAGGCACCCTGGATTTTTAAAATTTCATGTAAAGAATAAAGCTCATTGCTTGGCACACAGTAAGAACTCAATAAATGTTAAAATTTTTCTTGATGGGAAGGTGTTGTATTATTTCAAGTACAGTATTAAATGACAGCAGCAACAAGCACTCTTGGAACATATTAATTTCTACTACCCTACTTCTTTTTTGTAACTGAAGACAGGGAATCAAAATATTTAACATGTTTAACTGGGCAGCATGGAAGTAAAAATTATATCAAAAAGATACTTACATTGGTTTTGCACTCTCTCATTAATTCAGCCAGCCAGTCAGTCATGAACTATTTACTGAATGCCTAATAAATGCAAGCTGGGACCTGTGCAATTACAGCAGGCAAGGTGTGCGATCTGAACGCGGGACATAGTGGAAACCCGCTATGGTCACAATACTGCAGTCGAGGCTTGCTTGGTGAAATTAAGAAATCCTGGTTAGGGGCTCCTGGCTGGCTCAGAACATGCAACTCTTGATCTCGGGGTTGGGAATTCGAGCCCCACACTCGGTGTAGAGATTACTTACTTAAAAATAAAATCTTAAAAAAAAAAAGAGAAATCCTGGTTAAATTATAAATTTCATCATTAATCAGTAGTATACCTTTCCACCCTGGCCATAGAGTTATTTTCCACATGTTTTAACAAGGAACCAAGATGTCTCTGATGTGCTTTTCACTTGTACATTTTCTCTGCCTGGAGGCTTAATACAGTCTATGAGAAATGTTTCTTTCGTTCTTTTCATTGTCCCTCAAAGCCTCAAGCCTTGGGCCTTTGAGATAAATCAATACTGAATTCATTGACTTAGGCATTCCAACAGAACAAAGAGAACTTCAGAGACTAGACAAAGTATGGAAAACATTTGGAATATTTTCTTCCTAGATGCCCACTTTTTTCTTATTGGAAAGCAAGTTAACAGTATTCCTGCAGCAGAAATTGTCATTGCTTTGCTTGCAAACAAACCAAAAACCTTGTCAATCGTCCCCTTCCCAAATTAATTTTGTAAATAAAGTTAGCATTTCACCATTGAAACAACTAGCCACTAGTTTTGTTTGTTTGTTTGTTTTTTAAGATTTTATTTATTTATTTGACATAGAGAGACACAGCGAGAGGGCACACGAGCAGGGGGAGTGGGAGAGGGAGAAGCAGGCTTCCCGCGGAGCAGGAACCCGATGCGGGGCTAGATCCCAGGACCCTGGGATCATGACCTGAGCCGAAAGCAGACGCTTAACGACTGAGCCACCCAGGCGCCCCGCCACTAGTTTCAAAAAAAGGAAAAAAAGGAGGTAATAATAAAATGCCTAATTTTATATAACCTCCTTTCACTCTACGTTTTGAATAGTTTTCAGACAACATATGTACTCGAGTATACCACAAGCTAAATAATATTTGGGTAATTAAAAATATTTAACAAGTTTTCCTAAATATGCAAAAACACTTTGACTTATTCCTGAAAAGCTTTTGCGTTTCAGAAAGCAAAAACAGGAGAAAATAAGAGTACACCTGTGGTGTTATGCACTCAATAGCTTTGGGGTTGCTAAATACTCTCTTTTGGCTTCTCAATCAATAAACAGCAGGGAACACTGGCTGTCTATTAGCATATTTTCAATTGCAAGACAGAAAGCCCAACTCAAACTGGTTAACAATAACTAGAACTGATTAAACAACACTAGTTTAAAGGTGAGACAGCTTTCAAAATGGATTGATTTAGCAGCTCTGTGGTATCAGAAGAATCCCATTAGGGGAAAACTCAAATGTCACATTTTTTTCTTTTTTTCTTTTCTTTTCTTTCCTAGAGTCTTACTGTCATAATAGATGCAATCCCATAGTGATACAGCCTGTCTAGAATCAAGCCTACTGATAGATGATATGATTTCCAGTAAATCCTCAAATCCCGTTAGCCTCAAAAATCTCACTCACTAACCCATTATCCTCTAAAATCATATTGCCTTAACAATACCTTGCTCAAAGAAACTTTGCATGCTGAGGGGAACAAAGAAGTTGGTATCAGAGGATTACTTCTACTACCCCACTGCATAACTATGGGATTTATGGCAAGCTATTAACCTCAATGCTCTTCAGTTTCCTAATCTGTAAAATGGAGCTTACAAATAATGTGTTCCTAGACTTTATGGAATGTCTGACAAAATCCTACAGCCAACCACGTTACTGAATAATACAGTAGGAGCATTATTTGAATGTCTGGAGTTGAATGTCAAGTTCTTTGTTTATCTGTTGCCTGTGGCTGCTTATATGATATTATGGCACCATGGGGTGGCTGTAAACGAAACTTACAATATTTACTATCTGGCCCTATGGGAGAAGTCTGCCAACCCTTCCCTAGAACAGGAAGGCTTTATTACCAGAGTTGCAGCTTTACAGAGTCTTGTTTTTCTGGATCACTGGGAAAGAGGGAGAGCAATTTAGGAACATCCATATTCTTACCCAAAAGGTATGAGTCAGAGTCCCAATGAGAAACAGATGGCCATTTGAACATAGGTACTTTGAAGAGGGTTTATTTAAAAAGGTACGAATTTGGGAGCTGGGGTTCACCACCTGAAGGGGGGAGGAATCAGTTGCCAGAAACACGGAGAAGAGTTAGTGACCCCGAGAAAAATGAGGACTCCTTGTCGAGGGACATAGCCAACTCCAGGAGACCTCGCAGGGAGGGAGGCAAGGGGATAAATACCCTGACTTTGCTTTCCTCTTCTCTTTTCTTACTGGGACTCCTCACTGGCGGAAACCCAAGGGGCGTGACAGAGGATTTGAGAACACATTATTATAATCCGAACCATTCAGCCTCCTGGGCAGAGGGCAAGGTGGAGCAGGCTATAAACTGGCTACAAAATATCTGGTTCAGAGAGCTATCTTGGGGGTGTCCTTGAGCAAAATGAAGAAATCTAGCAGTAAAACAGGTTGCTACTCAGGCTTCTCTTAACCAGGTTTCTGGATGGAATGACATCCTGGTGGTAATGAGCACACTTAGCGTCCAGATCTCGGTTTCTAAATATCCTCCTCCGATAAAAGGAACTAGTGCTCCTTGGAGAAATGGTCTTGCTGGGACACGTAAATCTGGGACAAGGTAAATACAAGATGAGCATGGAGTATCTTGTTTTGCCGGAGTGAGGAAGAGCTAACACAGGAGACGGGAGTCAGTTGAAAGGGGCTTCCTCTGGCAAACTCTGAAACAATTTGAACATCGAATAATAATAGTTCAGATTGAAGTTCCACTACACTAGGAGTACATGAACACATCACAATATAAATAAGTGGGGAGAAAGGAAAGTTCTACCGTATAGTAAAAGTCTTAATATATATCCCTACAAAGTACCTACTAATAACTTCTTAATTAGTGAACACAAAGTACTCATTAGTTAACTTTATAGTGGAGAAACTTGGCAAACATCACACTGAACAAGGGATAAATGTTGTCATCATCAGTAATGAGACAAATTGGGGTGCCTGGGTAGCTCAGTCGGTTGAGTGTCCGACTTTTGATCTCAGGGTCATGAGTTCAAGCCCCATGTTGGGTTCCACCTTGGGTGTGGAGCCTACCTTAAAAAAAATAAAAGGGGTGCCTGGGTGGCTCATTTGGTTGAGCATCTGGCTTTTGGTTTCGGCTCAGGTCATGATCTTAGGGTCATGGAATCGAGTCCCACATCGAGCTCCACACTTAGCTTGAGATTCTCTCTCTCCCTCTCTCCCTGCCCTCCCCCTGAGATAAATCATGTGCCCCTCATATGATGCAATGAGGAAAACACAGCATCACTTCTAGGATATTCTTACAAATGTGTGTAAATCATGAAGAAATATCAGACTAACCCAAACCAATGAATAATTAAATGATGACTAGACTATACTGTTTACAAAATGACAGGTTTTAGATTTACTTACTTTTAAGTAACCTCTACACTAAACATGGGGCTCAAACTCACAACCCTGAGATCAAGAGTCACATGCTTTGCCAACTGAGCCAGCCAGGCTCCCTAAAAACTGACAGATTAATTAAAGACAAGGAAGGTCTACAAAACAGTTACTTATTGAAGGCAGCTGAAGAGGTGTCATAACTAAACCCAACACGTGACCTGGGGCTGAATCCTGGACCTATAATGAAAATTATGGGGACAGTATTCAGAATCTGAATGAGGGTCTGAGGATTAGGAGACACTTTCGAATCATTATTAATTTTCTGATTTGATGGTGGTACCACAGCTATAATCTTCGCTTTCTTAAGAAATACACATCAAAGTAGTAAGGGGTAATGAAACATCATGGCTAAAACTTAAGGGGGGAAAAGGAATATATGCGTGTTTGCGTGTTTGTGTGTTGGGGGGGCGGTGTAGAGAAGGAGAACCATATGGCATATGTGGTCAAATGCTAACAATAGGCAAATCTGGGAGAAGGGTATATAGTGCTTTTCATATGATTTTGCTAACTTTTCTGTACATTTAAAATAATGTCAAAATAAAGGACTAAAACCTACTTGAAAATGGTGATGTCTAGACACCATCCAAGATCAGTTTAGCCAGAATTTCTGGGGGTAGGGCTTCCAAGGCTCCCCAGGCGAGTCTCAGAGACTGCCCAGCTTGAGCCCCTGCGTGGCTGGTATCTTCTCACTCAGGAGCTATCCGAGCTCCACAGCAAGCACTTCCCATTGGCTTATAATGTGCCAGGCCCTGGATTAGGGACCTTGGACACAGAAAGGAATGGGACCCACATGGTCCTTGGCATATGGCAGCGGCAAAAGTGTACTGGAAACAGGCTGCTGTTGGGCCCTCTGCCTGCCCGAATATGCTCAAGGTTGGAGCCGTGGAACCCTCAAAGTCAAGAGCGGCACCTGAGTTCTGATGCAGGTTATGTTAGAGAGGCACTAGGCCTGGCCCTTGACCCTTCTTCTGCACAGGGCTTGGGCAAGCCTAGGTGTTCTCAGAGGTTCTCCCTCTGATCCCAGGAGAGCCATTACCTGGCCTATTCCTTCACTTTGTTCTTTTTGTCTCCACCCGTGAATCTGCCATTTTACCCATGAATTTTAATTTCATCATAATTTTATATCACTTAATGTCTATGTTTTAATTGCCTAATTGACTTTCAGCACCTTTATTATTCTAAATATTTCTACTTTATTTGACTTTATTTTTAATATATCTTTTTTTTCAGATTCAAGTTCATGGTTAGTGTAAAACTATGCTGGGTTCCTGGGTGGCTCAGTTGGTTAAGCGACTGCCTTCAGCTCAGGTCATGATCCTGGAAGTCTCGGGATCGAGCCCCGCATCGGGCTCCCTGCTCAGCGGGAAGCCTGCTTCTCCCTCTCCCACTCGCCCTGCTTGTGTTCCCTCTCTCACTGTGTCTCTCTCTGTCAAATAAATAAATAAAATCTTTAAAAAAAGAAAAAAGAAAACAACCTAAATGTCTGTCATATATATATCACATTGTATTTCATGTATATATACCACATACCAGATTTTATATATATATTTGTATACATTAAATTATGCAGCTGTAAGAAACAAGGAAATCCTGCCATTTGTGACAACCTGACCTTGAGGGCATTATGTTAAGTGAGATAAGTCAACCAGAGAAAGGCAGCTTTCTATGATATCACTTATATGTGGAATCTAAAAAAGCCTAACTTACAGAAATAGAGAATAGAATGGTGGTTGCCAGGTGCATGGGGGGGGTGGGTAGAGGAATTAGGGAGATGTTGGTTGAAGGGTACAAACTTGTTGGTTTGTAGGTACAAACTTGCACTTAGAGGATGAGTAAGTTTTCCAGAACTTAATGCACAGCATAGGGATTATAATCAATAATAATGTGTTATAATCAATAATAATGTGTTATATACACTTCCAAGTTGCTAAGAAACTAGACCTTAACTGTTCTCTTCACACACACACACAAATGATAATTATGTGGTATGATAGAGATGTTAGCTAACACTACAGTGTTATATTGCGATATATAAATGTATCAAATCAACAGATTATATACCTTAAGCTTATACAATGTTTTATGTCAATTATATCTCCAAAAATACACATCTTTCTTTAAAGATTTTATTTTTTAAGTAATCTCTATACCCAACATGGAGCTCGAATTTACAACCCTGAGATTAAGAGTCACATGTTCTACTGACTAAGCCAGCTAAGCACCCTAATAAAAGTATAAATCTTGAAAATTTTCCCATGGATTCATTCAAATCCTATGTATCATACAAATATAAACATATACTAAGATATTTATTAGTATTAATATTACTGGAACTTTGTACATACCATTTTAAAACTTGCTTTTTCCTTCACTCAGTTAAATATAAAATGACAATTTTTCCAGCATTCATTCAAAAAATACTAACACCTATTATGTAGCAGGCTTTGTTCTACATGCTAGAGAGGCCACAATGAAAATAATGATGTTCCAACCTTAGCATACATGAGTAAGAGGGGGATTAAGAAATCAAACAAGTAAATAAATAAGTGATAAGTGTCACAAGGGAAATAAAATCAGTAAGAGGGTGGGGATAATGGGAGAAGTTTTATTCTCATTGGTCACAAGGGTATCTCCTCAAGAATTTGAACTGGAGCAGATAACTAATAAGAAGGTTGGAGCACATGATGATCTGGGGAAGAACATTCCAGGTAGAGGGCAGAGCTGGTGCTAAGTGCCAGGGATAGGAGCAAACTTGACTTGTTCAAGGAACCCAGAGAAGCCTAGTGGAGTTTGGAATGGAGCTAGTGGGAAGGGAGAATAGTGACTGGTAGGAGAAGTCACTAGGCGCCATCATAAGAGCTTTATAATTTATTCTAGGTGCAACAGAAAGCCCTAAAAGGTTTTAAGCAGGGATGTGATATGAACTTATCTAGGATGTTACCAGATCACTCTGACTGCTAAGTAGCTAATGGATTATAGGGGAGCAAGAACAAAAGAAGGGTGACCAGATAGGAATCTATTCTTGAGAGCTCTAACTCACTGAGGTTCTGGGAATATAGTGAGGAAGGGTCAGATTTGGGTTTTACAGTGAATGTTGAACTCATGGGCTCTGCTGATGGATTGAATGGGAGGAAGGGTGACACTAAGGGAGAAAGAAATCAAGAATGACGCTAGGCTTTTGGCAGGTGTCATCTTTAACGTTTGCATGGCTGGGGGTGACATTGGCTGAGGTGATGAGTTTTGAGAGAGACAAGGGGGAAAAAACTGGAGCACTCTGATTTGGATATGTTGATACTGAATGTGACCTATAAGACGTCCAAGTAGAGATGTTGAGTAGGTGGTTGAGTTCTCCCAGGAGAGATGAGAGGATTATTGGGTTTGGACATACAGATTTAGAAGTCATCAATATATGGGTGTTATTTAAAGCCATGGGACTGGGTGAGGTCATTTTGGAAGAGCATACAAATACAGAAGAGAAGAGGGCTTCCGACATTTAGAAGAGAGAAAGAACAGGAAAGTGGTGAAGAAGGAGCAGTTCTTAGAAATAACAAGAATGTGTCTCATAAAAGTCTCCTCAGTCAAACTCCTTTGATAGGGTAAGATGAGGACTAAGAATTGTTACAGGATCTGGAAAGATGGAGTTCAGTGGAGACCTTGACCTACAGAGAGTGATGGAGATAGAAACTTGAGTTGGGTGTTAAAGAGAAAAGGAAAGTTGGGGAAATAGAAATGTCTGGGAGAGGGGCGCCTGGATGGCTCAGATGGTTAAATATCTGTCTTTGGCTCAGGTCATGATCCCAGGGTCCTGGGATCGAGCCCCACATCGGGCTCCCTGCTCGGCGGGGAACCTGCTTCTCCCTCTCCCTCTGCTCCTCCCCCGTGTTTGCTCTCTCTCCTGCTCTCTCTCCCTCAAATAAATAAATAAAATCTTAAAAAAAGAAATATCTGGGAGAGAAAACACTTTCGAGCTAAGCAGAGAGATGGAGCAATTGGAAAAGGACTAAGTCAAGAAAGAGTTTTGGTTCTTTGTTATCTAAATGATGATGATGATGACATCATGTTTTATAAGAATGGGAATGGTCCAATTGAGAGGGAAATACTGGTGATGTATGAGAGGATAACAGCAGGAGCAAAGTCCTTGAAAATGTGAGAAGGGGTGGGATCTTGAGCATGGATGAAGATGTTAACCTTAGCAAGGGGACTTAACTGGTGCTCAATAAATTTTATAGGAATTTAGATGTGTCTAATTTTTTATTTTTAAATGTAATACTTTGAGGGCACCTGGCTGGCTCAGTCAATGGAACAAGCAACTTGATCTCGGGGTTGTAAGTTCAAGCCCCATGTTGGGTGTGGAGATTATTTAGAAATAAAATCTTTTTAAAAAATGTAATCCTTTGGATATCCTTATACATTTATCTTTATACACTTATGTGACTTACCGAAGGATAAATTCTAATAAGTATATTTCTTGGTCAAATATAGCTTAAATTTATAAGATATTGGAAAATTTCCTTCCAAAATATTTCATTTTTTAATTCTTAAAACTGAATTTGGAAATATCAGCTCTAACCATCTGATCTACTTTCTTTTTAGTCTCTTATAGGTCCAATTTTAAATATTATTGGCTTTATCTATTTAATTTCTGTCCCCTTCTTTATATTGCTTCGTTTCCCCCTTTGTTTTTCCTCTATTCCTTTTGATGATTCATCTTTATACTATTCGGCCAGAACCCGGGCCTGGAGGAGTATGAACCATGGAGCGTTCACATTGTAAACAAGAATTTTTCTCCCAGCTGCTCAGCCACCTGCTCTCTTGGCCTCCGATGAAAACAAGTCCCATGGAGCAGTTTCTGAGATTCTCTCAAAAGAATTTCCTCTGAGGAGATGATAAACTCAAGGGTTAAGCCTCTCCAGAGCCATAAATTCCACTGTGAAGATGACATATTTGATTTCCTTAAAAAGTGTTATTGACATGTTATTGACATGTTACTCTATCTGGTATTTATATTAAAAAATTGCTTACCATTAAAACCCATGGACTCCAGTTGGATTTTAGGCAAATTGTCAATGCTAAGCCACAAGATAGCGGGTGGTGATGGCATGCCTGAGTGGTGACTGGCACCACTTCTACACCAACTGCCTTTACCATTTTATTACCACAATGACTCCCCTCCCTTCCCTGGAAAATCACAGGAGGATTCTCTTAAATGCTAGGTGTTTCCAGCTCTCTTTTCTAATCTTAGGGACCAAGGAGAAGCTGATTAAAGTGAAGGTTATCACTCAAAGATATTTAATGGGCTCATTGTTCTTCTGGTGGATGATTTTTTTCATCTGACAGATTCTGTATCTGGCTGTTTAGAATGGTCTAGAGGGCAAGTTTTAAGGAGAGACTCCCTCTCACTTTCTAATCATTAGCTATGATTCTACCCTAGAAAGTTCTTGGGATATGGGGACAGGGCTGGTGCTGCACTGTTAAAATTTTTTGCCCATTATTTAAGAAAGTATGATGATCTCCAGGGTAAGTAGAGTTTCTGAAGACAGGTTTAAACAAGTTTTAGGATCTAGACCGTACTGAATGTCCCTGATATTTTACAGTTGTCTCCCCAAAGATAATTTGCTGGGTGCATTAGGCAAGAATTTTCTAACTAGTGTCCCCCAAATGGGTTAACCTCAATATTGAATTCCTCTGCCCTCAGGGTAATCGAGCAGAATCTGAATCAGCTCGATGGCCATCTCTGGCATTGAGTAGCATCTTCGGTTTATCTAAATGTGTTATTTAATGAGTGCCAAGATGTGAAAAAATTTAGGAAGTCCTGCCTTTAAGAGTTCAGTCTTTCACCTGGTTGTGTCTTCACGGTACATATGGAAAGACTCAGCATATTCACTCTAACTTGTTCCACAAGTGTCGTGGAAGCTGCTCGTCTTCTTGTGGAGCTGGAACTCGGGCAAGTACTCTTGCTCTGGGCCACATCACAATGGCTACCCCAAAGCTCATGGCCCTTGAATCCCTGTGCCTTTGTTGCTACTGTTTAAGCTTGAGTTGGTGTAGCTGCCCCCTAAAACTCAGGCAACCTCAGGGATGTGGCTCAGATTCTTGTGCCTCAGCCTCTTGTCCAGCTCTGGTCGCTGCTGATGCTATTTCTGCTAATTCTTTTGCACGCTCCAGTCTCTCCTTTCCATCGCAAATTCTGTGAAAGATTTTCCACCCTGGGGTGCCTGGGGGGCTCATTTGGTTGAGTGTCCAACTCTTGGTTTCAGCTCAGGTCCTGACCTCAGTGTCGTGAAATCAAGCCCAACGTTGGGGTCTGTGCTCAGCATGGAGTCTGCTTAGGTTTCTCTCTCCCTCTTCCTCTGCACCCCTCCTCCCAAATAGATAAATAAATCTTTTTAAAAAGAAAAACAAAAAAGATTCTCCACACTGAAATCAGCTTTTAGATGCACTTGAATAATCTTTTCCGGGCACCTGGTGGCTCAGTGGGTTAAGCGTCTGCCTTCAGCTCAGGTCATGATCCTGGAGTCCCGGGATCGAGTCCCGAGTCAGGCTCTGCTCAGCGGGGAGTCTGCTTCTCCCTCTGACCCTCCTCCCTATCATGCTCTCTCTCTTTCTTATTCTCTCTCTCTCAAATAAATAAATAAAATCTTAAAAAATAAACAACCTTTTCCTTCAGGCTCAAGCTTGCCACCAGTTTGTTCCAAATCCAGACCAATAATTGTCCCTTTTCCCCTACAGACCATAGTACAGAAGCCAGCCCACTAGTCTTTTTTTAATTTTTTATTGTTATGTTAATCACCATACATTACATCATTAGTTTTTGATGTAGTGTTCCATGATTCATTGTTTGTGCATAACACCCAGTGCTCCACGCAGAATGTGCCCTCTTTAATACCCATCACCAGGCTAACCCATCCCCCCCACCCTCCTCCCCTCTAGAACCCTCAGTTTGTTTTTCGGAGTCCATCATCTCTCATGGTTCGTCTCCCCCTCCGACTTACTCCCCTTCATTCTTCCCCTCCTGCTATCTTCTTCTTTTTCTTTTTTCTTAACATATGTTGCATTATTTGTTTCAAAAGTACAGATCTGTGATTCAACAGTCTTGCACAATTCACAGCGCTCACCATAGCACATACCCTACCCAATGTCTATCACCCAGCCACCCCATCCCTCCCACCCCCCACCACTCCAGCAACCCTCAGTTTGTTTCCTGAGATTAAGAATTCCTCATATCAGTGAGGTCATATGATACATGTCTTTCTCTGATTGACTTATTTCACTCAGCATAACCCCCTCCAGTTCCATCCACATTGTTGCAAATGGCAAGATCTCATTCCTTTTGATGGCTGCATAATATTCCATTGTGTATATATACCACATCTTCTTTATCCATTCATCTGTCGATGGACATCTTGGCTCTTCCCACAGTTTCCAGCCCACTAGTCTTTTCTCCTCCTCTCCTAGTGGTGAGTTATCCCTTTAGGATCTATTCATGCTTTCCAGCTCTCTGCCTAGCCCAGTCCAGACTTTGAGCCTCAAAGAAAAAGTGTGTGTGTGTGTGTGTGTGTGTGTGTGTGCACGTGCATGCTTACAAGGGAGCAATGAGATCTTCTTAAATATGGATGTTCTATCATGAGTGTTGCTCTACCATTTGCCATCACCTGGAAAACAAATATTATTGGATTATTTGAGCTTTGAATTTTTCTGACCTCTGCTTTTGACTTTGGGTTTGGGAATCTGGTTTAGGCAAAACGGCATGTGCCCCTGTTAGAGCACCATTAGTGGATGATTATATGGAGCTGGAACTGCACAAGTACAGTTTGTGCAGTTTTGAGATCAAAGAGGAGAGCTTCTTGAGGAGGTCCTCTGGCTTTCCAGTGAGTTCTATGTCTCCTCCCTCCTTCCCTTTCTCCTACTTCCTTATTTTTTTAAGCCCATTGTGTATTGACTGATGACGAGTTTTGGAGAAGCTGGATGCATGCCTGTCTTCTAAAGAAACCATAAAGACAGGTGTTCCTCCATTACAAATACTATCTTGAAGCACAAGTAACCCAGAACGATAAATGGCCTACTGGGTAATTATTACCAGAAAGGAACATTAGAGCTCAGTTGTTCTTGCTTTCAGATTTCTCAACTTTTATGGCTTGCCATAAATGGTTGCTTCACTTCTAACTGGTTTATAAGTAACAATTTCATGTTTTGGGTCCCCTCATTTATCTACCTTGGAGTCCATTTTTCAGGGAGTTTATGGTGAATGAAATGCCAGGAAGCAGCAGTACTCAGTGCAGGGTATTGTATGAATGGTTTACTGAAAACGATTCCCTGTTGTTGACAAGGAGGTTTGGGTACAACTGCTTTTAAAATTGCCCAGGCTATAAATATGAAGTAGAGCTCTGGGGATTGGCTGCCCATTCTTCTGTCCAGTGGATATGAGTTGGGCTTTTGGTAAGACCCGACACCCTATTCATCTCCTCGGCCTTCACAAAACTCTATCTTCAAGCTCATTGTCTCTTGGCAAAATCAAGTCACTGAAGAGCAGATGCTCACCAGTAGCTAACTATACAGCAGGTACCAGCTCATTAGCACTCAACAGCTGAGAAAATCAATACTCTTGTAAAGCTACTTGAAGAAAACACAGTCCATTCACTCTTTCTGAAAGTCTATGATCTATCCTTGGACCAAGCCAAGCCAAAAGAGAGCTGGGTCCCATCAGGTCAATTAACATGAGGCACAGAAGGCCTCTGCACAGGGGAAGGTTCCTAACCCAGATTCGAAATGGGGGAGGGGAGGAAGTCTTCCTGAGGAGGTGATGTCTAAGGCAAGAGCTGAAGGATAAGCAGACACAGTAGCAAGGCAAATAAAGAAGATGTAAAAGAGAGCCAAGAGGCAAGGGAGAGAGAGAGAGAGAGAGAGAGAGAGCACACCCAGAACATTGAAGGAACTGAGGACAATTCAGCCTGGCTAGAGCACAGAGTGTGAGGGAGGGCGTGGCAAGAGGGCAACTAGACAGGCAGGAGCCAGATTGCGCAGACACATGAAACGATGTCAAAGGTCTGAATTTTGTCCTAATGGCAATGGGAAGCCACTGAAAAGTTTTATGCAAAGGAGGTGACAAGCTTAGATGTGCCTGTTTGAAAAATCATTCTGGTTGCACTGCAATGATAGAAGGGACCGTTGGGAAAGACAAGGCTGGAAGCTGGAAGACCACTTGGGGAGCTGTCCTGGCAATCCAGGGAAGAGGCGAGAGTAGTTGGAGAGTTGTTCTGTCTGTTGCGGGCCACGCCATCTGGGGGCCCAGGAGCTCCTGCAGTTACAACCTCTCACTTGGCTGCACGTGTTTTTTTTTTTTAAATAAAGATCACACAGAGTGGTCTTTTTTTTTTTTTGAAGATTTATTGATTTATTTATTTGAAAGAGAGAGCGTGTGAGAGTGGGCATGTACACACAGGTGGAGGGGGAGGGGTTGAGGGGGAGGGAGAGGGAGAGAATCTCAAGCAGACTCACGACCCATGAGATCATGACCTGAGCTGAAACAAAGAGTCAGATGTGCAACCGACTGAGCCACCCAGGTGCCCCCAGAGCAATCTATTAAAAACACTAAAACCCCAATACTTAGAGACCACACAAATTACAGGCAACTTAACTTTGTTAGGGATTTTTGAGAAAAGGAAACATTCCACTTTCCCATTTTATTTTTTTTAATTGGGGTTCACCTTTATTCATTATCTACATGGTACTTGAGCTATACACAAATTCCATAATTTGACAACTTAGGAGCTACTTTTGATTCCTGTCTCTCCTTTATCCCTTTATCCGTCACCTCTGAGGAATCACTGAGTCCTGTAGACTCTGTGTCACACTTTCTACTTTCTTTTCCACCGCCCTACCTCCCACCCCCTCAGCGCCCCTCATTGTAGTCTGGATCACATCATCTTTCACTTCAAAGGCCCCCTGACTGGTTTCCTTTCTTTGTGTTGCTCTCTTCTATCCACTTCCCTCCATACAGCTAGTGATTCTTTCACAAGTAAACCATTCATGCCCCCCATGCCTCCCATCACTCTTTCAATGCCCACAAAAGCTCCTCATTGTCCTTGAGACAGAAGTAGGCCCTACCTTGCATCCTTCTCCGGACTCAACTTTTACCGCTCTACTCTTGTGCTTTCTACTAAAGGTTTTCTGAACTTTGTTCTCTTCTTACAGCTGTACCCCCATCCCAGGATGCACAAAAGTTATTCCTTGAAATGGCTTGGCATGTGGCATATTATCTCTCTTCCTGCCCAGCTTTCAGTCTGAACCTCGTCTCTTTAGTCCATCTTTCATAATTCCCAGATTTGGCTAAGTCTCCCTGTTACGTTTTTATAAGTATCTTTAATTCTCCTATCACAATCTCCATCACATTGTTAATTCTTCTCTAAGTGTATCTTTCTCCTGGCCGGCCAATCCTGTCGTGTTCCCCTCACATATTTCCTGGTATATAGAACAGAAAAGCATGTTTCAAATTAAAAAATGAATTATAAAACAATCCTGAAAAAGAAGAAAAAAGTTGGAGGACCCACACATCCCAATTTCAAAACTTAATAAAGTAATGGTAATCAAGACAGTGTGATTCTGGCATAGGGGTAGATATACAGTTCAAAGGAATATGACTGGGAGTCCAGAAATAAACCCATGTATCTATGGTTAACCGATTTTTTGGCAAGTGTGCTAAGACTATTCAATGGGCAACAGACAGTCTTTTCAACAAGTGAGGTTAAGACAAGAAGAGATCCACATGCAAAAGGATGAAGTTAAATATCTACCTCATGCCATATAAAAATTTAACTAAAAATGGATCAAAGATCTAAATATAAGAGCCGAAACCATAACATTCTTAGAAGAAAACCTAAGAGTAAATCTCCATGACCTTGGATTTGGCAATGGTTTCTTAAGATACGACACCAAAAGCCTAAGCAACAAAAGAAAAAATAAACAGGACTTCTTTTTTTTTTCTTTTAAGATTTTATTTATTTTTTAACAGAGAGAGAGAGAGACAGCGAGAGAGGGAACACACGCAGGGAGAGTGGGAGAGGGAGAAGCAGGCTTCCCGCCGAGCAGGGAGCCCAATGTGGGACTCGATCCCGGGACCCTGGGATCATGACCTGAGCCGAAGGCAGACGCTTAAAGACTGAGCCACCCAGGTGCCCCTAAACAGGACTTCTTCAAAATTAAAAACTTTTGTGCTTCAAAGGACAAATGAAGAAAGTGAAAAGACAATACACAAAATGAGAGAAGACTTTTGCAAATTATATATCAGATAAGAAACTTGGATCTAGAATATATATATTTTTAAAACTTCTTATAACTCAATAATAAAAAAAAATTTTAAAAATGGGCAAAATATCTGACTAGACATTTCTCCAAAGATGATATAAAAATGACCCATAATGACATGAAAAGGTGCTTGACGTCATTAGTCATCAGGAAAACACAAATCAAAACCACGGTGAATTACAATTTAATACCCACTAGGATGTCCATAATCAAAAAGACAGATGGGGCGCCTAGGTGGCTCAGTTGGTTGAGCGTCCAACTTTTGGCTTGGCTCAGGTCAAGATCTTGGGGTGGTGAGACTGAGCCCCACGTTGGACTCTGCACTCAGTACAGAATCTGCTTGGGATTCTCTCCCTCTCCTTCCCTCTCTGCCCCTCCCCCTGCTTGCACACATGCACCCTGCTCTTGCTTGCCCTCAAATAAATAAATAAATAAATAAATAAATAAAACCTTTAAAAAAAAATACAGAGGGCGCCCGGGTGGCTCTGTCGGTTAGGCGTCAGCCTTCCACTCAGGTTGTGATCCCGAAGTCCCAGGATCAGCCCTGTATTGGGCTCCCTGCTCAGCAGGGAGTCTGCTTCTCCCTCTGCCCCTCATGCCACTCGCTGTCTCTCTCTCTCTCAAATAAATGAATAAAATCTTTTATAAATAAATAAATAAATAAATAAATAAATAAATAAATAAATAAATGACAGATAATAACAAGTGTGGGTGAGGATATGGAGAAATCAAACCTCTCATACACTGCTGGCGGGAATATGAAGTGGTAAAGACACTTTGGAAAACAGTTTGGTGATTCCTCAAGAAGTTTAACATAGAGTTATCATATGATCCAGCAATTCTACTCCTAGAGAAATAAAAATATACATCCACACAAATATTCATAGCAGCATTATTTGTAATAGCAAAACAGTGAAACAATCCAAATATCCATTAGGTGATAAATGGATACACAAAATGTGGTATATCCAAATAATGGACTATCACTTGGCCATAAGAAGAAATGAAGTTCTGATACATACTACAATTTTAACGAACGCTGAGAACATTATGCGAAGTGCTAAGTAAAAGAAGCCAGTCACAAAAGACCACATATACGATTCCATTTATTTGAAATGTCTGTAAAAGCAAATGTGTAGAAACAAGAAGTAGATTAGTATTTGCCTAGGGCTGGGAGAAATGGGAGGATTGGCAAGAGATAGAGCTAAAGGGCGAAGGGTTTCTTTTGGGCATAATAGAAATATTCTAAAATTGACTGCAGCATTAGTTGTCCAGTTTTATGAATATAGTAAAAACCATTGACTTGTTCGTGTTAAATAAGTGAATTGTATGGTGTGTGAATTATAGCTCAATGAAGCTGGTCCAAAAATTGAATTATAGGGCGCCTGGGTGGCTCAGTCAAAGTTAAGTGTCTGCCTTTGGTTCAGGTCATGATCCCAGGGTCCTGGGATCGAGTCCTGTATCAGGACTGCTCAGCAGAGAGCCTGCTTCTCCCTCTGCCTGCAGCTCCCCCTGCTTGTGCTCTCTGTCAAATGAATAAAAAAAAAAAAATTTTTTTAAACTTAAAAAAAAATTAAGGGGGCGCCTGGGTGGCTCATTTGGTTAAGCAACTGCCTTCGGCTCGGGTCATGGTCCCAGGGTTCTGGGATCGAGCCCCACATTGGGCTCCCTGCTCCTTGGGGAGCCTGCTTCTCCCTCTCCCTCTGCCTATCGCTCCCTCCCTCTGCTTGTGCGCTCTGTCAAATAAATAAATACAATCTTAAAAAAAAAAATGAGGTGGACATGTTTATTATGTCCACTTTACGCATTTGAGGGGAGAAGATAAAGAACAAAAAAAGTTAAGCGATATGAATAAGAGCATGACCCTGAGTTAAAAATCCCAACTTTGTACTAGGCAAGTTATTTAACTTCTCTTTGACTCAGTTTCCCTCTTTGTTTATTTTTTTAAGATTTTACCCATTTATTTGACAGACAGAGAGAGAGCACAAGCTCCCTCCTGAGCAGGGAGCCTGATGTGGGGCTCTATCCCAGGACCCCAGGATCAGGACCCGAGCAGAAGGCAGAAGGACTGAGCCACACAGGCGCCCCTCAGTTTCCTCTTTAAAATGGACATAATAATAGTACCTGTGTCGCAGGGTGGTTACGGATATTGAGTAAGACAATACATGATAGAGGAGTGCCTCTGAAACTTTAATGTGCACACAAATCTCTTTCAAATGCAGATTCCAGGGTGCCCCCTGAGATTCTGCATGAGTGACCATCTCCCAGTGAGGCCAGAGATGCTGGCCCACAGACCATGCCTTCATATCGAGGTTGTAAAGCATTTAGAACAATGCCTGGCACACAGTAGGCGCTACATAAATTAGGCTATGATGCTTTCACGCCGTTTAGCTGGCAGGGAAACGAGATGAAAAAGCCAACAATTTTCCCTCCTTTTCTATCAGATGTTTCCTGACAATACTGCGTCCTTGAATAGAAGTCTACTGGATTCTGCGTTCAAGTGATGAATATGGATATGGATTATATGGTTTTCATTTTTTAAATCTGTCAAGAGCAGCACTCGGGTCTCTCTTTGAATTTACAGTTTTAAGCTGTATCAAAGTACACTACACAGTAAGCGTTCAGTAAGCTCTTACTGGTTGAAAGAAATATCCGGACACTCTAAATAAATCATCCCACTAGGAATCAGCAGTGCTGCTGGAGTTTGGTTTTATTTTAATGCAGTGGCATGTGTGCCAAATCATTATTTCAAGAATGTGGCACTTGTGTTCTAAAATCCAAAGTATGTTGTTCCAGTCTCAGAGCATCAGATTCTAACGCCCTGCAGACTAACTCAGCTACTTCCGCCTTCCTGTGCCCTTCAGCGCAGACTTTACGTGCTAACAGCGCCCTCTACTGCTCAGGAACAAATCTTTGCTTCCAAATCCAATACCTAGGCCTGCAAATCGGAATTCAGAAAACCGGATCCACAGGAAAGTGGTTCGCACCGGCCTTGAAAGGAGAGAGGGTGGCAGTCTAGCAGCTGTCCACGCCAGGAGAAGCTGGTCGCTAAGTGGGCTACTAGGGAGCCCACCAAGACCCACGGAGAGGAGAGAAGAGTTGCTTGCCGTTTGTTGCCAGATCCCTTTCCTTCCCTGACAAGCCCTAATTTACTCTACTCCCCTCCCTCTCTTCCACATTAACCTGATACTCATGCTCCTCCTCCCCAAGGTTAGTTGCACTGTCAGCCCTTTCCACCTGCCCCCTCTTTCACCTGCCAAACCATGATTCTCATTGGGAGAAATAGGGGGACACAAGCCCATCCTGGGGGGAAAGCCCCTGCCTGCTGAGCAGGAACAGCTCTTCCTTCACTGTGATCTGATCTTTTCATTTGTAGCAGCATCTTAACTTGTTTTCCATGACTTTGAGTATATTCACAGAGCTGTGCAACTGTCACCATAATCTGACTTTAGAACATTTCATCATCTCCGAAGGAAATTCCTCACCCATTACCATTCGCTCCCCATTTCCCCCCCACGCCCCTCAGCCCTAGGCAACCATTAATTGCTCGCCCTCCATAAATCTGACTGTTCTACCCATTTCATAGAAATGGAGTCATACAATAAATATGTGGTCTCTTACCAATGACTTGGCTCACTAACATGGTTCATGCTTTCGAGCTGTAGCGTGTACGGGTACTTCAGTGCTTTCTACTGCTGAAAAATGTTCCATTGTATGGATGTACCATCTCTTATCCATTTGCCAGTTTGTGTACATTTGGGTGGTTTCCGCTTTTTGGCTAACATACGTAAGGATGCTATGAATATTCATATATTTTTGTGTGGATGTATGTTTCAATTTTGCTTGGGTAGATACGTAGCAATGGAATTACTGGGTCATACGGTAACTTTATGTTTAACATTTTGAAGGACTGCAGGGTGGTCATATTCCTTCACCTTTAAGTGGAACTTCGTAATCCACCCCCACCTAAGAATAAAGAAATATTAATAAGGGGGAAGTTTTTGTTGCCCTGACAGAATGTACTAGAATTATGATCAGGTTTCTAACATACAAATTAGTCAGTCTTGATTCTTGAAGAGCAAAAGTCCAAGTCTTAACCCAGAGACTTGTTCTTCCATATCATTCACCTCTTGAGACTATCTGATCTTTCCTTTCTTGACAGTTCTGAACATGACCACCAGCATAAATCTTTTCACGTTCCTCTGAAGCATTTTTTTTTCTGACCCATCACTTAGAGTTATTCCCACCTGGAATTGTATGATTTCTTTTTTTTATTATTTTTTAAATTTTTTATTCATTTGTCAGAGAGAGAGAGAGCACAAGCCGGGGAGTGGCAGGCAGAGAGAGAAGCAGGCTCCCCAAAGCAAGGAGCCCATGCGGGACTTGATCCCGGCACCCGGGATCATGACCTGAGCCAAAGGTGGACGCTTAACCAACTGCGCCACCCAGGCGTCCTGGAATTGTATGATTTCTAGGCCTTCCTGGAAGCAAGAAGAGTAGTCATTCCTAATAGGTGATTTGTGATGTTTGGTTTGTTTATTTTTCAACACTGAGTTTGAACTCACAACTCTGAGATTAAGACTTGAGCTGAGCTCAAAAGTTGGACACTTAACTGACTGAGCCACCCAGGAACTCCTAGTGATGCTTAGTTTTTTAAAGCTGTAATATTCATTTAATCAAATAATCAAGAATTTCTTGAGCACTTACTCCCCGCACAGCAAAGTGGGGACAACAGAAGAAAGGTAACAGAGTTCCTGTTTTGGAGAAGTTTAGGCCCAGTTGGGGAGGAAAATAAAATTATAACACAAAATATCACACAAGTGCCCAAATATCTTCATTGATGCATTGCCTATAGGGCAGTGACAGCCAAACATTTCCAAGTCATGGCAAACATAGACTATGCTATTTGTATGGAGACAGGGATAAATGTGTTTGGACACTGGGATGTTCAGGTACCTGCATCCTCCCTGACTGTGGGGCACACCAGTGGGACCAGCATACTTGTGTGAAACTTTGGCCCTTGGGATAAATTCCAAACTTTTTTGCTCGGCATTCAAGGCCCTCAGCAAACTGGCTTTACTCTACCTTTCTAACCATTTCTCCTATGAGCCTTTAATATCGAACAACCTGCTGAGCTTGCCACCTTCAGAATACTCAGTGCACTCCTTAGAATGTTTACCTTCTCCAGAATGAGGCCACAGTAGGTATTTCTTGATGGTGTGTTTGATTCTTACCCCCACGTCTTCTCTCACATGATTTATGCCAACCACTGAGACCTTCCCCATCCCGTCAAGTGCCCACTAATTTCCCTGTCCTTGGAGACATCCCCTGACCCCTCCAGCCCACAGGGTTGCTCCTTTCTCTGCAGGCCCAGGTCTCTCAGTATTTAAGCCACATGTTTGACTCGTGACAGTACGTTGCCTCATAGTTATTAAACTATGCCAGGCACATAACTGTGGTCTGTCTAGCTCCTTCGGGGCAGATAAGGTGCTCCCTTTGGGTGTATGTAGCACCCTCAGCAACTCTGCAGAAAAGGGTGGATGAAGGAAAGGCTGCCCCGGGGGTGCTTACTGCAATGGTAGCACATTGTTATACAATCTCCTTTCCACCTTGTACCTATTACTTCAGTGCTTAGGTATTTCTGTGCTTTCTCTGAATCTTTAAGCAAAAACAAAAACATGATCTTGAAGGAATAGTATAAATTGACCCTACTCTTGACTGCACCAGGATACAAGGCAATGATACGAACCCACGGAAGGCCTAGGACAGCTCCTCAGCCTGCTCTGCGGTAGCCGGACAGGAAGAGGGAGAGGAGGAAGGGCAGGAGTTGGGAGAGTAGCAGGAGGACTCAGAAGTTAAAAGGAATCGTCAAGCAACCGAAATAAGTGCTCTCCCTGCATTTTATAATGCTATTACAAATCACACCTCTCTGTTCCTGGCAGATTAATATCCTCATATGTTTCTGTGTTTTAGTGTCATTTTAGGCCATTTCAGGAACATATAATATTCCATTTAATTTCAGCTTTACTACAGCTGACATTTTAAACAGCAATTTGTTTTCTATTACTTGTTCTAAAGCTGGCCCAGGGTGCTCTGGAGACCCTAGGCACCCCAGAACCATCTCAGGCTGGCCACCTCAATCCTAGCATCTTCAGTGACTGGAGGCCTTATACTATAGTTTCTCATTTCTCCCCCAGCATGGCTAAAAGATGTTGACTCAAAAAGGAAATTAAAGACTTTAAACAGTAGATTAAAGAAATGTAGAGAAACCAGAAGGGAAACGACGCTGATTTAGTACATGCTCCTGCATTTACTCTGGGTCACCCGTGCGCTGCGGCGGGACCAGGGAGACCAGTGTGAAGAGGGGCCGCGATGAGCTCACGGCGAAGACAGGTGGGGAGACGACGATGGCAAGAAGACGTTTTAGCCAGGGAAGAACGGGATCGAGAGCTTGACCCCTTTCCTTTTTATGTCAAATGCCTTAAACTTTGATGCAGGAAATGGGGCTGCCAGGAAGCCCCTGAGGCGGGGCGGGGGGTGGGGTGGGTGTTGGTGGCTTCTGCACCCAAAAGTTGGGTTCAGAACTGGGATGGGGGCTTGGACTCTGCAGCCGTCCATGGAACCCCCTCCCCATGTGCCCCCTAAGAGCTGCATTGAAAATTCTGTAATGCCAGGATCCCTAGCCAACGTGGCTGACCGAGACACTGAGGGAAGTAGCATCCCACCTGCCCATGTCAAGGAAACATTGCCTTGCTCGGCACGGGTGATGGTTACTGCGGCTGAGCAGGAAGCCCAGCCCGAGCATCCTCCCCCCACACTTGTCACACCTCATCAGCCACATTGGCCCTTTGGCTTCAGTGATCACGGTGGAGGCCACAGCCATGTGGAGGCAACTCGAGCCATCAGCCTCAGTGTCAGGGGTCATCCAGCCTCAGTTCCTGCATCAGCAGCAAGGCGAGAGTAACCAGGGCTACCCCTTTCTACACACGTGTGCATCTGTGGCACTCAGGTTCACAGTCAGAGGCCAAGGCTGAGGAAGCCTGGAGTTCCTAGTAATCAGGGATGAAGGGACACCATGTGGAATGACATCATTTCTGCCCCAAGTAGGGGAAGCAGGACATAATGATGACATATAGATAGATAGATAGATAGATAGATAGATAGATAGATAGATAGATCTCAAACACAATATATTACACTCGTTAATATCCTACAGCATCACGTAGTCAGGGCCATGACAACTACGTACAGGACCCTACAGCTGCTCAAAGGAGGTGGACCTAATCCAGGCTGCCGTGCATGACCAAGTAAGTTGAGCACAGCTTGGGCAGGGGGAGACATTCAGAAAAACTATGGTGTGGTTGGAGCCCCCAGACTGTGCAGGGTACAAGGTGGACCTACACCTAACCAGGTATTTATACCCTAAGAGGTAAAGCAGGTAAAGTAGCCCCATGTTGAGAGGTGGCGGCAAATTATAGCAGATATTATGCATATTCTGAAATTTAAAAAAAAAAAAAAAGGAGCAACAAGTTTTGGGGTTGAATCCTGATTCTGACATGTATTCATTGTGCGATCTTGGGCAGATTATAATTTACGTTCTGTAAAATGGGTGGATGGGGCGGGGGGATAATGTAAAATGCTGGAGAAGAGAGCGAGAGAAAGAACCAACCTGGCATTAAAAACTAACATTACATAGCATCTCATCACGGGATTACAGGGTTCTTTGCAAGGATCATGCCTGTTGGCATGATGTTGTAAGTAGGAGTAAAAGACGTGGGAGTCACATGAAGGGAATGAAAGAGGGAGATTGTATGTCGATTAAACACCAATTCTTTGTATATAAGATTGTTTTATGTACGTACATCCTGTCCAATAAACCCTAACACACTTGTCTGGGCTGAGATTTGATTTCTGAAATGTGTACTTTATTTTATTATTATTATTATTATTTAGAGAGAAAGAGAGCCTGTGTGAGCAGGGGGGAGGGACAAAGGGAGGAGAGAGAAAATCATAAGCAGCCTCCACGCTCAGCACGGAGCCCCACACTGGGCTCAATCTCACAACCCTGAGATCATGAGCTGTGCTGAAATCAAGAGTCGGATGCTCAACCGACTGAGCCACCCAGGCACCCCTAAAAATTGTACTTTAAGTTTAAATATGGGTATGTAAAAATTTCTATTCTTATTTCTAGGATTATCTTTTCCCCCAACACTTCTTCCCTTTTTCAATTACAGATTTTTTTATTTTCAATTTTCCTATACCTGCCTCAATTTCCTATTTCCTTGTGAAAAAATACTCCTTTCTCTTGGAACCCAGAAGTCTTCAGATTATATTTTGATTTCTTTCAGCTCCTCCTTCACTTGGTTGTGCTTTAGGTATCTGGATTTGGTTGCTCTTGTCTTTATTTGCAAATCAGTAACCCAAACTCTTTGTTGGCTTTGCTCATCTCTGAATGTTCACCAAAATGTTGGTCATTAGGAGATACTCTCATTGATGAGAAAGTAATGTGTGTGATCTATATCATTTTCACTGAATTTTTTGTGTGGATTCCTTACTCTTACAGCCTGGAAGTCAAGATGCCTAGCTTATCCTTTATTCCATTAAAAAAACATTTGATTCCCTTGCTAGCTTTCTTGGTCATACTGATCTGACTTTACCTCATCCATATCACCTCATAATTTATGATAATCAGAAAAAGCACCTGCAAAGTGCCCCCCCATTCCTAACAGGCCGGGGACAACAATTTGCCAGGACTGAAATTAACATCACTTCAGTAGAAAATCACAGTGAAATGCAAAAGGGAAGAAAGAATTTTAAAAATATGCCTTCCCTATAGAAATTCAGACAGTAATGTATCGACAGATGGAGAGCCATGGGCATCAGTTAGAGGAAAATTACTCAGAACCTCTGCTGTGCGAGGGGCTGGCACATAAACTGCAGTTTTGCACATTGAGGGCTTGAACAATGAACAATTTTTACAGGCTATTGTACATTGGTTTCTCTAACTAACAGCTAATTAAATGTCTATTTTATTGCGCATCTAGTTTTTCAAGTCTCTCAGAATTTCCCCAAATCTGTATAGCTACTTATACCGAATAATCTAAGCATCAACTCAGATGTATACATATATATTTTTATGCTTTATATATTCCACTATTTAGGATGGAAAGATAATTTTGAAAAAGAGCCTATAAGCCAAAGCGTAGGACCAAAAATGTACATAGTTTATGAATATATGAATATTCCAAGATCCCAAGTATAATATCAATCTTCCCATGTGCCATAATCAATTGCTAGTGATGAGAAGGCCTATTATTTTTTAATAAAAAATAAGGAGTATAAAGTAAAACTCATAATAATAAATAAGAGAGCAGAAGGAAACTTTTGGACGTGATAGCAAGATTAAAGGCATAGATTGTGGCAATGGTTGCAAAGATGTGTACTTGTCTCCAAGCTCATCAGGTTGTATACATTAATTCCATACACCTTTTTGTATGTCAAAAAATTAAAATAAAAGTAAAATTTTTTAAAAATTAAAATTTTAACCCCCCCAAATGTAAAGGGATGGAGGTGTGTGTGTGTGTGTGTGTGTGTGTGTGTGTGTGTGTGTAAACTCCAAGGTAAATGAAACAGTCTGACAGGACTTTTGATTAGCAATCAAAGGGATGGAGCCTTCTGTTGTCTTCCTGATGTATGAAAGAAATTAACCTATGAACCCAGGCCCCTCATCTCAGCCCTTACCATTCCTCAGGTGGACCTTCCATTGGTGCCTCATCAAATTACAGTGCTTGCGTTTCTCCAACTTGACATGCCTCCAACTCCTTCCTTAAATTGCTCCCTCTGTTCAAAATGCAAAAGAGTCCTTGCTTTGCTCTAAATCTGGCATGCCTCCAAGACTTCCTCAAACTGTTCTTTTCCCAGTATTGTTCACCTGGCCGATCTAGCACGGATTTTTGAACCATTACTGGCTTAGTACTGCCAGTTCTCCCCCAAAATGCTGGCTGGATTAATGAAATGTCTCAGGGGAAACATACTGTCACTGTCGTAATCAATATACTTCTATAGATCAAGACATTGAGATAACAAGGTGCCAAGTTACCAAGACATCTACCTGAAAAGATCCATGATAACAAAATGACAGAACAAATAAAAGCGACAGTCATTTGGAAACATTCTGAGAGTCAGGGCGGTTAGAGGACCATACAAGAAAGAGGAAAGTACCGCTTCTTAAGGGTTATGTCTGCGGGCACTCTAAACTGCTTACTGCATCCGATGCCAAACCCAGGGAGAAAAAAGATTATTTAAAAACAGGAGGGACCTCGGGGCGCCTGCGTGGCTCAGTCCTTAAGCGTCTGCCTTCGGCTCGGGTCATGATCCCGGGGTCCTGGGATGGAGCCCCGCATCGGGCTCCCTGCTCGGCGGGAAGCCTGCTTCTCCCTCTGCCTCTCTCTCTCTCTCTCTCTCTCTCTCTCTCTCTCTGACTTTCATGAATAAATAAATAAAACATTAAAAAATAAATAAATACATAAAAATAAAACCAGGAGGGAACTCTCAGGCCTGGGGTTGAGGATTCAGAGGGCCAGACAGGGAGACTGTAAAAGCGCAATCACCAAGCTTTGCACAGGGAAGATTTAACCAGGGAGCCCCATGTTCCGTCAGGCTTTACCTCTTCCCTGTGCCTTACTAACGTTTTGTGGCTCCATTTCCTCCAGAAGAACAGCAGACCACAAACAGGTAATCCTGAACGATCTAAGGAAGGAGAACAGAGTGAAGTGTTGGCATTATCAGACCATGTCGTAATTTTTTAAAAAGCACTTTAGAAGCCTGCTCTGGTCATTTTCTATTTTCTAATCAGTTAGTTCTACAAAATGCTTGTAGCCATTTTCAGATTCAATAAAAACACATTAAGCCGTGTCCTGCTGTTTGGAAGGCAAGTGGCCCGCGGGGTAACAAACGGAAGGCTGGGCGGACAGAGGCTGCGGTCGGGGTCAGGTCCACACTGGTCCCTAGGCCGTCCCTAAGGACAGTGGTGCACCGGGGCCTGAGTCTTAACAGTGCATTTCCTACACGTTTTCTGGGAGCCTGACAGGCAGCTTTCTAAGTCAGCCGGCAGCTGGGCCTGTCAAACTGAGCAACTCTCTTCTGATTCAGCCCAACTCTAGGAGGCAGAGTCATCTTGACCAAATATTCTTCCAGACTTTGTGTGAATTGAAGTGGTTTCAGGCGCTCTGCTCGCTCGCCGCCGGCCAACCTGCGCCTGCCCTCAGAGGAGAAGGGCAGGAGGGGGTGAGGAAACACATGTCCCTTCCGGGGAGGAAGCAACAGGCTGGCTGACAGGGCCTCTGACAATGTGAAGACCCTGCCTTGGCCCATTCAGAGGAGATGGCAACATCCTTCCGACCTCACACACAAAGGGCAGCCTCTTCCTCCGGGGAGGTAATCCAATATTCTCTGTCCCACAGACCACTGGGCATCAGCCACACCATGGAACCCTCTCCAGAGCGCCTCTTCCCAGCTTCTTGGAAATGACGGTTTACTGTGAAAGCATAAGGAAGCCCACATATCCTCTAACATGATGAGATTTGTGTCATATAAAAAATGATACAAATTTCTTGGATGTACATGATCAGTACGAGCCTCACCGGTTAACCCACTGCCGCGCAGGGTAAGAGCTGAAGGGTACTTGATGGTTTTTCCCTTTTAAGGGCACTCTGACTGAGCAAGGACTGTCAGAGTCTGAGAATCTGTGGAAATGCCCACATGGTATTTTTACCTGTGTGCCCTGCTAGAGACGCTTCGGTATTGTTACCAACTTTTAGAACAAAATAGAGATGATAATTGACAGAACATGCCAACGAGGACGTCCTATACTGATTGTCCTTCTTGACGCTTCCTGCACAGCCCTGTGCCGTGGGGAGAGACAGTTTTAGATTCAGAAAGGCAGAGAATTAAATCCTAGCTAGCCCCACTGCTCACGCGCTTGCTCACAATTGAGTTCAGCTGAGCTTGAACTAAATACTTAACCTCTCAGAGCCTGTGGAATGGGCAAGATCGTCGGTAGTTGTAAACGATGGGACCGCTCTCAGCCCATTTTCTGGTTTTCGTTTCTTGACAGCATTTTTCACTGCCTGAAATACAATAGTACTTGTTTATATTCTCTCGCTTGCTGTTTCTGCCCTGATGTAAGTTCAGTGCTGTTTTCCCATTGTCTGGGAACAGTGCTTGGCACATAGTAACTGCTTAGTAAATATTTACTGTATGAATAAAGGTGAAATTCACGCTTCTGTAAAGCACAGACTAGAGACTCAGTAACTGGTAGTTTTCCTCCTCCTTAAGAGTTTACGTTTACCTCTGTGTTCAATGTCACAATGTCTAGCTCAGAAATGACCTGGACTCCACACTGCACAAGTCAGGCCATGGAATTCAGCAGAGTCCTCATTGTTTGGGCCAAACGGGTCTTTTCCAGATTCTCTAACCTCTTACAAAGAAGGCTTCCCGAGTTATTACCATCTGCATGGTCTGGATAAGAACTTAGCTTTAGGTTCAAGACCGTTTGTTGGGGAATTGGCTTTCTTGTCTTAGGTCCATTTCTGTAGCTGTTCTGTCCTCTCTCCCATTGTCTTGGGTGGCCTGGATGAAACTCCCCAGCTGTGGTGATGGTCATTCAATAGGTGGCACTCTCTCCCAGAACACCATCCTTCTTCACTGCCCAGATGATCTTATTGATAAATCATTAGACTCCTGTTAGATGAGTAGCAGAGTTACGAGTACAAAATAGTCACGCCGACGATTTTGCAACTTTTCTTCCCCTCCCATACACCATATCCCATTCCCTGCTCTTGTTTCCTCACCTCCTTTAGAACTTCATCAATGTGCTAAGACCTTGAACTTAAGGACAAAGGGCTGGCTCTTCCTAAGAGGAGGAGGGGACAGACGGGAGACATGCATGCGAAGTCTTGCGCTTGAAATCCAAGCGCAGTTGATTCTTTTTTCATTCATTCATTTACTCACTCGTTCATTTATTCACCCACCATTTCCTGTAGGTCAACACATACCTTAGTGATGAGAAGAACAGACGCCAAGGGCAATGACCGGAGTTTGAAGCTTAGATCTGCTACTTATTGACAAATTTCTTAACCGCTCAATGCCTCAGTCTCCTGATCTGTAAAGTGGGGGTGACAACAGTACTTATCTCACAGGTTTCTTTCAAGGATTTCAATAATTAACTTTAATTATTATTTATAAAATAGTAAGAACTGTGCTTGGCACACAGTAGCATTCAATGAGGGTTTGTTCAATGAATACTAGCTGTCTAATACGTTGTTAATGACGACTTGCTTGACCTTCACGTGGACCTGGTCGTGCTTTTTAAATATTCCCCACTGTAACATCTCTGAAATCAGGACAGGATGTCATAATGCGGCAACATCTCTTCCTTCTTAGTGATACACAAAATAGTCATTCACCTTCAAATTGAGAGCCTGTTGGGTTTGATGAAACATGACAATTATAAATAGCATGTCTCCCTTTTTGCTGGTCCCTCTCTCAGTTTACCATGTATACTCATATTTTCCCAATTAAAATAAGAAAGGAAGAGAGAGAGAAAGACAGAGGGAGGGATAGATGAGGGAGGGAGGGAGGAAGGGAAGGGAGGGGAGGGAAGGGGAATGGGTCCTGGTCTACCCCAAACTGTAGCAGCCTTCATTAAACTCTAAAATCCTCACTTGCAGAGACTAGAGAAGATTCTAGCCTTCCCTACTTCACCTCCCTGAACTTCTTTTCAGCCTTAGGTGTGTGCGGTTGAGGATGGGGAGGATCCTTTGGTCAATAAAAACTTTCTGAGCAACAAGCACCACATTAGGCTCTGGGAATTCACCCTGAATTCACCTTGCAGTACAGTTGGGAGGATATAAACTCCAAAAATTCTTTGAGCAAGAAATTATAATAGAGACCCTATATAATATAGTCATGTTTTTTTTTTAGAAAAAGAGAAACAGTATTTATATTTGTTTTTCTATTTTTAATTGTTATATTTTTATACTTAGGATTCCGTCCAAGCCGGAGGTCTGGGTGGAAGCCCCTTTGGGGCCACGAAAGGGCACAAAGCCACAGATGAAAACGAAGCCTCGGTTCACTGCTCTCCCGGGTGGGAGGGACTCAGGACCTCAAACAAACCCTGAGCCCCACAGCGGGTCTTTCCCCACCCCCTGCCCCACCCGGGGTGTCTTGCTGAGTCACACCCTCTCCCTTCATGGGAGCTGGGTGGGGAAGTCTGCTCTTTAAAATAACTGTTACACTGGCAAAAAAAAAATGCCATTTCTAAACGCCCCAGAGGGGGTTTGGCTCCTCCAGAGCTGGTCCAAAGCAGAATAAAGGGGAGGGGTCGTGATCAGAGCATCTATTATCCTTACAGCCTTCAGATCTTGAGAAGAAGGGGGCTGCAGAGCGGGAAGTAACGTGTACTCACTGTACCATACATTTGGGGTGACCCTCTCCTTTTTCAGGTTGGAGTGAGTGTGTACCATTGGCCTTGCTGGCCCACCTGCACCAAAAAAGTGGATTCTTCACTCTCCCTTCATTTTCATCCTTAGTGTTTATGTCCTGCTGTTTATGTCTGGTAACAACCAGACGAAGAACATTGGGAATTGTTCTAACTCGACGTGGCCTTACCTTCCTCACCAATGAGACATAGAGAGTGGCGCTGCCCAAGTCAGAGGGCTGTACCCAGGGTGGGATGAAGCAATAAACTGCTTTGTAAATTGCAAGATTCTAAACAAAGGTTAATTGTTTGTACTCTACTTATCTATTCATGGGGTAGTTTGAAGGCATCTGCTTCAAAACTCTCTCCAAGCATTATGTGAAACGCACACAGTACCTGGCCCACAGCACAGCTCAGTACGTGAAGACTGTGACTCTTAGTGGGGCCACAGCATTAAACTAAGAGCTTGGGGATGCCGGTTATCTGTCATCATCTCCAGTGAAGAAACACTGGTCAGTAGTGGGGAAAAGCAAACGCCCTCCAAGGACGGAAAGAAAAGGATGGGAAGGAGTACCCCCTTTCAAATGTTTTTCTTGCCCCACCCACCTCACCCCACAGTGCTCCCTCATTCTCAACCTACCCCTGACTCTCCCCCACCCTACCCTTATTGACTCCCTGCTCTCTGATCACAAACCCTCAGCTTTCAAGATAACATACCATAAAAGCACGTAGAGATGAAAATGGTTGATACGGCTGAGTTGCAAAATGAGAGCACTCGATTCAGCCTTGGAGAGAATGTCTAATGTGACGCTTCTGTTTTACAGAGAGGCACCCGAGGGTCATGCATTACCTCTACTTCTACTGCGGTGTGGGGTGGGAGGGTGCGGGGGTGCGGGGTGGGATGGGAGGTCCCCACCTCTCCCCCAACCTCCCCATGGACCTGAAACCTTATCCGCCCCGGAAGGGGGTGCCAGGGCTCTACGGAAATGAACACCTCAGGGCTTTTGTCTCAGTCTTTCCATCCCCCTTAAGGACATAATGAATTGCTTTCATGTTTAAACAATAAAATAATTCAGTTTAAAACAGGCTATGATTCTTCTCCCACCCAATTCCCCCAACAAAGAAAAACAGCTAAAAAGTTTCCAAGGAAGGCCCTGCTCACACATGAATCATCTTTGGAGCCTGTGTCCCCTGCTTTGGGCTGCCGTGGTGGCCTGTGGCCTGACGGAGAAGCACCGTGCGCCCGTGCCTACGTCCACGCTCCCTGTCTGTCTCCCCTTCGGGACCGGAGCCTCTCTGAGGACAGGCCATGGCGTCTTGCTGTCTGAGGCTGAGCGCATGCACTTGGCATATCCTGGATGCTTAATACTGTGGAATGAGGGAATGAGGGAGGTGGAGTCGCAATGATTAGCAACCTTGAGAGTTTAATACTGAGATGTTAACAATGGAAAAAATAAAATATCTGACATAAATATATCCTTACCCTGACTTGGAAGAAAAACACCATCTCCAGCTATCAGAAGCAAAAGCAGCTCCCTCCCTAGACCCAAGTGACTGAGTCAGTCGACCTTTCCGGGCTGCCTCCCAGGAACAGGGACGAATACTCCCTGAGCATGAGCAAGTCGCCTTCTTCTAGAACACCTTGTCCCGTGTTCTTGGTCACCCTTAGACCTTCTTCCTTTCCTTTTCTCCCCAGCTGGGGTACGGACACAGCATCTTATTTATTATGTTAGGGACCAGCCAACAGAAAACTATACTTTCCACCTTTTCGGAAAGACTGGGAGAACCCACCGCCCACCGTCTCTTCACGTCGTGACTGGAGGTTGGCCTAGGTGTTTGGGAGAGAAACTCAGAGGCAATTAGGATGCGGAGGAAGGGCTTAGTACCCGGGTCTGGGCTGCTCAGGGGCCTTTGGGTCCAACCATGCACTCTGCCGCCCATTGCTGACCTGCGCCCCCACAGCTGTTGCAAACCACTTGCCCTAAGAGCACCCAAAGGAGAGTAAAGGAGGCCATAGCCAAATACCAAAAGAATCCCTTCCCCAGCCCTACTTGGTTCTGGCGGGGTCAGGCGGAGCAAGCAGTCACCTCTAAGGTATGACTGAGGTAGCACGGGAGGCCCCCCCTCAAAAATACATTCCACATGAATGCCTGTATTGTTGGTGACTAATGCATCCCTTTATTCTCTGAACAAATATTTATCGAAAGCTCCCCAGACAGCGCCTCCCCCATTCAAACAGAAATGGTGTCTGTCCTCAAGTTAATCAAGAAATAGCAGAAAACTCTGACACAAGTACAATTTACCCAGTGCAAGGCGAGGCTCCCGGCGTCGCGGGGAGAGCCTTGTTTTGGAGTGTGGGTTGTTGACTTTCACGTCCTGTCTTTCAAACCTAGCTGATGACCAGGGCCAAGTTACTCAACCTGTTAGAACCTGTTTTCTTATACGTCCAACAGTGATGATGATAGTGTTAACTTACCCCTGGTTGTGAGGATTCTGAAAAACACGTGTGCCGCCCCAGGAAAAGTACTGAGAGCTTCTAGTAAGAAGTGAGCACGGTATTACGTGAGGGCAAAGGAAGTAGCGATGACAAGCGCCTGGAGGCTCTGAGGAAGGTTTCAGAGGGGAGGTGGCATCTGATATGGGTCTTGCAGGACAAGCAGGAATTGGCCAGGCAGAAAAGACAGGTGGGCAGGTATCAGGGAAGGAGAACAGTGTATGCAAACTACTGAAGCAGGATGTGGCAGAATGCCTTCTTAGAACTTGAGAGGTTCAGTCTTCAAAGACAGGGAATGTTGGAGGGCTGAGGGGGATTCATCCAGTCGCTGTTCTGTTTTCCCTACAAGGCCTCATGTTCACCTTCTTTGCTCAAATGACACTGTGACCTTCCTGTGTCAAAGTGCAACAGCCCCTCCCCCCCGCCGCCCTTCGGGTCCCCTTTCCTGCTCTGTTTATCTCCAAAGTATTTATTGTCACAGATAATATAAGTTTACTTATTTTATTTATAGACCTTCTCAACACACTCATCCCCTTCCCCTCACCACCACATACATAGAATGGAAGCTCCCCGAGGAGAGGAGTCTCTGTGTTCTCCTCACGGACAGATCCCCTAGGTTTCCCACAGTGCCTGGCACAGAACGAGACAGACGGGAAGTCATTTAATTCATTCAAACCATAGTTGTTTGCTTCCCTCAAAGCACCACGGGCCGGCTCGCCACTGGGCTCCGATGTTGAACAAGATGGGGTCTCTACACTCCGGGGGCACTGTCGGTGTCGAAGTGTCGGGCCCTTCTGAGAGGTCTCCTGGGTCATTCTGCGGCGGCTGTTGAGCGACCCCGCTGAGGAATTCTGGCTGTTTCCTTTGTCTTTTTCTGCCCACACTCTGAAGACTTTCAAAATGTAAACACTTCTGGGGTTGAGTCCACCTTTAGTAAGTCTTCCTTTTGCGTGACTAAGAATGTGCGTCTCGTGCTGATAGAGGTGACTTTGGGAATCCAAGGAGGCTGCCAGGTGCCTGGGGGGAGATGTTGAAAGGACAGGGTGGGGGTTCAGGAATGGAGGCGCCCAGAGACACGTAGCCTCTTTCACAACTTGGCCTGGGGCTGTTCCTGTGATTGGGTGTCTCCGCCAAGAATGTCCCCAGAATTCCAAGTCATTTTTAGAGGCCGTTTTCTTATCCTGCGGTTGATAGCCCTCAATAAAGTAAGTTTAAGATTGGGAAAAGAAAAGGAGTTTGTGTAGCTAGCTCTTTTACACCTTGTGGTGAGAGGAATGAGGGCCAAAGGTTTTTTTGGTGTCTTTTTTGTTTCATGAAATATCACAAAATAGAAAAAAGAATAACTGCAGCTGTTAGCCTCACAAACACTCATTTATCAGTTAAATGTCCATCTACTTGGTTTTTGTTCTTAAGCTAACATTGGGCTTTATTTACCTTTTTTTAACTTGTAAAGCAATAAATAATTACACAACTAAACGACAAATAATACTGAGGAAAAAAAAATGAAAAGATTTAACCATAAACCATAAAGAGGTATTTGCGTGCTCCCAACACATAAAAGAACTATTCCAGAATATATAAATGGCTCCACAAACCAATAAGAAAAAGAGAACCAATTCTGGTCATTTGTGACAAAGACAGATCTGGGTGAGTCTCCCCGAGCTTTCCATCCCTCTTCCTCCCCTCACTACTCACTCGCAACAGAAGTTCACACCTTAGGGCAGAGGGAGCTTGAAGAGAGACCACCCCAATTCCTTTTTTCCTCATGCTGAGCCCCATCCTCCACAAAGCAGGACTCAAACAAGATGAAACAAATTGCTGTGGAAATCTTAAATGCCATTTCTTTACACCTCCACCTTCCAACAGGGAAAAAGAATGCTGGTTGGTCCCCTATGTCTCCTTGTGAAAGTGAAGGGGCATGTTTAGTGCACGAATCTTTTTTAACTTCTCAACAACTCTCCAAGGTAGGCATCAGGATTTCCACTTAACCAGTGAAAAAAACCAAGCCCAGAAGGATCAAATAACATGCAAATGCCCCCACAGGTAACACGTACAGAAATAACCTTTGAACCCAGGACTGTGTGATTCCAAGCCTCAAGCTTCTCCCCCTAAACCACACTTTTAAGGACGCCATGATTTCATCTGGACTGCGAGCATGTCTGACAAATCAACGTCACTATGTTACTATGTCCAAGCATGTGACAAGGCCCTTGCCAGGTGGTGGAAGTGGGGGCAAGGGTGGACTCAGGAGGGGAGCCCCATTTTTCTTCCTGTGAGTCTGCCATGTGCAACAAAGGAAGGGGTCCGGTCAAGGTCAGTGGGGTTGCTGGACGCCAGGAGGTTACCAGTCCTGACTGGAGTGTTCCTGCCTGGTGTTGTCCACAGGGCCGTCCTACATGGCGTGCATGCAAGCCGGTGTTTGAGAGTCAGCGTGGCCGCTTGGCGGACTGGAATTCAGCCCTGCTCTGTCTTGGCCGGTGGGTGAGTTTCGGCAGTTCACTGATCCTAAGTCTCGGTTCCCTCTGATTTGCAAAAGAGGACTAAGACCTCGGTCACAGGAGGCCATTGAGACATTAAAAGAGATGTCAAGTGCTTAGCCCAGGGCGTGGCATGTAGTAGGCGTTCAATAAAGAGAAACTGTATTTATTTTATCATGAAGATCAGAATTTGACAGCGAGGGATTACGAGGTGCAGAAATTCATTCATTTATTCAACAACTAGTCATTGAACACCAGCTGTGCCATGGGCACCCACCTGGATCTTTGCTGTATGTTATCACATAGTGCAGACTGAGATCCTTGCTCTCTTGGAGATGTATTCTGGAACAGAGAGGCAGACAACAAGCAAAATCAGTAAGCAAATGACATGATATACTGAAATGTGATATGTGTCCTGAAAAAATATACATAGAGGTTTAGGTGACTATCCAAGTCACACATTTAATGTGGACACTCATACAATCTGAGCCATCATCAATGAATGCTAATGATGGTAGTGGATTTGGTTGGAAACTAATGCTGATCTTGAAACCCGACCTTTTTTGGTAATAGCGCATCCTGCTCTCTCTCTAATCAACTCCACGTCCCAGATAAAGCAATCTCCTCACTCACTGATATGATAGTTAAGGGAGACCTTGAAAATTCTAGATGCTGCTTCCAGATAAATGGTTTATTTTTAATAGTTGTTTTGTTTGCAACAAGAGTAGCATCCAGAGGTTAAATTATTAAAAAATAAAAACAAAATCCAAAGCTATAGGTAAAACTGATGGTCTTGTTCTATTGGTGGTTGAGGAGAAAAGCATCTCATAAGTTGAAAAATCTTCTGGAAAAAAAAAATTCATCTTAGAAACTCCAGGTTGGAAGGGACCTTTAAGGCTATGCTCAAGTTCCAAAGAACGATGTGGTTCAGACATGACTGGTTTGACTTGAACTGTACTGGGCTAGAGCACCATTTCCTAGGATTATAGGTTGATAGAAGTTAATATTCAGGAAAAGGAAGATGCAGTTATCAGTAGATTTTCTTGAGAACACTTGCTAGGGGAGAAAGGAGACATGCATTCACAAAGATGCTACTAAGAAGGCTCTTGGTGGGACATAATTTTCTTTTTTTCTGTTAAATGCCTCAAGGCAGGCAGAGCTGGGAGAGATGCTACCAGAAGCAGAGTGGGCAGGCCAGCCCCCACAAGACTGGTGTCTGTCTCACTGTTCCGATTGTGGTTGGCTATCAAAAGTTTCAAACACACAGAGTACAGAGAATACTGTTACAAAATATCCACCCCAACCCAAACTTAACATATTTCAACAACATTCCTTATTTGTTTTTCACTACCTATTTAATATGGATGGATGGTAAATAGATTTAGATGTAACTGATATCCCCTTCATACAGCCCTATTCTTCTCTCTTCCCCAGAAGCAGCCATCATACTGAAGTTGGTGCCTACCCTTCCTGTCTATATGTTCAGACTCTTATTAATATGCACGACTCTACAATCGAAATAACAGTGTTGTATGTATGCTTTTAAAATTTGCATAAACTGGGACACCTGGGTGGCTCAGTTGGTTAAGCGTCTGCCTTCGGCTCGGGTCATGATCCTGGGGTCCTGGGATCAAGCCCCACATCGGACTCCTTGCTCAGCGGGGGGCCTGCTTCTCCCTCTCGCTCTACCTGCTGCTCCCCCTGCTTGTGTGCTCCCTCACTCTCCGTCTCTCTGACAAATAAGTAAAGTCTTAAAAAAAATAAAAATAAATAAAATAAAATTTGCATAAATGGTATTATATACATCATATATTTTATCTTAGCTTTCAGGATCTCTCTGAGGACTGTTGATGTTATTATAGTACTAGTTTATTAGCACTTTTTCTTAAACAGTGACCAGTTGGATTTCTGACCCCTGGGACACATTTGGAAGGTTAGCAAGACATATTATTCCAGATTGGGTCTCTCTGATTAATTCTTTATGTTATTCATCAAACTGTCAGCTCCTTAAGGCCAAAATGTCAGTACAGGAGGTGAAATTTGCTGAGACAGGGATGCCTGGGTAGCTCAGTCGTTAAGTGTCTGCCTTCGGCTCAGGTCATGATCCTGGGGTCCTGGAATCGAGTCCCCCATCGGGCTCCTTGCTCAGTGAGGAGCCTGCTTCTCCCTCTCCCTCTGCTGCTCCCCCTGCATGTGCTCTCTCTCTCTCTCTCTGACAAATAAATAAATAAAATTCTTTAAAAAAAGAAAAGAAAAGTTGTTTTTTTTTTTAAAAGAAATTTGCTGAGACAAGGACAAGAGCTTCTTGAAACTAGCTGAATGGCAACGAAGCCACTGAAGTGTAAGGTAAAGGAAGATGGAGGCAGTGAGCTACTTACTTTATACACTTTTTGACCTCCGTCTCTTGGGAGTTTTTTTTCTCCTAACCATCCCTGCCGAAGCAACTGATATTTCAAATATTTCTACCATGGGTTACATTCGCCTGTTTTAGAGCCTCGAGAAAGTAGAATCATAGGGTATGTGCTCCTTTGTGTTAATTCTTCTTTCATTCAGCATGTTTTTGAGATGCATCCAAGTTGTTACATGGTCATGGTTCATTCCTTTTCTATTGCTGCATAATGTTTTGCTTTATGTATATTCCAGTTTGTTTATCCATTGTCCTATTTATGGACACCTGGGTTGTTCCTAGTTTTTGGCTATTATTAGTAATGCTGTATGAACACTCATGTACATGCTTTTTTGTGGACCTATGTTTTCATTTCTTTTCGGTAGTGACCTAGGAATAGGATGGCTGGCTCACATGCATATATTTAACTCTATAAGGCACTGCCATAATATTTTCCAAAATGCCTACAACCTTTTGCATTCCCCCTAGCAATGTATGAGTTCCAGTGGTTCCACATTCTTGCCAACATTTACTATTGCCAATCTTTACGTTTAGCTATTGCTGTGGGTTTGTAGCTCATTGATTTTTTTCTGTACTAAAAACTTATTAGTCAAAACTAATTTTAAAAACACAAGCAAGGTTATATATAAGACATATATTTGAAATATATTTGTGTATATCTTGAGGAAAGGTGTTCAAGAAAATCTAATAAATATCATTCAAAGAATATATTCACAACATTGTATGCAACAAACCAAATTTAAAGAATGATGCCACTATGTATCTTTATAACAGCTCTGACCTTTTATGCATCTGATAACATTGCTTCCGAATATCTTATTATGGTTTTAATTTGCTTTTCTCTGCTGACTAGATGTTGAACATCTTTTTATTTGTATTTATTTGTATTCAGGTACCTTCAGTGTAGTATTCATTCAATGCTTTGACCAATTTTTAAAAATTGTGTTGTTTATCTTATTATTGAGTTGTGTCTTTCATAACTTGGGTCAGATATATGTTTTGCAAAAAGATATCCAGTCTTGTGGTTTATCCTTTTTTTTTTTTTTTAAAGATTTTATTTATTTATTTGACAGAGAGAAAGAGAAAGTGAGAGAGGGAACACAAGCAGGGGGAGTGGGAGAGGGAGAAGCAAGCTTCCCGCTGAGCAGGGAGCCCGATGTGGGGCTCGATCCTAGGACCCTGGGACCATGACCTGAGCTGAAGGCAGGCGCTTAATGACTGAGCCACCCAGGCGCCCCTTGTGGTTTATCCTTAAGAGCAACCATTTTTAAGCTTGATGAAGTCCATTTATCATTTTTTTTCTTTTAGAGTAGGTGCTTTTGTGTCCTGTTTAAGTAGTCTTTGCCTAATCTAATGCCACAACCATTTTCTTCTAAAAGTAGAATTAGTTTTAGCTTTTACATTGAGGTCTATGATCCATTTTGAGTTAATATTTGTATGGTGGGAAGTGAGGGTCAAGGTTAATTTTTTCCATATAGAATATTGAGTAGTTCCAGTACCTATTATTGAAAAGACTCTTTTCTCTATTGAATTATCTAACTTGGCACCTTTTGTTGAAAATTAATTGACCATATACATGTGGGTCTATTTTTGGAGAGTGTATTCTGTTCCAAATAAAAGTCATTTTCTTTTTCCTCTTCTTACCGGTATTTTGAAATTACACTATTAAAAGAGCCATTTGTTCATATTTATTCTTGCATTTCTGATAAATATTTCCTGACTCTGGTTACCGTCTATGGCAATGGTCAGGCATTTGGTCTTTTCTCCTATCACTTCCTGTCTTTCCCTTGCCCTCGATCAACATGTATATCAACCTCTGTGGCTTCAAACTAATCAAAAAGTTGACTTACCCCAAGTTCTTACTCTTGTATTTTTCTCATCCTTAACAGATAATGAAACTTCAATAGGTCTGATGCTAGTGACAATAGCTAACACTCTGTCATCTGTGTCATCACTGATCTAAGCACATTGAAAGTTATTTAATTGTCCTAACAACTTTATGAAGTAGGAATTATTATCCTTCTCTACAGAAGAGGAATCTGAAGCCCTGAGGGGCTATGTAAGTTGTCTAAGATCATACACACCGTAAGTAGCTGAGCTGGGATACACACCCTGCCTGTCTCCAGAGCCTGTAAACTTTACCAAAATGCTAACTTATGAAATCACCCATCAAACGACTTTAGTTGTAGATTGCATACCATCTGTATTATTCTTAGTTAATATTTTTCTATTAAGTGGAGCTGTAAGGGATCTTAGAAAGCATTTTTCAGATGAGGAAACTAAAAACCAAAGACAACTAAACTGAAAGCAGAGCCAGGCCCTAGCCTGAGAGGCCCAAGGGCTTTTTCTTTGCCCGTGCTGCCTTGCTGGACTTGGGGGCCTCCTTGGTTTGGATTCCACCACCCTGGGGTATCTCCTAGCGATGGTGTCCCCAGGATGTGACAGTCTGTGCTTCAGGGAATTGTATCCCATCCTTGGGCCTCCCTGTCGCACTCACCAGATCATAAGACCTCTCCTCACAAGGCCTACTCTCAACTACCTGTCACAGCAGGAAAGTTACCAATACACTCATCCAGTGATCTCCAGGCATAGTCAAGTAGACCTTGACTGAGCCCTACTGCGCAAAGCACTGTATTCAGCTCTACAAGATTATAAGACATAACTGTATGCCCTCCAAAGGCTTATAAATACGACCAGCAAATAATATTCATTAAGTCTCTAAAATGTTTCTGTACAGAGCGAATTTTGTACACGTAACTGACCCCAGAGTCTCCTTCACCCCATTCTTCTACTAACTTTTGTTGTTTCTTCATAGAGTTAGTATATGTATTGGTGGTTTCTTGGTCCAACATTATTATATTATGGTATAGAGAAATGAACATTTATTTGGAGGCAGTGGTCTTGATTTCTAGGGTCCTCTCTGTCACTTGTTAGCTGGGTGACCTTCAGCAAATTGTTGAACCTCTCTGAGCCTCTTTCCTCATCTGTAAAGGGGATGACAATAGTCCCCACTTTCACTGGGCTGTTGTGGCGGTCAAATGAGATAACAAAACGCTTTGAAAACACTAATCTTTTTTTTTTTAACACTAATCTTTTTGAGAGCTATAGGGGAAAGGACTTGGACTTCAGAGTCAGAAAAGGTAGATTCTGAGCTTCAGTGAACACATGGCTGCATCTGTGATAACAAAGCCATGTTCAGGAGGTGGGGGTTGGGCTGGCTTACCCAGGAGGTGAGGGTCTGACCCTGGCCTGGTCCTGTACCTCATTTTCATTCTTTCTTCAGCAAATCACAAGTTATTGCAAGTCATGGCCCTTCTTGAACAATCAAACCAAAACTGTCCATGATCAGATTTCAAAGATTTAAATATAAGGAGGCCTTGATTGACAGGAAGAGAGCATTCTTAAAGACTGATTGGGTTCTCTTTCATTCACCCTCAACCAACCTTCACTGACTGTCTACAGTGTTAGCTGCTAGGCACTATTTTAGATGCTGGAAGAGAGTTAATGGTGCTCCTAAAAACTTCCTGAGAGGGTGAGGTATAGGTGTGGGAAGGGCTCAAGGAGGTAATCTGGTTGGCAAAGTCCGAGTGAAGGAGTGGAGGAAATTTGTCTTAGGGGGCGCTGAGGGAGATGAGGAGCAGGGCTAAAATGCCCCCCAAACCTCCTCATCAATAAAGAGTTTACTATCTAGTGGGGAAAACAGAAACAGAAACCAAGAATGACAATACAATGTGATAGTTGGGTGAAGGAAATATGAATATAGTGATATAAAATCTCTCTCTCTCACACACACACACACACACACACGATACACACAACACACATGCACACACACATACATATGCACAGAGCATCCATTCAAATGGAGAGGGATACCAAGCAGGGGAAAGCTTTGTAGCCTCAGGGAAGACACAAATTTATGATTTGTTAGACCATCATCAGTCTATGCGTTTAGTGCTCCTCTGCTCCCTTTCAACCACCTTACTCTGCATGACACTTTACATCTAAAAATACTTTCACCTTGGGCTCCTGGGTGGCTCAGTTGGTTGAGCAACTGCCTTCAGCTCAGGTCATGGTCCTGGAGTCCCGGGATCGAGTCCCGCATCGGGCTCCCTGCTCAGCGGGGGGGTCTGCTGCTCCCTCTGACCCTCTTCCCTCTCGTGCTCTCTGTCTCTCATTCTCTCTCTCTCAAACAAATAAATAAATAAAATCTTTTAAAAATTTTCTAAAAAAAAAAATACTTTCACATTCTGTATTTCATTCGGTTTGTAGAAAATAGGAATGGAAAATGGGATACTTCCCATTTTACAGATGAGGAAATAGGCAGAGAGAGGTTACCAAAGTCACAAGTCTTGTCACTAGTAGGGTGGGAATTACAATGTAATTTTGTGACTCTTGGTTGAACGTACTTATCTATCTAGTATGAACAACTGACTTCATTATCAGTCTGATAAGAGCATTATCTGACTGTTATGAACCTTCATTGATCTAATTTCCCCCTTTCTATCCTGTTGTGTATTTTTTGTTGTTGTTCTAGAACATAGTGTCTGTGGCGTCCTGTGCCACTGTGATTTGAACAAGCAAAAACATGAATTATATTCTGAGACCTAAAGGCCTCATATTTTCAAAGCTGCTATAATTATAGTCCAGCCATGTTCAACCCTCAGGAAAGAATCTTGCAGTTTCTGCAACTGTCAAATGAAGGGCTTAGGCTATAGTCGCTCACTGCTAACATTCTATGATTCGTTTTTATAACCATCAATGTAATTTTAAAGTATTCATTAAGAGAGAACACACACACACACACACACAGATTTTTTTAAAAAGTATGGGTAATTACAAGCCAAAATATTAATAATTCCTATCTTTGGGTAATTGAATCTTATGTGATTTTTTTCTTCTTTTTGCGTAAGTGTATACTTTCTTTCTTTTTATTTACAGTAAGCACGGATAGCTTATGTAATTTAGGTAATAAATATGTAATACCACGAAGAACTGAAACTATGCCAAAAATGTTATCAGCACTTGGCAAAATCTAGCATACTTACAGCACAATGGAGTCTTTACAAGTCCGTGTTTGAAATTTCAAATTCATTGATGAGACTAAATAGTACCAATTTTTGACGAATGTGTGTTAACTCAATAAGTTTTGATATGCAGCCAAAGAGCATTCCCTAAAAGAGGGTGTTGGCTGATTATCACCAGAAGATACATTGATTTCTAAACTGTTCCATCTTTATGACTTATGACCACACCAAGATGTAAAAGACCCTGATTTGCCTCCAAGTGCTTATAATTTAGTGGAGTTTAATTTTATGGGGGTGGTAGTGGTTAGGTTTTGAAGGTAGAAATTATGCCAAGTCACAATAACCCCTGAAAATACTTAAATCAGCTTCCAAAAATAGTTTATGGTTGCATTTATGATAGAGTAAGAGTCTACTAATGCGGTATTGGTTTTCGGGGGGCCCCCAGTTAATTCTGTAATTTCTTGGAGACACAACCATTCCCCACTTTCCTGGCTCTGGGATCCTTAAAGTCACTCATTATCACTCCAATCAGCCTGTGCGGCGACCTGCTTGCTTCATTGCTTAGGAACATCACTGCTCATTATCTTGTTATTTTCCTTTCATTCTTTCTCTCCTTCTTCTTCTTTTGTCCTTATAAGCCACAGATGTTCACGCTGAAAATATGTGGTGCCATTGTCAGAGGGCAATATTTATTCATAAGTAACCACTGAGCGAGCTCCTGTGAGTTGTGTTAAAACAGACCAGCAGCTGAGGTATGTTGGGAAAAATGGAAAACATTAGGAAGTGGTGATAAGTCAAACTGGGCTTGTAGCTCGGAAATGTACTTTCGCACCACCCACTGCGTGCGTCAGGCCCTGTGAGGGACACCAGGGACCACTGTGCCCACTGCCCTTACAGAATTCTCAGTCTAACGGGGGAGCCCTATGTTCACGAGCAATCACACAAATAAAGGTAAAATGGCAAGCAAAGACAGGAAGTGTAGATGGTGTGGGGATGGAAGGGGCCTCCGACCCCAGCAAGTGGTCAGTCAGGAAAGTGCTCAGTAAACTTAAGAAAAAGTAATCGGGAAGACAATGTCTGTTGTGAACCAGAAATAGAAATCGAATCTTCTGCGAACTCACCATGGGCCTGGCTGCCCGAGAGGCGGTCTTTCCTGAGGCCACATGCAATCCTTAAAACACACATTGGACCGGTTGGTATTATGGGCCATGGTTTTTAAATGAATAATGCAGGCTCAGAGAGGTTAAGTAACCTAGGAAAGTAGGAAAGGCCAGGAAAGGGACCCTCGGTGGCAGGCTTCAGAGTTGGGTTTTATTGGTGGGCAGCGAGAGAGTTGCTGGAGGCTTGTGAGCAGGACTGCGGCTCCAAGGACTACCGGTATGCTTAGGAGGCTTTGTCTGTGGTGGGGAAGGAAAGACTGGCAGTCAGGGAACCAGCTGTTAGATGGCGGTGAGGACCACTGCCCTGGCATGAGAGGGAAGTCTCCATGGAGGCTTTCTACCCAGGGAGGCTTTCTAGAACGTCTGTTCCTAGACCTACTGGGTGTGGGAGGGGGTTGGGATAAACTAATCATATTTAATTTTTTTTTAAAACTCCTAACGCACAGCATAAGGTAACAAAGGAACATGCATCTACCCTGTGGCTTAATGTATGCTGCTAGATTTTGTAGCTTATAAAGTAAAAATGTTTAATATGCTACCAAAGACGGAATTCAAGTCAAGTACGGATAAAAGCATAGACCAGGTAAGAGGTAAGGCTGGTGACTTTCTTTTTTTCACTTGTTTGAAGACATAATTAATCCAACTGATTATTTAAGGAATAACTAATCCCTGCATCTTACGAAATGAGTGTCTTTGTTTTCAATTCAGTCTTTATACTCATTCCGCTTTGGACTGGCTCACTTGGTGATGCCCCTCAAGAGCTGTGTCTTTCCAACACAGGTGCCCTGAGGATTTGGAGAGATTATTGGATGGCAGTCCTCTGGGGAAGGAGCTAGGCCTCAAGGTGTGTGGGGGGTGGCGGCGCGGGAGGACTGACACCCCGTTTCCCCTACTCCCACTCCTGTGCCGGAGAAGGGGGTTAGCAGCCTCTCCACCCACAAGGGGGCTCCTTCGAGCCCGCAGTCACCGACTGTGTGGCCATCCCAAGTTCCTGCTGCTTGGGAAGGAATTTCAGAACCGTTGGCCCAGCCCCGTTCTTGCCCCGAGGGTTTGCAGATTCGGAGACAGTCCCCCAACCACGTGGAAGCCGGGACTGCGTCAAGCCCCGCTGCGTGGCGATCTTATCCAGTTTCGCAGTGTGTTCAGAGAGCTTATGGTGAAACTGTTTCATGTCTGGTCCAGGCTCCCTGCTGTAAAGCCCCGAAGTGAGGCTCTCTGAACTTCGTCATACGTTCCTCTTGTGCTTTATTCCGCGTCGCCCAGAAAAGCCGCCCGCCCGGTGATAAGGTTTGGGATTGCTATTCCGGCCATGGAGTCGGCCGTAGGCCGCCCCCGCATCATCTCCCCGGAGAGCCAGTTGGAAAGGCAGACAGTCGGGCCCCACCCAGACCTTCTGGGTCAGAACCTGCGTGCATTTGGAAACCCGCCGCCCAGGTCCTGTGTGTGCACAACAAGGTTGAGGAGCCCGGGGCTAGCGCTTGCAGATCAGTCCCGAGAATCAGTTCCCAGCGGGCCGGGAGAAGTGCTGCCTTCAGAACCATGAATACTGATGAAGTGCTATAGGGGGAATCAGAATTTCAAAGGAGAGAGATACCAGGCCAAAAGTTACAGTTCTAAAAAGTCCAAAGTAGGACAAAGAAAGGTTTATAGTCTTAGGAGCATTTAACTGAGGGCATTTAAAACAAAACAAAACAGGACACCAGGAGCACGTGCCCAGGCCTCAGGCAAGTGGACCTAGAAACTTCTTTGCCTCTCCGGATAAATCCATTGAAAGAATGTGTGAATGATTTTAAGAGTTTCCCTGACTATTGGACAAAGAACTGCTTTCTGGGAATTTGAAAAACTCTGGTCGGAGACAAAAGAGGGGAGGGATTTTTTTTTTTCCATCTGTTTTTAAAGATACCATTTAATAATGGATCTTCAGCCTCCTGTGAGGCCGGAATACTAGTCAAACGTGAGGACCCCGGAGCCAGAACGCTCCCTTTCAAGTCGGGACACTGTCAGCTGAGTCACGTGGGGCAAGCTACTTAATCAGTTTAGGCTTCAGTTTCTCCTCCCCAAAATGGATCGGAATACCTAACCTCCCAGGGTTGTTGTGAGGATTATATGCGAGGACATGTTATAAAGTAGTTAGATGGGAGCCTGGTACAGAGTTAAGCTTTATATTCTGTTTGTTTACAAAACAATGAACTGAATATGTCCAGCTTTGCACTCCTTCCTAGGTTGTTGCGGTGAGGATCAAATCCCTGCCTCCTATCCCTACCAGGCCCCTGCGACCTGACCCGTCCCACGGGGGACCTCAGCGCCTCCCATTCCTCCCCTCCCTGGGACTGGGGCCGCACTGGTCTTCCTTCTGCTCCTCCAGCAGGCCGGGCTCATTCCCATCTTCTGGCCCTGTCCCTGCCTCGCTTTTCAGCCTGCTGCTTCTGCACAGGAGACTTGCATGTCCCTTTGGGCTCAGACCCACATGCTCTCCCTCCCTGCTCCCTCCTTTCTGCAGAAATGGCCCCCTCTTACTTCCAGGAGCTCTCTAGCTACCGCCTTCTACATCTTTTCAGCACCTAGCACCATCTGAACTCATTTTATGTTTGCTTCTTTACCTTCCCACGTCCAGGCTCCTCCACCACGAGAGTGTGTGCCCCCAGAGGTCACAATCCCGTTACCACCATTTCCCCAGTGTCTAGAACAGGGCCTCCCCACAGGCGGGGCTCCTAGAACATGTTTTGAGGGAAAGAATGAGCGAGGGAGGGAGGGAGGCACAAGACACACTTGAAGCTGAAGCCCCAGGGAAATTCAGGGTTTGCTGCCTGCGTCTCAGGTAAAGGCAGAGGGCCGAAGGGAGAAGTGGACGGCCCTGGCTGCCCTTCCTAGGCTGCCTTCACCCCTGTGCCAGTCTGCCCCTAACGTGGCACTGGGGAGTTTCATGTTGGCACTTGTCTGTCTCCCTGGGGGGCTTCCTGCTCCTTGAGGAAAAAAGCATGTTCTTATAGGACTTTTATCAGCGCATAACACCATACCAGGCAGGCAAATAATAGCTGCTCAGTAAAAATATGAGGGGAATGAACAAATATAAGCAAACATATATATGCTATGACATTTTAAGTTAATGCTAATAAAGTTACTGGTGCGTCTTTGGAAAAGACTGGGTTTTTACTAAATGAAAAGTTTGTTTTGACTTTATGTCTTGGAGTATCTTTGAGGTAGGGCATGGAAATGGACCGTAAGGGATACTTTGGTATTGGTGGCCCCTGAGTGGAAAGCATTTAGGGGGCAGAGAGGAACTGGGGGTGTGGGACACCTGGGAGCAAAGTCCAAGGCTGGAGAAAGTTCGTTTGCTGCTTACTCCGGGAGGACTGGAGAGAGGGATGCAGGTGAGGCCACCTGGGATTTCCTGGAAGGAGGCAGCTGAGTTGCCCTGCCCCGCCCTCCCCCACCGGGGTCTTCAGTGTCGGGTAACAGGCCCAGCGGGGGCTCATCCTGGGTGCTGAGGGTGTGGGTGGGAGGGGTGGGGACTGCGGGCTGGCTATCTGCGGGGAGTCAGCAGGTAGTCTCTGAAGTACCTTTACATAGATAAATGAGGGTGGGAGAGGGGGATAGAGGGAGAAAGCGGAGAGAGAGAAACCCCCCCAGGGAGAACAGGGGGAGGTGCTGCAAAAGGCACTCAGGTGACCCCTAAGAATTCAAGTCTTTCTTTAGGCCCCACCTGAAGGCCAATTGTTCTGCAATCTACAGGGTGGTTTTGGCTCTAGGCTTATCTAAATCCAGTTGTGGGGGTGTGGGGGGGTGGTGTGGGGAAGAGTTTCTTCCTTTTAAAGTGGGAGGCCAAAGAGCTCAAGAAACAAAAGCCCTTTTTGTGGCTGGAATTTAAATGCTCCAAAAATGACCTGGCTACAAAAGAGAGAAATTTGACTTTGCTTGAAAAATATGTCTTTCCCCTACCCCCACACATGTCCATAGTATGTGTACACACCCAGGTCTCCTTTTAAACCTTGTGTGAGCACAAAACAGAATTCTACTCTTCTGCTTCTGCTGGGAGTAGCGATTCTAATGACAGCATGCTTGGAAACATTTTTCCGAACGAGCACACCACGTGCCAGAGAGATACACAGAGATTTGGAGATTTTGGCAGGATTAGGGAGTTTCGGGTTGTAGCTAAATGAAGACTCAAATTAGACCAACAGTGGAACCTGAGGAATACACGGCGTTCTGCGTCGAAGAGTGTCTTAGGACAAGTCACCTACCTTCTCTTCGCCCTTTTTCTCATTTGGAAAATGGAGCTAGTACTGGTTCCTGCCTCATCCACTCCTGAAGATTACCTGAGCTAACGTGAGGGAAGCATGGGGGCGGGGGGGAGGGGGAGTACTTGGCCCATCGTTAGCACATGTGAGAACGTGTGCTAGAACTTGAGTGCTGTATTCCTGAAAAGTACTGGAATTCATTTCCATTCCATAGATGATCACTTTAGGCTTTGGGATATAAAGAGAAAAGAACATGTCCCACCTTTCAGGGAATCTGCTCTAGAGTGCAGACAGACAGGTAGACAGATAATCGGAATCCTGTGTGTTGTGTAGGGAGCCAAGGGTGCGCTGCGTGCTATGGGAACTGGCAGGGGACCATCTGCTGTGTTTCCCTGCGGTCCCATCTTGGTGCGGCAAATGAAAGGGGGCCATCTTTTAAGGTAGTCTATACTATTTATTTGTTCCAGCACTAGCACAGGACCTGCCATAGAGAAAGACTTGAAAAAAGATTCGCTGAATGAATGGAGCTAATTTAGACCTTGTCTCTGTCAGTTTCAATCAAACAAACCTGAGTTCCAACATTGGCATAACATTGTAAAACTGAATAGAAGGGGGAAAAATCCAAGGTGGGTTAGGGAGAGCAGGTCAGCCCAGTGGTCTGTGGGCAATGTTATTTTGGCGGTACCATCTTGTTCCAGCCCCTGGGCTAGGCAGTGGGCTGCCAGGCTGGAGGAGGAGGGGAGAGGAGAGCTGTGCGGCAGAGCACACTCAGGCCGAGGGCTGGGAGCTGGACATTACTGTGAGAACTGAGTTAACTCATGTAAAGGGCCGAGAGCAGAGCCTCCCGGTGTGAACATGTCACCCGGCTGGCGCGTCACTGTCTTGGAAGCAAGCCACTGTAACCATGGGAGTGGCGCGGCTGTAGCCACACTCATGGGCTATGGGAAGGCATGGTGTGTTGAAAGTAGAGACCTCGGCTGGTCATGTTTGCATTTTAGAGAGAGACAGACTTAAAGAAGGGACATAGACCTTGAGGAGTCCAGGAGCAGTGGGAGGTTGTGGCAGAGTCGTAGGGCACCTAAGAGACAGGAGGTTCTGAAACCAGGGGGTGAGAATGAGCAGAAAGAATTGGAGGTAAAATTGTCAAGGTTTAGTAAGCATTTAGAAGTGGGTAGTAAAGGTGGATTCCTTAGTTTCTAGCTTACTGACTGGAAGGATCGTGGTACCAGAGCTGAGGCAAAGAATGTAGAAGAGGCTGGTTTGGGAGAGCCATGATGACGACTTCCGTATTGCCTTTCCTTTTTTTTTTTAAAGATAGATTTATTTATTTATTTATTTATTTATTTATTTATTTATTTATTTGCCAGAGAGAGAGAGAGAGTGAGCACAAGCAGGGGGAGGGGCAGAGGCAGAGGGAGGAGCAGTCTTCCCCCTGAGCAGGGAGCCTGGCATGGGGGCTCCATCCCAAGACCCTGGGATAATGACCTGAGCCGAAGGCAGATGCTTAACCGACTGAGCCACCCAGGTGCCCCATGACTTTCATATTTCATGTAGGGACATCCTGCTTACACCAATTCCTTACTCAAACCTTTCAATGAACGACTATTGCCATTAGATAAATGTCAATTCTAGTAGTACTTACCTCCTAGGATTATTCTAAAGATTCATTAATGCAACTCAAATACTCAAAACATATTAAGTGCACATGGAATTGTGTGTTTGCTATTATGAGTCTATAATTAACACAGCTTTCAAAGCCCTGTGTTGTCTGTCCTCTCTTCGCATCCCAGACTCACCTATCCCCATTCCTCTGGCTGCATTACAGTTCCCCAGTTCACAGAAAACACTGGCCTCCTCTCATCTCCAGACTTGGGAACTCTTCACCTCCCTTTTTTTCTATTTAACTTGTTCTCCTTCGTGTCTCAGCTAAGATGTTTCTCCCTCCAGGAAGCCTGTATTGGGCGAGGGATCCCTCCTGTCTATTCTCATATGTGTCATCACACTGGTGTGTGTCTGTAAATCTCTGTGTTGGGAGCTCCTAGAGAGCAAGATCATGACTATTTTGTGGAACACTGTCTTCCAGTCGTCATAGTGTCTGGCCCATAGAAGGGGGCTATACATTTTGTTGAGATGGATGAATGAGTTGGAATTTGGAGGAGAGCTCTGGATGAGAGATACAGATTAGGAATCATGAGCACATTGATGATGTTTGAATCATGACAGAGATGAGATTTTCAAAGGTGAACCTTCTTCATTCTTGAGCTCTCACATTTTGACCACGTATATTTTTCTGGAAACTGTTATCCATGGCTCCAAAAATTCTATCCTATTCTACTTTTGCTACTTTGGTGATAGATCCTCTTTGGTCTCTTTCATTGCTTTGTTTTGCTTTTTTTAAAAGATTTATTTATTTGAGAGAGAGAGAAAGAGAGAGCACAAGCAGGGGGAGGGGCAAAGGGAGAGGGAGAAGCAGGCTCCCCGCTGAGCAGGGAGCCCGACGCCTGGCTCCATCCCAGGACTCTGAGCCCAAGGCAGACGCTTAACCAACTGAGCCACCCAGGCACCCCTCATTGGTTTCTTTTACCTTACTTATCCCTTGGACATCCATTTTCTTCCCATAATTTCAACTATCTCTTGTTATCTCCATGTCCAGCTTCAACTTTGCTCCCGAACTCCAGACCTGTATTTACAGCTGCTCATAAATCTTCCAACTGGACCTTTCACAGCTAGCCAACTGGAACAGGTCATTATTTCTACCCTCATTCCCATGCCTCAGACTGAGCTCTCCTCCCCTCTTTCCTAGCTTGGTTAATAGGCTCCCCATGCACACAGTCACCCAAGCTAGGTCTTATGAGTTTCAGTTCCTCCTCCCTCTCCCCTCCCACATCCTTCCTCTTATGTATCTTGCCATTTGTGATTCTGGAAGTCTTGAATTTGACTCCTCATTTCATCTTCACTGCCACAATCTTAGCTCTGGCTTTCATTATCAGTTGCCGAGACTATCATAGTAGCTTCTTCACTGGCCTGTCTCCAGGTCACTTCCAGAACACAAGGCTGATCATGCCACTTTCCCCCCCCCCCGCCCCCACGACCTTCTAAGGCTGCACAGCCCACAAAGTGAAGTCCAAGCCTTCAATGTCTTCACAGTCTGGCCCCAACATATTTTTCCAGCTTCATCTATCACCAGCCCATGCTCCCCAAACACTCCAGGTATATCTCCACATTGTATTAGAATTAGTTGTTTAACTAGCTCTTGTACTCCCAATTCCAAGGCGTGAAGACCACCCCATGTTAATCTCTGTATCTGAAGAACCTAGCAGAATGCCTAAGACATGAGTGTCTTCTGAGTAACTGGCTATCATCACTTCCAAGGGAGCATCTCACCTAATCCCCCTAATCCAATGTCTGGCTCTGTGTCCTATACACCAAATGCACTGAATAAATGTTTGTGGGAATTGTTGACTTATTTGGAGTACAAACCCCCTGACATCAGGAACTTTACTCACTTATTTTTTAAAACTGAAATATATTTGACATATAGCATTGGATAAATTTTATCTGATACATTTATGTATTGTTATGTGATTGCCACTGTAGTGCCATTGTAGCGGCAGGAACTTTATTTTATTCATATTCATATCTCCTGTCTAACAGTACCTGACATGTAAGAGGTACTGAATAAATCTTTGTTGAATAGAGGCAAGAATGAATGAATAAATGAATGAAACCACGCTCCTGATCCCCTCTTTGCTATGGTATCTACCATCTCAGATATTTAAAAAAAAGATTTATTTATTTGAGAGAGAGAGTGCATGTGCATGCACACGGGGTTGAGGGGCAGAGGGAGAGAATGTCCAGCAGACTCCCCACTGAGTGAGAAGCCCGATGTGGGGTTTTGATCCCATGACCCTGAGATCATGACCTGAGGCGAAATCAAGAGTTGCATGTTTAACTGACTGAACTCAAATATTTCCAGTGTTCCTCTGCATGATCAGCAAAGGCTCCAGGTGAGCCTTCCGTACTCTGAAGTTCAAAAGTAGCTTCATACATTTTTTAGTCCCCCTTCTCCCCTTCTTTCCACCCAAATCCTGATACAACAGGAAAACTGAGTGAGTATAGAGAAAGGGACATAGAGATCAATATATATCATCCATGCAGTCAACTGAGTGGCAGTTATTACTTCAGTGGCTGCAAGAAAATAGCTATGAAGTCTGTATTAAAATACATTAATAGGGGTGTCTGGGTGGTACAGTCGGTTAAGCAACAAACTCTTGACTTTGGCTTAGATCATGATCTCAGGGTTGTGAGATTGAGCCCCACGTCAAGCTCCATGCTCCCCGAGGAGTCTGCTTGTCCCTCTCCCTCTGCCCCTCCTCCTGCTCTCTCTGTAAAAAATAAATAAAATCTTTAAAAAATACATTAGTAAATATGAACACATTGCTTCTTCATTGATAGATATCCTCTGTGTTTTTGATGTATGTTTCTCATTATCTTATTTCCCAGAGCACAGTTCCCAGCCTAGGCTCAGGTGGGGCCTGGGAAGTACCTTGAGGAGGATTTCTCTATAGTGAGGGCAACAGATAAAAAGGAACTGAAATGAAACTGAGACCAAAACCAGGCAGATTTTTCTCACCACATCATCAAGCTGAGGGATTGCCAGTCATGCTCCACTCTAGCTACATAGTAAAATGACTGGCGGAGCTTTTAATCGGCCTCACCCTGTACCCCATAAATAAGAAACTCTGGGGGGACTCTGAAAACCACCAAGGCAGGCTGGAATGCAGACCCACAGGAATACAGGTGTGGCCATTCAGATGCTGTGCCTACAGCCTCACTTGTGGGCAGGATGGAGCTGTTAAGGCTACCAACACAAGTCAGACATATACCAAAATCCTTTTGCCTTTATTGTAATTGAGCACTTACTATGTATAAGGCATAATATAGACACTGACATACAAAGAGAAGTGGTAAAACAAATGCTTTTTGAAGGAATATCTTGGATATATATACCACATCATTTTATTCTCACTAAAGGCTAATGCTAGTATTACGTAGCATCCCCATTTTACAGATGAGAAAACAGGCTCAGAGTGGGTAAGTAAATTCCTCCAGGTAACTCAACTGCTAAGTGGTGCTTCAAACTCATACTTGCTGGCTCTAAAACTCATATTCTTTCCACTGTATTTTGTTGTCTATTATGTCAAAAGAGGAAGAAACCATTTTGCTTGCCTGCCCTTGTGGAGTTTTCAGTCTGTTTACAGAGGAAAGTATGGCTCTAAAAATAAAACACCATGCTTTGAGAAGTTTAAGCTCATTGCTACAAGAATGAAGGCGAGGCTGGAAATCATTCCCCACCAAAGGCAAACTCTTCTGGAATGCTTCCTGGGGAAGGGCGTTCAAAGCAGGTCAAAGCCGACAGATAGAGATGCTTGACAAAGGCTTATGCCCAGTAGGGAAGGCAAAAACAAGGTGTGGGGAACACACACAGAACTTTTTCAGGACATGGCGTGTGGTCTACGCCAATGGAAGTAGAAAGTGCAGTAGTGGATTCATGTGAGGTAACCCTGGACCAACTGTGTATCCAGAGCCCAGAAGTTCTTAGACGCCAGACACAGGAGGTTAACTTGTTCACGAGGCACAAGAGCCTCGTGGAGGTTTGAAGTCCAGGAGTGAGGTGGTGCGTGAGCTTGTGAGCGAGTGTGCTGGTCTCAGAGTGCCTGGCAGATGGAGGTGCAGGGAGACTGGAGGTCAGACGACTGGTGGGAAGCACCTGAGAGACACCCCTCAGGTGGTGCAGACATGAAATGCCAAGGAAGGATGGGCAGGGGGTGGGGTGATAGAGAGTTCAGAAGTGAGGCGCACGGGACTTGAGTTGCTGTTGTAGGTGGCCTGCAGGACAGGAAGGGCGGGATTGTGTAGATTGTTTCAAATTTGGGAAGGACCCCAAATTGGGGGATGGGTGTATTTACCTAGGGCAGGAAGAACGGAGGATCTGGGGTGTGGGTGTGTGGAGCTCAAGGTGACGGGAGGCAGATGACAGCTCCGAAGTTGCTGAGAAAGGCTCCAAGGCCCTGGCCGTGGGCTCGGGGTTAGCAGCCATTTGCCTGTCGTGATGGTCGGAACAGCTGGTTCCGGTCAAGTGTTCTACTTGACTGGATTCCTACCAAATGGTAACTGTGTGACCACCACTAACTTAAAAAAAAGGGGGGGGCATCAGAAAACATGGGTAAAAGGAGTTTTGGAGTCATATCCAGCTAAATAAAGAACAAAGATTGCTAGCTGGTTAAATAACTAAGAAGCTATTTAAACATTACTAAAAAGTTACTTAAAAGTTAATTGGATCAATTTTGAAACACTGACTTTGAGATTTTTCCTATAGACTGGAGGGATCATAATTAAACTTAATTGTAGTCATGCTAGATTTCCTCCCAATGTTTATTTTTCTTCTAGTTATATTTCAGACAATTAATAGTGTCTAATGACTCAGAGTTTTGTGTAATTACCACCAATGATTATAATCTTTCTCTTATGGAATGTTCTTTTCACACAGGCACTCTGGAAGGGAAGGAAATTTATGATTATTCATGAAAGTTCCTCTATAGGCTGTAAAAAATTATCAGACGTTAAAAGAAATTTATTATTCATTTATATCTCTATTTGTAGCTAGAAAAAAGATAAAAAATTACAGTATACTTTTAAAAGTTCTAATGGTTCCCTCTCACACAGAGGCTTTCTTTCAATTTTAGAGTGTTTGAGAAAAATGAAAATTTTTAAGAAGGGAGACACTTTTTTTTTTTAATTCCTTGAAATGCTTGGTTTTTAGGTCCCCTTTTCCCCCTAAGTGTGAAGTATTTTAGTGAAAGTTTCATTCGACTTTGTCAATAATTAATCCTCTGTTTCTTTGAAAAGTCTGACAATGTAAGAGTAACAATAACAGGCCATAAAACACTCCCCCTAATTGTGCAAGGGCTCATTCTTCCCTAACTCGGTTCGGGTTGACTGGAATGTGCTGAAGTCACATTCCAGCACCTTCCACCAGCCAGGAGAACCACACAGGACTCCGAAAGGAATGGACAAGAATATTTCTCTGTTTCTCCACTTAGCAAGGAGGGCTAGGAAGAAGGACTAGTGGAGGCAGGGAGGCACAGGAAAAAGGAGCCGGAGAACAAGGGCAAATGAACCAGGGAGGAGAGCTGGTCTATGTGTAGAAGGATGGGGCCGATGGGATGGAGAAAATCAAACCCGGTGGGGGGGGAGGCCCATTAAACTAAGTTAGGGAGACTGATAGAAGAGCAGATCTGTCAGTAAGGACAAAGGGATCACATGCAAAAAGAAGGAACACATTTCAGAAGGTAAACACTGTTCCTTCACCAGGATCCCTTCCCCTGTTCCTTTCTATCAAGAAAATATAGTTGGAAATCCAACTGGAAGTTTTCTTCATTTATCTGGCTAGTGGATGATTGAATGGAAACCTAAAAACCGAATCTCGAAATTTTTACTGGGATCTAATCGGTAACTCTTTAAAATTAATACAGAGTTCTATAATGAATTAAAAATTTTTTTTCTAGTAACTTTTTGCTTTGAACTTTTTGTCTTAATTTGTTCTTGAGTGATTGGGTTGGTTTCGAGAGAGGGAACTCACTGTGATATCTTGGCCCAAAGTCTCCAGATATTTTTTCTTAATAATTTTTTTTTTCAGAAGACAGGGACTTTTTAATCTTTAAGGAGATGATAAAAAGTATTCTGGATTCCTTGGTTTATATTTTGCTCTTGAACTTAGTACCACATGAGATACTGTGTAGTGGCCAGAGATCATAATCTTTCTTTCCCCAGCATCACTGCACGGTGCCTAGAATGTGTTACACAAAAGATAGGTGTCTATGTGAATGATCATGTAACTTAATTTTAAACTTCTATGCAGGATTTGATTACATTTGGATGAAATATATCATAGTGGCATAGAATCTATGGATAGTGTAGGAAAAGTTAGGATTAGAGGATGGGTATGGTAGTTTTAAGTATTCTTGATTATGAGGCTCAAATGTCTAAAATCTAGGAAGGAGGTTCTGACTGGTGGATTACCCTATTGTCCTCAGATCTCTGTGCGGAAAGTCAGGGTGTTCCCTGCCATCTTCTTCTGGTAGTCCTTGTCAAATTCTTCATTCTGAGCCACAGTGAAATAGTTCTTCCAATCCCCAGGCATCCCTTTCCTCATAAAAGGGGAGACAGACTGGTCCATGAGGACAGTAGGCAAAATGGTGTAGTTGGCCATTGGGTTTTGCTTCATTACATCGAAGGAGGTGTGGTAGATGATTTTATTCAGGACTTCTTCGGGCATTTCTTTCTCTAGGAACTTCAATATCTTCTGAATTTCCCACTTCGGGTCCTCTTTCATGTCCTCATAGAAGAGGTAGCGAATAGGGTGCTGGTATTTCGCATCCCACCATCCCTTCACATGGTCATACCAGGAACCCCACAGCACTTTTCCAGCTTTGAATGCCTCAATATACTCCTCCCATGTACCAGGGTCAGGCATCATTTTAGTCATTCTTGAGAAATGGTAGTAGGACACCAGACAGTCCTTTGGATTTCTAGCCACCTAGGTAATCTTTGAATTTTCTTTCCAGAAGGAAGGTGGCAGCAACTGAACAGGCAGGTGAGTCTTCATAGTTCTAGGAGAAGGCATTTTGCTGGCCAGATCCAGACCTGAGTTGAGGGGTGAGGATAGAGCCCACTCGATGAAAGGATGCCAGTCAAAGGTGTTGGCCCTCTGGCACTTCTGCACATCTCCGTCATTTTGGATCATGTCCACAATCTCTTGTGTCCAGGTTGTGCCTTCCAGAAAGTGGTCGCTTTTCTGTTCAGAGTTGTTGCTATTCTTTTCTTTGATCTCCTGTTGAGTTCGTAGGTGTTCAGAATGGTTTGATCCCTATTCAGCTGAATTCCTGAGACCAGACGAAATCCAGGTCTCCTACTCCTCCGCCATCTTGCTCCGCCCCCCTCCAGATATTTTTTAATAATTTTATTGAGGAGGGGCACCTGGATGGCTCAGGCAGTTAAGCATCTGCCTTGGACTCAGGTCATGATCCCAGGGGCCTGAGATTAAGCCCCATGTCAGGCTCCCTGCTCAGTGGGGAGCCTGCTTCTCCCTCTGCCCTTCCCCTGCTCGTGCTCCCTCCCTCTCTCTCTCAAACAAATAAAATCTTTAAAAAAAATAATTGTATTAAGGTAGGATAACATACCATAATATTCACCAGTTTTAAATATACAATCAATTATCTTTTATTAATGTACCTGGTTGTACAAGTATCACCATGGTCCAATTTGAGAACTTGGCCATCACCCTGGTAAGATCTCACTTGCTCATTTGCAGTAAATTTCCATTCCTACCCCAAGCCCCAGGCAACCACTGATCTACTTTCTATAAATTTGGCCCTTCTGGACATTTTATCTAAGTGGGATTACATAATATGTGGTCTTTTGTGACTGGTTTCTCTCACTTTGCAATGTTTTTGAAGTTCTTCTCTGTTGCAGCAAGTATCAGTCTTGCATTCTTGTACTGCTGAACAGTATTTCATTGTGTGGCTATACCACATTTTGCTCACCTCTTCACAGGCTGGTGGACATTTGGATTGTTTCCACTTTTTGGTTATGATGAATAATGCTGCTGAGAACATTCCTGTGCGAGTCTTCGTGTGATCAATACTTTCACTTCTCTTGGTTGGATGCCTAGGGATAGAATTGCTGGACCATATGGTAAAGTTATGTGTACCATTTTAAGAAACTGCCATGATTTTTCAAAGTGGCTGCACCATTTTACATTTTCACCAACAAGAAGGCAGAACAATAAATGTGCTTGTCTTCATAGCCTTGTCAACTTATGTTATTGTCTCTTTTATTTTTATACTTTTAAATTTTCAACTTTATCGAGACGTAATTGACATGTAAAATTGTAAGGTATTTGAAGTGTACATTATGGTGATTTGCTACATATATATACATTTTGAAAGGATTCCTCCATCTAGTTAATTAACACATCTAGCACCTCACTTTTTTTTAAAGTTTTTATTTATTTAAGTAATTTCTACACCCAACATGCGGCTCAAACTCACAACCCTGAGATGGAGAGTCACATGTTCTTTTGACTGAGCTAGCCAGGCGCCCCACCTCACTTTTTTTTTTTTATGAGAATATTTAAGTTCTATTTTTTAGTAAATTTCAGTTACACAATACAGTGATATCAATTATAGATCCTTAGACCTTATAGATGAAAATTTGTACACTTTTACCTACTCAATTCCTATTTCCACCACCCTTCAGATGCTGGCAACTACTTTTCTACTTTGGTTCTATGACTTTTTTTTTTTCTTTTAAGATTATACATGTAGGGAGCACCTGGGTGGCTCAAATGGTTGAGTGTCTGCCTTCTGCTCAGGTCGTGGTCCTGGGGTCCTGGGATCGAGTCCCACATCAGGCTCCTGACTCAGCGGGAAGCCTGCTTCTCCCTCTCCCTCTGCCTCTCCCCCTGCTCATGTACTCTCTGTCTCAAATGAATAAATAAAATCTTAAAAAAAAAAAGATTATACATGTAAGGGCTGAGATGTACTATTTCTCTTTCTCTGATTTCTTTCTTCTTCTTTTTTTTTTTTTAGATTTTATTTATTTGAGAGAGAGAGAGATAACCAGAGAGAGCATGAGCAGAGGGGAGAGGGAGAAGCGGACTTCCTGCTGAGCAGAGAGCCCAATGTGGGGCTCGATCCCAGGACCCTGGGGTCATGACCTGAGCTGAAGGTAGATGCCCAACTGACTGAGCCATCCAGACACCCCTGATTTATTTCACTTAGCATAATGACCTTAAGGTCCATCCATTTGTTGCAAATGGCAGGATTTCCTTCTTTCTCAGGGCTGAATAATAATCCTGTGTATGTATGACATTTTCTTTATGCAGCTAACTTTTGACAGATACTTAGGTCATTTCTATCTCTTGGCTACTGTAAATGATACTGCAATGAACATGGGAGTACAGATGTCTCTTCCAATCCATGAGCATAGAATATCTCCGTTTGTGTCTTCTTCAATTTCTTTCATCAATGTCTTATGCCTTTCACTGTACACGTCTTTCACTTCATTAAATTTATTCCTAGGTATTTTATTCTTTTTGATGCAGTTGTAAATGGGATTGTTATCCTAATTTCTCCTTCTGATAGTTCATTACTAGTGTATAGTAACATAACTAATTTTTATGTGTTGATTTTGTATCCTATAACTTCACTGAATTAGTTGATTAGTTCTCTAATAGGTCTTTAGTAGAGTCTTTAGGGTTTTCTCTATATAATATCGTGTCATCTGTAAATACAGAGTTTTACTTTTTCCTTTCCAATTTGGATGTCTTGTATTTCTTTTGCATACCTAATTGCTGTGCTAGAATTTCCAGTATTATGTTGAATAAAAGTGGCAAGAATGGGCCTTCTTGTCTTGTTACTGATCTTAGAGGAAAGGCTGTTAGCTTTTCACCATTGAGTCTGATGTTGGCTGTGGTCTTGTCATATATGGCCTTTATTCTGTTGAGGTACATTCCCTTTTAGCCAATTTGAGAGGTTTTTTAAAATCATTAATGGATATTGAATTTTATCACATGCTTTTTCTGCATCTATTGAGATAATCATAGATTTTTATCCTTCATTTTGTTAATGTGACGTATCACATTGATTGTGGATGTTGAACCATGCTTGCATCCCTGGAATAAATCCCACTTGATTATGGTGTTTGATTCTTTTAATGTATTTTTGAATTCAGTTTGCTAATATTTTGTTTAAGATTTTTTTGCATCTGTATTCATCAGGGATACTGGCCTATAATTTACTTTTCTTGGAATGTTGTTTTGTTCTTTTCTTGGAATGTTCTTATCTAGTTTTCAAATCAGGGTAATGCTGGCCTCTTAAAATGAATTTGGAAGTCTTTCTTCCTCTTTACATTTTTTTAAGGTTTGGTTTTTTGTCTTTTTTTTTAAGTAATCTCTACACCCAGCTTGGGGTTCAAACACACAAGCCCGAGATCAAGAGTCGTTTGCTCCACTGACAGAGGCAGCCACATGCCCCTCCACTTTAATTTTTTGCAGAGAAGAATTGGTATTAATTTTTCTGTGTTTAGTGGAATTCACCATTGAAGTCATCTGTTCCTGGACTTTTGTTTTTTGGGAGGTTTTTGATTACTGATTCAGTTTCTTTGCTGGTTATCGGTCTGTTTAAGTTTTCTATTTCTTCGTGATTGCCTTGGTAGGCTGTGTGTTTCTAGGAATGTATCCATTTCTTCTAGCTTGTCTAATTTGTTGGTGTTAATTGTTCATAGTAGTCGCTTATAATGCATTGCATTTGTGTGCAATCAGTTGTAATGTCTTTTTAATTTCTGATTTTGAGTCCTCTTTTTTTCTTAGTAAGTCTAGCCAAAGGTTTGTCTTTTCAAAAAAAACAAACACACAAAACAAAACCACAGTTCTTAGTTTTATTGAACTTTTCTATTGTCTTTTTTACTTTCATTTATTTCCTTTTTTCTTTTAGTAAAAGGTGAAAGATTTATATGATCTGAAGAGACACCAGAGTATTTTCATTTCCTTCTTTCTACTAATTTTGGGCTTAGTTTGTTCTTTTTCTAGTTCCTTGAAGTATAAAGTTAGGTTGTTGATTTGAGAGCTTTTTAAAATTTATTTTTAATTTCTTTTAGATGAATCTCTACACCCAATGTGGGGCTTGAACCCCAAGATCAAGAGTCACATGCTCTACTAACTGAGCCAGCCAGGTGCCCCGAGATCTTTTTTTTTATTAACCTAGGCATTTCTTGCTATGAATATCCCTCTTAGGATCACTTTTGTTAGATGATTTTTGTATATTTACATTTTATTTTCTCTCAAGTTATTTTTTTAATTTCTTTTTAAAAAATATTTATTTACTTAAGTAATCTCTACCCCAACATGGGGTTCAAACTCACGACACTGAGAACAAGAGTCATATGCTTTTCCGACTGAGTCAATCAGGTGCCCCTTGATTTCTCTTTTGATTTCTTTGTTGACCTATTGGCTGGTCAGTAGCATGTTGTTTAATTTCCACATATTTGTAAATTTACCAGTTTTCTTCTTGTAATTGAGTTCTAGTTTCATACCATTGTGGTCAGAAAAGATGCTTGGTACTATTTCAGTCTTCATAAATATATTAAGACTTGCTTTGTTGCCTAACATTTGATCTATCCTAGAGAATGTTCCATGTATGTTTGAGAAGAATATGTATTCTGCTATTGGATAGAATGTTCTGGAAATGCCCATTAGGTGCAGATAATCTTACATGTAGTTTAAGTCTATTTTTTTCTTAATTTTCTGTGTGGATGATCTATCCTTTGTTCAAAGTGGGCCACTGCAGTCCCCTACTATTATATTGCTATTTTTCCCTTTGCGTCTGTTCCTCTCTTGTCAAATTGACCCCTTTATCATTATATAATGACCTTTTTTTTGTCTCTTATTACAGTCTTTGGCTTAAAGTCTATTTGTCTGCTATAAGTAAGTCACTTCTGCTTTATTTTGGCTTCCATTTGCATGGAACACCTTTTTTCATTGCTTTATTTTCAGTCTGTGTGTGTCCTTAAAGCTGGTGAGTCTCTTGTAGGCAATGTGTAGTTGGATCTTGTTTTGTTCTTTTTTTTAAATCCATTCAGTCACTGTATGTCTTTTGATTGGAGAATTTAGTCCATTTACACCTAAAGTAATAATTGATGGGTAGGGACTTATTATTATTATTACCATTTTTCATGGCTGTTTTATAATTCCTTTGTTCCTGTCTCCCCCTCTTCCATCTTTGTGATTTGATAATTTTCTATAGTGATATACTTAGATGCCATTCTCTTTTTCTTTTGTGTATCTATTATACATTTTTGCTTTGTGGATACCATGAGGCTTACATAAAACATCTTATAATAGTCTGTTTTAAGCTTATAACAACTTAACTTTGAACACATACTAAAGCATTACATTTCTACTCCCCCCTTTATGTTTTTGATGTCACAATTCATCTCTTTTTATCATTTGTGTCTGTTAACAAATTATTATAGCTATATAATTATAGTTATTTTTAATGCTTTGTTATTTATCCTCATACTAGATTTATAAGTTATCTATCCACCACCACTACAACATTAGAGCATTCTGAATTTAACTATATATTTACCTTTACCAGTGAGATTTATACTTTCATATGGTTTTCCTTTTACTAAATAGTATCCTTTCATCTTAGCTTGGAGAAGTCCCTTTAACATTTCTTGTAAGGCCAATCTAGTGGTGCTGAACTCCTTCAGGGCTCCTTATATGTGTTTTTCACTGTTATATCCTCAATTCCTTGAAGGTGGTAGGTATTCAATAAATATTTGATGAGGGAATGAATGAATGAAATACTAGGGTAGTAAATCAGTCAGGAAAAACAAAAATGTCTTTTATTGCCTGAGTAGGTGGGGAGTACAGAGCAAAAGTTCTAGAGAACAAACCTGAGTACAGTGCTAGGAGGTAAGGCTTACCTTAGGTTTTGGGTCTTTTTTGATGCCACTCTGATTCAGAATCTGTGCCTGCAGCTGTGAATATGCTGATAAAGTGCTTTTTGCCCAGCTCAAGTATAACTTTGGAGGGGAATTTAATGTATTAGTTAATGGCATAAGCTTTGTATTAGACATTAAGTTATTCAATAAATGTATTTATGCCCCTTGCCATAGGCGCGCCTAAATAAATGTCTTAAAAAAATTTTTTTAAATGGTATTATATGTTGTCCAGCCTATTCAGTCTCAACTTCCACTTAGTATCTTATTAATGGTTTTCAGCAAATCACTAAGGGACAGAAAATTAACATTTCTTTTAAAAAATATTTAAACTTGGGGCACCTGGGTGGCTCAGTCGTTAAGCGTCTGCCTTCGGCTCAGGTCATGATCCCAGGGTCCTGGGATCGAGCCCCATATCGGGCTCCCCACTCCGCGGGAAGCCTGCTTCTCCCTCTCCCACTCCCCCTGCTTGTGTTCCCTCTCTCGCTGTGTCTCTCTCTGTCAAATAAATAAAATCTTAAAAAAAAATTTAAACTTGCTTATTATAATGGCAATACATGCCCTAGAGTCAAAAACAAATTCAAAGAGTACAGAAGCATGTACAATGAAAAGTTGCCCCCCCAATTCTTTCTTCAGAAGTAATCATTATAAACAATTGTTTGCCCTCCCTCCCCAAATCCTGTGCTTATACAAGTATATATATGCACATCCTTTACAAACAGCAAGTGAAATTAGATACTACTGTTTATCATTAGCATTTTCACTTAATAGTATATACTGGAGAGTTTTCCAAGGGCAGCAATTACTGTTCTTATTCAGAATGAGGATTTCATAATATTCTCAACACACACACACACACACACACACACACACACACAAACCAAACCTCTCTTAAGCTTTTTGAGAAAGTTTGTGGGCTACACCCTCCTTCGCTCTCCACCCCCGGAACTCCCCAGTCTTATCCCCAGCAGCTTCTAGCAGTCAGAGACTGGCACCCGCCCACCCATGTTTTCTTGGCCTGTGGCCGGCTGTGGTCAAACCAGCAGCAGAGAGTGGGGGTGTGGCTGAGGGTAGCAAAGAAGGAAGAGAAAACAAATTTTCCATGAGTAGCTGGGAAAGAGCAACAAGAGTAAAATCAAATTGACATAAGACACTAGCACCCAAAAGTGTTTTATTACATGTATTTAAATAAAAGGTATGAGGAAGAATGTTCTATAAGGGTTTAAAAGGCAGTGGGTACAGGAACACCAGGCTCTTTAAAGTGGTAGCCACAGCTGCATATGAAAGCACAGTCTGTGGATGTGGGCGTAAGAAGGGCCTTGGGGTCCCTGTGGACAAACCTGCTCTCCAGAAGTGTGGGGGGCATGGGGGGGGGTGGTGAGAGAGAGACCCCCTCAGAGAAGGGAAACAGCAAGATACCAAGGTTGGGCCTAGTGCCAGATGAAGGAGAGGGAAAGCTCTGCCCTTCCTCACTGAAAATTAGACTTAACTTCCTCCATTTTCCACCTGCTTGTGTCTTCTCCCACCTCACTGCCTTAGCCCAATTGCTTTATTTGACTTCTGTGAGGGACTTCACTAGAGCTCAGCCCCCATCCATGACTCTAGATGACTGATGTCTACTTCTGGCTATGAACGCTTCTCAGTGGTTGGACGCTAAGGGAAGGAAAATCTAAAACAGAGATTCTGATAAGCTTGGGGGATGGAGAAATAGATCTTTGCCTCTTTCTCTTGGCTTATTCATTTAATCTTAGGTCTCTGGATTGTTTCTACCTCCACCTGAGCCAGAAAATAAGATTACAGAAAGGTTTAGAGTTTCTAAATTAGTCTGTTACAGAAACCAGCACCTCAGCCTACAGGCCTGGCTCAGAGCCCACACTCGAGAAAGCACAATCTCCACTTGGGTGGGGCTTTCCTAGACATAAAGATTTTACCATGCCTCTAAGCAGGGGAAGCTTGGGCCAAGATTATATTGGGCAGGTAATAAAATTAAGGACAATAAAACCAGATAAACCACCTCATTAGCTGCAGTTTACTGGTATAAGCCATTTCAACAAAGAGAGGGAAGATGGAGGACTCAAAGTGCCTGCTGTCAAGTTCTTTAAAATAGTCTCCCTCTGCGATGGGAATGCTTTTTTTAGGAGTCTTGGCTCGGTTGAGAGGGCACATGTGCATTTATCCAACACTGGGTGAGAGTAAGTAGCAGCTCAAAGGGGAGTCTCTGGAATTTGGTCTCCCCGCTCTTACTACAAAAGATCACCACTGAGCTGCTCAAGCTCTTAGAACCTTTTTATCAGCCAAATCAAGAGAATAGAGGTCTAGTACCAATCTGCCTAGGCTCAACTAATTGTTGAATATTGATTTACACATTAAAAATCAAACTTACTCTGTCAAGATAGAATCATTTTCTTAACCATACACATCATGGTGATAGTATCTTGCTTTTCAGGGATTAATTAAGAAAAAAATATGAAAGGTCAATCATATTTTCAAAACTGCTGACACACACACCTACATGCACACACACTCCTACACACACATACAGGTAAAATAATTGAATTAAGATAATTCTAAATAGCTTTTATTTTTTTAACCGCTAGAAAAAAATTTCCATAAATATTTGCCCTTTCAATTTTATTTCTTCATAGTTCAAACATCCCCAAGATGCACTTGGTGATTGAGTCTCTAAATATTAAATAAAATGTCTCCCTAACACTTGTAAACTGTATTCTGTAGCTAAAAAGAGGCACAAAAGATTCAGTGACTGCATTATTGTTTGGAACCAGAGTTGTGGTTATGTGGGCACCCAGCCCTTTAGGACACAACAGGCTGGTGAACCACTGATTCATGAAACACTGGCAGGAGTGGCCTTCGGCCAGGCCCCGGGGCAAATTCAGCCAACACTAGAGCACTGCCCAGGCCAGGAAGGACTAGTCAGACATATAACTTCCTGTCTTTGTCAGAATCCTGGGAATCTGGGAATCATTCTCAATTCTTCCCTTTTCCCTCTTTCTTATATCCAATCAATTACCACTGTCTCTCCACTGGTTCCACCCCCTAAATACCTCTCCAACTATCCACTCCTCTTTAATTGCTTCTTTCCTAGGCCACACTGGCTGGATTTTTTTTTAAAGTTTTTATTCTAATTTCCATTAGTTAACATACAATGTTATATTAGTTTCAGGTGTACAATACAGTGATTCAACAATTCCATACATCACTTGGGGATCATCAGGACAAGTGCACACCTTAATTCCCATCACCTATTTAACCCACCCCCCACACCCCTCCTTTTATAGTCATCAAAACAGTATGGTACTGGCACAAAAAGAGACACATAGATCAACAGAACAGAATAGAGAACCCAGAAACGGACCCTCAACTCTATGGTCAGTTGATCTTCAACAAAGCAGGAATGAATGTCCAATGGAAAAAAGACAGTCTCTTCAACAAATGGTGTTGGGAAAAATGGACAGCCACATGCAGAAGAATGAAACTGGACCACTTTCTTACACCACACACAAAATCAAATTCAAAATGGATGAAAAACCTAAATGTAAGACCTGAAACCATAAACGTCCAAGAAGAGCACACGGGCAGTAAGTTCTCTGACATTGGCCGTAGCAACTTTTTTCTGGATATGTCTCCTGAGGCAAGGGAAACAAAAGCAAAAATAAACTATTGGGACTCCATCAAGATAAAAAGCTTCTGCACAGCGAAGAAAACAATCAATAAAACTAAAAGGCAACCTACCGAATGGGAGAAGATACTCGCAAATGACATATCTGATAAAGGGTTAGTACCCAAAATCTATAAAGAACTTATAAAACCCAACGCCAAAAAACAATCCAATTAAAAAATGGGCAGAAGACATAAACAGATAGACATTTCTCCAAAGGAGACAATCAGATGGCAAACACACACATGAAAAGATGTTCATCATCACTTACCATCAGGGAAATGCAAATCAAAACCACAATGAGATACCACCTCACACCTGTCAGAATGGCTAAAATCAACAACACAAGAAACAACAGGTGTTAGCAAGGATGTGGAGTAAAAGGAAGCTTCCTGCACTGTGGGTGGGAATGCCTGGATTTGCCAAGTGGGCTACATCCATTGACTTTTGTCCCCTCCGCCAAGTCCCAGTACTATGGTCAGGTGGATTAAAAAAGCAAGCATAAACCTGAGCAATCCTTCTCCTTAGGCCTCCAATGGTTTCCCTTCCGCTCTTAGACTGAAGATCAAAATGCACACCTTGGCCTAGAGGCCATGAGCGAGCTGGCCCCTGCTCAACTCTCCAGGGTGCTCCCATACCTCACACCACTGTTCCCTCATCCTCTCTACCACCCGGCCTGCTCTCCTCAGGGCTCTGCACAGCTCCAGAGATTTAGAGACAGGGAAGACCCAGGTACCTAATTTTCCCCAAAATTCCTTAGTTGGTTCTGAACCGCCAGCCTGGTAGAAAGCAACTAGAATGGAGGGGGGGCCAATCTGAAACTTGCTCCTTATGATCAGTTTGAACCTGTGAGCATCAGGGTCTGAATCAGGTTTATAAAGCAGGCCAGGAAAATTTCCCAAAATGGCGAGTTACTGGGCAGTATTTCTAGAGGAGCAGGTCATGCTGCTACTTCTGCTTCCCCAAAAGCAGCTGGGTAGATGCTTTTTTACTTTCTAGAAAATCTAAACCTAGCTAAAATAGTCAATTATGAGGCTGAGGATGCATTCACAGAAGCTCTGAAACATTATCTTCGATGGAGCAGATGTTCCTCCATCACCCAAACTCAGCTGGGAGGGTCTTTCTCTGGAGGAACAGAACTACATGTTTGTAGATTCTGTTTAAGCCTGCTGAAACAGGGCTTGCTCAGTGGATTTGGATGAACTATGGGTCCAGTTGTGGTCTTAAAACTAGACAACTAGGGAAGGCAAAGGCTGATCAAACTTATTGTTCCTCTCTTCCAATTCCATTACAGAAAGATTCCAATATGATATCAAGTTCACTTTTCTGCAGATATCTCATGAACTGCATTTTGAAAGCCGGATTGATTTTATTTGTCCTTGCTATTTATAGCACACACTAAGTCCTCAGCCAGCTGTGGGAGGATATGGCTACGTTTAGATTCCCATCTGAGTTGTGTGTGACAGTATCTGGCACTCTTTCAACAACTGTAGTCATTGCTTGGAGAGCAAGCACAGGGAGAAATAAATCAACTTTTAATGTCAGGATATCACACCCTTTCTAACATTTTCTGAATATGAATGAAGCAGGAACTGTATAATTAGCCTTGATCTTATCACTCCATAGTCAGACAACTACGTTACCAAAAGGTAGTATCTACCTCAAAAAAAAATTTATCTAATTAAAAAAAAAAGAGCTTTCCAGACCAAAAATACCTTCTTAATAAGTGATGATTTTATGTAATAGATGGAAAAGGCCCCAAAATAAAAATGTTCAAAAGAACATACAATGAAAAATGTATCCAGCTCCTACACCTGCACTCCAGCCGTCCTGTTTCCTTCCCTGCAAACGCAATAAAGCAGGTTTTTACTTATCTGTCCAGAGAATTTTTATGCATTTACACACATGTGTGCACACACACAGACTTGTACACCTTGCTTTTTTCTTTCTTTTTTTTTTAAACAGTGCGTGTTGATGGCTCCACATCAGTGCAGAGACGTGCTTAATTGTTAACGGCTATTTTCCATGCAATAACTTCTGGACAGTCCAGTGAAACCTTCTCCACCATCAAGACCTTTTGTTGCTTCTCAGGGCCCAGATATGATACGGAAAGACCTCCACAACACAACCCAATTGGCAACCATTCTTTGGCCTGAGTTCTCCACTCCGGTTAAGCTGACCTACCACGGCTCTTGAGTGGCTAATCCCGGCTCTTTAGTTAACACACTGCCTGACTGCCGACAGGTGATCTTCACTCTTCTGGCTTCTGGTCTTCTCATCCACATATGAGGGGTGGTACAGGGAGGGGAAGAGGTGCATCCTTCGCTAAGATCCTTTTCAGCTCTCCCATTCTGTGAATCTGTGACTAGACGAGGTCAAAGGGCCTTTCCAACTCTACACCTTGATCAGCAATTTACATTTTCATGGGCTTTCGATCTTGTTTCCTCAGTTGTCCAGGAGTTTATTAAGGACAAGACTATCGCTTTGTGTCCCCCCAGAATGTACTGCTGGAATGGTTGCTCCAGAAATGTTTGTTCGTTTTCTGGGTTATCACTTCAAGTGCTGTGCACTAATAATTGCTCCAGTCCAATTGCTTGAAATAGGTCAGTTAACCCAGTTTCTTTCTTCTTTTTTTTTTAAGATTTTATTTATTCATTTGCGAGAGAGACAGAGAGAGAACAAGCAGGGGGAGAGGCAGACGGAGAGGGAGAAGCAGACTCCCTGCTGAGCAAGGAGCCCGATGCGGGACTCGATCCCAGGACCCTGGGATCATGACCTGAGCCGAAGGCAGATGCTTAACCATCTGAGCCACCCAGGCGCCCCCCAGTTTCTTTCTTTTAGGACAAGTGAAAGGAATTATAATGCTGGTGCTCTATCAGAACAATTGAGAACAATTCTTGATTTTAGCTTTAGGTCCTTAGCAATACATCTGACTTATGCAATCTATGCATTACTGACCTGACATACAGAAATATTATTAATAATTTGAAGGGTAAAATTATAGAGTTCTAGAAATAAAGAGGGTATTAGGAATGGCAAAATTCAACTTTTTTTTTTTTTAATAGATGTGGAAAAACAAGGCCTAGAATTTAAGTGATTTGTTTAAGGATTGTGACTCAGCTAGTGATAGGTAGAAACAGGGTTAGAGTCTGGGTCTCCTGGGACGCCTGGGTGGCTCAGTCAGTTAAGCGTCTCACCCCACCCCTGCTCCTGCTCTCTCTCTCAAATAAATAAATAAAATCTTTTAAAAAAAGAGAATCTGGGTCTTCTCTTAGAGAAAGAAAGGGGAAACAAAACCTTTACAGAGTGTTCATTAGATGCTGTCATTAATTGCTGCTGCTTAATGTGGAATTTGCTGCTTCACAAAACTACATGTACTTAGTTTATTAATTTGATAACAGGGTGGAATCTTACTGTGCTTCCTCATCTGAAAAATTAGATTAATAAACATACTTACCCAATAAGATGGTAGAAGGCTCCCATGAGCTCATGCCTACAAGAGCTGAGAGCAAAGCACCAGGCACATAAATGTTATCTATAATTATTACAGATCTTCATAATGAAAGGTCATTTTGTAATATAATTTCCCCTTGATTTTTTTTTTAGAGGAGAGGGTGTTGGATTTAAATATCAGGTTTTGCTAAAGGGCAGACACACCTCTATATTACCCTAGCTGAGGTCACATCCCTCACTGACTTATCCTTTATCTTTTTTTTTTTTTAAGATTTTATTTATTTATTTGACAGAGAGAGACACAGCGAGAGAGGGAACACAAGCAGGGGGAGTGGGAGAGGGAGAAGCAGGCTTCCCACTGAGCAGGGAGCCTGATGCGGGGCTTGATCCCAGGACCCTGGGATCATGACCTGAGCTGAAGGCAGATGCTTAATGACTGAGCCACCCAGGTGCCCCGACTTATCCTTTATCTTAAAATAGGAGAATTACCCTGGTTTTTGCTCATCTTTCAGTGATTATGAAGATTATGAAATTGTATTCATGCACACATATATTTATGAATTTTGCCAAATCTGCATACCATCTCCATTATTTAATGTTTTTATTCAAACTCACCAAATTTTAATTCAAATAATTTGTGCATAGTTGTATTAAAATACAGATCTCTTCAAATTAAAAAAAAAGTCTGTTCACACACCACTTAGGAAACACTGGTATAGTGAAGTGCCTTGAGCTGAAGGATCAAAAGACTTGAATTCAAATCCTAGTTTTGCTCTTTGCTAGTCATGTAATTTTGAGCAAGTCATCAGTTTCTTTATCTATAGAATAATGATCAAAAATATAATTCTCAGTTTGTTTTGGTGATAAATAGGGTAGTGTATATGATAGCAGTTTGAAAAATGTGTCACCCAATATATATTAGTTATTGCCATTAAATAAAGGGGAAATTAGTGTGTTGGGAGAAGAAAGTTGTATTGTATTAGTAGTAGGCAGTTTATTCAGAAGGGTAGGAGAGTCTAGAAAGCATTTAAAGAATGGATATACAACAATGTACTATGGCATGGGTTAGAAAATAGCAGAAAAGCAATAAAATACTGCAAAAGGACAGGGGCAAAATCCACTTAAAATCACTTTGATGAAAAGAACATTCTTATACAGGCCCAACATAAAACTGTGGCAAGTTTATGTGAAGTTTTAAAAACATAACTTCAGGTGTTAAAATGCAATCACATATATAACTAATCAAAAGATATGTTAACGGTAATTAATGTTTTATAAATTCCACTGCGATCATTAACTTTCTGAGACTAATATCATTTTTTTAATTGATCTCTAGAGTATAATATAAACCATGTCAAGGCTCCTGAGTAGGTACTTACTCCTTAATTGTGAAGAGTAGGTACAGTCAAGACTACAAGCTCCTCAGACCCAAACCATGCTTACTCTAATAAAAAGCTCTTCGAAACATATTGCAGCCCTTCTCCAGTCTCTTCAGCTCCTTGACCACCTGCTGTCCCCTCTTATTCTCACTGGTGACCTCACCTCCAACCTCCCAGGGAAACTAGAGTGGTTTGATGAGATCACTGTCAACGCCCTGTCCCCAAACCACCATGATGACAGCCTTTCCCTTCCCCCTGGACCTCCTTTCTGGTCTGAAGCACCCTACTCTTCGTGGGAACTTTGTGTGCTCTGCGTCTTCTGTTCTCCGCGGGACTCTAATCTTGCCCTCTACAGCTTTTTTGCATCAGTATTAACACTCTCACACCTTCCCAGACTGAAGGTTCCCACGTAGCACTGCTTTGACGCTCTATCCCTTATGTCAGACATGTCCAAAGAACTCTATTTTTTCTTTTCTTTTTAAAGATTTTATTTATTTATTTGAGAGCGAGAGAGATTGAGAGAATGAGTGGGAGGAGGGGCAGAGGGAGAAGCAGACTCCCTGCAGAGCAGGGAGCCCCACTCAGGGCTCCATCCCAGGGTTCTGGGATCATGATCTGAGCCAAAGGCAGATGCTTAACTGACTGAGCCACCCAGGCACCCCAGTGAATTCTATTTCTAACAACCTATTTTGTCCTCTGCATTCCTCTCCTCCCAATTTAGTGTCCGCATTCCCTTTTCCTCTAGGAATACTATTTTTTCCCCAAAGTGTACCCTTGAAAATGTTATAAAGTATTACACATTGGTATAATAAAAGAAATATACAAAATTTCCTGTAGTGCCCACTACATAAATTGTCCACATGCTTCCATTTCCCCTTATATAATTTTTTTCCCCCATCTCAGTAGGTTTCTTGTAGTCACAGCACCCAAAGTGACTTTTTGGTTCACTCTAGGGCTAAAGCATAGCCTGCTACAAAAACAACTGGTCTGGCTTCAAGAGGCCTCTCATCTTCTCCCTAAGAGATTGCTGCCTCTGTTTATCTGAGTATATTCTTATTAAGGTTGACAAAGACTTTCCTACTGCTAAATCCAGACTTAAATCTCAACTTCTTAGTAGTGTTTGACGCAACTGATCATCCCTTTGTGACACCTTCTCTTTCGCTGGTTTTGTGACGTTACACTCTCCTGGTGACTGCCTACTTTGGCTGCCCCTTCTCAGTTTCCTTTGATGGCTCTCCTCTGCTCTTCATGTCATTTGGGAGTTCCGAAGGATTCCATCCTGACTTCCTCTGCTTTCACTTTACAAACTCTCCTTAGGGGCATCTCATAAGCTGTTGAGGCTCCCATTTCCATCTTCATGCTGGTGATTCTCAAATTCATCTCTCCAGCAAAGACTTTTCCCAGAACTTCCTATCTGTCTATCAAGTGGTCAAATGGATATGTCTATAAGATTTTTCATAATAGGCATTCAAAACTCAATATTTTCTAAAACAGAACTCACTGGGCGCCTGGGTGGCTCAGTTGGTTAAATGTCTGCCTTCAGCTCAGGTCATGATCCCCAGGTCCTGGGATCAAGCCCCAGCATGTCAGGCTCCCTGCTCAGTGGGGAGTCTGCTTCTCCCACTTCCTCTGCCCCTCCCCCTGCCTGTGCTCTCTCTCTCTCTCTTTCAGATAAATTAAAAAATAAAATAAATGAAACAGAACTCATTGTCTTCCTACTTGCAAATTTTTATCTTCTCAAGTGTTCTCTATTTTAGTAAAGGACACCACCATCCACTCAGTTGCTTAATCCAGAAACCTAGGAGTCATCACTGATTTATCCTTATCTCTTCCTTATCATGCCCCCTCTTCCAGTTCATTAATCACCAGGACTTTTCCAGTCTGTTTCCTATACACTTCAATCCATTTGCTTCCCTAAATTGTCGTGGTCACCACCAAGGAATGCTGCTGAGTCTAAGGTACCATCATCTTTCAACTGTATTCTGTGACAAGTCTTTCACCCTCCCACTAAAGCACATGTGACTGTGTTACTTCTCTCCTTACACTCCAATGATTTCCCATTGGCTTTAGGATAAAGGCTCAAATCCTTAAGGTTGTGTGTGATCTTCCTTCTGCCGAGTTGTATTCATCTCATGTCATTCTGTCCCTCACTCTTTCCATTCCAGAAACTGGCCTCTCAGTTCTTTTCAATGAGGAGTCCCACTCCTTCTTACCTTGGGACTTTGCCTGGAATACATTAGCTTAATGTTCAGACCCCTACTCCTGTCTTTTCTCTGTCATCTCCCACAATTCTCCAGACCTCCCCTAACCCCAATTTTAACATAGTTACCTTATTCTTTAGTTCTTGGTATAAATACCCCATACTCAAAAAAGGCTTTGTGAACCAATCTTCCAGACCCTTAGGACACAGTTTTTTTTGTTGTTGTTGTTAAGATTTTATTTATTTGAGAGAGAGAGCATGGGGGTGGGGAGGGTCAGAGGGAGAAGCAGACTCCCTGCTGAGCAGGGAGCCCGATGTGGGACTCGATCCTGGGACTCCAGGATCATGACCTGAGCTGAAGGCAGTCACTTAACCAATTGAGCCACCCAGGCACCCCCTTAGGAAACAGTTTGTATTCCTTCCCAGTATTATCATCATCATTATATTTGCAGAAATTTTCAATACCTTTCCAGCTGCTCATCTGTGTGCTCCATGAGGGCAGTGAATTTGCCTGACACTTAGAAGGTATAGAATAAATATTTGTGTTTTTTTTAAAGATTTTATTTATTTACTTGAGAGAGAGAATGAGAGAGAGAGAGAGCACATGGGGGGGGAGGGTCAGAGGGAGAAGCAGACTCCCTGCTGAGCAGGGAGCCCGATGCGGGACTCGATCCCGGGACTCCAGGATCATGACCTTAGCCAAAGGCAGTCGCTTAACCAACTGAGCCACCCAGGCGCCCCTAGAATAAATATTTGTTGAAGGAACTTATTTTTCGGACATCCTTTACTTCCGGCTATTAACGTAAGATTCACTTACAGTAAGACATTTGAAAAACCCCTTTCACTCATTAGATTGCCATAATGGGAAGTAAGAGGATTTTTTTTTTTTTTAAAAGCTTTTGGAAAAATAACATCTAAATTCATTGAAGGTTTAGGAGAAAAAAAAATTCATTTTCCCCCCAAGACTTTCTGTGGAGACACTTTCACCTGTGAAGAAGAAAAAAGATTTCCAAAATGAGAAAACCTACTTTGGGAATCAAAATCAAATCGATAATAGCCGCCATTTATTTGGCTGATGCTACTTTCCAGGCGGAGTCCTCAGTGAGAGTGTATCAGTTAATTTGAAATAAGGTGGTCACTATTTTTACCCTTATATTAGAATGCAATTGTTTTTTCTGTTTATTGCTCTAAGAGAAGTATGAGGGAACGCTCTCAATCTGTTGCTGACACACCTCTTAATTAGGTCATATTTTACAGTTACACTAGATTCTGATAATGGCTGGGATTCCTTCCTGCCTGGCTCAGACAGATCTCAGGCCGCGCTGCCAGAGGATTGTCTCTCGTCATGTGATGCCTCTTGCATCACAGATTCTTCTCTGGTGGATTTGGCTCCATCTTATTTCCTTACTGCCAGAGGAATTCATCTAGTCACGCATTGCCCTTGAGGCCATGGTAACTAGTCCTTGTGATTTTTTTTGAACATTGTGGTTCCTAAACAGTCAGTGTTCAGAAAAAAGAATTATGCAGGGGGCCCACGCTTAGCTCCTCTGGAGGCGTAAAGGATGGGACACAGCGAAGGTATAAGAGAGCCAGAGAATAACATATCTTGCTTCATCCATCCATCCGTCCGTCCATCCATTTATTAATTAAATTTACTCTGCAAGTATTTATTGCTTATCTTACCATGTGCCAAGTCGCATATTAGGTGCTAGGGACATAGCACTGAATGAGAAGTTCCTGTTCTCAAGAAGTTTATAGTCTAGTTGTAGAAACAGGTTAAGTAAATACAGCACACACTGTTGAGGGAGCATAAAAGAGGAGTATTGTAATCTTATGGTTTTAAGAGCCATGAACCCAATTCAAAAATTGATTAGGCAAAAGTATTAATATTTACTGGCTTAGGGATAGAAGGTTGGAATAACAATGCTCTGGGAAGGACGGAGCTACAGCAAGAACTTGGTACCAACTGGAACCAGGCACTAGAATATCCCCAGGGGTCTTGTACATTTTTTCCACCTGTAGGCTTTATTCTCCCTTACCACAGACCAGCTCTCTCCACATTCAGGTGAGAGGTCAAGAAGCAAGGCCTCCATCAGTTCGAAGCCTCACATCAACCTCTGGTCTGACTCAGAGAGGACTGGATCCTCTTTTTCAATTATAATCTAAAAATCCCCAGGGAAGAACTCAAATCAACCCAGTTTGGGTCACATGTTCATCTTAGACTGGTGATTCTCAACTGCAGGCAGTCTTGCCCCTCAAGGGATATTTGGCAATGTCTGGAGATATTTTCTATTGTTATGACTGGTGGGGGTGGAGAGGGTGCTACTGGTATCTAGTGGCTGGACCCGAGGAATGCTGCTAAACATCCTACAACATATAGGACAGTCCCTCCCCCCATAACAAAGAACCAACCAGTACAAAATGTAAATAGTGCTGAGATTGAGAAACTCTGTCTAGATCAATCAGTTGTGGTGTGGGGGAGGGTCAAGAGGGGCATCAAAGGCCTTCTTTAAAAAATGAAGTATTGGCTGATACTTAAAGAGGAGTAGGAATTAGCTAGGCAAAGAGGAGCCAGGGAAGGCTGCTCCATGGAGGGAAGTCCATGAGCAAAGGCCGAGGACGGTCCAGAAGAGGCTCCCATAAATAGCACTAGTAACTGCACCTCCCAATGGTGGCATAATTCAATGGCGTCATCATCTTGCAGAGCAAGTACAATAATGTCAAGCATAAATAATACATCATATGCATTTCCTGCACTATATTAAATTTTTTGTGAAGGGCTAGTGTTTTACCTGAAATATATTTCTGTTTATCAGGAGATTGTTTTAGTCAGCTATTAAAGCCCATCAGTGGACAAGACCGAGCAGTTAAGGAGCACGGACTCTAGAATCGGACGGACTTGGCTTTGAATTCAGGCCCATCACTTCCTAGGGGTGTCCGCAGCCACCAAAAGTGGAACAGGCCAGGGCTAGGGAAATGAAGAAAGAGGACATTGGTGTGGACGGGAGTAGTCATGTCTGGCCACTTGAGACAGGCAGGAGGAACCGAAACCTTTTAGGATGAATAAAATTTGGCAAATAGAAGGGAGTAAGGTATTCTAGGTAGAGAAAGAAGAATGTTCCAAAATTTGGAGTTAGGAAGGAGTATAAATGTAGGTAAAATACGTCCAAAGTAACTCTAAGATATAATCTTTTGGGGGGGTGTGTGGGAAACGGGAAACCAGAAGATGGAGTGGACTTGAGCAACAATCAGAAGTTTAATTTTGGACACAAATGTGCATTTCCTGCAGAATGTCTTAGTAGAGGTGTTCAGACAATAGTCAGTTACAGGCAGGATTCACATTCAGGTGAGAGGTCAAGAGCTGGAGCCGTATGCGCAAGGAAAAGAACAGTTCCTTAACGGAAAAGGCTTAGAGAGGAGGACAAAGGAGAAAACAAATGCTGTGGCATGAAGGAAGAGAAGAAGGGGAAAGAAAACGGGAGTGTGTGAATAAAGAGAGAAAAGAATAAAACTAAGATCACGTGGTGTCGTGGAAACCCAGGAAGGAGAGAATTTGAAGAAGGAGTTGTCAGTCATCAAATACTGCAAAGAGGTCAAAGGTGATCAGAGCTGCCAACGAGGTGACTGGACAGTGCAACTTAAGCTTTGTTATTTCTGGTTAGAGGGTGGAGGTAGGCATGCCTTTGAAGGAAGCCTGGGGGTAGAAGCCGCGTGAGGACTTAGAGACCACTACTATACAATAGTCTTTGAAATTTTTGGATGCAAGACCATGATGCCTGCTATCATTGCTATTATTTCACATTAACTTGAAATTCCTAACCCAATGCACAAGTGCAAGAGAAAGAGGTATAAAAATTGAAAATAAGCTAGCAAAATACAAGTACTATTTACAAATTATATTACCTTCTACCCCAGGGTGCCTCAAAGATGTAAAATAAAAAGAAAAAACTATTAAAACCAGAAACAAAACAAAACTATTAAGGCTAATACAATAGCTCATAAGGTGACTAATTAAAGTACATATACATGACCATCACTTAATTAAAAAGAAAATCCGTTCACAATTGAAACTCAGAGTGACTAAAAAGGACTAAGAAGGATATGAGATGTCCAATATTGTATATGTATCAAGCATCCATAAATTAATATACAACTATAATCAAAATCCCAGTGCACTCTTGGGATCATTTGACAAAGCAATTCTAAATAACATTGAAGATAGAGGCTGGATCCTACAGAGAGAGGTGGTAAAAAATGCTCCTTGGTGGGGTAAAAGATTTTAGGAAAGGGATATTAATATTCAATTTTAAGTCTCATATATTCAATATAAACTTCCATTTTCTCATTTGGTAAAGTCTGCTAAATATAGGAATGTCTTTTTTTTTTTTCAGATTTATGTATTTATTTATTTGAGAGAGTGAGAGAGCACAAGCAGGGGGAGCAGCAGTGGGAGAGGGAGAAGCAAGCTCCCCATTGAGCAGGGAGTCCAATACAGGGCTCAATCCCAGAACCCTGGGATCATGACCTGAGCTGAAGGTAGATGCTCAGCCAACTTAGCCACCCAGGTGCCCCAATACAGGAATGTTTTATGTGACAGTTTCAGGGGAGAAAAATCAAACCATAGGGGTAGGTTTCCACCGTTAGACTGGTGGGGAATAAAGAAAAAAGAACAGCTTGAGAAGGTGGACTCATGATTAAAATTGGTAGAATCAGAACTGGGAGCCAGTTATGAGACTGTAAACCCCTGGGAACTTGAAGCAATCTTAGAGAATGAACTGTAACTCCAGTGAGAGGTGGGAGGGGCCTTGAGCCAACCTACTCTATAAGCTCAAGGCGGAGGGTAATTTCAGTGGCCATCTCAGGTACATATGTGAAATCCTAACTTTTCTAAAAATTCCTATAGAAAAGACAGATTATTCCTAGTGTTTATCTCTGTAGTATTGAATGATAAACAATTTTTATTTTGTTTTTACGTTTTTGAGTTTTCTACAATGAGCACAAGTTATTTTTATAAGAAAAGTCTAGGGGCATCTGGCTGGCTCAGTGGGTAGAGCCTGGGACTCTTGATCTTGGGGTTATAAGTTGGAGCCCTACACTGGGTGTAGAGATTACTTAAAACCTTTTTAAAAAGGAAAAAAAAAAGTTCGTCAGTGGAAAATAGAATTGGGAAGAATGCTTGGGTGCAAAGCAGGGTCAAGTAAGCTTTTGAAGTTCACTTGCTTGATGGTTTCTAGAAGGGTCCTAGCAAATGATTCTCTCAGTGTCTCATCTTCAGCCATAATTACTGATCATGGTTCTCACTCTATCTCTTGCCATCACCGAGGGTAGGCAATATAGCTCTACCCATTGATCCTTCCCTTGTCTGACTTCCCACACAGATGATGCCAATTATATACATTGAGCTGATTAGTTGTTTCATGTGCTTTATTATCTTATAAACTAGGTTGTTGACTTACCTATAAACTTGTCATGTCTTCGATTTCTGCTGATTCTCCTATGGTACCTAATAGGTATCAAATCGTGCCTTTCCTGTGCAAGTTCCTTGAATGCACTCACATCTGTATTCTGTATCTATTGTAATGCTTGGCACATAGCAAGAACTCAATAAATGTTTGGAGACAGTGACCTCATTTGGCTTCCAAACAACTCAATAAGAGAGAGAGAAAAAAGACAATAGTGATAAAAATAAAACACCAAGAATTACTAATGTTTATTGAGTACATCCCATGTGCCAGGCATTATGCTAGACATTTCATGTAGAGTATCTCATTTACTCCTCAGAATAACCCCAAGAGATAGGTACTATGATTATTTTAGTTTATGAATGGGGACAGAGTCTCAGAGAGGTTAAATGCTTTGGCCGATGTCTAAGAAGCTGCACAGCAGAGAGAACTAAAGTCTTCTGAGGATAAAATCAGGGCTCTTTCTATTATCTTCTTCCTGCCTTTCATGAAACCATATTTTTTTAAATGATTTTATTTATTTGAGAGAGAAAAATTACGAGCGAAAGAGTACGAGCAGGGGGAGCAGTAGAGGCAGAGGGAGAAGCAGGCCTCCCGCGGAGCAGGGAGCCCGATGTGGGGCTCAATCCCAGGACCCTGGGATCATAACCTGAGCCCAAGGCAGACGCTTAACGACTGAGCCACCCGGGCGCTGCTCTTGAAACCAGATTTTGTCTCAATATTTGGAATCCTCTCTTGGCCCAGTTGGGAAAAAAAAATCTGAGCCCTTAAAATTGAAATCTAAAATAGACAATAAAACCACTTCTATAGTATAAAGGATTATTTAGAATCAAAGTCAGCAGCCCATTAACACAAAGATTTTAGGCCAATAGAATATTAGTTTGATTGGGAGACTAGTTTTCTAGATCATTAAATTTAGGGAGAAAAAAGGGGTTTGATTCCAGTTTGAATGTGACCATCTACCCCAACACCCCATCTTTACAAAATGCTATCAAACGTAACCTCTATTTAAAGTGATTAAGGCCATATTTGCTATTCAGTTAAGACGTTAAGCGTCTGCGTTCGGCTGGGGTTGTGATCCCAGGATCAAGCCCCGCATCGGGCTCCCTGCTCGGCGGGAGGCCTGCTTCTCCCTCTCGCACTACCCCTGCTTGTGTTCCCACTCTCGCTGTGTCTCTCTCTTGTCAAATAAATAAATAAAATCTTAAAAAAATAGTAAAGCGATGAAGGCCATATTTGCTATTCAGTTTGTCAGCTATGAAGCAGACTGGGGTACCTCCAAACCATATTAAATGAATTATGCCTTTGTTCCCTAGACTTTCCGAACTGGTTCTTTGGATCATTTTCTATTATTCCTTGAGCAGAAATTTGGGGTGAGTGTGGAAACAAGTACGTATCTTTGCTTAAAAACCTTTGACAGGCACGTTCTGCCTGTCCCCCAAACCTGCGCTACCGTTCTGCTCGCCAGCCCCATCGCCAAGCCTCTCGTATGCCGGGGCCCTTGAGCTTGCTGGCTTACACAAGGAAAACATCCAGGGTAGGTATCATCCCATTGTCCTGCCTTACTCTACCTCCTCATAGTTCTCAAGGGTAGGCATGGAGCAAAGGTAGGTTGGCTTGGCAATCAGCCAGGTGCAGCTTCGCTGGTAGTTGTAGGCACTGGGGTGGATGGTAGAGCAGAGCACCACTTGGCTGGCTGTCCGAGGAAGAGAGACCCCTTTCATGTGCATACCCCTGGCATCTGCACGAGGCTGGTTAGTTATCAGAATTGCCTAGGATCTAAAGATGGCAGGGTGAGAGGCAGCGCACGAGTGGGCAGAGAGAGAAGAGAGAACCGGAGGCAGATGGGGCAATACCTAGCTTAACTGCCTAACGCCCTGGAATGCCAGGGGACAGTCTGACCAGTCTCTCACTACACACACCCTGCCCCCTCCCATCCTGGGACCTGGCAAGATTCTTTCCTGTGCAGAATCTTTCAGCTCCTGAAAGCCGTAGCAACAGGGGGAACTCTAAGAAATTTTCTAATATATTTTATTCCTCTGGGATCCAAAGGCCTCCTGTAACATGTATATTGATTTTCTATTGCTACCATAACATATTACCACATATGCAATGGCTGAAATATGACAAATATATTAGCGTACACTTCTGTAGGTCAGAAGTCTAAAAGGAGTTTGCTGGACTGCGTGTGCTCCTTCGGGAGGCTCTGGGGGAGATCTATTTCCTCGCCTTTCCCAGCTTCTAGAGGCTCCTTCCCGCATCTTCAAGGTCAGCAGTGTAGCATCTCCTCTCCTCTCTGCTATCCTGCCTCCTTCTCATAAGGACCCTAGTGATTACATTGGGCCCACCTGAATGATCCAGTATAATCTCGGCAGCTCAAATGCCTTAATTTAATCACAGCTGCGAAATTCCTTATACGATGTAAAGTAACACATTTGCAGGTTCTGGGGATTAGGATGTGGGTGTCCTTGGGGGCTACTAGTCAGCCCGTGACAACATGTGAATCTGATTTTCCATGTTCACGCATCTGATCTTCAAACACATTTACAGAAATGTATATAAAAGTAGAGGGCTGCCTGCAGTGAGCTAGAAAGAGGTTTCATTAGAAAATAAAATATGACCTGCTCCCATCATATTGAGACACTATATGTTTTTTTGTTTGTTTTTGTTGTTTAAAATCTCTCCTCTTTTTAAATAGAATGATGAATTGGAAAACTGTAAGAGCAGGGGAGACACTGAGAAAAACAAAACTGCTACCAGCTATTCTAAGAACAGAGTGCATTATTAAGGTTACTTCTTGTCTTTCGATTGAGTGTGAACAGGTGGCTAATTAAATAAAGTCAAGGGATTTTTAACCCAATTGCCTCTGACGTTTATGTATTTTTTGGGAAGGCTTTTTATTTCTTTGTGAAATTGAAAAGGCTTGTACTGAGGATAAAATCTGAATCTTTGACCCTAAAATAAAATATTATCTGATTATCAAAAGTTTCCTATCCCTCATTTAAGGAAGCTGTCATAGGACTATTTTCTGGGCTACTTAGTATTAGTGGGTATTTATCAGAATAAAATTGCTGACCCTTGAATACCCAGAGGTAAAGATTTATGGTGAGTAAAAAGAAGTGTTCTCTTTAAGCATGGAGATGAAATCAAAGTTAAATTTTATATCATTTAAGAAATTGGGAATGAGGTTCTTTTATATTTATTTAAACATACAGTTTTACCAGTATTACTTATATTTATACCTGGCTGCTTTACTAGATAGTTACGTCACCTATTGAAAAAAGAAAAAAAAAAATGAGTGGGAAAGAGAACTAAGTCTTTTGATACTCCTCCGTGCTGTGGTATACTTCCTCCAGGAGGCTATCCTCAGGCATTAGCCGGAGACAGTGGAGCCTGCTTCTAGGCAAAATTAATTGGAATAGATAAAAGTCCCTGCAAACTCGAATCGCCGAAACGATAAAGTGGCAGTAAATGTCAGATTTCATCCTGCAGGTAAGAATGCAAAGGAATTCTAAGTCCCCTTTTGGGATAGGTTGAATTTACTGAATCTTCATGATAATATATTCACTTTAGGGAAAAATCTTTACAGGTAGCCATGGTCATATATAAACCATACCTTTTTTTTTTTTAAGATTTTACTTATTTATTTGAGAGAGAGGGAGAGAGAGAGTGTAAGAGAGTGTGCACACCAGTAAGCATGAGTGAGCATGCAGGGGGAGGAGCAGAGAGGGAGGGAAAGGGAAAGAATCCCAAGCCGACTCCACACTCAGCACAGAGCTGGACAGGGGATGGATCGCACTACCTGAGACTACCCCTCAGATGAAACCCAAGAGTCTACGCCCAACCGACTGAGCCACCCAGGCACCCGTATAAATCATACTTTTTTCTGCCTTCACCATTTCTTTCCCTTCCCCTGCTCTATTAATCTAAACAATAATTATATGTTGGTTTGCACAGCATTTCTGTCAGACAGGGCTCTGAACATTTTACAAACAATGCTTCATTTGATCCTCACAATGCTCCTGTAAAATGGATACTATTATCCTCAGTTTATAGATGAGGAAGCCAAGTTTAAGTAATTTTTCCAAGGTCATACAGCAACCAAGTGACACAGCCAGCTGGAGTATGAATGTTTGACTCCAAGTTCCACACCATTAACCACTGTACTTATATTTTGCATCTTTTTACCAGGACACAATTTCTGAATTCCAGGTGGAATTTCTGCATTTTCCATATTATAAGAAGGAATATAAATGTCATGGAATTACGGTGAAAACTACCTTTGCTTCCCACTACCTAGTCGTGAGACAAGAAACCACCGCCCCTTCTGGATCTGGACCATGCTCCTTCCTCTCTATTATCTGTGAATAGGGCCTTCGAGGCTATAAATCACTCTGCGGTTTTCCCTCTCCTCTTTTGACCCACAGAGGCCTGTTTCACACTCCGTGAATTCCGTCTACATCAGCCACCTTGTAAGCAGTGTAGCTGTCACTCAAGAAACGAAGTCATTTTACAGCCTCTTTCAAAAGCAAACAAACCTGGCCAGCCCCATGAAGCGCCGAAGTCAGACGGGGGAGGGGGGGCGGCCGGGCCCCCACACCGTGAAAGTGTAGTTTGTGAGAAGGAAAGGCAACGCTGCTTCGCGGAGTTCGCGGGGACATTCTGAGCTAACGTCGATTCCCTTTTTCTGGCACCCTGTTTCCCAAAACCAGCCTCCGCTCCCCAATCAGACCCTGAAACTCACTCGGGCGATTTGATATGCTTTGTTCGAGGTGCCAGGGCCGTCTAGATGGCGTGCGTGACGCGGGACGGCCCCGCGGGGTTGCGCTGCGGGGATACACACGGGCGAGCTCAGTCAGTGTACGTTCTTGGTGTTCTTGTATATAAATAAAACCAGGTGAAAACAAATCTGCAGGGCCTTCGGGTGGCAGCACGTAGATGGGGAAAAGGGACCAACCGTAAAGATTCACGGTGCCGAGGGCAGCTTCAGGTCCTAACCGGCACTGGCTAGTCCAACCCTTCTTCCCCTGCCTGCCTTCTTAACACGCTGCCCAGATACCTGGTTTCAAAGTTTGGGGCCGAGGAAAATGTCCAGAATTCAGGACAGACGGCGGTGTGCAGACCAAGATCTGAAAGCATGAGAAAAGAAGAGAAGAACCCTAGTCTTAAAGGCCCTCACATTCTCTCTTGGAACTGTCAATTAATCTTTTCCCTCTTTTTTATTTTTACTTTTTAAAAATATTTTATTTATTTGACAGAGAGAGACATAGCGAGAGCAGGAACACAAGCAGGGGGAATGGGAGAGGGAGAAGCAGGCTTCCTGCTGAGCAGGGAGCCTGATGCGGGGCTCGCGACCCTGGGATCATGACCTGAGCCCAAGGCAGACGCTTAATGACTGAGCCACCCAGACGCCCCTTTTTTCCTCTTTTTTAGAAAATTTAAATTTTTAGTCTCCGTTCAGGAGCAGAGCAGTGACTTGATGGGTGACACTGAAAAAGACCAGCATTAGACACCAACAGTTCTTGGTGCTATGATTAGTAGCTGTTCTGCTTGTCATAATACATCAGAAAAACAGCAACCCATCTGTTCCAAATCGATACAGCAAAGGCTCAGTAAGAAGTGTTTATCCAGATTCCGTGGGGAAGTGTCTGCATTTTATGGCATATTGATGTGTGTGCCCACACAGCTAAAAGATGTCGGGGACCAGCTTCTACCTAGTTGTGTATCATGTAACATCTGTCACCGTGAGAGCTAAGAGTTTTGACAAATGGGCTGTTTTAGCATGAAAACGTCCAACTGGGAAGAAGAATGTTTTTTGCTGAAAGTTGAATGCCACTTCAAATCTACAATGCCACTTAGATACACTGTCCTGAGGATGTAATAGGAAATGGAATCAAACCACCACTCCAAGCCACGAAACAAATTGCTATTAACACCTGTGTTGGCGTCTCCCAGGCACTTCGCACTCATGGTAATTAGCAGCACATAATTGCTAATGACTAATTACCCTGGCCTGTGTAGACATCAGGAGAATCAAAGGAAACTATTGTCCAAAAGCCTGACTTAACAGATACATAGACAGTAAAACTCCCAAGTTGTAATAGCTTTCGGTAACTCCTGGCTTGGGGGAGTATTAGGGGAGTGGAGAGTGTGGGGGGGGGGCAGAAGGGCAGCAGGGGAAGGGGGTGGCAGGGAAGAGAAGGTATGTGAATAAATTGTTACTTACCCTTGAGGAGGTAGAAATGGGCAATTCTCGGCCTCTGGATGCTAATGTCTCAGAAAATAAATTTCATCCGCAGAGGCTTACGGAGTCTCTATATACATTTACTTGAAGGTCTGTTTTTCCTTTAGACTCTGTTGTCAGAGGGTGTGATACCTAAAACTTACTGCAGGAACATCTGGTATCCTTAATAAAACATGTCAGATAAATGGGTGGCCTCTGGGCAGCATATGTGGCTATCAGAAGACATAAATAATTCACTTTTCTGGAAAAAATATCAAGGTCAAAGAGATGACTCTTTATTACAAGGTGTTAATGAGGTGTCACAAGAACGTGGGGCCGTGCCTTCTAAATTCCCCCTTACTGTGTCCTTGAGTGAGAAGCAGTCAGGACTCCATGATTTCTATAAAGGAGGGTTTAGGGACACGGATGGAGTTGACAAAATGGACTGGAGAACTTGTTCTGAAATTACATTGGCCAAACAATCACCATTTTGACTTGTAGGTTTGTTTGGTTTTGGAAGATGACTTTGGGGCAGGGGAGGTTATAGGGAACTAAAGTCCATCTCCCTTCTCCCCCCCAAGCCACCCTATGGAGCTGCCACTGGTAGGAAGGAAAATGATTCTTTGAACATCTGTATTCCCTTCTAGTTTTCTTCACTTATGTGACGTAATTGACTTTTCTTAGAGAAGCCAGAGGAGGGCTTGAACTTACTTCAGTTATTCTTACCTACAGTTAAATGCCTGTATTCAAACCCTGTTGATTGGTTTTATATAACTGAAATGCATATCTTTCTGTGGAAAACTTAAAGTTTAGCTTACTTTTATATTATTTTCAATCCTTTAAAGGGGTTACGGTGGTTCTTTGGGGGATGAAAACTCCTATATATTACCTTTCTCAATTCTATCCAAGCACCAGGAAAACTGAATAGCACACTTTTTACTAACTCAGAGTTTTCTCATTTTTATTTTGATTACACAATAAAGAAGGGGATCTAGGATCTTAAACCTAAAATACTACATTCTAATTCCAACTTCTCTACACCAGACTCATCACAAAATATATACATTTTTAAACAGAGCACTACCAGAATTAGTGTGGATTATCTCTTTTTTGAAAGCTAGTCTGTTTATATTTTCCATAAGACGTTATAGTATAGCATGTAAACACTGTAATACTAAGTGAGAATCATTCAAAAGGTCTGGCTATTTAAAATGTAACTCCATTCTGACATGCCAACCAAACAACTTGTCACTTCTAAGACTGTGTTACAATAAAACTAAGGACACAATTAATATTCTTAGGCTCCTAAAAGTCAGAGATTACTTCAAAACCCTCAGTTTAGAAAAACGACCTTGAATGTCCCTGTAGATGAATCTCATCACACACACAGCACGAACACCAGTGCCAAGCAGAGACAGGATAACAGGTTAGCACCCTTTTCAAAGGATACTCTGTAAGCATCTATTCACTGTTTATTTTGAAGAAAGGCCACATAAGGAAGGATAGAGATGGTAGATCGCGGGCAGGTGTTCTGAGCTTCACATTTACTGTTTTCAGCAGTCCAGCTATGGCTCCAAGCTTGCATACCCTTTATTCTGAATTCAACAGGACTCATTTTTCTTAAAAGGCAGGGGGTCCCTACCCTACATTGCTTAGTGGAGTAGTTCTCCACATTTTCTGTGAGAGAGAAATTCTGGCAAGTACTATTTTCTATGTCCATTTACACTTTCAGTAATGTCTTAATACTCGGTAACATTTTTGTTCCCCTTCAAGTTTGACACCTAACTAGTTGTCAGCTGACTCACCACTTCATCTCGCTTCTGTCCATATCAATCCCCCCAACTCCATTCTTAGGGTCTTATGCAAATGAAGTGGTTTCCCAGGTGGGGAAGCATAGTATTTTAAAGTTGTTTTTTTTTTTGTTTTTTTTTTTAGCTCTAGACCTTTTTTATTTCCACTCTTTTTCTGAATATGAGGTATCTGGGAGTCTCAAGAAACAGAGCCTGGAAAATAAGGCCATCTTGACCCCATTTTTCTTACTTCAGTCATTGAAGTCTTGATAAGATTCAGGCTTGTCCTTAATTATCTCAGTTTTTTTTTTAAGATTTTATTTATTTATTCATGAGAGACAGAGGGGGAGAGAGAGAGAGAGAGAAGCAGAGGGAGAAGCAGGCTCCCAAGAAGCAGGGAGCCCGATGCGGGACTCGATCCCAGGACCCCGGGATCATGACCTGAGCCGAAGGCAGACGCCCAACCATCTGAGCCACCCAGGCGCCCCTTAATTATCTCAGTTTACGCTTTTCCAATTTTCTTCCCCCTTGTGTCAGGAACTTTGTGTGATCAGGAAGAAACTTTAGAAAATTGTACAGTAAGATGCAATTTTTTATGAATTGCTGCATAAAGTGGTCACCTGATTTGTGCAGACAACAAACTTAAGCTTCCACCTGTATTAGTTCCCTATTGCTGCTGTAACAAATTACCATACAGTTAGTGGCTTAAAACAACATATGTTATTATCTTATGGTTTTGGAGGTCAGAATTCTGAAATAGGGCTCAATGGGCCAAAATAAAAAATTTGGCAGGGGTGGATTTCATTTGGATGCTGTAGGGAAGTACATGTTTCCTTTTGCAGCTTTTAGCTGCTTACCCACTTTGCTTTTGATGCATGGTCCCTTCTTCCATCTTCAAAGTTAGCAATGGTAGGTCTCACATCACTCTGACACTTCTTCTGTTTCCCGCTTCCACATTTAAGGATCCCTGTAATTATACTGCCCCCCCATAATCCAATAATCAATCACTGCAAAGTCAGCTGATTAGCAACCTTAATTCCATCTGCTACCTCACTCTCCTTTGCCATGTAATGTAACATATTCACAGTTTCCAGGAATTAGACATGGGCATCATTGGGAGGCCATAATTCTGCCTACCACCCCATCTGAAAACATCTAAATATATTAAGGCTTGGAGTATTCTCTCTTTCAGTGTTTATTCTTGACTGACCATCTACTCACTAGAGTTCTGGACTTGTTTCCCAAAGAATCCCATGGTTGGGGCCACTTCTTATAAGGGAACTGGCAGTGAAACAAAAGGAAAATGGACAAGGATCATTCAATTCCCTTGAGTTCACTGAAACATTCCAGGGAGAAGACTGAAAACGACAGACCAAAAGTAGACTAAAAGTAAACATCGTTGTCTACTCTGACTCATCCCATCACTAGATATAAACTGAGCAAGTCATTAAACTTAATCCATTTTTATTTGACTCAACCAAACAACAACAACAAACAAAAACAAAAAAAAGGAGAGAATATTGGGGAATGTCAAACTTGGAGGCCCCTGTGTGACTTCCTGTCACATAGATGGAAGTGAGATAAGTTCCAAAAAGACACTAACACAAGGCAAAGTAAGGTGATGTCATAATGGACCACCAAGCAACAGGGATACAAAGGAGGGAAGGAGTATGTTTGAGGAGATGGGCTTTTGAGATGGACCTTGATGGATGAGGAGGTACAGATTACATAGGATGAGTTGCCAAGCAGAGAGGTTAGAGAAGCTAAGATATGGTCACTGGACTCCAAGTTGGACATTCCCCAATATTCTCTCCTTTTTTTGTTTTTATTGTTGTTGCAGTATTTTCCAACTGCCACAGACCTATCTAAATCAGGATTTTATAACCCTGTTGTGTTTTACATTTTGGACCAGATCATTATTTGTTGAAGGAGACTGTCTTGTGCATTGTGCAATGCTTACCAGCATCTTGCTGCCTCTTCCCACTAGAAACTTAGCAGCACTCTGTGAACAATCCCGTTATGACAACCCAAAGGATCTCCAAATATTGCCAATTGTCCCCTGAGGGGCAAAACTGCACTCCCTCTCCCCTATTGAGAGCCATTGATCTAGATCTGCTTTTAATATTTATCTCAGATTATGATTTGGGACCAATATGAAGTTAAAAGCTAAATCAACACAGTTGACAGTGTTCAAGGAGCCTTGTTTCTTTAGATACTGTCTAGACTATTGAAGATTTAATGAGCAGAAGCTCCAAAAATATATAATTATTAACTGTGGCAAGTCAGCCAGTCCCAAGCATCCCTATTCTGGAGACATAGACATTATGTGTAAAATAAAAGGCATCATGTTCCAAGGGCAGAGCCCACCCAGCTGCCCTTCCCAAGGGGACAGGTCTAATGAGCCCAAGAGGGGCTCTTAACCCTTTTCATTCCTCACCCTCATATGGCAACACCCTCTTAACTGGCTTCTCATCTCAATGCCTTTTCTTTTTTTTAAATATTTTATTTATTTATTTGACAGAGAGACACAGTGAGAGAGGGAACACAAGCAGGGGAAGTGGGAGAGGGAGACGCAGGCTGCCCGTGGAGCAGGAGCCTGATGTGGGGCTCGATCCCAGGACCCTGGGATCATGACCTGAGCTGAAAGCAGATGCTTAATGACCAAGCCACCCAGGCGCCCCGTAAATGCCATTTTTATACATACTCTTTTACTTGGAAATATTGCTATTGGAGATGTTTGACTCAGTTTTAAAAGCATCGTTGTTTCTTGGGGCGCCTGGGTGGCTCAGTGGGCGTCTTTAGCTCAGGTCAGGATCTGAGGGTCCTGGGATCCAGCTCAGAGGCGGGCTCCCTGCTGAGCAGGGAGTCTGCTTCTCCCTCTGCCCCTCCCCCAGTTCTGCTCTCCCCCATCCTCAAACAAATCTTTAAAAAAAAAAACCATTGTTTTTCATTACCAGTCATTAATGTGTGCTCTCGTTATCCTTACTTCATCGCCAATTACCACTTTGGCCTTTATCCCTTTAGTTAGCCCAAGGATGCTGATGATGCCATCACTCATTTAGAAGTGAAACGTCAGTCGGGGATGGGGTAAGATTTAGGAATGGGGTCGGGGCTCAAGCTATCTATTGAACAAATTACTTATTTAAAACATAGTTCAAAAATTATTCCAAAACCAACCAAACAAAAATTATTCCCCCGTGGATACTGTTGGTGCCCCGTTCAAATTGCTTCCATCTCTTTCAGCAGCTCAGTTTTTTACATCCCCCAGCTTCTGCAGGCTTTGCCAGTGCCTGTAAGTGAAAGAGGACTGTCCTTTGGCAATGAAGCTGCTAGCCGATAGGGAAAACAGGAACTACCCAAGAGTCTTCATTTTCCCCAGGCTGGGCAGTAGATGACAACTGATTGGTGTGGGCGTACAAAAACCCAGCTCAAGTTGCCTTAAGGTGGGGCCAACTCTGAAGTGTAATTTATATTCCAGAGTTCCTCACAGGATCAGGCTGTCTGGGACTTAACTTGAAACGGCTCTTCTGCTTGGCTTCTTGCCTCTCCCGATCCTGTTTCTTCTACCTCCTTACCAGTTTCTTGTGGGATCATTTCCTTAAAAAAATGACTTGAACTCAAGTCCTTGGTTCAGGGTATGCTTCTTGGACAATCCAACTTACACTGGCCCCTAAAATCCCTTCACCAGAAATCTATCTAAAATAAAAATTTGAGCAGTGCCTGGATGGCTCAGTCGTTAAGTGTCTGCCTTCAGCTCAGGTCATGATCCCAGGGTCCTGGGATTGAGCCCCGCATTGGGCTCCCTGCTCCACAGGAAGCCTGCTTCTCCCTCTCCCACTCTCCCTGCTTGTGTTCCCTCTCTCTCCCTGTGTCTCTCTCTGTCAAATAAATAAATAAAATCTTTAAAAAAAATAAGATAAAATAAAAATTTGAGGGGCACCTGGCTGGCTCAGTTGAATAGAACATGCAACTCTTGATCTCAGGGTCATGAGTTCAAGCCCCACGTCGGGTGTAGAGCCTACTTACTTACTTACTTATTTACTTAATTAAGAAAGAAAGAAAGATTTGACCACGTCACTCCCCTGTTAAAGCCTCCAGTAGATGTCCACTACCTACTTGATGCCTTCATGTGGCATTCAAGGCTGGCCCCTATTTACCTTTGCCTGCTGCTCTAGCTCTAAGGCTCAACCCATCCCAATTTCCTACTCTGTGGTTCAGAAATGTTGAACATCATGGGTTCCCCATTCATCTTGTCGTCTGTTTGGTTTCTGGTGTTCCCATGATCTGTGAAACTTCTAGAGGCCTCTCAGCCTCTCAGACCCCCCCAGGTGGGCTAAGGATAGATCTAATAACCTATCGATCACTTTCAATGCATTTACCACCTACTGCACTTCCCTTCTTGTTTGTCTCCCCAACTAGACAGTGAGATCCCAAAAAGCAGGAAGCATGCCTTCATCATTTTAAAATCCCCGCTGGCTAGAACAACGCCTGACACATAGAAGGCTGTTGTTAAAGTTTTTGAATGAATTCACATAACCATATTTTTTCCTGCAGCATAACCAGAGATAGGAAGGTAATTATAGCAGCATGTACTTCAATTCTATCACATGGAAACTAGAAACTCACTCTTATAATAATACAAATGGCAAAGACTTTCAAAATATTTATGCTCCTGGCAGTCAAGGCATCACTACTACAGTGGTTGAACTGATCAGGCAAGGGTATTAAGGCTTCATCCTACGATATATACCTTGGGGTTTTTTGCTAAAAATTCTTGTACTCCATCTCAGATGATATAACTGGCCAGTCAGAGACTTTATGTAACCCTTGTTGTTTTTTTAGTGGCTTTGTTTACAAAGTATTTTTTTTTTTTAACTTTGTGGTTTCTGTGGACTCCACAGGACTGCTCCCTGACCTACCTCCTGGATTAGGAACACAGCCTGCTAGTTCCACAGCAGCCACTCACCACCATGCCTCATTCCTTAGCTGGGCTGGCATAAGAGAAAATGCCGCAGGAAAAACAACGGAGAGCTAAAATAAGCTCACTTGGTTTCATCCTGCCAGAAACTATTTGGGAGAATAATTCAACATCCATCAAACGTGAAAAATGTCAGAATTAAGAGAAAAAGAAATGTATTTGCTACTTTTAAGGAAACGTCACATCCCATAAATCGGAGAAGGGTGTTTGCAACATTCAGAAACTTGGCAATAGGATTCGTGGCATGGACAGCCAGCCAGGGTCATAGTGGGGTGAGAGGCCAGACATTCAGTCGAGCAAGGGGAGGGTTTTCTTTATGGTCCACATCTGGAAGATATCGAGCCAGGGCTACACTGGGAGCACCCAGAGAATCACGACATATGTGTCATTGGAAGTCTGACTGAGGGTCCTTTCCTGTTTTACGTTTCTCAAATTATGGCCTATCCTGCTGCTCACTCCCAACCCCTCCTGCTAACTCAAAGACCTTGTACTGGTAGTCATCCCTCCTCTTCCCCGCATTGCCAATTCTTCCTCTCTCCCGGGTCATTCTCATCAGCATCAACCCTGTTAATTTCTTTTATGTCTCCTAAGTCCTTTCTCTATCCCTCCTTTTCCCTTTGGTTCCTGTGCCATTTTACTTCCCTTGTTATAATAAGAGTCCTTTAAATTTTTTTTTTACACTGCTGTCTCCATTCACTTTCCTCACACACTTGGTTTAACTCTCTCCAGTGAGGCCTTGCCCCGCTACTCCACCAAACTACTCTTGTCAAAGTTACCATGGACCATCACATTGCCAAATCCAATGGTCGGCTCAGTCCTCAATTTACTTGAACTGTCAGTAGGATTTAGCACAAGTATTCATTCCCTTTTCTTTCTTTTTTTTTTTTTTAAAGATTTTATTTATTTATTTGAGAGAGAGAGAATGAGAGATAGAGAGCATGAGAGGGAAGAGGGTCAGAGGGAGAAGCAGACTCCCTGCTGAGCAGGGAGCCCGATATGGGACTCGACCCCAGGACCCTGGGATCATGACCTGAGCCGAAGGCAGTCGCTCAACTATCTGAGCCACCCAGGCGCCCTCATTCCCTTTTCAATAACACTTTTCCCAGGGGCATCTGGGTGGCTCAGTCAGTTAAGCATCAGCCTTTGGCTGAGGTCATGATCCCGGGGTCTTGGGATTGAGCCCCACCTTGGGGACCCTGGTCATCGGGGAGTCTGCTTCTCCCTCTCCCTCTGACACTACCCCTCCCCCTGCTCGTGCTCCCTCTCTCTCTCTCAAATGAATAAATAAAAAAATCTTAAAAAAAATAAATAAAAACCCCCCCCCCCCAGGTTTCTAGGAAAAAAAATGCACACTCCTGGTTTTCCTCCTTGCTCATTGGTCTATCCTTCTGTCTCCAACCTGGTTTCTCTTCCTCTCCTTGGCTTCTTGACATTGAAGTGCGACAGGCTCAGTCCTTGGAACTCTTTTCTCTCTCTACTCTCTTGGTGAACTCATCCAGTCTGGTGCTTTAAAAACCATAAATAGGGCAATGACTTCTAAACATATACGTTCAGTCTAGAATTCTCCTCTGAACTCTAGATTCATATCTGCCTACTCAATATCTCTACTTGGATGTCTAACATATATCTCAAACTTAACATGTCCTAATTGAATTCCTGGTCTTTCCCTGAAGACCTCTCCATGAAGGCTTGTGCCAACTCAATGCCATCCTCACAGTTGCTCAGGCTTAATATCTTGGACTCGTACCTGACTCCTCTCTCTTACTCACACCCCAAATACAATTTATGAGTGAATCCTATTGGCTCTGCCTTCAAGATCTATCCAAATCTGATCACTTTTCACTATCTCTATTGCTGCCATTATGGTCTAACTAAATCATCATCGTCTCTCTCCTATAATAATCTCCTAATTGGTCTCCCTGCTTCTACCTACTTAAAAATGACATCAACACCACATTCCCATTCTTCCTTGCTTTGTTTTACCATTTGCTAACATTTAACTTTACACACACACACACACACACACACACACACAGATGTAGTTTACATACAGTTCAAAACACTCATTTTAAGTGTGTCTTTCATGAGTTTGACACATTTATACACATGTAACTATGACCACAATGAGGATATAGAACATTTCTATCAGGTCAAAAAGCTTCCTTTTGCTCCTTTCTTTGCAGTAAATTTATCTCCCCAACCCTGGCTCCAGGCAACAACTGATGTGTTCTTTAATGATGGGTTGGGTGTGGGAGAAAGAACAACGTGTTTTATTCTAATAGGAAAGATCCAACAGAGAAAAATAGATGATGCAGATCATCTAGAATTTCTATAGATGGAACTGTTACAGTATATACTCTTTGTGTCTGGTATCTCTCATTCAGCATAATTTTTGAAGACTTATCCATATTATCGCATATATCAGTAGTTCATTTTTATTTCTGAGGAGTATTCTATTTTACGGATGTACCACAACTTGTTTATTAATTCATCAGTTTATGGACATTTGATTTGTTTCCAAGTTGGGAACTCTTACAAGTAAAGGTGAATAAACATTCTAAAATGTTTCTGTATATTGGGGCACCTGGGTGGCTCAGTCATTAAGCGTCTGCCTTCGGCTCAGGTCATGATCCCGGGGTCCTGGGATCGAGCCCCACATTGAGCCCCACATCGGGCTCCCTGCTCGGCGGGAAGCCTGCTTCTCCCTCTCCTTCACTTGTGTTCCCTCTCTTGCTGTGTCTCTCTCTGTCAAATAAATAAATAAAATCTTTAAAAAAAATAAAATAAAATGTTTCTGTATAAAACTTTGCATGGCTATGTTCTCATTTCTCTTGGGTAAATCCCTACAATTGCTGGGTCATATGGTAAGTACATATTTAACTTTATAAGAAACTGCCAAACTGTTTTCCAAAGTATTGTACCATTTTACATTCTCACCAGCAACATATGAGCATTCTAGTTGCTCTTACATCCTTGGGAACACTTGATATTTTCAGTCTTTTTAATTTTAGCTATACTAGTAGGTGGGTAGTGGTATCTCCTTGTGGTTTAAATTTGCATTTCTCTATGACTAATAGTGTTAAGTGTCTTTTCATTTGCTTATCAGCCATCCATATATCTTCTTTGGTAACGTAGCAGTTCAAGTCACTTGCCCACGGTTTTAACTGGGTTGTTTTCTTACTGAGTGGTAAGAATTCTCTATATATTCTGGGCACACGTCCTTTGTCAGGTATTTGCACCACATATATTTTCTCCCAGTGGACAGATTGCTTTCATTTTCGTACTCGTGTTCCTTGAAGAGAAGACATTTTGATGTAGTTCAACTTACCAAATTTTTTCTTTATTATTTGAGCTTGTATCTCAAGAAGCCTTTGCTTGCCTCAAAGTTGTGAAGATTTTCTCCCATAACATAATGTTTATTTTCTTGTTTTATTTTGTCTTCCACAAAATTTTTTTTAAAAATGCTACTAAGTGGGGCGCCTGGGTGGCTCAGTCGTTTAAGCGACTGCCTTCGGCTCAGGTCATGGTCCTGGAGTCCCTGGATCGAGTCCTGCATCAGGCTCCCTGCTTGGTGGGGAGTCTGCTTCTCCCTCTGACCCTCCCCCCTTTCATGTGCTCTCTCTCTCTCATTCTCTCTCTCTCAAATAAATAAATAAAATCTTAAAAAAAAAATAAAAATGCTACTAAGTGATATAAAGTGCTAGAGAAATATTTCAATATTACCCAACTGGACAGGTCTATATTTCCACCTTATAGCTTAGCTAGACTGTATTTTCTTAGTTTGCTGATGAATTTCTATGAGGAAACAATCTAGTGTAGTGAATAAGAGCAAGGATATGCAAACTAGATGAACCTGGAACTGAAATCTGCAGCCCATGCAGAGTGGCCATGACTGGGCAAGTCACTTCACTTCTCAGAGCCACTTTCCTCAGAGGCAAAAATGGAAACAATGATGATTTTATGGCATAATACACACAAAGTTCCTGACCCAACTCTGGGCACATGGATAGGGTTTAATGAATTTGAAACCTCTAATGTGAAGTTAGCCAACAGGATACGGTTGATAGTATTTCTAAAACAGTCAGAAGTTAAAAGTAGTGCTGTGATTATTATTAAATTATTATAGAAGCATTTCCCAAATAGTAATGAGCTACACGTTTCATAGTTGGCAGTATGTTTTCCTAACAAAAATTTGGGGGTGTTTGTAATTTGTTAGAGCCATATGTCAACAGATTCCTTCCAAACTTCTAAGAATAGAATAACCTCAAATTATTTTTACCACAAAAGGGCCATCTAAAAATGTCGTGGCTGGTGCTGCTTCTGTTTATAAAGTCAGGTCCTGAAGAGTTTTTGTGAATTTAATGTATTTGTATCAATTGTCCGTTTGTTCTCTTCTCATCCTTGACCGTGGCAGCCCTTCATCAGTCACACGTTAGGTCTTAGGACAGAATATAGACTTATCTGCTCTATCTCTTTGCCCCTCACCTTCTCTGATAACACATTACTCACAGAAATTTGGTTCAGAGCTCTTGGGTGAGTTAGCAACATAGTTAAGTCTCCCACATTATTCGTATGTCATTTATAATGAAGTTAGCTTGTCACATTTCAAATCCTGGACATGATATTTAATAAGCACTCTGGGCTCAAACATTGGTTGCATTCAGTAAATAAATACTTTAAACCAGCCACTCTAAAAGGACAACTTTTTGGTTTCTTCTGATAACTGCTATGCTGTATGCACAAAAGTCTCATTATTTGTTCTGTGGTGACTTTCCCAGAGGATGTAAACACAGTAAAACTGATTTTGATGGAAAGAGGTTGTGATGAGCACGGGGCTTTTGCTGTTTGGATTGTTTCAAACCTGCACTGTTTGGGCAGCAGTGCCCATTCTCCTGTGAAACATCCTGAAAGCATGAAATGACTCATCCTTCACACTCTCGCTGATCTATCGGCTTCAATTCAAACCACACAAGATACATCCAGTTTGGTTTTGACTGTTTATCATACAGTTAAATAGGATACAGCTAAATATTTATTTGATTTCTTACTCCTGAATTATATTCCATCGGCTTATGTTTGCTCAGAGCAAAATATTCCTTCTTCAGGGAAAGGGGAGCTGGTCCTTGGCATAACAGAATTTTTCTGCTTTCAGATCACTTTTCAAGTCATACAGAATGTCTTTGGATGGCAACACATATTTTTTCTGTTTCTCTGCTTCTTTTAGGTTTTGTAGAGTTTGCTCCCAAGGGCACCCAACCAAAACACATTTGTGTCAAGTGAAGCCCTCAGAGTTCTGATCAGTAGGGCAAAGGAAGCAGGCTTCTTCTGGACAAACAGATGCTGCTTTTCCTAAGCATGGGTGTCATGGAGGATGTGGTATGGGGGCACCCCACCAAAGCCCATTGTCCATGGTATATAAAAGCTCTATTCCCTTAACTGTATTCTATAGTATACATGAATAATATATTAAGGCCACTGACCAGAATGGTCATTTAAGGTAATCAATTTTATATATTTTAATGTAAATGGGTTCCTGATCATTTCCTGTGAACTGATGTCTGTAGGAGAGGAGATATAGGAGAGAGGCAGAAACAAATAGAACATAAGAGCACTAGGTATATGAAGAGGGATGGAGAAGGGCTATTGAAGGATAGGAAAGAAAAAGAGTGTCAAACCCCAAATCTTCATATGCTCCAGGTTTTCTGAGTGATCATGAAAGTGGGGTGCAAGGGCCCTTGTGGTGATCAGGCAGAGAGCCTAAAGCAGTGGTTCTCAACTTCTATATAGTAACCTCACCCAGAAGGTTCTAAAACAACCTAAGCCTGTCATCTCCAGCCAGGTGATTTCACTGATCTGGGATGGAGTCCAGGGATGTATTTTATAAACTCCCCCAGTGTTTCTCAAATGCAGCTTGGGTTAAGAACCCCAGCTTAAAGGAACCTTCAGGAGTCCCCAACAGTGGGGATCTCCATTTTGGTACCTTTTCTTAAGGAGCCTGGGGAAGTCCTAAGGACTGTTCAGCAATGGAAGAAATCCCCACTTCTATCTTGTGGGAAGAGGAGGAGATGGTCTGTCATCACCCCTGGAAACTCCCTGCGGCCTTATGACTCTTCCTGGTCTCTCCACATAGACACTAGCCACTGAATGCCTTCCTAAATTTAGAGGCGTGGCCTGCTGTTCATGCCCATTTTTTCACATTCTTTCAGGACCAAATTCCTTTGGAGATATTTACAATTAACCTTTTCTCAAGTTAGATTTCAGACAAGTTGGTATGGATGGTTATAACATGATTTTCCAGTTTGGTGTGCATTGAGGCCTACTTCCGCAACAGCAAGAGAAGCCTATGGGGTTTTATGGCAAGTTTCTTAAACACAGTCATGATGCAGTTTACAAAAGCCATGGGTGTGGACAAAATATGTAGTAATATAATCCACTTTAAAATCAGATGCGTGATTCTGAGCTTCTAGTTCTAGATTAGAACAACAACAAAAAAAAAACCCCAAAACAAAAAACAAACCACATATCTCCTTGAGATCTTAGTAAGCACGTTAAACATGGAACAATTAGAAAACTTCTGGCATAGTGAAAAGAAATCATACTCGGTCTCAGTTTTCACATCTGAAAAATGGGATTGCAAATACCTGCCTTTCCTGTCAAAATTTGTTTGGGAAGATTACATAATTTGAGTGAGCATATTTCAGACACTATAAATTACTTTTCAGAGGTGAAATACTGTTAGAGTCCAGCTGAAGTGTGTTTTTTAGAATTGAGTGCATTGAAAAAAAGATCACTTTATTTAGCCAGTTTCCAATTTCAGAAAGGCATGGAATGTGAAAATGCCTATATTAGCTCACACATATGTAAATCAAGATTTGCTACAAAGACCTTGCATTGGTAAAAATTTTAAAGTTTTTTTAAAACTTTTCAGAGGTTTTGGTCATTTTATCTCATTTTTTCCTTGCAACCACTTAATAGAAAATAAACCCCTATTTCATTCATAAGTACTTCAATATTTAAAGCCCTTTTTGAGGTAAATGGTAGTGATTTTAACAATAACAAATGTGAACACTAAGCCACCTTGGCACTTTGCCCAAAGTTACATGACTTAGAAGAACTAGGACTTGAAACAAGCTCTTTTGATTTTATTAGAAAGAAATGCCTTTTAAAAAAATTTATTTCAAAATATATCCTATCTCATGGGTAAATATGTTTTTTTTTTTTAAGATTTTATTTATTTGACAGAGAGAGAAACAGTGAGAGAGGGAACACAAGCAGGGGGAGTGGGAGAGGGAGAAGCGGGCCTCCCGCGGAGCAGGGATCCTGATGCGGGTTTAGATCCCAGGACCCTGGGATCATGACCTGACCGAAGGCAGTCGCTTAACCAACTGAGCCACCCAGGCGCCCCGGTAAATATGTTTTGTTAAAAACAATACCTATGGGCGCCTGGGTGGCTCAGTTGGTTAAGCGACTGCCTTCGGCTCAGGTCATGATCCTGGAGTCCTGGGATCAAGTCCCACATCGGGCTCCCTGCTCAGCAGGGGCTCTGCTTCTCCCTCTGACCCTCTTCCCTCTCATGCTCTCTGTCTCTCATTCTCTCTCTCACAAATAAATAAATAAAATCTTTAAAAAAAAATTAAAAAAAATAAAAACAATACCTAGTATGGATTGTTTAGGATTGTTTCCCATGGGTTAGGGGAAAAATAAGTTGTAGAAATGACTCATAAAGTCAGAGAGTTAGATGGGACTTGATTATCTCGTCTAATCCCCTCATTTTATTTTATTTTTTTTTCAAGATTTTATGTATTTATGTATTTATTTATTTGAGAGAGAGCTCATGCATGCATGGGGCAGGGTGGGAGAGGGGCAGTGGAGGAGGGGTAAAGGGGGAGGGAGAGGGACAAGCAGACTCCATGCTGAGCATGGAGCCTTACACGGGGCTTGATCCCAGGACCCTGAGATCATGACCTGAGCTGAAATCAAGAGTCGGATGCTTAACCAACAGAGCCACCCAGGTGCCCCTAATCCCCTCATTTTATTGATTTATTTTAAATATTTTATTTATTTGAGAGAGAGAAAGAGAGAGAGAGCACAGAGGGAGAGTGAGAGGGAGTACCAGACTCCCCAATGAGCAGAGAGCTCCATATGGGGCTGATCCCAGGACCCTGAGATCATGACCCAAGCCGAAGGCAGACACTCAACTGACTGAGCCACCCAGGCGCCCCGTAATCCTCTCATTTAAAGATGAGGAAATTGAAGTCCACAGAGATTGAGATTATTTTTTAAAAACAGAAATAAGGCAAAAAATTTCAATGGGTACAGTAAGAATTTGCTTTAAAGGAGTTGAGAATTTAAATGAATTCTACAAAGATCTTTACAATTTTATACTTTTTCAATATTGTGTCATAGTGACACTAGGATTAGTGATTTTAAATGTGAGCAAGTGATGACAATGGCTAACTGCCCAGGTAGGTTAGATTCATTTTTGGAGCCAGTAAAGTAGAACAAAGATCTCCACGGAGCAATGGTTTTAGGGTGAACAGACATGACAAAATATAATTATATACAGAACATATCAGATCCAAAAGATAAGGTTGTAGAAAGGAAAAGTCTGCATTTGAGAAAAAAAACAAACAAACCCAGTAGCATTTAATGCTTTGTTGTAGAACCCAGGTGGAAGGGTGTGTGTATGCGCACACTTGCATCCAGCCACAGAATGGGGCAAACAGATTAGCATAAATTTTCGTTGTAGGCTCAGGGTCACATAGGCTAGTGTCATTCATGGATATCATAGGCAGCAGGAGTTATGGTGCCAGGGCAAGCAAGTCTGATGGTATACCAAGGTGAGCTTCCCGGGGGTTGTAACTCTCCCAGCATTCTCCTGAACACTGGGGTTTTCTAGATGCAGTATCAGCTCAGAGTAACTGCATTGATTCTGTTCTGTTCCTTGAAACATCTAGATTGCCTACACTGGTGACTTAACCATGGGGTGTTTAACAACAAAAACCAACATTGATGCTTGGGCCATACTCACAAGAGATTCTGATTTAATTAAAATGGGGGGAGCATAGACAGTGATAATTTTTACAAACTCCTCAAGTGATTTTGTGGTGTGGCTAGGGTTGAGACTCGCTGGCTTAGATGATAAGGAGCCCTTTTTGACTGAAGCTCTTCTGGGGGATAAGGGATCACTTCCCTATACCCAAGAGTCATCCACATCACTGCCTAATGGTGGTGCCATACTCCCTGGGAGGATGTAGGGCTCAGTTGGGATGGGGGCTAATGTGGCACCTGTATACTCTCATTAAGTTGACTCCACTCAGGTGGGTGGTCAGAGTTCAACTGTGAACACCCTTATATGTCATCAGAGTTCTCATCATTAGAGACAAATATCCTCCAAAACCGGAGGAGAAAAATATTTTTAGGTCAGTTCTTAAAGGAAGACTTCTCAGGTCAAATTTCTATTCTGTGTCTGGCCTAGATGTAACCATTAGGAAATAGTTGTCAGATCAGGTCAAAGCAGTTTTGTACTGCCTAAAAAGAACTGAGTATTATATGCCAGCAAGTTACTGACTGAAACCAGCCTGTCTCCTCAGGGCACACAGCCTTATCCCACGGCTCCTTGTGGCTAAACTTATACAGAAAACACTATTTCCATGTTAGAATGAGAACTGAGAAGGCAGATGATTTCTCTGAATTTGTTAGAATGAAGCAATGTCCCCATGCTTTTCACCCATAAGCAGGAAATGAGTTTCTTTTTTTATTTCCTTTGACAAGATGTGTTTCTTATCTTAACAATGCCATCAACTTTGGTATTGTAAGCAATAACTCATATCAACCAATTATTTTTCCCTTTAATGCTTATGTTTATTTTTTGTTTTTGTATTAAAAAATAAACTGCATGCTTCATCAAGAAAGCTTAGATAACCAAGAAAGCAAAATGAAAGAGTAATCTTACTATGCAAATAATCACATTTACCATTTTGGCTTATTATTTTTTTTTTCTCAGATTTGTTTGTTTGTTTTTGTTATTTTAGTTTCAAGGAAAACATTCATTCTTGGAAGGGGAACTGGCAAGAATAAGGCAGAACCCAATCCTAATAGGGAACTAGAGTAATTAAAAGATTCTAAAAAGGGAAATTAATAAGGGATCAAGTCTCAAGTCTCAATTTTAAGAAGAAGCATAGTAATCAAACTTGGACCCCACGAGAGAAAGATCTGATGCTGAACCACTGAGTGTTAGCCTAGAGCTAAGAAGTATTTAATTTCTGAGATTAGAATAGGTTCTGGAAACTGGGATCAGGAGGGGATTTATATGGCTCCATCTCTGGGGAGGGGATGCTACAGAGGTCAGGGAACAAGCTGGGTCAAATAAGTATTTTCTTTTGTATTACAACCCGGTCATTTCTTCCTTTGAAATATCTCTTACAACTATCCTTCTCTCTCACCTTAAGCACATGCAACCTAGTTGTCTTCTCTGAAAATCTTCCTTCCTCCAGATGGCTTTACATACTGCTGCCAGGTGAGTCTCTCTAATCTCTGTTTAACATTTTCTTTCCCCTCCTTGGAAATAAAAACTGGCTCCAGTTGTCTAATGGGGTCAGTTCCAAACTTCTCTCCCTTGCTTTCACAGTTCTCTGTAACTTAGCATGTACTTACTTATTCAGCTTTGTTTTTCATATCATATTCTCATTCTCTCTAATTCTACAATGTACTAATTGTTCTCAAAGGGCATCATTCTCATTACCGTTATCTCTACCCTCATCTCCATATTATCATCTTGTCTGGGAGATCCTACCTCCTTTTTCCTTCTATTTATTGCCAATCCTTCAAGGCCTGGATCTAGTCACAACTCCTTTCCAGTACCTCCTCCAGTTACCCAAATTCATAATGATTTTATGTTTTCTTAGACCTAGAACACCAATCATAATTTGCCATTACTTACTACCTTGTACTAGTCACCCTTTCATTTTTGTTATCTGTCCCTCCTCAACTTGACTGCAAGCTCATTGGAAATGAAATCTATAGCTTGATCTTTTCTCATCATTTGCATAAATACATATATAAATCCTTAGCTTATTAGATAGGATATTGAGATTATATATAGAAAAATTTAATATTCAAACTCTATTACTATCAACTTTCCTAGGATTTTAAAAGAAATTATGCTTGGGTGCCTGGGTGGCTCAGTTGGTTGAGCGACTGCCTTCGGCTCAGGTCATGATCCTGGAGTCCTGGGATCGAGTCCCACATCGGGCTCCCTGCTCAGCGGGGAGTCTGCTTCTCCCTCTGACCCTCTTCCCTCTCGTGCTCTCTATCTCTCATTCTCTCTCTCTCTCAAATAATTAAATAAAATCTTAAAAAAAAAGTTCTTTAAAAAAAATAAAAGAAATTATGCTTTTCTTTTTCCACTCACTGGAATAGTTTTTTTTAAACATATTCCATTTTTTTTTAATTTTTAAAGATTTTATTTGTCAGAGAGAGAGAGAGAGCACAAGCACCGGGAGCGGCAGGCAGAGGGAGAAGTAGGCTCCCCACCAAGCAAGGAGCCTGATGTGGGACTCGATCCCAGGACCCTGGGATCATGACCTGAGCCAAAGGCAGACATTTAACCGGCTAAGCCACCCAGGCATCCCTGAAATAGTTTTCTTATTTATACAACATAATACAGCAAATGCAACATAACACATACATATTATACAACAAAATGCATCACTAATAAAACTTAGGAAAGACTAATTTATAGGTCTAATAATCAAACTTAAATATTTTATCTCTTTGTCCATATTCATCAATAGCATTGAAACAGATTTGCTCAAAATAATCCCAGTGTAGATGTGAGTTTATGATCCTCATGATGACTTTATGAACTCAGGATTAAGAAGTCATATTTTTTATCGAAGATCATTTAGCTAATACCATTTTATCTATGCTTACTTTCCATAGTTATACTGGAATTTTATATTTATTTATTTTAGAAGATTTTATTTATTTATTTGACAGAGACAGAGAGAGGGCACAAGTAGGCAGAGTGTCAGGCAGAGGGAGAGGGAGAAGTAGGCTCTCCACTGAGCGGGGAGCCTGACGCGGGGCTTGATCCCAGAACCCCGGGATCATGACCTGAGCCGAAGGCAGCCGCTTAACCAACTGAGCTACCCAGGCGCCCCTGGAATTTTATACTTAGAAAAAATAGAATCTCGAAGGACCCATATTTAAAGAAAATGTAAAACAGTAATGATTATAAAATTAAATGAATAATGAAATCACAAGCCGCCATAAGAAAATACTTGCACAGATAAGAACCATTATCCAGGAACCATTTCCTCCTGGAAGACAGAAATACACAATATTTATTTACTTGAATAGTGCTGTTCAAAGTTGAATATTTATGGTTGTTTGCTGGTTGTAAAATTAATAAATATTTATAGGAGAAAAAAAATTAAGAAAATACTAAAGTATATGTTATGGGCTGAATTGTGCCCCCTCTCAACACTCCCCAAATTCATATGTTGAAGTCCTAACCTAGTGCCTCAGCATATTCATATTTAGATTTAAGGTCTTTAAAGAGATGATTAAGTTAAAATAAGGCCTTTAGGATAGGTCCTAATCCAATCTGACTGGTGTTTTTATAAGACAAGATTCAGGAGATAACCCATAGACCTAGGGATTCTTGTGTGAAGACAGGGAGAAAGTGGTCACCTGCAAAGCAAAGAGAGAGGACACAAAAGAAACCAAACCTGCTGACACCTTGATCTTGGACTTCTAGCCTTCAGAATTGTGAGAAATAAATTTCTGTTGTTTAAGGCACCCAATCTGTGGTATTTTGTTATGGCGGTTCTAGCAAACTAATATAGTATAAAAGTAGGAAAGTTAAATTTTCCTTATAATCCCACCCTCTGAATAAAACAAAATACTTCTAAGAGTTTAATATGTCCTTTCAGTGCTCTTTAACTTAAATAGGTTCATACTACACATCAAGTTATGTAACATTTATGATGGACATTTTCTCATGTAATATATGCAAATATACAACATCCTTTTTATATGCTCATAGTCTTGCATTGAATTGAACCAATCCCTACCAACAGACATTAGTTTGATTCATAATATTCCATGGTCTTTAATCCTTTTTAACCATTCAGTTTGCTTGTTTGTTTTGTCTCTGCATTTGTATAACACCACACAAAGAATATAGTTATTCTATTTTTTTCACTAAAATGCCATTTATTAAATTTATATTTAAAATTAAATTCAGATTTATGTATAAATTGATGTGTTGAAATTATTCATTTGAGAATTTTTTTCCTCCAAATTTTAATTTAAATTCCAGCTAGTTATTATACAGTGTAATAATAGTTTCAGGTGAGAATGTAGTTATCCTTATTACCATATCTGTATGCTCTTGACAAATTAAGAAGCATGATTTAAAAATTTTTCTCCTGGTTATTTATTCATTGGAAATAATCACAGAAATAAGCAAAATCTCAAAGAAAAATCACTCATAAGCTCAACATTCACAGATAGCCACTCAAAAGGATCTCTATCCTTTCAAATTCTGTTTATCTATATGATTTAAAAGGATAACTTGTATTTATGTATTTCTCAAGATCTAATGGTAAAAAACTCCTTTGTTCCCATTGTATCCAATGATGTGATTATGAACCATCATGGAAAAAATAAAAAACCTTTTGCCTTGGAATATATACTGGAACTGAATGTCTTTGAAAATGTATGTGCAATTGGGAATGTTGCTTTTTCTGTTCTTTTAAAGCCCTTGGATTCCATCTCTTTTCCAGTAATGAAAACATCTACAATCCTGGCAGGTGAGCCACATAAAGCATTGGGGAGGATAAGGTTTGGTCAAAGAGTAGAGGCAGCCAAGAGATGCATGAGAAGCTGGTTTACTGCCCTTCTACATCCTCTGGGGAGGTGGGAGTTGGGCTTTTCTATCCCAGCAAGGAAGAAAAAGGGCAATACCATGATTTCTAATCCTAAATCCCACCTTCCTCATTCCCTTGGAAAGATGGTTTGGAATGAACTCAAACTTTTACTGAAAGTACACACAGCATTTTGAAAGAGAATAAATGGTAACTTGTAATTTAAAGTAGGTGGCCTGATCCTAACTTACTTTCTATGTATGAAATTTCTCGTTTATTGAGAAGTTGCAGGGATGTCTGGGTGGCTCAGTTGGTTAAGCATCTGCCTTTGGCTCAGGTCATGATCTTGGGGTCCTGGGATGGAGCCCTGCATCGGGCTTTCTGCTCAGCGGGGAATCTGCTTCTCCCTCTCCCTCTCCCTCTGCCTGCCACTTCCCTTGCTTGCGCTCTCTCACTCTCTGACAAAGAAGTAAAATCTTAAAAAAAAAGAAGTTTCATCTTCTGTAAAGTAAGGAACATAGGCCAGGTGATTTATAAAGTTATTCCTGGCTGCAAACTATAAAATTCTAAGACTCTAATCCTTACCTATTTGAATATTACCGTCACAGAGTCCAAAGCAGCCTCTTGATAAACATCTGTTGAGTTACATTAAACAGGGACAGAAAGGATTACAGTTGACTAATTATTTTGTAAAAAATTAAATTGAGACTTTGTATAGACTACTGAAAAAAGCAAATTCCACTGTGGCAGGATGTTTGGTAATTATTTTGCCTTTAATTAGTCCTAAGTTGATGATTTCCCAAAAGTTGACTGGTATTAGAATAAGAGCCTCAAATACAATCAGATTGAGGAAATAAATAGTAAGGTTCATTTTAACTTGACACTGAGTTATGGCAAATCAGGGCAGAATTCACTGCAGATATTCAGGAAAAGATGGAAGGGCACCCAATGGAGAAACAGGAATGGCCCCATGTTTATAACTCATCTCACACTTGCTTATCATCAAAGCAGAACTAGTAGGAATTCTTCTCCCACACACTAACATCTTGTTCTGCATACTGCCCTTTGATGACTTCTTGTCCTTAAGACTATTCACTTAACTAGGCTTCCTCTCTAAATACATTGGAGGTGGTCCTGGGTAACCCAAACACACTATGGAATTTGTTTCAGGTCACCCACACCTAAACGTTAATGAAAGAGAAGTGAAGACACTGGTGCTGAAAATCATGAGTGAATCCACTGGAGGCTTTAACCACATGAACAACCAGACTTGATTAAAATTTGAATATCCTCAATGATATATTCACATACTCTTATATTGTGTCTTTAAAGAGTAAGTGTGTCAAAAGGAAAACTTAAGTAGTTATAGAATCTAAAAAACTGATGTCTCCAAACACTCAATTCAATCATCTTGGATTTTTTTTTTTTAATTTAAACGAAACTGGAGGATTGTCTCAGTGCTTTACTTCCCCCTGAATTCCTGGTTGCAGCCTATCTGAGTATCTCAAACACCCATAGGACGTATGATGTTAAGAACATGAATGCCAACCACTGTTATCAAGTCAACTCTGAGTTTAAGAGGCACTGCATCTGACCAAGCACTTACAGTTGTAAGGTAGCTCTGGTTCTTTAATCTTTCAAAAGATTTGTGATTATTTGTGAATATATGTGAGTATTCATACAAATAAGTATATGAGATTTGTATCTTCAGCAAATGTGTACTATTTGTCTTTGTTGTCAAGCATTTCCTAACAAGAATGCCCATGACATTCCCTCATGGAAAAAAACCTATCACATTCTACCTATCACCATGGAATATTCTGTCTGCCTTATGATAGACTATTTGAAAAACAGAATTGCAATTACACTCAAGTAGACCTCATCTACCAATGGGATATTGTCAGCCCAAGTAGGACAATGTGTACCTGTGTTACGTAGTCTGACGTCAGTCACCAAGGCAATTCCTGTAAATTATATTTACACTTAATTCTTAGAGAAGTCTATTTACTTGCTTCCCATTGTAACTCTTTAGGATTTCCAGACTGTGCCAAGTGGGTTATCTGAATTCACGTGCTGAGTGTACAGAGTCTTTGAGGTGCTCTCACACAGTTGACTGTGGGGAGCCTTTTTGGAATGCATAACTGTGTTCACACTCTAGGAGGTTCTTTGCAACCAAGGTCATACTGTCTGTCTCCCCCACCAGACTGTAAGCAATATGAGTTCAGGAACTAGAGCCTCAGCCTCTTTGCCTGGCACTTATGTCCACTCAATAAATGTTAGTTGACTAAATAATTATATCTACAAGCAAGAATAATTGGTAAATTTGTTAAAAGTTCATTTATATTTTCCTCTCAAGTTTTTTTTTTTTTTTTTTTTTTTAAAGATTTTATTTATTTATTCATGAGAGACAGAGAGAGAGAGAGTCAGAGGGAGAAGCAGGCTCCCAAGGAGCAGGGAGCCCGATGCGGGACTCGATCCCAGGACTCTGGGATCATGACCTGAGCCGAAGGCAGACGCTCAACCATCTGAGCCACCCAGGCGCCCTCCTCTCAAGTTTGAATTAATATGTTCTGCTGCTAATAATGGCATTAGTGCTTTAGATGAAGACTATATTTTTCCTAAAGATAAATGAATAAATATTATCCTTTTTAGGGCTATTGTGTAGCACAGTATCTGACTCATCTTGGGTTTAATCAATTTTTATTGACGTAAATGGACTTAGCCACTCTATATATTACAAAGATCCATCCAGATGATAATAATTTTATTCTGCTGAGGTGCTCTCAAACTGAAATTATACAGGAAAATTATTTTAAGTAGTATAATATCTAAAATGCCTAGAAAAATGCTTGGCATCTAGCAAGTACTCAATACTTTATATTAATTCTTTCCCTCACATATTTTAAAAGAATCATAAAAACCCTAACTCTAGAGCTTGGTGGAAAATACAAAATTAATTTTAATAGAGGACAAATGGCAAAAAGAAAAGGTCATATTATCTTTTGACCTAGCAAAGAAGTTCAACTATCTCATCAGAATTTTAAAATGTTACCCTGCCCTTCTCATGTTTCTTGGCATCATAGTGAAAATGCATCTAAGTTAAAGTTGCCAGATTAGTGAAATTTGAATTTCAGATAAACAACAAATAATTTATTAGTATAAATATGCCTCATGTACTAAATATTATAAATAATTAATATTACATGGGACATACTTCTGCTAAAAAATTATCCCTTGTTTATCTGAAATTCATATTTAACTGGGCACCCTTTGTTTTTATTTGCTAAGTCTGGCAACCCTACTCTAATAGCAATGAGTACCAACAATTCGAAAGACAGTAATATTTTAATGAATGATTGACAGTCAACCAATTTAAAGTTTTTAAGCTAACTTTTTCTTCATCCTAAACCTATAGTTAGCTTGCATAATGACACTGTGATTTCACCTTCTTTTAAAAAAATGTTCTAGAATCAAAATGTCTATTTTGACTCTCCATGGTCACCAGAATGTGGCTTATAAAAAGGGAACAGTTGTTAGTCCTGGCTAAAAGCCAGACATTTGGTGTAGAATTATCAGTTGCTTATTCTACTAGAAGTTTCAGTGGAAGCTTGTAAAGCAGGTTTTCCTTATGGTTTGGATCAAGTAGCCAGGAGACCATTTACATAGCTGTTTATTTTCATTGCGTAGTGAAGAGCCCAAGCATTCACACTGAAGAAGACAAGGGCAAAGCTTGATAAGCGGTGTGGTTATGGGATAATAACCAGCTTGTGACCTCCCCAGCGAGCTGTGGGTCGCAGAGCAGAGTAGCTGTGAGCCAAGTCTGGATGGAGGTCTTGGCAGGGTACCACCAGCAAAGAAAGAAAAACCAGAAGTTTTACTAAACTGGTCTTTTCATGGACACTTTTTCCCTTCATTTATTCACTGCTCTCAAGCAACCATATAAATCATCTCGTGCCTGAAATCTAAAATTCCAAAGAGTTGGTAGGTGAGCAGCTGTGGGAGGCTGAGGCCTGTTGCCAACATAAAACTCTAAGGACATTCCGGGTCTTTCGCCAGCTCTCAAAAGCCCTCTTTCCTTTCTTCTCTGAGCCCTAGGGATTGGCCAGCCTGTTTCCTTTCCACTGTTACCACCTGTTATTTCCAACTGTGTTTATCTCCTCCCTTGGTACAGTGTGGGACAGAAGACAGCCTCACAACTTTTGGCCTACCTTGTTCATACCAACTGCCATTTACTGACTGCTCACTGTGTGTCAAGCACTCTACTGTGTACTTTAGATCATAGTATTGTTTAACATGTACTACATTCTTGAGATAGGCAATGTTGTCTCCTGTCTTACAGATGAGGAAATGAAATTCTTAGAAGTCAAAATACCTACCAACACCATGAGTGGTAAGATGTTTTGAACACATTCAGTTATCTCAGTTCAGTTCCTGAGACAAGCAACGTCCCTAAGTGATGCTGCCAGTAAGACCATAAGAAATGGGCTTTCCTTAATGCTGTACCAAGTCTTCTTACAGGAAAATACAGAGACCACAGTGGTGATAAAAGTGGATCTTTGAGGCTTGATGAAACTTTCTGAGGTGAGATGAAGAGATAGATAAGAGATCTGGTGAAGAAGTGGTTTTCAAACTTTGATGTAGAGAAGAATCATCTGGAGGGCTTATTAAAACACAGAAGAAAAGATTTAAGTGTTAAAAAAAAAAGAGGGAATCATAAAACCACTAATATAGGTGAACTTCTATTCCTATATAGTCTTAAGTTGACTTAGCCATGCTCTGAACATTTAAAACACTTGATGGGATGGTAGTTATTTTATCCTGTTGAATTTTCCAGCTGGAATTATACAGCAAAACACTTTAAAAATAACATAATATGTGAAAGTGCCAAGGAAAATAAAATGCCTAACATCTTGCTAAATATAACTCAAACTCTAGAAAACATAAGAGAAAAGATGGATCATTTTGACTTCATAAAAGCATTTTTAAAGTCTGCCTGACATATAAACAACACAAACAAAAAAATAAATGGTAAATTTTGGTACAAATAAATATAGTAAAAACCATATATGTTATGGTACGTCCATTCAGTGGGAAAATAGGCAGTTGTAAAACAGGATGTAAAGACTTCTTTGTACTAATATGAAAAGATTTCTAAGAGATGTTAATAAATGAAATAAATGAATTTATAGTTGTCTATAATAGAGAAATTGGAAAACTGGGAGGGAGGAAACATAACTGGAAGAAAGAATTTTCACCATATACCTTTGTACATTTTTTGAGTACAGAATTACATGAATATACTATTTCCTCAAAAAATAACATAATTAAGAAACCATACAAACAACCAGACACTCTAAAAAACTTTCACAGTCCCCAGGGCCCCAACTTTGGAGATTCTGATTCCACAGGCATAGCTCAGAGACCTACCTTTTTTATAAGCTTTCCCTGGTGATCCTGATGTAGGTGATGCAATGAGGACCACACTTTGAGAAGCCTAGTTTTAAAGGCTAGAGACTGACGAGGACACCAAAGTGAGTTCAGAGAGGTAGCAGAAGGGGAAAGAGGGTGTCACGAGAAGTTATTCTACCAACTTCCCTTTTCCTTTGGTACTTTGATCTTGCCATCATAGACCTGCCTGTCTAGGCATTTAGGAGAGGCGAATAATTTTGACCATGTGCAGGTAAGCTGCAGATAACAGGAAAGGGAGGAAGAAGAAATTCCAAACGAAGTAAGAAGGGAGAAAACAATTTCTATGGTCACCTAGCCATCCAAGTACCATTTTGGGTGACTATATCTATGGAAAGTGAGGCTTATTGGAGATTTGATTTTTTTTTTTTTTTAAAGTAGGCTCCACACTGTGGAGCCCAACACAGGACTTGAATGCACAGTCCTGAGATCAAGACCTGAACTGAGATCAAGAGTCGTATACTTAACCAACTGAGCCACCCAGGTACCCTGGAGATTTGATTTTTTTACCACAATGCTTAACAATATTTGTAATCACCTTTCTTTTACTATGAGTCCAGTCTATCCCTCCCTGTTGTTCTTGAAATCTCTTCCTTTGTTTATAAAACCATAGGAGAACATGTCATGAAAACACACACACACATACACACCCTTCTATCTAGACCAGTGCCTTCTCTCACAACACGCTATATCTACCATGAATTGTCAGTTGTCATAATTGAACCTTGAATTTTCCTTTCTTGAGCCAGAACTTGTCAATACGCATTGTCTGGAACCTGGGTGTGTGTGGTGGCAGATGTGATAGTAAGAAGTGCTATGGAAGACAGAGGGCTTTCCATCAGTGTAAGAGATTCCAGTTAGCTGTCTTGCCCTATTTTTTCATCCCATCCACCCAGTCCTTTATTTCTCTCTTCCATAGATATTTATTACACCTATGCTAGTTGCTGGGTACACAAAGAGAGTTAGAAGTAAGACATAGCTCCAGTTATTCAAGAGTTAAGTGGTGGAGTTGTGATTCCAACCTAGTGTGGCTTGCTGCAGTACTGGGAGGCAGGAATGTAAAAAAGGAAATGCAAAGGAGAGTAGTCATGTTTTGAAAGTAGTATGCCCAAGCCACGTATATGGTAATGGTGGAGGCAGTAATGTTCTGGCAGGGAGATGGGTGAGGTGAGATCAGGGAAGGCTTTAGGAGGGAAGTACCACTTGACCTAATTTAACTTTATTACTTCAGCTAGAACTCAGTCTTGTTCCCTTTTTGAGGATGTGAAGTGCTGTTTTTCTTTTTCCTTTTTTTTTTCACTTTTGGCCAAAAAAAATGCTGCTTTCTCTCATGGATACTATGAGATCCCTTTTAGTGGCCGTCGGCAAAATAATAATCTTGGTCCTTCTAATTTTCTGGTTCTTCATTCTATAGCATGAGAGATGTAAGATCTGTTGACAGTCCAAGAACTAGCTTCTTCCAACACCACAAAAACTTTAACACTGGTTCTTTGCTAACCTTTCTATTTTACAACCTGCCATAAATCTGTGACATAATTGGTTTATGACGCAAGGAGGTTCTTAAAGGAAGTGTTCCTCTTTTCTTTCTACATGTTTTTAAAACATTTCAATAAAGCTAAATAATGTTGAAAGTTACATTTTATTCACAGAAATAGAAATGGAATCACAGAGACATCTAACTAGTAGATAAAGATGACACTGGCATAAGAAAATCTATGTAGATTTACTGCCCAGAAGCTGAATTTTGTGTGTGGTGGTGCACATATGTTTTTACCAGTTTGCTCTTAAAATCAAACATTTTCAGAGGCAAAAAGAGAGAAGAAACCCAGTTTTATTACCAGTCTTTTTTATGCTTAGAATGTTCATTCTCCATCTTATTTAATCCCCATCACAATCTTTTGGTGTAAATCATATTCTTCTGCAACTTTCTCTCTGATCCTGAAAACCTCCACTCCCTCTCAGGACAATTTCTAGTTAATCACTTAAAAGCAAAACAAAACAACAGGTTGTTTCTATGTGACTCAGAAAAGAGTGAAGTAACAGATTTTCACTCTTTTATACATTCTTTCTGGACTTAGCTCTGCAATAGCAAAATCACGCAAAGTACAGCTATTGAACCATATAAAACATCTAGCAGGTGACCATTTATCAGTATCTTAGAAAATGACATCAGGGGGGTGCCTGGGTGGCTCAGATGGTTAAGCGTCTGCCTTCGGCTCAGGTCATGATCCCAGGGTCCTGGGATCGAACCCCACATTGGGCTCCTGGCTCAGAGGGGAGCCTGCTTCTCCCTCTCCCTCTGCCTCTCTCCCTGCTCATGCTCTATCTCTCTCAGATGAATAAAAAAAATATTAAAAAAAAAAAAAAGAAAATGACATCAGGAAGATGTAGAGAGGAGGAGCATTTCAGTGGGAAAGATACAGTATGTGCAAAGGCATGGAGGCATGGAATGATGGCGAAAGGGATAAGGAAGACTGTAAATGATTCAGAATTACTATAGAGCAGGGGTTGGCAAAATAGGACCCATAGGCCAAATAGTGCCACTGGCCGGTGAACTAAAACTGATTTTTACAACACTTTGAAGTGTTTGAAAAACAATGAGAGGAAGAATAGTTTGCGACACATAAAAACTATGTGAGATTCAAATTTCTGTATTCACAAATAAAGTCTTACTGGAACACAGACACACTCGTTTGTTTGCATATTGTACATGGTTGCATTTGCGCCACAGCTGCAGAGCTGAGTACTCGAAACACAGAATGTACGTGACATTCTCACTGCTTCTCTCTGCTGCTTCGCGTACAATAAATCACAGGGATGCAATTTTAACTGTAGCTTTTTGAGTACCACATACATCACTATACCAAACCACTTAGGTTTATTACCCACGCATACCTATCATGTCAAAACAAGAAAAGAAAAGTAGGTTTCCACTCAGAGTGGAGTGTGGATTATTCTGTTACTATGTGGCAAAGCACTGCATTTACTGTGGGACCTCACAAGAGCTGTGCTGAAAGAATATACATTGATGTCACCAGGCTAAACCCTCCTCTCAGCATTCCAACTTGTAGGAAAGTAACAGAAAAAACAACCAGATAATTTTAATTTAAAACAGAATATCTCATCACAGCAAAATTTCTGCACAAAATAAAAAGTGAAAATGAGGCTGCAATCAAAGTAACTTTCCAAGTGATTTGTTATTCAAGCAGAAAGCCATCTACCAATACAAGTTAATTAAATTGTGCTTGATTCCAGCATTTGAAGAAATATGTACATACAAAAAAGAACATGTTTAAGACTATTAGCCTTTCTGTGAGAGCAGTTGCTTGTGGAGTTGAGGACTGGGAGAGCAAGGTCCATAACCAATTTAAAAACAAGGCAAATGATTTTGAATTGTTTCCTTTGGCTCTTGATGAGTTGACAGATGTTACTCATACTCCTTAATGACTAGTTATTTGAGGAGCTAGGCCAAGTTTGAAGTGACTGAAGAATTAGCTTCTATGAAAAGTATGCATTGAGAAAGGATAGGCAAGATAAAAGTTGAGAAAATGCTAATGCAGTACAACCTGAAGTGGAATCTACCAGGATGTGTTAGGGCTGACAGTGGTAAAAATATGTGTGCAGCATAAAAAGGCTTAGTTGGAAAAATTTACAAAGTTTGTAAAATGGTAAGGTTGTTCATTGTATTGTTCATCGGCAGCAACTTTGCAGAAAGTCTGTGAATCTATCATGTGTCATTGAAACAGTAGTATCAGTGGTGAACTTCATTTGCTTTCAAAGACTTAACAATTGTGGGTTTCATGAATTCTTGTCAGAAATAGAAGCCGAACATCTTGACTTGCTTAATTACAAATCAGTTCAAGAGCTTAATGGCAAAGTTTTATTGCGATTTTCTTAGAGTTTAGGGCTAAGACTTGATTTTTTTTCTGAATGAGAACCACCCTCATCTACTATTATTGAACACCAAATGGCTTTGGAATAGCTTTTGCTTCAAATCCAATAATGTTTCTTAATAAACTGAACCAAAGTTACAAAGTTACAGTTCTCTTATGTGACACTTATACTGTGGAAGAGTCATTTTGAAGACAATGTTGTTTAAATCATGAATAATGTCAAGTTGCTTTATATACTTCCCATGTTATAAAAAGTGAAACAAGAAGGAAGATCTCCGCTTCTACAGAAATTTGCATAGAGTATATCTTCCAAGTTCTAAAACCAGCAGCATTCTTTGCAGCTCAATGCAAGATCCAAAGGAAATTTTCATATTTCAAAATCAATTTAACTGTGCAATTGAGGAGCTTCTATCTAACTTTCAATTAGAAGAGGTTAATCTGCAATGTAATGGCATGTTGAAAGGCAAATACTAAGAACCTAATAGAATTCTGTAAATGCCTTCTAAGCAATGAGTATGTTCAATTAAAATTGTGTGCTAATGGATTAATAACAGTATTTGGCAGTATTTATCTCTGTTAAAAGACATTTCAAAGGTAAAATCTCATTAGAGAAGTAGCATCAACAGATGAAAATTTACAATCAATTGTAATAATAGGGAATGCTAATATTGAACCACAATCTAGCAAAATGTTATTACCCCCCAAATTCCATTCTTCCCTTTAGACAAAATTGTACTCAATTATTACTATGTTTTAAATTTCATTAAAAATTTTTTGTGGAAATTTGTTTTATCTTTCTATAAATATGTACATAATATCTTCAATTTTGTTTCTTGGGTTATAGAGCCTAAAATAAAATATTTATTAACCTGCCTTTTACAAAAAAAAGAGTTTGCTACCCCTACTATAGAGTAGTAAGTGAATGGTAAGTTCCTCTAGTGGCAGAGTAGCTTGTATTAAACTAGGCTTCCCACAGATAACATTTATAAACTCTCTGTAAAATATTATTTTTTTAAAAGATATATATATATATACATATATATATATATATATCAAAGATTTTATTTATTTACTTGACAGAAAGAGACACAGCGAAAGAGGGAACACAAGCAGGGGGAGTGGGAGAGGGAGAAGCAGGCTTCCTGCAGAGCACGGAGCCCGACATGGGGCTCGATCCCAGGACCCTGGGATCATGACCTGAGCCGAAGGCAGACACCTAAAGACTGAGCCACCCAGGCACCCCTAAAAGATATTTTTATTTATTTGAGAGAGAGAGAGAGAGAGAGAGAGAGAGAGAGGATGTGTGAGGGGGAAGGGCAGAAGGAGAGGGAGAAGCAGACTGCCTGCTCAGAAGGGAGCCCGATGCAGGGCTCAATCCTAGGACCAGGCTCCATTCCAGGACCCAGAGATCATGACCTGAGCCGAAGGCAGATGCTTAACCGACTGAGCCACCCAGGAGCCCCTCCACAAAATATTAAAACCAACTATTTGAAGACACTGGAGAGCAATAAAACTGGGCAGACCCTGAAAGGGATTAAACCATTGAGAGATGGGACCTCCTGTGTGAGACCCAAATCTATACAGCATTTCTGTTAGGATATTTTCCAAGTCTACTTGACTTGAGATGTCAGCTGACAGAATTCAAAGGTGCTAGAGTATTTGGAAATTGTAGAGGTTATCTCAGAGATGAGGGAGCTACAGAGGAAAGAAGCCCCCTTATCCATGCATAAATACCACTCAAATTCAGACTTCAAGAAATGCCAAAGGAAGTTCTTCAAGCTTGAATAAAATGTTATCAGAAGAAAATTTGGATCTCAGAAAAAAACTGAGAGAACTAAAAATGTTAATTATGTGGGCAAATGAAAATATCATATATTTTTTTCTTCTCTTAATTTCCTTAAAAGACATGATTGTTTAAAGCAGAAACTGTAATGCCATTCTGTGGGCTTTATAATGTATATAGATTCAAACTAGTGCAAAGTATAGTGAAAGGTCCTATACTGTTTCAAGGAGCTTATATTTTACATGAAGTGGTATTATATTAATTCAAAGTAGATTCTAATAAGGTAAGGAAGCACCTTGTAATCCAACAACTAAAAAAAAAAAAAATGCAGAGATAGCTAAGCCAACAGAGAAAAGAAAATGAAATATCAAAAATGATCTGATGAACACAAAAGAAGACAGGAAAGGAGGAATAGGGAAATGAAAAACAGATGGGACATATAGAAGACAAAGTAGCAAAACTGAAGACCTAAATTCAACCTTATCAATAATTACATTTGTAAGTGGACTAAACACTCCAATTAACAGGAAGATATATATAGACTGGGTTAAAAAGCGAGACTCAACCATCTATTATTTGTGGAAAATGTACTTTAAGCCTAAAAACACAGGTTGAAAATAAAAGCTAGAAAAAAATACTGCATCAACCTGTGAGCATAAGAATTGGTATGGTTAGGGGCGCCTGGGTGGCTCAGTCGTTAAGTGTCTACCCTCGGCTTGGGTCGTGATCCCAGGGTCCTGGGATCGAGCCCCACATTGGGCTCCCTGCTCAGCGGGAAGCCTGCTTCTCCCTCTCCCACTCCCCCTGCTTGTGTTCCCTCTCTCGCTGTGTCTCTCTCTGTCAAGTAAATAAATAAAATCTTAAAAAAAAAATTGGTATGGTTATATTAATACCAGACAGAGTAGACTATAAGACAAGGAGTAACACCAGAAATGAGGAAGGACATTTCAAAATGATAAAAGGATCAATTTATTAAGACATAAAAATCCTAAGTATGGATTACCTAATGATAAACCTTCAGTATATATAAATTAAAAGAAGAAACAGACAAACAGTGACAGTTGGAGATTTACCACCACCCTCTTAGTAATTGATAGAACAATAAACAAAAATATTAGTAAGGATATAGAAAATCTTAACAACATCATCAACCACCTTAACCCGATTGACATTTGTAGACCACCACCTCCAACAACTACAGAACACATGTTCTGTATGGAGAATACACATACATGGAGCATGCACCAAAACAGACCATATGCTAGGCTATAAAACAAGTCTCAGTTAATTTCAAAAGACTGAAATCTTACATAGTATTTTCTGACAGACCCCAGAAAAACTAATTAGACATCAGTAATGATAAGAAATCCAAGAGAATCCCAAATATGTGGAAATTAAACAGCACACTTCTAAATAACACCTGGGTCAGAAAAGGAATCACAAAGAATGTTAAAAACTATTCTGAATGGTGAAAACACAAACTAACAAAACATATTACGTAGTTAAAACAGTGTTTAGAACAAAATTTGTCGCTTGAAATGCTTGTATTAGAAGATATTAAAGTTTTAAATCAGTGATCTAAGTTTCTACATTAAGAAACAAGGAAAACCAAAGGAAATTCAATTTAAGATAGAAAAAAAGGAACTAATCATTAAAGCAGAAATTTAAAAAATGGTAACCACAAATAAAGAATATTACCAAAGCCAAAGTTGATTCTTTGAAAAAAATTAATAAAATTTATAAATACCTAGAAAGTTTGATCAAGAAAAAAAGAAAAAACATACAAATTGCTAATATCAGATGTAAAAGAGGGAATATCACTGTAATTCCAATAAATTAACAATTTACATGAAAGGGACAAATTTATTAAAAAACACAATTTATAAAAACATACAAGGAGGAATTTTAAAAAGCAGTATAATTCTATATCAAAGTTATTTAATATATTATTAAAAACCTCACCACATGAATTTCAATAAAATTTTCATAAAGAATCCCCCCTCCAAAAAAAACAAAACAAAACAAAACAAAACAACACTCCAGGTCTCCAGGTCCCAGTGATTTCTGGTTAATTTCATCAAACATCTGGGAAAAAAACCAATCCCAAACCACACAAACTCAGAACATAGAGAATGAGGGAACATTTCCCAGCTCCGTTTCTGAGGCCAATATTAACCTATAAAGCCAAAGAATTTACAAGAAAAGAAAATAAAAGGAAATATTCCCCATGAATCCAGATGCAACAATTCTTAAGAAAAAATATGCAAATCACATCTAGAAATATATTGAAAAGATAAGGCATCATGACCAAGAATAAAAGAGAAAAACTATATGCATATCTCAATAGATGCAGAAAAAGTGTTTTACAAAATCTAACGTCGATTCATGATAAAAATTCTTAGCAAACTAATAGAAAGGAATTTCCTGAATCTGATCAAGGATATCTTTAGTTACTATTATAATTACTGAAACACTGAATTATTTCCCCTTAACATACAGAACAAAGCAAAGAAGGATGTTCCGTCTTACCACTTTTATTCAACATTACATGAGACATCCTAGTCAGTAAAATAATACAAGAAAAAGAAATAAAAGACATATAGATAGAAATGAAAGAAAAAACTGTCTTTATTCATATATAACATAATCATGCACATAGAAAATCCTAATGAGTTTACCAAAAGCTACTAGAACTAATAAATAAATTAAGTTTGTAGGATACATGGTCAATATACAAAAATCAATTGTGTGTTTCTCTGCACTATGTGCATAATTAGAAAGTATTTAAAACTGGGCGCCTGGGTGGCTCAGTTGGTTAAGCGACTGCCTTCGGCTCAGGTCATGATCCTGGAGTCCCGGGATGGAGTCCCACATCGGGCTCCCTGCTCAGCAGGGGGGTCTGCTTCTCCCTCTGACCCTCTTCCCTCTCGTGCTCTCTATCTCTCCCTCTCTCTCAAATAAATAAATAAAATCTTTTAAAAAAAAGTATTTAAAATTTTATTTATAGTAGCATTAACTTATATAATAGCATCAAAGTATATTAAATACTTAAGGATAAATTTAACAAACTATGAATAAGACTCGTACAATGACAACTCTAAAACATTGCTGAGAAAAGTTAAAGAACTAAATACATAGAAAGATAAATTTTATTATTGAATTAAATGACTCAATATGGTTAAAAAATGTCAATTCTCCCCAAACTGATCTATAGAATCTATGCATTCCCAGTCACAATCCCAAAAGGCTTTACTGTAAAATTGACAGGTTTGTTCTACAGTTTAAATGGATATGCAAAAGATCTAAAATAGCCAAAATAATCTTGAAAGTAAAGAACAATGTTGGAGGACTCACACAACTGTATTTCAAGACTTAATATAAGGAGACAATATACAGCGGTAATCAAGGCAGTGTGGTATTGGCATAGACAGATCAGTGAAACAGAATAGACTCCAGAAATCGACCCAAACTTACATGGTCTAAAGATTTTTATATGTACTTTTTTAATGGGAAAATAATATCTTCTCAACAAATGATGCTGGAGATAACCGAATAAATATGTTTAAAAAAATTGGACTGTGGTCCCTATGTCACACTATATATTGAAATTCAAGATGAATCTTCAACCTAAATGTAAAAGCTGAAACCATAGAGTTTCCAGAAGAAAATATAGGAGAATATTTTTACAAACTTTAGTAGGCAGATTTTTTAAGAAAAAGTACCAAGAAAGCACTAAACATAAAAGTAAATGGATTAACTTTATAAAAAATTTAAATTTTGAAATTTTGCTCATCATAAAATGCCATTAGTAAATGAAAAGGCAACCAACTAAAGACTAACAAAAGTCTTGTATCCAGAACATATAAAGAATTACAAATCAATAAGACAACCGTATAAACACTCAAGACTTGAACAGGCATTTCACAGGAGAAGATTACAAACCATTAAGCAAATGAAGATGTTCAACATTATTAGTCATCAGAGAAAGGCAAAATAAAACCACAAACAGATCCCATTGTATCCTGTAGGGTAACTGAAATTTTAAAAACTGATACCACCAAGTACGGGTGAGGATGTAGAATAACTGGAAATCTCACACGTTGTGGATGGGCATTAAAATGGGACAAACATTTTGAAAAACTATTTGGTAATTCCTTATAAAAGAAACCCAGAAATTCTACTCCTAGGTGTTTGTTTATCCAAGGGAAGTAAAAACAAATGTCCGCTAAAAGACTTGCATAAGAATGCTCCTAGTAGCTGTATCCACAAAGCCAAAACATGGAAACAACTCCAACGCCCATCTAAAGAACAAAGGATAAATAAATTGTGATACATTTATACAACACGATATTTACTTCTCAGCAACTTAAAAAAATGAAACTATTGATACACGGAAGAAAATGGAAGTCAGGTACAAGTGACAGGAAGTGTAAGGAGAGGCAAAACTAATCCATGGAGATGGAAACCAGAAAATGTGGAGTGGGCATCAACCAGAAGGCGACACAAGGGAAACTTGGCGGTGATGGAATATTCTACATTTTGACAGGGAGGTTGGTTACACACGTATATACATTTTTCAGAACTCTTTGTACACTTAAGTTTTGTGCATTTCATTATGCATAAGTATTGGCTCAATTAGATAAGTGCAAATAAATAAGAATAGCAAAGATGAGACTGGAAAGATACACATAAAGGGCCTTAAACACTGTGCTAAGGAGGTCAGATTTAGCTCTGAAAAGCAACAGGGGGCTATAGACAGGCAACTACTGACAGGCAACAAGTAGGAGAGTGCCTTAAAGACTGCATTCAAGGAAGGTTACTAAGGTGCTTCATATGCAGAAAGAAGGTATCTATCCTAATAGCCATTTTTTATATCAATATCATCAATGGAAATGTTTGAGGCCCTTTGTTGTTAAGCTTAGGATAACACACGCATGAGGACTTTGCTTACCCTCCCTCCACCACTCTATCTCCAAGAGATCCCTTCTATAACTTATTTTGTTCTATAGAAAATTAAAAAGTACAATTTCTGTATCAGAATTATTTTCATAAGTATATTCTATAGGCTGATATGGAAATCTGGAAGAGACCCAGAATTTCATTTTTTTACAAAATGGAGTAGACTCTAGACTCCAGAAAGCAAATGGTTTGGCTTTAGAAATGTAGTTTTAGGGCGCCTGGGTGGCTCAGTCATTCTAAGCGTCTGCCTTCAGCTCAGGTCATGGTTCCAGGGTCCTGGGATCTATCGGGTTGGGTTCCCTGCTCTGTGGGAAGCCTGCTTCTCCCTCTCCCACTCCCCCTGCTTGTGTTCCCTCTCTCGCTGTGTCTCTGTCAAATAAATTAATAAAATCGTTAAAAAAAAAAAAGAAATATAGTTTTAGTTGAGTCCAGGAGCCTTAAGGGGGAGAAAAAAAAGAGTCAACAAAAAAACCATGAAGATTTTACATAAAAATGCAGATCTGTGGTAAGTTACAGCCTGTACTCTCCCTTCTGTAGCAGCTCCCTCTCTTCTGCTCCATGATGTCCTTGTCCCGCACAGAGGCTGTGGCTTTTAATGGAGATGGTGTGGCCTGGAGCAGTCTTCACAATGTCTCTGAGGAGTTACTTTATTTTTGTTAGTGTCGTCTCTTTCATTTATGGTTGTAGAGAATGTAAATTAGGATTAAAGACAAGAGGGAGGAGGCCTTGGACCCATATGGCTCACAGAACATGGTCTGGTTAGGTCTGCTTTGTTTTATAAATATGTAATCAAACTGGATTTCTGGTTACTGGTGTGCTTCCTCCAGAATTTTCTGAAACCACACATTACCTTTCCATCTTCTCCTCTGATAATTTTTCAGAAGCCAAGCCCAGCAGGCCCACCAGTTCTCAATGAAGGAGCTATTTCTATGAGGCTAAGCAAAAATTCTGGTTAAAATGAAACTTACGTCTGCTCACTCAGCTGTATCACTTCAAAGAGAAAAACAAATAAAACCCAGCTTCCTGTCATCTCCCAGCATTAAAGGAAGACAAACTACAATTGCTTTCCATTTTGACTAGAAGCAAAACTACAGATGAATAACATGATAGATCAAAAAGCCAAACAAACTTAAGTAACCTCTTCATCAGCAAAAGTCAACTAGTTAAAGAGTGAAAACCTCCCACGCCGATACCTTCTCTACCTCCCAAAGAAGAAAAAAAAGGAAGAGAAACTCTTCTCTAAACATAACCTAAATAAAACCTTGTAAATTATAACCCAATACTATACCTAAACTACTGAAATCTGCAAGTACTTTTCAACTATTTACAAGGAATAAAAAAGAAACGACTAATAGAATTGTACTCACCATGGAAGCTTCTCCTTTTCTAGAGATGAAATCTCCTCCTGCCACCTGACAGAAGTTTTGACTATTAGTGACCAAAATGGGGACTTTTCAGGTACTTTGAGATAGTCATCACTCTACCCGAACTTTTTCCATCATGTTTTGGGGCAGGATTCATTGGCTCACTCATTCATTTATTCACCATGTATTCATTCATTCATGCAGTGTCTACCCTCTGTCCACAAATATTGTTAAAGGGCCGCCTGGGTGGCTCAGTCGTTGAGCGTCTGCCTTCAGCTCAGGCCGTGGTCCCGGGGTCCTGGGATCGAGCCCTGCATTGGGCTCCCTGCTCAGTGGGAGGCCTGCTTCTCCTTCTCCCACTCCCCCTGCTTGTGTTCCCTCTCTTGCTGTCTCTGTCAAATAAATAAAATCTTTAAAAAAAAAATATTGTTAAACGGCCACATGGAAACATTATACATTATACTTTTATGGTTGTTACTTTTTTTAAAAGAAAGATTTTATGTATTTATTTGAGAGAGAGAGCAGCAGACTCCCGGCAGAGCAGAGCAGGGAGCCCGATGCAGGGCTCGATCCCAGGACTCCGGGATCATGACCTAAGCTGAAGGCAGATGCTTAACCAATTGAGCTACCTAGGCGCCCCATATGGTTGTTGCTTCTTGATGATGCCAACATTTGATCACTTTGTAGAGCAATAGCTTTCTTTCAAAAATTTCCAAACCCATCCTCACCCCTCAAGGTAAGAATAGAAGCTTTTCATAAGAAGGCAACCATGTTCCAATTCCTGTTCTTTTAGAATATAAGTAGAAGGATGTCAAGAAGAGCTGTGGAAACACTTTGATGACAATTACATTAATCAGATCACCAAAGATCATGGGCAAGCCATACATTCTACCCTCAGCATCCTTATCTATAGAAGAGTTTAGAGTATGGACACCTGGGTGGCTCAGTTGGTTAAGCACCTGCCTTTGGCTCAGGTCATGATCCTGGGGTCCTGGGGTCCCGGGATCGAGCCACGTCAGGCTCCCTGCTCAGTGGGGAGTCTGCTTCTCCCTCCCCCTCTGCTGCTCCCCCCCCCTTCTCCTGCTCATGTGTTCTCTCTCTTTCTCTCAAATAAATAAATAATTCTTAAATAGAGTTTAGAGGGCGCCTGGGTGGCTCAGTCATTAAGCGTCTGCCTTCAGCTCAGGTAATGATCCCAGCATCCTGGGATCAAGCCCCACATCAGTCTCCCTGCTCAGCAGGAGGCCTGCTTCTCCCTCTCCCACTCCTCCTGCTTGTGTTCTCTCTCTCACTGTCTCTCTCTTTGTCAAATAAATAAATAAATAAATCTTTTTTTTTAGAAAAGAGTTTAGAGTAATTAAGCGTTTTTTAAATGTGTGGTCTATGGGCTCAAAACTACTTGGGGTGCTTTTTTTAAAAAAAAGTACATTCCTGGGCTCTATCCCTAGAGCTGCTAAATAAGAATTTCTGGGACTGGAGTCCCCAAATCTGCTCTTAAAACAGGCACCCCAAAGAGATTCTCATATGCTGCAAAGTTGACAACCATTGAACTAATGATCTCTAAGGTCACTTCTAGTTCTAAAGGTCATGACCAAGGTCTGCCATGTAGCAGAAACACTGCCTCTGAGAGGTGAGACTTTTTATTGAGGTGGGGGGATGTTGGGGTAGGGAGATAATTTTGGAAAATAGAACTTTACAAATTATACAGTTGAGTATACATAGAAAAATTATATAAAAACAAGTGTGACATTTACCCCCCAGAAAAGTAAAAACAATATTATTTTGAAAGGAATACTTCTAGTATGTTTTGTAATGGCGAAAGCTACTAAGAATAACCATTTTAAAAATGTGTGGTTGATAATTAAGCTATAATTAGAAAGAGTATAAGAAAATAAATTCCACATGCCTCTATTTCATGAAGCAGCACAATGACACTTAAGCAAGCGCTGTTCAACTTAAGTTGGAGATGACAAGGGTTTGCCACAGAATGGAGTAAATATTTCTGGTAGAATGTCTTTAATCATCATTCTGGTGGTGGATTATACTTCATTGCTGATAGAAGGAAAACAAACTGAAGGATCTTAGCATAACTGAGGAAACATAACATTTGGATTTACAGTTTAACGGTGATTGTTTGGAAACTGTCATTTATTCAGCTGTTTTTGAGAGCTGCTGAAATAAAAAGCATATTTCTGGGTCAGGAAAATCACAAAAAGGAAAACATTTTAAAATCCAATAAATCCTGTCACTAAGTAAACCAACCTCTCTAGGCTGGAAGTAGCTGTACACATTCACTGGAATTTTCAGTCTCTCCCAGGAATATAATTAATTATTGAAGAAGCCGGGTTGGATGGGTTGGATGATGTTCTCAAAACAGGCACAGGGAATTCCGGCCATAGCAACACTTTAGGCCACGCCCATTATCTCTTGCTCTGACCTAAAAATTAATTTTGAAAATATATGTGTCCTTCTAATTTTCTGTGTGATGGTCCTCTGGAGGGGTCTAACCTTATTACATCTGCAAACCTGTAGGTCTGTTAGAGCTCCCAGGGCCTCCTGACAAATGCAGAGTTTATATAAGTGTTGTCTACCTACACCTCAGTGAGCACTGCATCCTGTCTGGTGACACCATAGCTATGAACCTGTGGGATGCGCTGCCCAGTACTTTCGTAAATAACGCTATGCATCCCAATCTGTGGCGTTGTCTGGAAAAACCACGTGCAGCCCAGATTTCAACCACTTTGTCCCACTGTCTGCTTAAGAACATTGTTTGCTTGTAGCACCATTAAAAATAACAGGAAGAATACAGGTCTCATTCAATTACTTAAAACTGATCTGTAGGCAACTTCCTCTCCATACCCCCTTTGCGTTAAGTCATTGTGCATTTCTGGTGCTCTTCTCAATCCATGCCCTCTTTGGGTCAGATCAGCAGCTATCCCCTTACCTGCCTAACTGCTACCTGTCTTTCAGTTCTCAGCTTAAACATCACTTCCTTCAGGAGGTTTGCTTGAGTCCCCTTCAAGATCACTCATAGATCTCCATACTTCCCCATCAGTACTTTTTATTTGTTACCACTTGAGTAATCGTCTGTCTTCCCCAATAAATTAGAAACTTGATGGAGTCCAGGACTGGATCTCTCTTCTTTCCTGTTGTATCCAAGGCACTGGAAGGGTACCCAGTATTCCACAGGAACTCAACAAATGCTTCTTAAATAAATAAATGGATTATACTACATATCACATTGCTATAATAATTTGTCTAATAGGCCTTTCTTGGAGAGGACTGTTCTATTCATAGTTGCATGACTAGCACTTAGTACAATGCCCATACCTAGTAGGCAGTTAATAAATATAAGTTGAATGAATGAGCTGCAATCAGCAAATCAGAACAGCTGTATCTTTTTACTGAGCTCATGTGGGCATCTTTGACTCATTCACATTACAGTCCTCAGTTCATCTGCCTAGGACTGTAGACCCACAGGTAATATAGATATGTTATTGTCAATAGAAATATGTTTCTCCCACTGGAAATATAAGCAAGAACATAAATTGGTCCAAGTTTGGTTTCCTCTCTCTTATTCCTCAAACATTATGAGAGTGATATTAAATTATACGTTAGTCTCTGTCCAAAAAGCAGTGGGCAAAGAATATGCTATAAAGAGAGTATTAAAAGAGAAGGAAGGAACAGGGAACTAAGATCTTTTATATACACACATTGAGCCTAACTGTACTACAATAGCTCCGTGAGGCAGTATAATCATGCTTATTTTTGCAGAAAAGAAAAATAATGCTCGGTTGGGAAATTTGATGAAGACTGGTTGGCCACTAAATCCCATATTTTTCCAATTATAACATACTATGTAGGCGCAAAAGAGGCCTTATTACTTCAATATTCTCTTTTGTGTTGTACTTCTTCCACTTATAATTATTTTCTAAACAAATTAGTTAACAATCAGAGCCTACAATGAGCCAGGTACTAAAGCTTTAGATAAACTTCTCTTTGAAAAATTGTATGAGCTTAGTATTGTCCCCATATTACAGATGTCAAAACCGAGTCTCAGAGTTACTTTGAATATAGTTCATAAGCAGTAAGCTACAGAACAGGAATTCAAACCCTGAATTGTATGACTAGAAAACCCCTGGTCTTTCCATTTTACTATGGTGAGCATTATATTTTTGTTTAACTAAAGAAGGATGAAACTTCACGTAATCACTGAAAAATGTCTCTGGATCTTGCCCTTGCCTTGGTTCTGGTAGGGGAAAAACATTCCAGCCCATCATCTGGCACCTTCGACCCCTTCAGTGTATAAAACATGTCATTGTAGTAAGCCCTCAGCCTTTGAGGCAGAAAAAGGATGAATGGAATGGAGAAATTTTGTGCAAGTCAGTTTATATAGAATAAGTAGGAAAAGCTAAGCTATTCAGGCTGCTTTCCCATAATTTTAAGAATGGAATTTACTTTTCTTGAGATAATTTTTAAAAATTTATGTAATATTTTTAAAAACAAGTTCTTTGATCCTAGAAAATATTGAATGTACCTAAAAATAAGAGTGGACTTTTAAAAACATATTTTCCAAACCTAAATGCACAGTCTGATTAAGAAAAAAAAAAGAGTGTAATTAAAGGATAACAAGATGGAAATCTTTGCAATTGGGACTGTTCTGAAAAATCTTGGGACACAGAGTGACCATGACAATCATGTAGCATTTTTCACCTTTCATTATCCTTTAAACAAGTAGTCTGCAGTTCCTAAATGTTGGCAATGCAGTGTTATGAATTTAAACTGATCACACTTAATCATCAGAATCTGTTATTTATGTCTGGAAAAGAATTAAGTCATGCAGAAAATGCCTTATGGTGTCTTTTGAGTGCTCATGCATCAGTACATTCTATTGCCCTGAAAAACTTCTTAGAGGAGAGGCAGTGACAGATTCATATTTGCTTCTTAGGACAGTCATAAATGTGCATCCTCTACTTTCAAGTTTATTTCCATTTGCTCAATCAATGATTCTGCTTCATTCATAAGAATCTGAGAGTAAGGAAATCAGAAGAGATGGATCTAGAAGCTGTTTGCTGCCACTTACTGGATAGCCACTCTTCTTGCCTAAACAAATGGAGAAGAACTTTTAACTCTTTCTTGACAGTCATATATATATGAACCTTCAAATTTCTACAAGTGTCAGAAAAATGTTAGGAACAAAATTGATTAAGAAAATTGCTCGTCAAAGGTTACATGTCTTCTTAATAAAATACACACTCCTTCCTGCTATCTGCTTTATTTTTTTATTTTTTGCCCAGAAGAAGAAAAGTATAGTTTATATCTAAAGTAGAATATCCAGGAAAAAAAGAGAGGATGGGCAGAATACCAAATAGAGTGAGTAAAGAACTAAGAAGAACATTAGTAGTTAATTATAACTCACAGAGTGTTCCAATAGCACAAAGCTACAAAATGGGAAGTTTTTCTCAGAATGAGTATCATCTGTTGCCTTCACAAATGTTTGTACAGTTTATTTGCTTTGGTGCAAAATATTTCAATGGGGAGTCATGTCATCTAATGCAGGTCATTTCCCCCATTACTGTAATACCACAGATCTATTAGAAGCCTTTGAACACTGTCATGGTCAAACAGGTGTCTCATCTTTCTACTACCACATTTTTCACTCTTGATTGTGTCTCAGCTTGTTACTGAAGTTTGCATACTTAAAGCTAGAAACATCAGCTCACTCAAATATCCTACTTGGAGGGTGATTTTGGCTTGTAAAATAATTATAGCCTTTTGTGGACATCTGTGTAAATTTAGTCAGAATGTCTATAGTTCTAATCCCAAATAAAGTTTTATCAAAAAGTATTATCAGAAAAAAATAACTGAGTTGAATTAGCCCTCTATGACATAATGTTATGTATTTGAGCTGGAATCACCTTTAAAGGCAATTAATAATTCTTAGTGGAGTAGGCTAGTAGTTTCTTTCTCTCATATAAATAAAGTATAGGAAGATATTTTTGAAGTAAAGGGTAATGGTGATATTGATGATAATTAACATTACGGAGCACTTTGCATGTGCTAAGCATCTTGCAGACTGTTGCATTTATTCTGCACAACACCATGATGAGTAGGTGGAAGAATAGCATTTGACCAATAAAGAAACTGATGCCCCAAAAGGTAGAGCAACTTTCATAGGGTACATGGCTAAGTAGGGCAGACCTGAGACTCTTACTGACTTTGACAACAGAGCACATCTTTTAATCACTATGCTTTCTTACATCCCCAATTAACTTAAATAAGTATTAATATTCTTGGCATAATACTCTTTCAGCTACCATTTATTGATATTACAATTAATAAAAATATTAGTTTATATATTTTAAAAGATATGTATAGAATAAGCATCTATGTCTCTAAGCCAGATATGTTGCGGGGGGGATTTTGACTCTCAGTGGGCTACCTCCTCCACTCTCACCTCTCTCCTCACTCTCAGTATATCCCAAGAAGACCCTATACTGACCCCTAAGAGTGCTCCTCATTCTGTGTCCCCATAGCAGCAAAGGCAACATCATCCATCTACTCAGTTGCCCAAACCAGAAACCTGGGTATCATCTGGATTTCTCCTTCTCCCTTTCTCTCTACATAAAATCACTAAGACTGCAATATGCTATGTATCTCTTAAACCCATCTACCTCTCCGATAGTACCCTGACGGGGCTCCCCTCGCTTGCTACCCTCCAAACTTCTTCACTCTTCAAACTGTTCTGCCCCAGATCTACTGCAAGTATAATTTCATTCTTCATTCTCTCCCTTGTTTAAAAATTTTCACTGGTTCTGCATTTCTCTTGGGATCAAGTCTCTTCTCAATATGACCTTCAGCAATATGAGTCCTGCTTACCTCTCTAGTAGGAGAGACAGATAAAAAAAAACCCAACAAACTAATAACAGGCTTTTAAAAGTTTCTCTAAATGGTGTGAAGGAGGGGCGCCTGGGCGTTTCAGTCTATTGAGTGTCGGACTCTTGATTTCGGCTCAGGTCGTGATCTCAAGGTCGTGGGATTGAGCCCCATGTCAGACTCCACGCTCAGTGGGGGAGTCTGCTGGAGATTTTCTCTCTCCCTCTGCCCCTCCCCCTGCTCACACACACTCTCTAAAATAAATAAATAAATCTTTAAAGAAAATAAATGGTGTGAAGGAAATAAACAGTTAACTGCAAAAGACACAGTGGCTGGAGGCTGTGGCCACTGGGGCTCCTTTGAGAATAGGGAAACTGATTGAAAATTTAAAGGCCGTAGGTAGGAGAGAGTAAAGCACTACCAAGGACTTGAAAAAAGTCTGCACAGCTGGGGCAAGATGATCAGAGGAAGCGTGGCATGAGCTGAGGTTCACAGCCTTGGACCCTGGGATGGAGTCTGGATTCTATCCAAAGAGAAATGACAATTTGCCAATTAAGCAGATATCCCTGTCTGCTTTGTGGAGGATGGGGCGTTGAGCATACAATAACAGAAGCCAGTAAGGAAGAGATTGCAGAGGTCTAACAAAAAGAAATGGAACCAGACTAGAGTGGTGGCAGAGGAAGGGAAGACTGCTGAGTAGATCTGCTACATGTTACAGCAGGGACTGGCAGGACCTGCCAATGATTTGAATGTGGATGTTCTGGAAAGGAAGGAATATAGGATGTCTCTAGGTTCTTGACCAAAAGTCCTAAGTGGGCCACTTTATGAAAAGGGAAGCTTGGGTGAAGAGCAGGCCTAGAATCAAAAGACTTTTTTGAACATGTTAAGTTTGAGATGCTCATGAAACAATGAAGTGGAAGAGTCAAGAAGGCAACATGGAATCAAGATAGGTCTGGATCAGAAATTTAGAGTGGGAATATGTACCCATATAGATAGCACATGTAAACAGCTCCAGCAAACTTCTCCTGACTTGCAGTCTGGGTTGGGAACCCCTTGTGTCTAGCATCGCACCCTGAACTTCTCTACTGTAAGGATGATTTCATCCTTTGCTGTACTAAGACATCTCACAATTAGCATGTGTTCTCCATCCAACAGTGAGCTAGTTTCATGAGGCCACTGACTGGTCTTTATTCACTACTGTGTTCCCAATCTGGTCCTGTGAATGCTCTTCACCCAAAAAGAAAGTGGATATCCAATATTAGCCCACACTCAATGTAAGAATAAGCTCCACCTCTTGAAGGGAGGAATTTCAAAGAATCTGTAGACATATCTTTTGTTTCTTTTTTTTAAGATTTTATTTATTTACCTCAGAGAGAGAGAGAGAGAGAAAGAGAGAGAGATTATGAGCAGGGGGAAGAGCAGAGGGAGAGGGAGAGAGAGAATCCCAGGCAGACTCTGCGCTAAGTATGGAACCCGACCTGGGGCTCAATCCCAGGACCCTACGATCATGACATGAGCCAAAGGCAGATGCTTAACTGACTGACCCACCCAGGTGCCCCTTGGCAAAATATTCTTTTTTTTTTTTTTTAAAGATTTTGTTTATTGATTTGAGAGAGAGAATGAGAGAGAGAGAGAGACCATGAGAGGGGGGAGGGTCCAAGGGAGAAGCAGACTCACTGCTGAGCAGGGAGCCCGATGCGGGACTTGATCCCGGGACTCCAGGATCATGACCTGAGCTGAAGGCAGTCGCTTAACCAACTGAGCCACCCAGGCGCCCCCTTGGCAAAATATTCTTAAGCTTTTGTTTGATTTGAGTTTATACAAGCAATCTCTGAGTGTGTTGAACTATGAAATTTCATCCTTAGAAAATTTTTGAGACGGCTAGTTACAAACCAAATTCTCACTCTTCTCATATTTGACTGCAAGGTTATCCTTGCTTTGAGCCCAAACTTGGAATTATGAAAAACTTTATAACTAACAGAATTATTCTTACTTCTAAATGAACATACATCAAAGAATACTCAAGAGTGATTAATTTCATTATGAGCTTACACTGATAGTTAAAATAATACTACCTGTCTGCCATCAGACTTCTGGAATAATGAAAAAAGAACCCCACCACTGAAAAAAGAATGCTTGTCAACCTTGCCATGAATAATTCTGAGTTTTAATTGTTAATTTACTTTGGTTATTTTACAATGGGCAGTAAAATGGTTAAGTGCTCTTCTTATCAATATCTATTCTTTCAAGAAAGTTTGCTGAGAAGTGGAAATATTACCCCTAGTCATGAGGTTTTTGTTTGTTCTGGGATTAGTAAGGCAAAGAGAGCCAAAGGCCACCCGTAGAATGTACGTGATATTGTACGTTATCCTAATATATCATTAAATGAAGGCTCTGCTAAATCTTTTTTTTTTTTTTAAGATTTTATTTATTTATTTGACAGGGAGAGACCCAGCAAGAGAGGGAACACAAGCAGGAGGAGTGGGAGAGGTAAAAGCAGGCTTCCTGCTGAGCACGGAGCCCGATGTGGGGCTCGATCCCAGGACCCTGGGATCATGACCTGAGCCGAAGGCAGACGCTTAATGACTGAGCCACCCAGGCATCCCATCTGCTAAATCTTTTTAAAAGAAGCTGGGAGAAGTCCCTTATTTAAATTTGCTTTCAAGAAACTATTTTACAATGTCATACATTTATTATATTTTTATCAAAGCAACAATGGAGATACAAGATCTTCATTTCGATGCTTAACTTGGGTGTTAACTTCCTGTCCTCTTCTGAAAAGAAATTATTCTTTGCTCTCCATTTTCTCTGCCATCACTGAATTTTCCTATACTCAACTATTACTAGTATTTCCTGCTGTTGAAGAGCTGACCTGAGCTTTTCTCTTCACTGGATAAAGTGCCAGATCACAGAATATTGTCAGGTAGACATATTTTCACTGTTTAAAAAAATGATGCTCTGTGAAGCCCGCAGAGAAGAGCAAATCTAGACCCTCAACTGCTTTTGTATTGAGGGCCCAGGGGCCTCTTCCCATTAGATGGTCGTTTGCTTCCTGCTGGAGTCCCTGAAGAGGTGGGTACTCAGTGCCTCAGAAGGCAGCCATTCCATTTTTAGACATCCATAATTATTTTATATAGAAAATTTCTCTTTAAATAGAACAATTCACCTCCCTGTTCTTTTACCTCACTGCTTCTATTCTGTCTCCCGGGGCTGTGCTGCATGATCACACTCCTCTTCTCTGACTCAAGTGCTTCAACTATTTCTCTTTTTCTTGTTGAACAGTGTTTGTTCTTCCAGCCGTTTCTCATGTGTTAGATTTCCTAGATCCTCCCAACCCAGCTCCCTGTATCATACCTTCGGGCCTGCTGTTTTTCAGACACAATCTAAGCATTCAGGGTGGTATGGCTGAAGACTGGCCTGCTGTTTTTCAATAGTGAGCTTTCAGGAATCTGTTCCCAGCTAAGAGTTTGGTCAGACCTGGACCTGCCCCGAGCCCGATCACATACAGGTCCAACTCTGTGGAGGGAGGATGTCCTTACCGACACACACTGGGTGGGATGGAGGCAGCAATAGGACATGACCCAAGGCTTGTTGTGTGGAGTCAGAGGATCACGTGAAGCATTTAGCTCATAATCTGATAGACAGTAAGCATTTAGTAAATGTTAGCCATGTTTGTAATTTAAACATAGAATCCCCCTTTTCTCAACATACTGTGGGAAAGAACTGTCAATTCCTGAATCCTGAATACCAGAACACTCTGAATGCAGCTCAAATCCATATTAACTTTCAGCACTCTCACTGTACATGGCTGACTCATACTGAGATAATCAAAACTCCTCAGTCTTTTTTACATATGATTCTAGTTGACCACATCTTTCTCATCTGTCCTTGAACAGTTTTTTGGTTTTGCTGTTGTTACTCGTAGTGTGTTTTAAAAATGACTTAATCATTGCTAATATGTTAAGTGTAACTGATCATCCCAACCTATAGAAATCATTTTGGATTCTGTGTATTCACTGTACTTCCCAGCTGAATGGAACTACTGGAGAGTCCAGTTGCTGTTGGCATCCCTGCCACTGAGACTTTCCAAGATACTGTGTATTCTTTGCCAAAAAGAACAGCTTTATTCCTAACAGCTCTTTGCCCGGCTGGCCTTGGAGCAGCTCCAAGTTCCCAGTTAGCTTCAGGCTTTCTGCAGGGTTCTAGGCTTCCGTGAATCCTCTGGTGGTTCTTCTTTCTGATGAATGCCAAACAGTGGCCCATGTGTGTTCCGGCCACTTTTCACATATTGTTTGCCCAGTAAAACTGTAGGTCATGTCAATGCCAATGAACTCTCATGCTACCATGTCCCGCGCACTAAGCTCACAGGAGGTAATGGAATTGCTAGAGAAGATATGTATGAGGTTTACGCAAACCCCCACCTGCTGCCCCTTCCATTAAACTTAGACTTTCAAAACACACACTCACATCCTCCTTTTTGAGAGGACAAAATACTTACAAGTCTGTTTCTATCTAATTGGGTTATCTTGGACAAATTAGTTAACTTTTCTGGCCACAACAAAATGAGGGGGTTGAATTGAGATTAACCCAGTTGCCCAAGGAGCAGAATTCTATAGTTCATTTTAATGCTGTTTCCATTGAAAAATTAGTCTTGTATTAGGGCCTCCCTAGATCTTATAGGATTATAGTATCAGCATTTTCCAACTTTATTGTTCATCCATAGCATTGAACTAAGGATGCAAAGTGATCCATGGTGATCATAATTTCCAACACAAGCCTACAGCAAAAGTAGCTTGGGTGTCTCAACAATTTCAATTTTCTGATGCTCCATGTCACTGAGGGCTACTGAAACACATTACCCTACATCGGTCAAAACTACCTCCTCTTCCTCTCTCCCCTTTGTTATGTCGCTCTCTGTAATAGCCTCCTGGCTCACGGTTTTCCTGTCTGTCCTCCACAGTGCTGCCAATGCAGTCAATCAAAAATACAAATCTGATCATGAGGTTCCCTAGACCTTTCAAAGCTCCTTTAGCATTTGACACACAAAGCTCACGTAATCCAGAGCCTCCAGCCTCCTGTCCTGATGTCCTGCCACCTAGAAAGTACAGGTGGAACTGCTGGAAGAGAGGCTGGGACAGTGCGCAGAGGCTGACTACCTGACATAAGAACTTAGAAGATGTTCAAAATCATTAACCATTAGGGAAATGTAAATTAAAACCACAAGGAGGGGGCCCCTAGGTGGCTCAGTCATTAAGCGTCTGCCTTCGGCTCAGGTCATGATCCCAGGGTCCTGGGATCGAGCCCCGCATCGGGCTCCCTGCTCAGTGGGAAGCCTGCTTCTCCCTCTCTCACTTCCCCTTCTTGTGTTCCCTCTCTTGCTGTGTTTCTCTCTGTCAAATAAACAAAAATCTTTAAAAATGGAAAAATAAAAAAATAAAACCACAAGGAGGTGTTAGTGTTACTACACACCTGTTATTACACAATGGCTAAAATACTAGTTACAACACTAAATGCTGATGAGGATGTGGAGAAACTGGATCACTCATACACTGTTGAAGGGTATGTACAATGGTATAACCACTCTGGAAAAACAGTTTGGCAGCTTCTTAAAAAACGCGACCTGCAACCATATGATAGCAATTTTATTCTTGGGCATTTATTCCAAAGAAATGAAAACTTATGCTCACATAAAACCTATGCACGAATGTTCATAGCAGCTTCATCTGTAATAGCCCCAAACTGGAAACAGCTCAGATGTCCTTCAATGGATGACTGGTTAAACAAACTGAGGTACATCCAACATACCATGGAATACTACTCAACAGTGAAGAAGAATAAATTACTGACACACACAAAAACTTGGATGAATATCCAAAGAATTATGTTGAGTAAAAAAAGCCAAAAGGGGGGGCACCTGGGTGGCTCAGTTGTTAAGCATCTGCCTTCGGCTCAGGTCATGATCCCAGGGTCCTGGGATCGAGTCCCACATCGGGCTGCCCACTCCGCGGGAAGCCTGCTTCTCCCTCTCCCACTCCCACTGCTTGTGTTCCTGCTCTCACTATGTCTCTCTCTGTCAAAAAAAAAAAAAAAAAAGCCAAAAGGTTACATGTTATATGATTCTCTTTATGTAATATTCTTGAAATGAAAAACTTTTAGGAATAAAGAGCAGATTAGTGGTTGCCTAGAGTTAGGGAAGGAGGATGGAGGGAAGGAGGGAGGTGGGTGTGGTTAATAAAAGGGCAACAAGAGGGATCCTTGTGATGGAACTCTTCTTGATCTTGACTGTGATGGTGGACACATATAAGATGAAATTATATAGAACTACACACACACACACACACACACACACACACACACACACACACAGTGAATATGAGTAAAACTGGGGAAATCTGAGTAAGTCTGGAGGATTATATTAATGTCAATATCCTGGTTGTAATACTATACTATAACTTTGCAAGATATTACCATTTGGTGAAACTGGGCAAAAGGTATATAGGATCTCTTTGTATTATTTCTTCCAACTGCATGTGAATCTACAATTATCTCAATGAAGATTTCAATTAAAAAACAGATCTCTGAAGAGAATGGACTGGAATTGAGGGCAGGAGCTGTTAGAGTGGATGCAGGGAGACCGATTATGAGGTGATTACCATGAAGATAATGATGACTTGGGCCATGTGGGTTGCTGGGGAGAGTGACAATGGAGAGGGCGATAACTGGGTTTGATGTGGACCTAGAGTCTACACCTTTGACTTTTGAGAGGAATTTTCCCAGAGAGCTTCCCAAATCCCCAAATTTGTTTTTGTTGTTGTTTTTAAGATTTTATTTATTTATTTGACAGAGAGAGAGACAGTGAGAGCAGGAACACAAGCAGGGGGAGTGGGAGAGGGAGAAGCAGGCTTCCCACGGAGCAGGGAGCCTGATCCCAGGACCCTGGGATCATGACCTGAGCCAAAGGCAGACACTTAACGACTGAGCCACCCAGGCACCCCAAATCCCCAAATTTGTAAAAACCATGATAATATATAACAATGATGTTAATTTCAATAATGTATACTTAAAAATTCATTAACATTCTTTATTTCTCTTGGCCTCAATGATACAAAAACAAGAACAAAGCCAAATTATGAGTGGAGACTGGGCACCTCATCCCTCTCCCCATCTCCTTGTGAGTGGAATCTGGTGCCAAGCCTTCCTGCTGTCCCTACCCTCACCAACCCAAACACCTACAAACCTAGCACTGTCCCCATTACCTCACCCCTCTCCATCTTTACTTTGAGTGACAAAGTGATAAGGAAGATGGCAGGGTCAAGTTTGCTTCCTATTTCCCCAGGCATCCCAGAAACGTACCATCTCACACAGGCCACACCTTCTTCTCATTACATGTGTCTTCTTCCCACCCTGTGCCTGAGATTAAGCTCCATTCCTTCAATATAATATGCTTTCTGCACAGACCTCTGAGGTACTTTTACAAGAAATGTTAAATTTCTGAGTACCAAAGGTCTACCAACTCTGCTATTGTTTCCATGTGGAGGGGACAGTGTTTTTCTCTGGTGAGATAAAATGACTTTTATCCAGAAATGTCTTCAGAGCCATGAATAATAATTTAAGATCTAAACAAGATCCTGGCCCCAAAAGATAGGAAATAATTCAAAGAAAGAGAAGTACAATTCTAAAGCAAATGTTAAAAAAAAAAAGATAAAATGATAAATGCAACACTTACCTACATTTATTATATTCACCACACTAAAAATGAGGAGTACCAAGCTATGTAGCTGGGAACTATTATAGATTATGACTGTTTTCACATCACTGGTTCACAGTGACTTGATTTTTAGAAAAGCACTGGACATCTGGCCCTTAGTAACTCCACTGTGGCTTTCAAATATCAGGCCAGAATGGAAGGAAGTGATGAAGTCCAGAATATTCCTGGTGAAACTAAAAAGGACAGTTCAACTACCGGAGGGTGCAAGAGGCCTCTAGTCCACTGGGTTCCCAAGTGATCAGACACAGAAGACATCAGCTATAGAACAGCTAAGTCCTTAGGAAGTCACTGGGAAAGTTGCAAGGGTGCTGAATGATCCATTTCCACAGGCTGACAGCTGAGTTACAGCTTTAGGAGATTTGAAACTGAAAAGAAAGTTTAGAAATGAGTCAAATGCCTGGATTCTTCAGAGTGGCATCGACTATCACCTCTGAAATGGAGTGGGAGGTGACAAAGCTACTGGGAATGAGAATCCTGTGGAGAACTATTAGAGCTAAAAATAATAATAATAATAAAAAAACACAAAATCATACTAGGGACCTGAGAACACAAGATAAAGCTCCAAAAAACTACATCTCTTTGTTTCATGACAATTCACTATCTTATCTACTTCTTTACCTCTTGAAAAATGTACTTTTAAATTTTATTTTATTTTAGGGAGAGATCACACACATGCCGGTGGTGCAGGGCAGGTTGGGGGATGCAGAGGGAAAGGGAGAGAGAATCCCAAGCACAGAGCCCAAAGCAGGCAGCTCCGTCTCACTACCCTGAGATCATGACCTGAGCTGAAACCAAAAGTCTGACGCCCAACCAATGCGCCACATAGGCCTCGGGAAAAATGTACTTTTAAAAAGATTTACTTTGTAGCATAATGTAGGTGAAGATACATACATAACATTTTCACTGTTGAGGCATTTTCCTTAAAACTGCTGTTTCTTTCCCATCCCACCCCCCCCTTTCTCTCTGTATTTTTGTCCATATACAAAAAATCATATATTTTATTTTTATTTATGTATTTATGTATGTATGTATGTATGTATTTTAAAATATATTTTATTTTTATTTATGTATTTATGTATGTATGTATGTATTTATTTTAAACTTATCTTTTTTTTAAAGATTTTATTTATTTGACAGAGACACACAGCGAGAGAGGGAACACAAGCAGGGGGAGTGGGAGAGGGAGAAGCAGGCTTCCTGCTGAGCAGGGAGCCCGATGCGGGGCTCGATCCCAGGACCCTGGGATCATGACCTGACCCGAAGGCAGGTGCTTAACTGAGCCACCTAGGGGCCCCCAAAAAGTTATTTAAATATCACTTAAATTTCTAAACACTTGATAAAATTTGAAGTAACCTTATCCTTTAACTTCAAGCTCATGCTCCCTTTCTTTCTGAAGCCTTCCTAAGAGACAGTGTCTCCCCCTCTGTGTCCCACTCCTCCATCTCTTAGATAGTAAATATCTGCTTCCTCACCTGACCCCCTCGTTTGTTCATAGTGGAAACTGTCAGGGCCTTTTTCTCACCTTTATATTTTTCAGATGACTACAGGACCTATAACATAGTCGGACTCAATAAAAATCTACTGAATAAAAGAGAAACCAAACAAAAATGGACCTGGTAGGATTGATATTAAACCATTAAAATCATCAGCTCCTCTGATCACATGATTTGCAAGGCCTGTACAAAATTCCAGAGCAAGGAATCATCACTGGTGTCCCTTGTCATATCACTTGCATGCCTGCTTCTAGAAAATACTGTAGAATGGCCTTTAACTAGGGTGGCAGTGCTGAGCCTCTGTCCCATCAAGCTTCTTGAGCAGTTTACGCATTGTCACTAAAAAGAAAAACAAGGTCTTCTCATTGTAGCATGGCAAAAGTCACCACCTATCCCAAAGTCACTGCTTACAGCTGATAGGTCTCACTAAAATCTGCTTTGGGGGAACTTGGCTGGACATGGATATTCAAAACACAAAACACACAAAGGCAATGAAATACATAAATAAATACACATATAAACAATCTCAAACTCAGAAAATATACACGTATAATATAAACAACTGTTTTTCCTTACCCATCTGAGAGTAAATGGCTGACATTATGCTCCATTACTCTCCAACACTTTTGTATTTCCTATAAATGAAAACATTCTCCTATATAACCGCTAAAATCAGGAAATTAATATTGATACTTTAGGGTGCCTGGGTGGCTCAGTTGTTAAGCGTCTGCCTTCGGCTCAGGTCATGATCTCAGGGTCCTGGGATCGAGCCGCGCATCGGGCTCCCTGCTCGGTGGGAAGCCTGCTTCTCCCTCTCCCACTCCCCCTGCTTGTGTTCACTCCCTCGCTGTCTCTCTCTCTCTGTCAAATAAATAAATAAAATCTTTAAAAAAAATTGATACTTTACTCTAATTCTCAGGTTCTATTCAAGTTCCTCCAATTATCCCCAAGCATGCACTTTGTAAGAAAAAGAGGCAGTCCTAAATCCAGATCTTGCAAAACAGACAACACCTTTAGTTATCATGTCTCCTTTGTTTCATTCTATCAAAACAGTCCTTGGTCTTTCCTTGACTATCATAAGCACGATACTTTCAATGTTTATAGGCCATTTATTTTGCATAATGTTCTTTAGTTTGGGTTTGTCTGATGCCTCTTCATGATTAGGTACCTGTTAATACATCTTAGGCAGGAATACCACAGAAGTGATGATGCGTTTTCATTTTATCCTATTCAAGTGACACGTGATTTGTATTTGTACCATTACTGGTGACATCAGCTTCAATCACTTGTTTACATTCCTGTCTGCTTGGCTTCTGCACTATGAAATTACTTTTAATAAATATTTTGTGAGGAGGCTTTGAGATTATATACCACTCCTCATCAAACTATTAATTTATTCACTACTTTTTTTATACCTGTTTGAACTCATGGTTTCCTACTTTATTGAATACATTATAGTCTATGCTTCATTTTCTTGCTCAAATTGCCCCACCTTTTTCCAGTAGGAGCCCCAACAAGGTGGTGTTTGTGTTCCCATCATTCTTTGAGCACTTCTTTATTTCAGGCTCGACAAGAGGTTCTGGGCTCATCTTGTATTTTCCCTACCTCAGTACTAAAGTCAACCAATTCTCCAAGGACCTCTGAAGAAGAGTACTTAGAAACTAAGATCTGAATGCTAGATGTACTCAATGCTTTTGGGATGCCACTGCTCCCAGACTCTCTCAGTGGACAGAACTAGGAATATATGTATTTGAATATCTCTCCCCTCTCTTTCTTTCTCTCTCATCTGTTCATTGAAAACCATGAATTCATACCCCAATCCTCAATTCCAGCCCAACACCATTATCCTTAGTATTTTCTTACTTGATCAATCAATGTAATGATTCCTCCATGGCTGACACAACTACCTCCATCCATGTGGATGCCCCATGCCAGACAGCTCCTTCATACATACACACTCCTCACCTTGCTGAGGCTCTGACACCCCACCCAGGCCACCGCCAATCTATTCATGCACTGGAACCATGCACAACCTTGCTCAATCCCACCTAATAGCTTTTAGACCAAACTGAACAGGGCTCAATTCCTAGTCTCTGGGCTGTGTCCATGACCTCCTGCTCTCTAGGTATACATCTTAATATAAACTGGGGCTCCAGGCTACAGATTTTGTTAGCCTCTTCTCAAGAACAATGAGGCCTACTACAGCCTAGGGCTTTAGAAGCCGTGAATCTAACACTCTCTCACTACCTCAGATGGGGCATCCTTACTCTCTGTTACCATATAAGAACCACAGGCCTGGCCGGCTTCCTAGCAGGCCTAGAGTGTGTCAGGCCACACCTTCATCATGCCCACTGCTGTAAGTTTTCTTCTCTTTCTGGCCCATAGACCTTTAAATCTTGTTTTGAGGACTGCCATATCTTCACAGATTTCTCTTTTTGTACTTTATGTAACATTGTTATCTATCTGGAATACAGAAAACGAGACAGAATCTGGGAAGAGTTAAGAAATGGGAGAGGGTTTCCGTATCTTTGAACAGGATGATAATATAGGTAGAAAGGGTCATAAAAAGTTAAAGTGCCAAAATCTTGTTAAGAAGCAGTATGGAATTAGACTTCTTTATGGTAATTTTTATTATGATGATTATAAGGTCTGTGGAAGAGAGTGAGAAGGCCGCTGCTTGAGGGGCTCCACGCGTCCGGCCCTCAGCTTTGCAGGACGGTACACCCAGAGCTGATGGGCTCTCAGAATGTGCACTGACCCAACTTCATTGGCTTCACTGTGATGCTGACAAAGGTAAAGCTTCAGGCCCATCTGCCTGTGCTCGTCTGCCGTGGAAGCAACTTCATATTTGCCATTTCATATTCTTTTTCTCAAAGAGAGCCCCCCTAATTCTAAAAAAAATGTTTACAATTCTGGATCTGTCCCTGCAAGGAACTTTTGGTTAAATCACAATGCAAATTTCCAATGAAGGAAGATAATTTTCTAGAGAGCATTCCAGTTATCAGTGGATAGAAGTGTTAGGAGGCTGAATAAATCTTCAGAAGGTTGCTGAGGTTGCTTAGGGAGCCAAGAGAGATGGGTGGTCTTGGGGGTTAGTTTATGTAGACCATGTAAATTTCAAAGCCATTCTCACCCACCTACAGACTGTGTCTATAATTCCTGTGTGGTCGGGGCGCCTAGGTGGCTCAGCCGGTTACGCATCAGACTCTTGATTTCGGCTCAGGTTATGAGCTGAGGGTGGGGAGATACAGCCTGCTTGAGATTCTCTCCCTCCCTCTCCCTCTCTGCCCTGCTCTCTTCTCTCATGCACATGTGCTCTTTCTCTCAAATGAATAATAAAAATAAAATGAAAAAATAAAGATTCATGTGTGGTCAGTTCAGTATATCTCGACTATCTCTTTCCAAAAGAATATTTGATTAATTCTGTCCAAAATCTTACTTAATGGCTTTTTCTTTCTTTAGGATTTTATATATACCACCTCCTGCCAGTTCTTAATGAACATATTCTTTCTTTGTTAGGGTGTAATATAACTGATTAGGTAACAGCTTTCAAGATTCCTCTACCCTGCTTGCCCCTTGATAAAAATCTGACTATTCCTAATCCTTTCTACTTTATATAATATCATCTCCCAGGGTTGGTTAATTCTATCATCCACTCTACAGATTTGCTGCTTCCAGTTTAGTTCTCTGAAGGCCATCTTGTTTCCCAGGTTATAGGGTCATCTATTTTCCCCATGCATTAAGTCTTGAAACTCTAAGCACAATTTGATATTAAAAATCGTTAAATAATTTAAAAATTGGGGAAAATTCTTACAGAAAGTAGACATGTAAAAAGTCTCTCCCTTTATTATCTTTATTGGGGAAAGATTCTAGAAGGCCGCAAATCTAGAAAAGGCACCTAAATTATATTATCCAGACAGCAAAAGCAGAATACCCACAAATAAGCAGAAGATACATTTTACACTTTCTTTAGGTGTAATTTCAAGTGTTGCGGATTAATTCCATTGCAGACAACCACTGCTTTAGATCTATAGCACACAGAGCAGTGTACATAAAGCAGTAACAGTAGAAGATATCCTTTCAAAGAGCGCAAATCTAACTCAAGAGCAAAACATACAAATGATTCTGAAGTTATTTTCAAATTATCAGTAATGATAAACAATGACTGAAGATAAGCCAAAGAGGTGAAGCCTGAAAGACATTAATAATAAAAACAACAATGATGATGATGGCTATCATTTATTGAAGTCCTACTATGAGACGCCACCTACGGTGATACTCTTAATATCTACATTTTACAGATGAAGAAACTGAGGTTCAGAGAGGTCTGTCCAAGATCACTTGGCTAATCAAAAGGAAAATTATGGCTCAAATCATTCCTCCACATGGGCTGGGCAAAGGTTGGGGGAGGGGAGGAATCCAGAGGAAATGAAGTGAACAAAGGCACTCAAGGACTACCAGGCTGATTTAGTGAGCAGGCAGCAGAAGGGAGAGGGAAGGAGTCAGCTGGCAGCTGAGAGGAAGACAGGGCTGAGAGGTTCTCGTAAATTTAGCCCTTCGGAGCTGATTTGAGAAGCACACAAGGATCAACCAAGGAGAGTGGTTCTCTTCTCATACAGCATTTTGCAGACCTGGAATCTAAAGACCTGGTGGGAAATGAAACAGTCTTTGCAACCAGTAGTGTCATTAAAGAACAGTTGACATTGAAGATTTACCCATCATCTAGGAGGTGCCTAGATAAACAATAAACAAAGATATGAGCAAGACAGTAACAGTTTGGTGTAAATGCTATGAATGCAACAAACAGGGTGACAACAGAGTAACTGGGGCAGGGGAACCAATTTTAGATAGGGAGATGTTGACCAATGTACTTTTCAGGTGGCCCTCTTCACACATATAGCAAATATTAATGAATCTCAGTAATTTTTTTCTGAAATATTTAAGAGTGAAATACATATATATGAAATGTACTTCATATATATATATACACAAATATTTTTTAATAACATGAAACTATGGGGCGCCTGTGTGGCTCGGTTGGGTGACTGCCTTCGGCTCGGGTCATGATCCTGAAGTCCCAGGATCAAGTCCCGCATTGGGCTCCCTGCTCGGCAGGGAGTCTGCTTCTCCCTCTGAACCTCCCCTCTCTAATGCTCTCTCTCTCTCTCATTCTCTCTCTCAAATAAATAAATAAATATCTTAAAAAAAATAACATGAAACTATAAAGGTGTCTCATATTTTTACAAGAAGTATTCCCTCTTGTAAAATTAGCTGTAAGAAATGTGCCCTTGAAAAGCATCAAAAAGAATATAAACTGAATTCAAAGTCATGATTTCATAGGGAAGTTTCTAATTAGAAGGAAATATTTGAAACACATTTTGAAAGAATTAGAGAATGGTGGTGTTAAAAGACAATGTTTTCATTTCAAAATACAAACAGAGTCTGAAAACTGGTTTCATTAGAACATTTGTTAGTGAAGGTTGTGCTGTTAAAGAATGATTCCAGCGTATCTGAAATTCCTACAAACTCCAGGAAACCCAGTGCCCTTGTAGCATGTAACTTAAAGGAAGCTGGTTTCCTAAAAGTGGAACACCCTCAGATGGATGCCAGGTGCCCCATGCTCAGAGAGGACAACATGAAAGGTCACAGATGTGAAAATTACAGTGAATCAGTAAGATTCACTCAGTATTGATAGCAGACCCCCAGGACTTCAAGATGGCGTCATCCATACCCGTGAAGGAGAAGCAGCTCGTGGTGGTCAAACTAGGAGAGCTGCCAAGCTGTATACTGATGTGGGATTTCATCCTAAAGGCACTGCTGGAGCATTTCAAAGAGGTTACTGCTGGTATTACATCAAGTATGTTAATGTGAAGAAAGCGGGTGTCCTTGGGACTTCTATGGTGCTGGCAGCTAATGTGCTTTTCTTTTCTTTTTTTTTTTTTTTTAAAGATTTTATTTATTTGACAGAGAGATAGAGAGAGCACAATTAGGCAGAATGGCAGGCAGAGGGAGAAGCAGACTCCCTGCTGAGTGGGGAGCCTGATGCGGGACTTGATCCCAGGACCTGGGATCATGACCTGAGCCAAAGGCAGACGCTTAATGAATAAGCCACCCAGGCGCCCGCTTATGTGCGTTTCAACTACTGTCATCGCTACAAGGAACACAAACATGAGTGGCTAGGCAAGCACCACTGAAGAAGGCCCAGTGTGGAGGCACATTCTGCATTCCCAACCATGACCTTTGCCTAGCACCCTTGAGTTCTTTCATATTCTATTTTAGAATTAACACTCAATAAAAGATGACTTGTACATGGGGGAAAAAAAGATTCACTCAATCTTTCTTTCATTAAAATAATAATGCTAACCCAACAACAGAAAAAAATTATGGAGCAGAAGAGGCTATACTATGGGGTTAAAGCAGTTTAAGCTTTGGGATCTACCGCCCCACCTCCAACCCCCACATTTGCATGGCCCCCTTCCAAGATCCTATAAGGGGCCCTAGCAATGTATTTCTCCAGATCATATGTTTTTGAAAATTTAGAGAAAATTTTCAACTCTATTTCTTCAAGAGGGGCTCCTATATTGTATAAACTTCAGGCTCCAAACCCTGGATCCTCCTGATTGAATGCCTGCCTGGTACTACACACTATACTCAATGCTGGAGATACAAAGATGAACAAGGCATGCTCCCTCCTGGGGAGAAGCTTGGTGTAAAACAGAAACAAGAAAAATAATTGCAATGGGATACCTGCTTGGTTATGGATTGTGCAATGGGAACAGAAGCCCAAGGGATGCTCTTTTGTTGTTATTAATCTATTCATTAAAAATTTAAACTTACTGAATTTCTTCTTTTTTTTTTAATGACGAATGTCCATTAAGTAAGTCCAACAATACAGAAATGTAGAAAGAAACAGTTAATAATCTCTGTAGAAATCCTTATTACCCTCGAGGCCCAATGAAATGCCACTTGGGTCTTGAAGCTGTTCACTCCAGGCTCTTTTAGGTGCTTACATCTTGTAGCATGCATATGACACTTGGAGTAACACAGGAACTTGGGACAGTCAGGAGAACTGAAAGCACCAAAAGTATTCAGGTAATCCATAAGGTTTGCATGTAAGAACATACATAAGGAGATAAGCATGGAAAAAAAGGGGCCGGAGAGTGGGGCTTGGAGTTCTGGGTAAAGTCCTCTAGACTCTATTCTAGATGGGTTTTCAGCAGACTATTACTATAAATAAGCACATTTATTTATTTATTTATTTATTTATTTAAGAACTTATTTATTTATTTGACAGAGAGAGATACACATTGAAGAGGGAACACAAGCAGGGGGAGTGGGAGAGGGAGAAGCAGGCTTCCCACGGAGCAGAGAGCCCGATGCGGGGCTTGATCCCAGGACCCTGGGACCATGACCTGAGCCAAAGGCAGACACTTAACAACTGAGCCACCCAGGTGCCCCTAAGCACTGGTTTTTAGAATGGCAGTTGTGAATGGAGTGGGGTAGGCTGAGTGGAGATGGGAAGAGCTAGCTGAGCAGTTACGAATGAGAGGTCCTAGAGTCTGGTCCAGTAGTAGCGGCAGAATGAAAAGTAAGGAATGGGCTTAACAGACATGGGGGAAGAATCAGAACTTCAAAACTGTTTTGTATGTGGTAGTGGGAGGCATAAGAAGGAGCCTTGCATTACTCTGAGGTTTGGTGGAGAATTAGTTAAGGTAAAAATTAGTAAGAACGCAAGAGGAAGGGCGCCTGGGTGGCTTGGTTGGTTGAGCGACTGCCTTCAGCTCAGGTCATGATCCTGGAGTCCTGGGATCGAGTCCCGCATCAGGCTCCCTGCTCAGCAGGGAGTCTGCTTTTCCCTCTGACCCTCTTCCCTCTCGTGCTCTCTCTCATTGTCTCTCTCTCAAATAAATAAATAAATAAAATCTTTAAAAAAAAAAAAAAGAACTCAAGAGGAAGACTGTCTGGTTTTGGGAGGAAGATGGTAAGTCTGAGATTGGTCTCATTACTTCTGAGATACCAGTAGGTCAAAAAGGTAGAAATGTCTCATTCTTTGCTACTCAGAGTAAAGTGGTCCATTGAGCAACAGCATCAGGACCCCCTATGGATTTATTAAACATGCAACGCTCCAGGTCACAGACCTGCTGAATCTAATCTGCACTGTAAATCTGCACCTGCAAAGTCCTGGGATCTGACTTGGCTCCAAACTGCTGAGGAAATCACCAAACTTCCTCTCCTCTGGAGGTTAAAACTTCTAAACTTTAGGGCCTGTTCTGTAGATGTGGTTGGTACAAAGGAACTGCAGAAAAAATAGATTCGCAAAGTGGTGTGGGACCCTTTAAAAACTTCTGTCCATAAAGTATACCAAAGCCAAACAAACACCTGTGGGCCATGTGTACAGCAGGCACGGACAGCTGACTCATCTGCCCATCCGCCTGTTGCATCACACAGTTTCCTCTGTATTTAAGAGCAGTTATAGTAACATCAAAGAGAAACTAACATACAGGGGTTTTAGTGAACTTGTCAAATTGTAAGAATTTGGGTAGACACAATAAATGAGAATTGGAGTATAGTGCCATAATTATAAAATCGGTATCTCACTCCTCAAAACTCTTTATAAATGCTGATGTTTCCTTGTTAATCACATAAGTCAATGCCTCAAGTTCACCACAAGACAGACAACTGTGTGTAAGAAATCACCTCCCAATCTCACCAGAAAAATAAACATAACTATGACATTTTCTAATATCCAGTTTATACAAATGCATAAAAAGTCCTTTCCTTTTCTTTTCAGCTTCTCTAACTAGAAGAGTATTTATGTAATAATGCAATACTGCCTTTTAAACTTGGAATATGATTTGACATGTCAGTTGAATGTGTTAGGAAGTTGACTCTAAGTAAAATAATGGATGTAACAGCATTGTGTAATCAGTAAAGACCATATCACAGTATGCTACTATATTACCATTAGATATACTCAGACTAGTGACCTAATAACTCAATAATTCTGAGCACCTATCATATGCCAGGAATTTGGGTAGACACTTTACATGTATAAACCCTTTAGAAACACCTTAAAATCTCAATTGCAGAGATTTCTTGGACATTCATATTTGCCTGAAATCCTCAACAAAAGGGGAAAAATTAAAAGTGACCCTCATTTGTCGAATGTGCAGAGACAGTATGTTTACCAACAGTGTGAGTTTTACAAGAGGCTGTAAATGAAATGTCAGTGTTCCATGGGCATGGACTGCTTCAATCAGTATCAGAACTCCTAAGACAAACCATATGACATTGCTGTCCGATATCAAATTGGCATTTAGCAATCAATAATTGGCCAAATATTGGACTTTCATATGGTTCAGCTTATACTATAATTAGGTAACTTCTTTTGGGCCAACCTATGCTGTAAGTAGACAACAAAGTAGAAAGTGAAGCACAGGGTATACATCTAAGATTGTTTTCTTTCATGTGGTTGATTTTCAAAGTACAGACATCTCTCTAATGCTATTGCGACAAGGACTCTTACTGACAACTCTGAAACTTGACTGCCAAGAAAGAACTGAAATTTCATCATGAGCCACTGGTCAGAGTGTCCTTGTCTGATAATTCCTCCATCATCAGAGAAAAACTGACAGTGTGACAGGATAGAAATCATCTCCACTGAAAAAAACATTTTTTGTTTGTTTCTTTAGCTGACTGAAAATGTACATGTGATTTTTCAGCTTACTGATTACACCTTCTTTGAATTGAAACTCTAAAAACCTAAAATGCAAAGACGTAAGGGTAAATGGTTATCTCATTGTTTAAAATCTGTTGCCAAAAAAGCTGACCTGACACAAATAAGAAGCTAACTTACGTTTATTTTCGAGATGTCTTATTTCATGTAATCAAATACTGAATGCATGGCCAATTCATGCCTCTGGCCTTAGGGCTAATTTTGTATCATGGCAGGATAATGGGATGAACACGTTCTCCAACAGTTACAGGGAAAAAATACATTGTTATCTGGGAGGTTTTTTTTCTTTTGAAGATACTATATACATCACATTTTAAATGATTTTATAAAACCTTAAATGGTTAGACAAGGGCGAGCAGAGTAAGGTAAAATTTATTTAACTCACCAATTGCAAAATCCTCCAAGTAGACTATTCCCAAGTTAAAAAAAAGAAGGAAGGAAGGAAGGAAGGAAGGAAGGAAGGAAGGAAGGAAGGAAGGAAAGAAAGAAAGAAAGAAAGAAAGAAAGAAAGAAAGAAAGAAAGAAAGAAAGAAAGAAAGAAAGAAAGAAAGAAAAACAGGAAATAAAAAATGGGTTATGTGTGTGTGGGGGGCAATGGGCAAAATTGCCCAGAAGTGAGAGATACAGGCTTCCAGTTATGGAATGAATAAGTCAAGGGAATAAAAGGCACAGCATTAGGAATATAGTCAATGGTACAGTAATAGCAGTGTATGGTGACAGATGGGAGCTATACTTGTGGTGAGCATAGCATAATGCACCTGAAACTAATGTAACACTGTGTGTCCACTATACTCAAATAAAAAAAAAGTGACATAGGTTAGTGGTTATATTAGTACAAGACATGAAAAATAGCATAGTACTAGATATAAAGTTAAACATTCAAAAATTTTAACAACTATTACATTTACTACTAATATCACCATTACTATTACTATAACTATCATTATATGTGCAGAACTGTCTTTGAAATAATAGTTCATTTTATTTTATTTATATATATAAGATCTTAATTTGGTTTCAGATTTCTTTAGTCAGGTCCAGAGAGTAAATAAGGATGCTTTTTTTCTAAAAGCAAGAAATTATAAAATTAATTATGTATGCAACACATTACCTTACATGTTGTGATAGTCAATTTTCATAGCAGAATTTGTACAAAATTGGAATCTGAAAACCTGCATTTGAGTGTGGGCTCTGTCACTAGTGCTAACCAAGGAAAAGTTGCTTAAAGACCATGAGCCTTAGTTTCCTTATCCACAAAACAGGGCCAACCTGTAGCAACAATAACAGCTAACTTTCAGAGTACAGTGTTTCTTCCTTGCCAGGGACTTCTCCAAGCATTTTACATACATTAACTCAGCTACTAATCCTTCGTCTAATGTCTAGCATTAACTCAGTGAAAAGGGAGATTGTGTTGGTCAGTCTCCATTTCGCCTCCACCACTTGCCCTGCCCTGCCAGGAAGCTGACCCTGTAGATCAGTCACTGGGGCTCCACTGACACCAGATTTTTCAGTTCAGACAGGGGGAGGCATCAGGAAGTGATCAGAGGCTGGGAGAAGAGAAAGGCTGGGGTATTTCTTCTCTTCTCCTTGATTAAGCAACCCTGTTCTAATTTGTGTAGTTGTGGTGTAGGGGGGTGGGGTGGGGATGGGGCATTCCCCAAGACTAAATCTCCTGTCTTTTCCATGACTCTTCTCACTGGGTTCAGTAAAGGCCATGTTCTTCCTCAGCCTCTTAGACCCCTTGGTAATGACTTTCTGCTGTTGCCTGTCTTCCCCAACATCACTCTTTTGTTTCCTTAAATCCCTTCCCACATCACCGCAAGGAATTCCTTCATTAAAGTGTCTTGATTTGAACCCTATGAGTGGAATGTTCTTTCTTGCTGGGACCCAGACTCTTAGAGGGATTTACTATTTTAGCATTTCAGTCAACTACTTGTTACTTAGTACAGGGGTATCTTAAACAGCGTTTTGTTTTGTTTCATTTCACTTTTAATGAATTGGTATGTTAAGAAATATGATCTTGGATTTCAATTGTTTTAAAAAACTAAAAGGTTTATTTCTAATTTGAACTAGTTCATTTTTTTAAAAAACAAATCTCTTTCATTTGGCTCACACTTGAGGGAAAGGGTATAAGGGTGTCTGGGATTTAATTATTTATTTTTGAAGATTTTATTATTTATTTGTCAGAGAGAGAGCACAAGCAGGGGGAGCAGCAGGCAGAGGGAGAAGCAGGCTCCCTGCAGAGCAAGGGACTCGATTGCAGAACCTGGGATCATAACCTGAGCTGAAGGCAGACACTTAACCGACTGAGCCACCCAGGCGTCCCTGGGATTTAATTTAGTGCTGGAGTTCAACAAATTAGTCTGGTATAACCAGTTGATGGTTCATGGTTTGGTCTGGTTCAGATTCAAGCATAAAACCCTAAAATACTGGAAAAGGTGAGTTGAATTAATTGGTTTCTCTGAGTGGGGTTAATGCATACTCTAATTATGGGGAAGCATTCCTACAATGGCAGAAACTCAAGGTCATCCTAGTAATAAAACAAATTTAGTGATTCTCACTTAAATGAATGGCTCATCAGCCACTGGATTTCCCAGTATCTATAGTCTAGCTTCCTAAATAAAACTGTGACAAACTGTATACTCATGTTTTCTTTCTTCTTTTTAAGATTTTATTTATTTATTTGACAGAGAGAGAGACAACAAGAGAGGGAACACAAGCAGGGGGAGTGGGAGAGGGAGAAGCAGGTTCCCCGCTGAGCAGGGAGCCCGATGTGGGGCTCGATCCCAGGACCCTGGGATCATGACCTGAGCCAAAGGCAGACACTTAACCGACTGAGCCACCCAGGCACCCCTATACTCATGTTTTCTAAGTACTATTATGCCTCTCTTCTTTTTTTCCTAAAGAATTCACTTTTCAATTAGATCAGTATTTCTCAAAGTATAGGCCCTAGACCATCACCTGGAATTTGCTAGATGTGCAAATATTTGATCCCCATCCCAGATCTACTACATTAGAAAATGTGGGGGTGGGCCCAGCAATCTGTGTCTTAACCAGCCCTCCAGGTGATTCTAATACCCAATAAAGTTTGAGCACCACTGAATTAGATCATATATTTCTTTAAGTCAAATTCTATCTAGTATTTCTATGTTGGAATTGGGCTCTGCCCAAAGATCATGTTGATATTATGAGTTTCACGTGTGTGACAGAATAACAGGGGCAACTGATGAAGTGCCCAGAAGCATAAGCGACAGAGTCAGTGTTTGATCTGGGGCAATCTAACTCCAGAGCTTAGCTTACCAACCACGACACTAGAATGCCCCCCTAATGGTCACACAGAGCCAAGATATGAAGCAATATGACACTCTGAGCAATATCTGAGAAATAATATTATTCCTGTAAACTTTTTAACCCTCCAACATCCTTAATATGAGAATGCAATACATAATAGAATAATATATATTTGGGGCGCTTGGGTGGCTCAGTCGTTAAGCATCTTTGGCTCAGGTCATGGTCCCAGGGTCCTGGGATCGAGACCCACATCAGGCTCCCTGCTCCGCAGGAAGCCTGCATCTCCCTCTCCCACTCCCCCTACTTGTGTTCCCTCTCTCGTTGTCTCTCTCTCTCTGTCAAAATAAATAAATAAATAAATAAATAAATAAATAATCTAAAAAAAAAAAGAATAATATATATTTGCTTCATTATTTTCATCCAGTAGAAAAAAATCAAGATGGAATTTTGTTAATATACATCTAAATTTTTAAGCACAGTCTCTGGTTATCCTGTAACTTGATAAGTTTTTACATTTTTGCTATTGAAAGCCAGTTTCTTTGCTTAATGGAAACCAGGCAGAGCTATATACACCAAGCACAGCTACAGTCTGTGATAAAGCCATGGACACTTAGTTCTAAGCATTCCAAATGTGTTTAATTGTATCTTATGGCTTTCATATTTTTCTTTCTCTAGGACGATTGGTCTGTTTTAGTTATACATGTTTTTGTTTTTGTTTTTCCCCTGGAGCCAGATCTCACAGCTTCCTGAGAAAAGCACAAAATGGACAGGAAAAGCATGGATGGGAGTAGGTGGGGTTGATTTCTAATCTAGGGATTCCCTTAGTCGGAAATGAATGATGTTTCACTACACAGGCACATCTTCAATCTCACAATGAATAATGTATAATGGTTTAGAGAAAGATATAATAAAAGATCCCTATGTTCCAAAGCCAGTAATTTAGGCGTTATGCTAGTTCCTCCCTCTGTCGCCCCCAAACACAATCTGTCACAAAGCCCTCCCGATTCTAGCTGCCAAACCGTTCGCAAACCTGCCTTTTCTTTTTCAGTCTCATTACAACTGCCTTAATTCAGGACCTATACTCTTTGCTGGTCTTCCTCTCTCCTGCTCACCTTTGCCTTTTTTGTCACGATAGCGACACTTTTCTTAATGTCATGTTGTTTCCCTATTTTCGGTGTCACCAACAACCCCTCCAACACCCACTTGATTAAGTGATTAACAGGCATGCCTTCTACCTCTTCCCGTTGCCTGGACAATATTCCAGCAATGCGCTGTACAAACCAATGTGTTTCATACTTTCCAGGCTTTGCTTCCCAGCCATTTCCTCTACCTAGAATTCCCTTTCTCCTCCTTAGCCAAGACAGCAATACATGGCATTTCTTTCAAAATGTAGCTCAGAGGGAGCTGTCTTAGCCCCAAGATCAGGGACTTCTCTGTCCCTTGCCATCACTATGCCTTGTACATGATCTCACAATTCATCACTGATTATTTTAGTTATTTATTTGTGTGCCTTGTTCAGTTAGGATTTCCAGACATTGTACGTAATGCCTAACATGGAATAGGACACATAACTTAAGGATTGATTGCATTCCTCAATATTGTATAACAGTCTTTAGCTATGTTAAATGATACTGGGCATGCATACAACTTGAAAAGTTTTTAACTCTCATGCAAATGTTTTCAAAAGCCAGATGCTTGGAATTGAAACAGCGTTATTGCCTCTGTCACCTACAGCATTTGCTCATTCTTTGTCTTCAGTCATGAAGTGCAAAAAATTGTTTCACCTACCACAAAAATCTTCTTCCTGTTGTTTGGCATAAAGTAATCATAGAGAAAACCTAGCTGGCCAACCTATTTGCCTTATTCTGCTCTAATCACGTGTTTTAGGTTTTAGTCCAGATATGTCGAGGTGTGTCCAAGAAATTTGACTTTGAAAATGAACTTGAACTGACTCAATTATTAGGTGTAGCTATTAACCTCAATAGTCATAAAAGCTTGAGATATAAAACAAAATGCAAATGTATTAATTAACACTAAAAGATATAGACATGTTTAGAGACCTTGCTATTCATATCCACTCCTGCCTTAAATAGGAGGTAAAATTAGAAATCAGAGGGCCACTTGTTGAGTGTGGACTCATAACAAAGGGAAACTGGCCAGTCTTATGAGACATTTCTTCCAGACCAAAAAAAAAAAAAAAAAGCCAGATGAAATGTTCCTGACTTCACTGCAACAGAGTACACTTACTCTCCAGGACCTGGACACACTGCGTATGGTAGGGTAAATGACTTTCTCCTGAGCAGTGCAGGAGAAACACTACCAACTCTTCTGTTTGGGGAGATGAGTTTGGTTTTTCCCACTGCCTAGATTCTTGCAGTCTGCTAACAATTTTGACTTGTTCTGTTTTGTTCAGACAGGGCATAATAAACAGGTGACCTCAGAACTCCCCCCTCTCACCCTTGACAGTTCGCTACTCAGCCTTTTGTCTTGGCCTGGCCTTGTTCTCCTAGTTATGATTTTTACTTCCTCTCAATCACCTTAGACGTAGATGGGGGAATAAGGCAATCACTCTGATAAGACTTGGATGGTCGCAGTTTTCTCAGGCATTCAGTTACAACTGGTCTCATCTATAGAAGACAGATCTTATCTTCCATATTTTTATACTTTCCAATTTTTGCTCCTAGGCAATAGCACTCTGGAAATACCTAACAGTAGTTCCCTAGATAGTGACTAGACTCGACACGATGGTTTTGACAACTACAGTCCCAAGATAACGTTTTGAAAAGGAAGAGGCAAAATTAAACACAAAGAGCTGAATCTTTCTCATACTGACCCTCCAAAACATTTCTCTTTCTGCCTCAACTCAAAAGCAGATGGGAGGTGACCTTCATAAAGTTATATTGGGTAGAAGAATTACTCACTGCCAGAGGCTAGAAGAGAGGCTCTCTGTTCGCATCATCTCCCCCATGGTTTTCCGCGGTCACAGAGGCTCAGAAGAGAGTGTGTGTACAGGTATTCTCTGTGTAGCTCAGGAGTTGACTTCATTTTTTTTTTTAATTCCACTCTTGGGATGCCCGACTTCTTGTCCAAGGTTGGCCGCAATTATTCATGGCCTTGAAGGGCATAACTTGTGCATTATCTGCATTATGTTTCACACCTGTATAACAGAGATAAAAAATACTTGGTTTTGATCTACTATGTAGGTATAAACCAATGTCAGCTTCTCAGAAAAAAATTATTCAATGTATTTTTTTTAAAGATTTTATTTATTTATTTGCCAGAGAGAGAGCACAAGCAGGGAGAGCTGTAGCAGAGCAGGCAGAGGGAGAAGCAGGCTTCCCGCTGAGCAAGGAGCCCGATGCGGGACTCGATCCCAGAACCCTGGGATCATGACCTGAGCCGAAGACAGACATTTAACAGACTGAGCCACCCAGGCATCCCTTCAATGTATTTTTTTTTAAAGGTTTTAATCCTAGTTGCTCTATTTTGGGCACTTTTCTGAAATGTGATTCCAATTATTCATATAATACAAAAAAAAAAGCTAAGCCTCTTTCAGTATATGACTCACAACTCACTACCCACACACAACTTTTAAAATTATCTTTACACAATATTAGCATATTTTGGTGCTTAACTATACTATAGCAGGCCACTTAGAAATCTGAACATTCTCGGTTGTTCCTGTGAGGAGCATTTGTTTTGGGGACCCTTTTCAATAGATTCATTCACCCTCCCACCAACCTAGATTCTTGATTCTTCCCCCTCCTCATTATAAAATACTTAGAAAGGTTGCTTATACGTCTGTATAAGCACAGGAATGATGTAAAGAACACTAGAGAAAAGGGGCCTTAAAGAAGTTCATGAATTTTACACAGTACACTGACAGGTAACACATGAATAGCAAAATGAGTAGAATAAGTCACTATAAAATTAGTAGATTGGATTGAGATTGTATGTTTTAGGGATAAGCGTATTTAGGGTTCATAAGAAGAGATGAGGCAGCTAGGACTGACTTCCCTGTGTGAAATGGGCGGCAGTATAAACCAGGTAAAGGGACGGGCGCTGCAGCCAGATAGGCCTGGGCTTACAGTCTGGCTCTCCCACCAACGTGCCACATGACTAGAGAGCTGACCACATCCTTTGGACTGCTGGCATTTAACCAATCTAAGCCTCCATTTCCTCCTCTGTAGAATGGGGTTACTAATACCTTCTTCTTTGTTGATTAAATGATATAAAGCACAGAGAAGTACCGGGCACAGTACCTGGACTTAGTGAGAGCTCAATAAATAGCTGTGTTTTAAAATACAGTGCTTTCTATTTATTGAAAGAGTTTTCAGATAAATCATCTCACTTGATCTGGACATCAGTTTGGTAGAGAAGATGACCAGGTATTACATATCCCTTACAACCCCCTATACACACATGTCCATCTTCCAGTTGGATGAGGAAACAGACACACAAAATGGAAATGACTTGCTTAAGCTTAGTAACTGCATCAGCACAAAAACTGGTCTAGAACTCTTTTCTACCCTGTCTCACCAAATAGGAAGCAATCTATCTCAGTTCCAGACAGAGTGGCACCATATATGCAATTACTGTTCTCTGACCAGCCTAGGAAAACTCTATAGAAAACATGAAAGATTTCAAGAACTATTTGAGTGGAGAGGAAAAGGTGACTCTTAGATGAGTGAAGGATTGGTACTTAGCCCTGCTTGGTTCCCGGAAAAGCTCACCAGGGACATATTCTAAGGGGATGGATCCTCAATATATGGCTGAGAATAGTAGAGATATATCAATTTCTTCCGCAAGTAGGACATTACCCACTCACAGAACTGTAGTAAAGACTTACTCGGTTAAAATGCATGAAGGAATTTATACACGGACCTCTTACAGAAGCTGAGATTCTGGAAGTAAAGAAAGTAGGAAAAATTATGCAGCTCCATTCTTTTTCCCTTTAATATATGCTATCCCAGATTCTGTAAAAATTCTTTTACTTTATTAGATTACCTGAATTTATGTTAGGGATTCACTCAAGTTAACAGGCATCCATTTTTAAGGAACACATAGTTCTGAAGTTTACTCATTGACCAGCCATTTATAGATTAATATGTTGTTTAGGGGCGCCTGGTAGTTGTACATTACATCCCGCATTAAGTGTCTGCCTTTAGCTCAGGTCATGATCCCAGGGTCCTGGGATCGCTCCACATCAGGCTCCCTGCGCAGCAGGAAGTCTGCTTCTCCCTCTCCCACTCCCCCTGCTTGTGTTCCCTCTCTCACTGTGTCTCTCTGTCAAATAAAAATAAATAAATCTTTAAAAAAAGTCATAGATTAATATGTTGTTTAGTCAGATTGCTTTCCTAACTTTTAAATGACACTGAGGTAAAACTAGAATCATTTTGGCCAGGAGAGGAGGCAGATAATTAGAGGGTAAAGAGCAAATCTGGGGAGTATACAAAACTGGGTTTAATTAACTAGTAGCTGCCCAGATAATTTAAAAGCCCAGGACTTTTAGGGCTGAGAGCTGCACAGAAGGAGACAGTAGAATCTCAAAATTATTGTATGGCAAAATAATTTTCCAGAGTTATGCCTATATCTAGAAAAAGCATGGAAATATTTTTATTCTTTATATTCCTCTTGCATAAGGGGGCCCTTATGCTTCCTGTAACCTTAAGGTATGGTACCACTCACTAATATTTGACCATATAATACTGACTACATATAATAAACAGATATTTTTGAGCTGGCCTGGGAAGTTATATTATTTCTATGGGAAAATTATTCCCAAGTTTTAAGTAAGCAGCCAACAAATGACATTTTTTAAACCTAGGAAGTGTCTGTTTATATTATACATATTGATATAGAATGCTAATATTTTTAAATAAGAAACAGGCAATTTTGGGTGCCTGGGTGGCTCAGATGGTTAAGCGTCTGCCTTCGGCTCAGGTCATGATCCCAGGTTCCTGGGATCGAGTCCCACATTGGGCTGCCTGCTCCTTGGGAGCCTGCTTCTCCCTCTGCTTCTCTCTCTCTCTCTCTCCCTCTCTCTCTCTCCCTCTGTCTCTCATGAATAAATAAATAAAATCTTAAAAAAAAAAAAAGAAACAGGCAATTTTAACAGCCTTTATTCCTTAGCTCTCTCTGAATTGAGTACACATCTTGATTTTCTACTGTTATTGACCTGTGTTTTCCTATATTACTTTACAAATGTAATGAAACAGCAGTAGAAACTGATATGTTTTATATATTTTTAAGGATAGCTCCAATTGGGACACCTGGGTGGCTCAGTCGGTTAAGTGTCTGGCTTTGGCTCAGGCCATGATCCCAGAGTTCTAGGATCAAGTCCCACGTCGGGCCCTTTAGTCAGCAGGGAGCCTGCTTCTCCCTCCGCCTGCAGCAACCCCTGCTTGTGCGCTCCCTCGGACAAATAAATAAATAAAATCTTAAAGAAAGAAAAAAAAGGACAGTTCCAGCTGTTTAATTGCACCAAATTGGTTTAGAGGAATTGTTCAAAGTAAGAAGACCATCCTTTGAAAATATCTATTCTAATGTTTCATAAAATAGACTACTGAATAGATTCATGTATTTTTAAAAAATATAGACAGCAGTACCTATTGTAATGTGTGCTGGTCATCAAACTATCATAAAGATATATGATTTCTTTTTCTAAATACTCCATTTTTCTGTATTTGCAAACCTGAGTAAAAATCCCCAAATATGCATGGCACCAAATTCAGCACAGAAATTTTCAGAGCAAATGACATTTATTTGGCATTACTCTTATCCTCGCTGACCTCCTTCATTTTTCACTGAATTTAAATCAAAGTTACAAAATTTATGAGTTAATCTGAGCCAGCTTCTAAAGTATCACGTTAACACTGAAGACATTTAAATACGAGGATTTTGACCAATACATCACCACTCAGTACGTTTCAGGCCTCTCCCTGTTCATTTTAGTCCAGGTCACCATTATCTCTTACCTGGCATTTTACAATAGCCTCTGAAATTGGTTTCTTTGCTTTCCCTGTGCCATCTGCAATCAAGCCCCAAGACAGTGGCCAAAGCGATATTTTTAAATAAATTAGACCATGTCACTTTCCAGCTTAAATTTCTCCTGGTGCTGCCCATTGCAAAAAAATAAAAAATAAAATAAAATAAAAAAATAAAATTCAAACTTCCTACCATTGCCTACCAGGATCTACATGACTTAGTTTACCTTTTTTTCCTTGTCCTTCTTCCACTCATTTCTATATTCCAACCCCACTGGCTTCTCTGTGTTTCTCAAGGAAATCTAGTCTGTTCCCTACCCAGGTCTTTGGCACTGTAACTGCCATCAGGAATGTCTTGGCTCTTGGATTTCACAAATCTGGATTCTTTTCTCTCTTTAGGTCTTAGCCATTCCCTGCTTGTCTCTGTAATGTTGCCCCAAACCACCCAGTTCCTCTTTAGAATATAATCCTATCTTATTTTCTTCATAGTTCCTGCTACTAGCTACGACTATTTTGTTTATAGCTCTTTCTCTGTTTGTCTTTTCTCACCACTAGAATTTAAGCTCTATGAGAACCGGGATCTTGCCTGGTTCTTAGACACTATCACTGAGAACTGTTCCTGGTGCATATAGTTGTTACTTAATAGTAGTTGAACTCATGGTATTTTAAACTCTTATAAACTATATTTTACAATAGAAGGACATCTTAAATACTACAAAGTACCATCTTTTCATGTTATGGATAATAAATTAGAGCACAGAGAGCACAAATATCTGGTAAGTTCTCAGACCAGTATTAGAATCCAGTTCTCCTAACTCCACAGCTGCACGTGGCCTCTCCATTATAGCTAGTTGCCCTGCATTTTCCTAGTTGCCTAATTCTTGAGCTAGCTTGATCATATTTCTTCCTCTTCCTTTCTTATACAATTTTTTCTAAGCTATTGTTTTATCTATTCATCACTGCTAACATAATTCACTTATTTCTGAGGCTTACTCACTTTATTATTAACTTCATGAAGTGCTTTGTGATGTTAGTTATGAGAAATTTCTTATGAAAATAAACCATAATGTGAAAAAGGCCAGTCTGTAGCAGTACTGCACATAGTGCGTATAACAAAGGCTCAGTTGTGTTGTTGCAGGGAAGAGTCAATAATTAGTAACACATTTCTAAAGGTCTCTCTTGCATAATTTTTGTGTCCAGATGTCTATGACATTTGGGTTCTAAAATAGAGTTCCAAATACCACACATTCATGCACATTTTCCAAGAATAATTGGATGATTTTTTAATCTTTCTATTTAATAAACATCAGGACTAAAGATGGGCTACTTCACAATATCAAATTTATTCATTTTAAACATCCGTTTTGATGTGGAAAGTGTTTGGAATAAACACAATTAAGAGTGCCCAATTGTAAATCTTTTGAAGTTTTTGTTCATGATATGTCTCTTCCAACTGCTAGTAGTGTAAAAATGGAAAGTAATTTACATAAAATTTTTCAATTCACATGTTCTTGGAGATTAACTATTTTTTCCCCAGTCTTATTGAGAAATAATTGATATATATCACTGTATAAATTTAAGGCACACAGCATGATGGTTTGATTTACATACATTGTGAAACAATTACCACAATACGTTAACATCCATCTTCTCATATAAGTAAAAAGAAAAAAAGAAAACTCTGAGGATTTCCTCCTTCACAACTTCCCTAGCTAGCATACTGCAGTGTCAGCTATAGTCATCAGCTTGTACATGACAGCCCTCGAACCTATTTATCATATAACTGGAACTTTGTACCTTTTGATCATCTTCCTCCAACTCTCTCTTCCTCCCCCAGCCTCCTCCTCTGATAACCACAAGGCTAATCTCTTTCTATGAGTTTTGTTTTGTTTTTAGAGTCTACATGTGAATATACAGTATTTGTCTTTCTAGGTCTTATTTCACTTAGCATAGAGTGCCTTCAAAGTCTATCCACGTCGTCACAAATGGTAGGATTTCCTCATTTTTTTATTTTTTTACTTTTTTTTGAAGATTTTATTTATTTATTTGACAATGAGAGAGAGCACAAGCAGGGGGAGTGGCAGGCAGAGGGAGAGGAAGAAGCAGGCTCCCTGCTGAGCAGGGAGCCCGATGTGGGATTCGATCCCAGGACCCCGGGATCATGACCTGAGCCGAAGGCAGTTGCTTAACCAACTGAGCCACCCAGGCGCCCGCCTCATTTTTTTTTAATGGCTGAGTAATATTCCATTGTGTGTGCCTGGGTATCTATCTGTACACATATGTAGAGATATATACATGATACAACATCTGTATCCATTCATCTATTGATAGACACTTTTTGTTTCCATGCCTTGGCTATTGTAAATAATGCTGCTGTGAACATGGGGGTGCAGATTTCTTTTCAAGTTAGTGTTTTCACTTCCATTGGATATATTCCCAGAGAGATTAACTATTAACAATTCCCATGAAACCTTTGGTGGATCCCCATGGCCTGGAGTATAAAGTCCAAGCACCCTAATACGATACGAGCTCCCTTTCTTGCACCTGGCCCTGACTACCTCTCGAGCTTCAACAGTTTCCACTCCTCCAAAGTTTACGCTTCAGGAACCCTGAGCTGCTTATAATGCCTGGAACACAGCGAAATAGTTCTTGTTTCAATGCTTCTCGTCTTTGTGCACGCTGTGCCCTTTCTTGCCACTTCTCCCAGTTTAGCTCTACGCACCCGTTAAGTTCCAGTTTGTGTGCCACTTCCTATAGGAAACTGTCTCTGATGCCCTCCTGAGAGCATAACTCCCTCACTGGACTACACTGAATTATAACTAACTTTATGCATGTTTCCCGTTGGGTCACGGACTACCACGGGGAGCTCAACTTTGTCTCTACAGCATCTAGTAGGAGTTAAAATAAAGTAAAATAAAGCTTTTACATAAGTACAGAAAAAAGAAAAGCAAAAGTTAGACTTCAGTGATTGTTAGGTGCATGAAAAACCTCAATTAATTAGAACCAACTAACTACTTAAATTTACTGGACTTTTTGAAGAGAGAAGATTTACACTGTTAGGTTTAAAAAAGTCTCTGGAAGAAAATGTTTTTACCAAGGATCTCTTAAAAATGAATGAAAGAATGAAAGGACAATTTCCAGGGTTATGTCCTAGCATACGCAAGATTTAGCACAATCTTCTCAGCCTTCCACATCTATTCCAGTGGCCACCAATCCTTGGAGAACTGGGGCTCCTCAAAACTATTTAAAATAATCTCCAATCCACTACTGTAGTCTATCTTTGTATGTATAATTCAATAGTGATGCTTTGTGAGTATTTCTAAATGTATGTTGAGATTAATAAAATAGAAACCCATGCAAAGCAATACCTAATTCACAAACCCAACATTGTATATATTTTTCCAATCCAGTATACATACATTCATTCAATAAATATATATTGAGAGACGGGTATGTGCCAGGCCATGTACTAGGGATTCAATAATGAACAAGTTAGATGTGGCTCCTGCCCTCAAGGTGTTTACGGTCTAGTAGGAAAGAGACAACATACAAACAAATAATAACAAATTGGGTGAACCCTATGAAAGGAAAAACTAGGGGCTATGTTAAGAGAAAAACAGGACAGAAGGAAACAGATATTCAAAGAAGGCTTTTCCAGGAAAGTGACTTTTAGACTAAGCTCTAAGGTCTATGAAGCAGCTAGCCAGGAAAGAGGTGAGAGAATAGCATTCCAGACACATCAGCATGTGCAAAGGCCCAGCCAAGTAATACTCTCAAGTGTTTGAGGACCTCAAATAAGGCCAGTGTGGATACAGCATACTGGACAAGGAGCAAGGTGGAGTTGGAGAAGTAGGCAAGACCAGATCACTCAGTATGGGACATTATAAATATGAGATTTCCTTCTAATCACAGTAGGAAAAAAGTGGACAGGGTAGGCCACTCACTGCCTATCTAAATTACTAGATACAGTGAGTGCTAACTTACGCTGCATGCAAATAAGCACTTATTTGTGTTTTCCAGATACTCAAGCAAAATTTCTAAAAACACTTCTTTCAAAATACAGAAAGAGGGGTGTCTGGGTGGCTCAGTAAAGCATCTGCGTTCAGCTCAGGTCATGATCCCAGACTCCCGGGATCGAGCCCCATGTTGGGTTCCCTGCTCAGCAAGGAGTCTGCTTCTCCCTTTGCCCCTCCCCCTGCTCCTTCTCTCTCTTGCTCACCCTCTCTCAAATAAATAAATAAATAAATAAATAAACAAACCAGAAAGAATACTGGCATACTGAACAGTTTCCTAAAATATGATCAATTTATTCTAACAGATCTAGTCCATAATGTATTCATAGAAGCTTGGACCATTCCAGCACCCTTCTCAAACAACCTTAAATAAATATCCACAGAAAAAAAGGTGTTATTGAAGTTAGGATCCAAGGCGCAAAAATTTTTTCTCTTTAACTCTGGGCACACTGGTTCCAAATGGCAACATTTTATCCAATTTGTTATTGTCCTGCCATGAGATTTCAGAAGGGATATGACCTGAGATAGAGCTCATAAGGAAGCGGATACATTTAGCCAGAGATGGATGTTGCTGTCTTCATACTTGAATTCCAGAAGATCACTATATTGTTTGCTCTAAGCTTATCCTCATTGTTTATTTTCACATAGCTGACTTTTTGTGCTTCCAAGGTATTCTCCCAAGTGAGGGGGAAGCTATGCTTCTATATCCTTCTGTGTTTGAAGGACAGTCTTAAATTTGAAATAAGAATATAGTGAGTCTTAATGAGTCTCTATATAGTATTTTATGATTTTTAAGCACCTTCACCAATCTGGGAATGCACAGATTCTAAAACAGGAGGCATTTGCCCTCTATAGTACTTTGAGGAGAGACTGAGAAATCAGCTGTCAGTGACATCCCTGGGGTCTCTGAAGCTTTGGTGATGTAAGCACTTTTCTTCATTGGGTTAAATTTAGGAGGAAAGAAAAATCTGCTGAGTTTGTGTTTTTTATGGCAAAAAGCCAATTTTCCTTTGCATATGTTGTTTTCCCTCAGGCACTCATAAGGTACACGGGATTCGTTTCCACTGAAGGAGAAGCCTTAGAGCATGGGAGAAAGTGAATGAGACAAGATGGTATGCTTAGCTATTTACTGTGATCAGCAAAAAATAAAAATTGGGACTGAAGGCCGGGGATTAGGAATGGGCACAAAGTCACGTTGGCATTCATGAAAGCAAGTGGATTTTCTTGATCTGTTGTGCAAAACAGGTTGCTGGAAAGTCAAGACCAGGAAAACCTCAAGTGCAGGCCCTCACAGAGATCACAGTCCAGTGGGATTTCAGTGGGTTTGATTAAGGGCTCTGAAGAGAGAAGCAGAGATTATCGTGATGGTAGTGCATAGGAAGGACTTGGGGCCTGCGGGGAGGTGGGCTTCCTGTAAGCCCTTTCCTTCTTTCTTCCTTTCTTTCTTCCTTTCTTTTTTTTAAGATTTTATTTATTTGACAGAGAGCGAGCGAGCACAAGCGGGGGAGTGGCAGGCAGAGGGAGAAGCAGGCTCCCCGCTGAACGGGGAGCCCGATGCGGGGCTCGATCCCAAGACCCTGCGATCATGACCTGAGCCAAAGGCAGACGCTTAACGACTGAGCCATCCAGGCGCTCCCCCGAAGTCCTTTCTAAGCTGAGATCTAAGTAATGAAATGGAATTTCAGCACAGGAGTGAGATGGGGTGGGCTAAAATGGGGAGCATGGAGGAGGAAGTGTTCAAGCAAAATATTGTTAAATGGGAGGTGCATTCCAGGAACTGGATGTAATTTAAAATGCTGAAGCACTGTGTGCAGGTGGAGTGGGCAGGGGGTAATTAAGAGGGGAGGCTGGAGATAAGGATCCAATTATGGAGAGTCTTATACGACAAGGGAAAGATTGATTTGAGGACAATGGGGACCCAATAAGGATTTTAAGAAGGAGAATGATCAATTGAGAAAGACGACTTAGGCATCAGTGTGAAGAATGGATTGGAGGGGTCAGGAGGCAAAACGAAAGCCAGTATGAAGCTGCTGCAATATCATGCAGGTGATAGACGATGATAACCTGAACCAAGGTAGTGATAATGGAGTGGGTAGAAGTGGATGGAATCAGGAAGTGAAAATAGCGAGATTTGATCATTGGTTGGAAGAAGGAGGTGAAGGAGACCTTTCTCTAGTTTCCTGTTTTAAAGAGCTGGTGGACGAGGTGTCTACTCTCTACCCGGGAACCTTGAGTCAGCTGGGTCCGTGAGTTCTTTGCACTAAAGTCATGCTAACTCCCCTCTATTGCAGATCATGCTGGGTTGAGAGGGAAATTTGGGCAGTCAAAACTCAGCTATGCATCAGGGACCATAGTCATGATTTCCCACGTTAGTCCTGTTTTATGTCTATTGACCTGATATCTCATCTAGTTTAGCATTTTTCTGGAGAAGAGTGTCCTGGTTTGGACTTTAGTTATGGGTGACTACCCTTAGAAAGAAAAAATAAGTTAGCTCTTCTCTTGAACACAAATTTTACTAGGTTTGCAGTCATAAGCTAGTGTGTAAAAGGAATGAGTTGGCTGGAATAATTTAGTAATGAATAATTCATTATTCATATCACTTATCTCAGTAAAATTACTGTAGGAGAAATTCTAAGTTATAACTATCCTGATTGAAAAAAGTTCAAGTACTTGTTGAACTCTGGAAACTATCTCACCCCAACCTGCCACTTTAATTATTAAATTGTAAGTGTAAGTGATTCTACATACTCCAGAAAGGGTTAATAAACCATGGACATGGCTATACAGTATTACATTTTTGCAGAGCTTTTTTTCACATAGATATGATTTATTATAAATGAGATTATTCTTAAGATATATTTAAGGAAGCCCCCATTATATCATAAAGTAAATAGTTGATTTCAGGGCTATGGGGAAAAAAAAAAGATCTCCAAGATGTCTGAATCTAGTGAAACTATTCTACGGGCTGTCTTAAAAATCTCAACATCTACCTAAATGTTTTAATGTATACACCTCATTTATATATTTATAACGCATCTCCTTCCAGAAAGTATACAAGAGAGCTACAAAAGACTCAGCCCCCATTAGAAAACAGTTTTTCACAGAAGCTGATATGTTTCTAACTGCAAACTCTTTCAAAAGAGAACTTATACAGGCTGCCTGGTTATTTCACTTTCAAACAGATTGCATTCCAAAAATGCATTTGAGGGTTGGCTCTTTGGAAGTTGGAATACATTTTTCTTTCAGAAACACTGTGATGGTTAAGTTCCTAGGCAAGTACACAAAAACCTGGTTGATCTTATATATATACTACTTGCTTGAATTCTGGGTACTAGAAGCATTACTGAGGACAGAGGAATAAAGAGAGCTTTCCCCCATTTTCTACATAAAGAGGAAAATTCTAGAAGATGTGAAGTCTGTCTTGTTATCTCCACCTTTCTCTCCCTGTTCCTCTCTCCTGCTGGTGATTCTCCAAGGTGCCAGTGCTTCCCTCCATTTGGGCCTGATCCAATTCCTTGAAAATGTCGTATTTCCTAATGATGGCTTTATTCTTCCTTAATAAAACTCCTATGCTCTCAGTGTAGTTGTCTTAACTTCCCATTAAAACATCCTAATTGTGAATGACTAATGGATTCTGGATATTTGCAGAGCTCTTTTAAAACACCAGGGAATGTAGGTTATTTAAAATATTTTTGGTTTTGGAGCAAGAATGTAATGCAATTTAACAACAGAAAGGTGGGAAATTCAGATTAGGACAAGGCATTTTTGGACCAGGGCCTCCAAAATTTGATTCTTTAAATTCCTACTTTTATTTATTTATTTACAATTTTTGAAAAACCTTTACTTTTAAAAATTTTTTGTTGCCTTTACTTTTAAGTGAATGATAGCAACAATTAACATATCACTTTATAAAATACACTCATACACTTTTGAACCTATCAGGTATCATTTTTATTTAACAGAAAGGGAAGCTGAGTGTCTGACCAAATCGTGAAGAAATGGGAAAAAAAGAAAAGGAGATACAATCCAAGAGGCCATAATAGTCATTGTTGTAATCAGAATTAAAATAAAGCCTATCAAAATGAGATTAAAAAAAAGAGTCTGTATCTTCGGAAGAAAGAAGTGCCTTGATGACAAGGTCTGATCATGGTACAGAAACTCTCTTCCTATTCCCAAATAAATGTATAGACCTGTTAAAAGAACTTAGGTTACTTTCTCCTTTGGGCCCATTGCAGTGAAAAAGATTACATAGGAAAACAGACATGCTCAGAAGTCCCGGCCACAACTTTTGGCACGAAGCACCCAGGAGACCATTGAGGCACCCGTTGGGGTGGTTAGAAGGATGAACCCTTGAAAATCTTGTTTTGGTCTAATCCTACAAGTGCTCTGAAAAAGTGACAGGGAAAGAACAGAAATTATTAGCACTCTCCATGTTAAAAAATTTAGAGACACCTGAACTTAAAAAGAGTAATATTAGGCAAACATTTATCAAAAGCCTCTCAACAAGGAAAAACTTTTACAACTGTGATTAAAGGAAGGTAATAGACCATTGCCTGCATTAAAAAAAAAAAAATGAGTCATATGATCTTATGGGAAAGAAAGGGGTTTTGGGAATGGGAGCAGTAAACTAAGGGGAGTGAGCCAAGGAGGACTGTGGTGGCACGGCGGTGGTGGTGGTGGCTTTTTTTTTTTTTTTATTGCTGATAACCTATCAAACCTAGATTGGAGAAAATCCTAACAATGAAAATGTTAATCCATTTATTTTAAACAAAGGCTAGAACTTGAAGTAGGCAGATAGGTCAGACTTTATCATTATTTTGGAATGACTGGATCTATTTGAAATTCAGAACCTCCTCAAAGCACATTGAGGTTAAATTGGAGCAAAAGAAGCATTTTTTATTTTGTTTTGGCAGGTAGGGGGACTTGTTGTTTGTTTAGAAGCATATTTGGGCTTACTAAGGTATAGGGAAATTCACCAAGATTAATTTACTGTACTACATTTTATTGGTAAAATAAAGATTCTAAAATCAAAGACCTATTTCTATGCAATGGTTATTTTTAATAATCTTTACTCAGTTAATGCATCATTCCTTAGTTAGACATAAAAATACTGAGTCTCTGCAACCTTAAATTCTAGTGCAAATTATGATTCTGTTCTGATATTCTCCATCAACATACTTCGCTTACGCCAGCACTCAATTCTCACAGTTTGAGAAAGGAGCTTCTTTTGTATTTAAAGGATATCTTCGGATGAAAACAATATATAAATCTTGTTTTGGATCCATTTATATTCAAATCTTTTACCTTTAGATTAATTAATGCTAAGAGCTCAGTAGTTTTTGAATAAATGAATTTAAGAAGAAGGTAGAATTTTTAGAAGAGCAGATTTAGTTGGATAGGACAGGTGATGAGTACATAGACAAGAGCAGACACCAGGAGGCTCGGTGGCCGCGGAGCAGCTCCTCATAGCCCTCTCGGTTCAATAAGGCCCAGAGGGGTGGTAGTAGAACTCGAAGTATTCACAGTATTTTGTCATTCACTAAATTTGTCCAGTTCATTATTCTATAACCTCTTCACAACTTCTACCTCCAAAATATGTCTTAAGCGTGTCTACTTCTCTCTCCCTCTCTCTCCACACACCACCACTCCTTTGTCTAGGCCTTCATCATTGCTGCCTTGGGTTACAATTGATGGCTTTTACTTCATTCCATTCTCCCCACAATTGGTAGGACAATTTAAATCAGATATGTCACTCCCTGGTTTAAAACCCTCCTGCTATCCGATAACCCTGAGAATAATATCCGTATGTTTCACTGTGGTGGGTGAGGCCCTAAAGATCCGGCCCTGGCCCGTCTCCAACGTAATCTCATGCCGTTCTCCTCTCCACTTCGCTCCTGGCAAGAGTCTTATTTTAGTTCTTCCAATATTATAAAGCCTTTGCCACCTCAGGGTTTCTGTACATATAGTACCACTTAAAAAACTCATTCCCTACCATTAGCTAAGCTATTTCCCTCTGTTTGGCTAAAATATTATCATACTCATCCAGTCCTACTTTCTCTTTCTTGCTCTTGTTTTCTTCATTTTTGTCACAATTTGTAGTGACTTTGTTTACTTCTAGTTTACTTGGTGTTTTTGTCTTTTCCCTCTAGGTCCAGGACCACAGAGACTCTGCCCACCTTGTTCTGATGAATGCCCAGGACCCAAAACAGAGCTTGGTGAATAGGAAGTATGTAATATAAAACTCATGACATGAGAATTCATAAATGAAGAAATGAACAACCATCCTATAATGTGCATAGGCTTTTCAAAGAAGCCAAAATTATTTAGCAATGATCATACACCTGTTAAGTAGGGACCTAAACAGAAGTTAAGCCTTTATGATCGATAGTTTAAGGTTCAATCCTGTTCATTGATTGGCCACTGGCTGTCTCTCCCTCTTGCCACACACCTGTGTTGAGAACATTACTTAATAATAGGAGGAAAGCTGAGAACAGTCATGGAACATGATGACTACAAATGATAAATTTGTTATTTTCTATACATGAGCAATGAGCAGACCAAATATAATATCTGAAAAGTATGCAAAAACCAGACTGGAAAAGGCCTTGAATGTCAGGGTAGAAAAATCCAAACTTTATTTGGGAGATAAAGAGCAGCCTGTGAAGGTTTCAGAATAGAGAAATGATATTTATAAAATGGAACTTTTGAATGCAGAATGGGAGGTTAGTGTATCAAAGGGATATGGAGGGATATCCACTAAGGGACATACTGCTATTTGATTATGTGGTTGTCAAATCACATCCTTCCTGCACGTAGTGTTAAGATGATAAAAAGAGGAGAGTCCAGAACCAGAGGAGAGTGATCCCTACTCGAGTTCCATCACTACCTACCTATCTACCTACCTAAGGTTGTTGTATATCCCTTAAAAAAAAAAAAAAAAGATTTATTTATTTATTTGAGAGAGACAGAGAGAGAACACCAGTGGGGGTAGGGGCAGAGAGAGAGGGAGACAAGCAGACTCCCCGCTGAGCAGGGAGCTGATATGGGGCTTGATCCCAGGACCCTGGGATCATGACCTGGGCTGAAACCAAGAGTTGGTCGCTTAACCAGCTAAGCCACCTAGATGCCCCTTTCTTAGTCTTTATAACCACTCAAACAAATGGCTTGTGTTAAATAACCTCCAAGTTTCTAATTCTAGCACTGAGGAAAGTGCTAAGCACATGGTAAGCACTAAACACATACTTACTTGTTAAACGAATTAGTAAGTAAATGGAATCTATAACTATATTTTTCATGTTTCGATTATAGTTCCTTGTAGAAACCTTGACATTTCAGAAGAGTATGAAGAAGGAAACAAAAATCACACATAACCCCACCATCCTGAGAGCTATGATTAATATTCTTATATACCTCCCTCTTCCACCTTTCTTTTCCAATTTTATTTCTTCCACTTTCTTTCTTTTCCTCTACCCTAGTAAACATGTTGGTTATGAATGGGAAGAGACTGATTAATATATTCCCTTTATGAGACATTTGGAAACTCCAAAAGAAAAAAATAAATCTTTAGAATCTATGTGTGTAATTTTATATTCTACTTTTTAAAAACTGTCTTAGTAAAAACATTTTCTCATATTACTAAAAATTCTTCAGATGTATGGTTTCTAATATCAGCAAAATACACAATGATATGGATTTTCTTTTTTTAATTTATTTTTATTTTTTTAAAGATTTTTATATATTTGAGAGAGAGAGAGAAAGAGAGAGAGAACAAATGCAGGGAGGAGCAGAGAGAGAAGCAGACTCCCTACAGAGCAGGGAGCCCAATGCAGGACTCAATCCCAGGACCCTGGGATCATGATCTGAGCTGAAGGCAGACACTTAGTCAACTGAGCCACCCAAGCGCCCTGGATTTTCTCTTTTTAAGTGAACCAGTACCTTGTTTCATGCCCATCGATCACCTGCAATGATTTGTTGCGCATACACTGTGTGCTGTACATGACTCCTACTATCTTACTTAGGGCTTTCCCCCCAGTTTTATTTTCCCAGAATTTAGTGCTCATCTTTTCACCCTGGGAAGACATCCTGGACTTCTACAATGTCAGCCGAATTATATAGTCCCTCCTCTGTGTTCCCATCTCACTGTATCTATCATTCCATCACTGCAGCTTTTACTTTACATCATAATTGGTTATCTATTTCCTTCTGTTAATTATGGGCTCCCAAAGGGCAAGAGACGTTTGTTCATCTTTGTGTGCTTATGGCCTAGGACAGGGCCTGGAACTAAAGAGAGTTTTGTTTTGTTTTGTTCATTTATTTATTTTTAAAGTGTCCTTTTTTAAAAATTAATTTTATTTATTTATTTGACAGAGAGAGAGAGAAAGAAAGAGAGAGGGAAAGAGAAAGAACACAAGCAGGCGGAGTGGCAGGCAGAGGGAGAGGGAGAAGCCGGCTTCCCTGGGATCATGACCTGAGCTGAAGGCAGCCGCTTAACCCACTAGCCACTCAGAAGCCCCCATTGTTTTGTTTTGTTTAAATCTCAATTTTATTTATTTATTTTTTTTTAGATTTTATTTATTTGACAGAGAGAGAGATAGCAGGAACACAACCAAGGGGAGTGGGAGAGGGAGAAGCAGGCTTCCCGCAGAGCAGGGATCCCAATGCGGGGCTCGATCCAGGACCCTGGGATCATGACCTGAGCCGAAGGCAGACGCTTAACGACTAAGCCACGCAGGTGCCCCTAAATCTCAATTTTAAAATGAGTCCTGAGTATAAGTAGCCATCTGTCAGAAATTTTCACCTTTCAGGATTTCCCAACATTTCAACTCACCATATCTACAACTATTAAAACTCATCTCCTCCTACAAGAAAACAAACAAATTGAAACAAAAACCTCCCTACTCCTTCTATGAGAGTATTTCCCTGTGTTATTGGTACCTTATTATCTTGGTCAAGCTTTAAACCTTGAAATTAGTTTGACTATACTTGGTTGCTTCTTGTTTCCAGTAACAACTTAATCATTCCACCAATATATACCGAGTGTTATTTTATGCCATGCTTTGTTCTGGGTGCTAGGTTTCTAATAGCAAACAGGACACACATGGTTCTTACCTTTTGGAGCTTACGTTCTAGTGGAAGGAGACAACTAATAAACAAAGAAGTAAAGAAAAATACCAGATAATAATTGCTTCATGGAAAATTAGAACAAAATGGTAAGTAGAGAGTAGCTACTTTAGGCTAATCGTCAGAAAAGGCCTCCCTTTAGGATATTTCTCCTGTCTTTCCCCTTTCTTTCTCCTCCTGCCAACAGGCCCTCCTCACCTCATGCCTACATTAGCATAACAGCTTAATGGATGGGCTTCCAGGCTCCAGAATTAACTCCATATCCTACCACTAAATTGATCTTCTATTTCATTGTTGTGGGAAAGATGGGATAAGATCCGTGGAAAATTGTGATTTTCTCCTTTGTTAAGCACACAGATAATAGCCTAAATTACAGAACTCAGGTCCAATTTCTATTCGCCAAACAAAAAACTTAATTACTCATCAAGTTAATAAAGGATTAAAACTGGAGAGATCTCTTTGAATTTTGGCCCAGAGATCTATCTGATTAGTGCTTAGGTAAAAGGGATTCAGAATTACACCCTGGAGGGAGCAAGGACTGAGTCCTTTTTCTTTAACCACTGAGACTAGACAGAAAAGAACATTCATGGAGCTCCAACTAGGTGCTATGAACTGTACTGTTGTATTATCCTTCCATTACTTAAACTTCATGATAACCCTCTAAAAAGATATAACTAATTAACTTGCCTTAAATCCCCACAATTAGTAAGTGGTAGGTAGTACAGTGACTAGCACTCAAGTTTGGACAGAAACCTTAACCTTTACAAATTGTCTGGTTATCAATGATATCCTGAGAAACATAAACAAGAACTACAAATCAGTTGAAAGAAAGTGGTACCTAGAACAATTATTTATAGAATAAATGAGTAAACAAATGAGAAAGGAAAATTTACCTAAAGTAGTCATTTAAGGAAATGGGCAGGGTAAGGAATTAACCACCACTAAAGATACTCGTTTATTCATTAATGCAACAACTGGTCAGATCCTGGGGGCTACTGGGGACATTGGCACTGGGGACATTGTTCCTGTTCTCTTGAAACTTATGAGATAATGGGGTAGTAGATATTAATATATATGTGCTTTGAAAGAAAAGCACAGGCTACATTGAAAGTTGAGGATCTGAGCTACTCTGGAGGGTCCTTAGCAACTGACACTCAAGTTAGAACCTGAAAAGTAAAGAGGAGTTTGTCCGGCAAGTAAGTAGGCATTGAGCACTCAAGACAGAGTGAACATTACATTCAACATTACACCATTACATCTTAAGGCAGAAAGCAGCATGGTATTTGAAAACTGGAAAGGAACCACTATGGACGGAACATGGAAAAGAGAGTGGGGAGGTGGAGTGAGGGAGATCATGCAGGGACTTAAAGATCTGGGGTTTTATCCTAAGAGCAATGAGTAGACATTAAAGGGTTTTAAACCACAGAGGGACAACACCAGATCTGTATTAAAGAGATCACTATGTCTGCTTGGTGGAAAACAAACTGGAGGGAAATCAGTTTGAATGCAGAAAGACAACTAGGGGCAGAGGGGTGAAGGGAGGGGTCATTACAACAGTATAGGTTGATACTTGGTAATATATCTCATTGGGTAGGGAGAATGGGATGGATTCAAGAAGCATTTAGGAGATAGAATAGATAGGATTTGATGACTAACTGCACTAACATATGAGAGATAGGAAGGTTTCTGGAATGGCCATATTTCCAAAGTGAGTAAGAAGGTCGTATTAATTAGTGGCATTGAGACCCCAGATGGAAGGAGAATTGTGTGGGGAGTGAATACCACAAATTCAATTTGCAGAAGTAACCAGCTGAAGTTGAGGTTTGGGGTGGGCTGTATAAGCCTACTGTGATAAGGGAAGGTTTGAAACTCATTGGCTGAAAACAGTGATGCCTGTGAATTTTTTCTTTTTTGGAGGGGACCCTAAAGCTACGGGACTCTGTCCCTCCCAGGGAGAGTGGGGTAGGGGCCAGATTGTTTCTAGTTGCAGGTCCCTGATCTAACTTTTTTTGTTTTTTCATGCCTATGAGTAAAAATAAATTTTTAGTAAATAGTCCCATAAACTATAATCATAAAATATTGCAAATATCTACATTAATTGATTGTATAAATAAAATAAATAGAGATAAAAATGGTCTCAATTTCTTCATATACCCCAATAAATCATGATACTCCAGAAGTTAACTGGCTCTACAGAATTTTGAAAAACAAAGTACTATTATTTCAGACATACAACTCCTGAAAGAACCAAAGCCATCTTAAATCTTTTAATTTAAATGAAATTAGAGGTCACGACATGCAGTGAAGTTCAAATATTAAGCTTTGAAATTTGTCTTTGAACTGATCCTATCAATAAATAACCTTTGGGCACCCCCCTCCCCCCTAATGACAGTAAACCATTATTCATCTTGATTACCAAGTGCTTTGGCAGCCCCTCAAATTTTGCACCTGAAGTAAGTGCCTCCACTCATTTCAACCTAATTCTGGCCCTGCTCTGCCTACCCCTGTGAACTTCACTTTATGTGAGACCCGGAGCTATCTCCATGCTCAGGAAAATTTTCTGCTAGTGCAGTCAGATGCACTCCTAAATCATACACTTCCTGAAGTATAAGATGCGTGAAGTTGAAGTACAGACCATCTGATCTTCTTCACTGCTATCTCCTCCAGTTTCTACCGGCACTAGAAAACCCTCAACAAACATTTGTTGAAGGACACATTTAAAAATAGACGATAGATAGATAGATAGATAGATAGGTAGATAGATAGATAGATAGATATATAGATAACATTTTAGAGCAGTCAAGTTAAGCTTCTTAAGATTAACACTCACTCAATCAAACAAACTAGATAACAAAGGAAGTTCTCAGCTAAACATCAAATACCTTACCCAAACTGAGAGGCTACTATCCTGAAGCCCAAGTAGCAACTCCAGAAAAGTAACCAATCAAAGACAGGCTGCTCCCAGCCCACACACAACAAACTTCAAATTCATTGGATATTAGAGCGGAAGTGTATGTTTACCTATTAGCCGGCATTGTTTTAGCTACAAGAGACAGAGACACACATTTGAATCTGTTTGAACAAAGAAGGGAACTGATTAGGGGGATTCTGGAGTGTTTGATGGGACCTAAAGAGAGTAACATGGGCTTGGGGGATTGGACACAGGGACTTGAATTACATCAGTTCCCACTGTCTCAAGTCTCTGTGCCTTTATACATCTACTTCCTTCCTTTCTTTTATATTAATTACTTTAATTTTCATCACTTTTGAAGTAGATACAAGTAACATTTCCAGGGGCGCCTGGGTGGCTCAGATGGTTAAGCGTCTGCCTTCGGCTCAGGTCATGATCCCGGGGTCCTGGGATCAAGCCCCACATCGGGCTCCTGGCTCAGCGGGGAGCCTGCTTCTCCCTCTCCCACTGCCTCTCTCCCTGCTCATGCTTTCTCTCTCTCTCTCTCTATCTGTGTGTCTCAAATGAATAAATAAAATCTTAAAAATTTAAAAAAAACAAGTAACATTTCCATTTGATGGATGAGGATGATGACCCTAAGTAAGTTGTTTAGGGTCATAAGCTTAAGTGGCACATAAAGGATTCAAACCTAAGCAGTCAATTGCCAGAGTCCATTAACTTAATATTGTGGAGTAGTTTAAAGATACACAAAAGTGGAAAGACTAGCACAATTAATCCCATGCATGGACTAATCGAGCTATGACAATCTAGGACACACACACACACACACAGCTATAACAATCATCAACTTATGCTCACTTTGGTTTCATATATACCCCTGCCAATAACTCCCCATGGGTACTGGATTATTTTGAAGCAAATCCTGTAATTTAATTTCATCCATAATTATTTCAGTGCATATCTCTGAAAGAGAACTTTTAATATAACAGCAACATCAATATTAGACTTAACAATTAGCAAAACTTTTTTTTTTTTAAAGATTGTATTTATTTATTTGACAGAGAGAGACATAGTGAGAGAGGGAACACAGAAGGGGGAGTGGGAGAGGGAGAAGCAGGCTTCCCACGGAGCAGGGAGCCCGATGCGGGGCTGGATCCCAGGACCCTGGAATCATGACCTGAGCCGAAGGCAGACACTTAACAACTGAGCCACCCAGGTGCCCATAGCAACACTTTCTTAACATCATAAATATCCAGTCAATGATAACATTTCTAGTTGTTTCACAACTTTTTTTTTCTATAGGTGAATAGTTTGCATTGGGATCAAAATGGTACCCAAACATCACATTTGATTGCCTTATCGCTTAAGTCTCTCTCTCTTTTTTAAGAGCCTACACTTTATTAGATAAGACCTAAATAGTTATATTTGAGGTAGAAATTGACATATGGCATAAGACTTAGAGAACTAAAGTAAGATAGGAATTCAGAAATAACTGTTGGTGAAAATCACCAAGAATAATCTTATTGTTCTAAAAAAAATATAGTGGGATAGTACATGATACCTATTACATCCCTTGTAAATGACAAAGGATTCTCATACTTCTAAGCACTCAAATACTTTCCTGTATCTAGGAGATCTAATGCTCAAATATACACAAAAGATGAAAATACATTTATACCTAACTAGTTTACAAATTCCTAAAAACTTGATTATGATAAATTTTAAACATGTGACAGTTGACGTATTACCCTTGATAAGCTTCAACAATAATCATGACTAATCTTGTTTCATATATAGCCCCACTCATTTATCCTCTCCCATATTATTTTGAAGCAATTCTAGACATGGTATCATTTGATCCATAAATATTTTAGTATTTATCTCTAAAATAATAAGGATTTTTTAAAAATATGATAAAAATGCCATTATTACACCTAAACTATTAAAAACGAAACCTATATATCATCAACTATCCAGTGTTCAAATTTCCAGTTGTCCCATAAATTTCATAATAGGGCTTTTTCATACAGTATGTTTGTTTAACTGAAGTCTCCAGTAAGGTCTACAAATTATAATCAGTTGATAGTTGTTTTTTTTTTAGATTTTATTTATTCATTTGAGACACAGAGATACAGAGGGAGAGAGAGAGCATGAGCAGGGAGAGAGGCAGAGGGAGAGGGAGAAGCAGAAACCCCGCTGAGCATGGAGCCCAACGTGGGGCTTGATCCCAGGACCCTGGGATCACGACCTGAGCCGAAGGCAGACGCTTAACCATCTGAGCCACCCAGGCGCCCCCAGTTGATAGTTTCTTAAGTCTCTTTTACTGTATAGGTTCTCCCTCCATTTCTCTTTCCCTCCTTTGTAATGTACATATTTGTTGAAGAAACTGGATTCTACAGTATATCCTACATTCTGACTTTGCTGACCATAGCCCTATGGTGTCATGTAACGTACTTTTGCCTTCTGTATTTCCTATTAACTGAGTAATGATATCTTAAAGGATTGATCTTGTACAGGGTTGGTTCTTTAAAAAGACTACTTCATTGGTGGTGTTATATACTTCCATCAGGAGTCACATCATAACTGGTTATCTATCTATCTGATATGTTGGCAGTTAGTAATGATCACTGTCCACAGCAGCACGGCCCAAGATAAATATAATATGAGCTACATGTGTAATTTTAAATGTTATAGTACCCCTATTTTTAAAAAGTGAAAATAATTTAATAATATATTTAACTCAATATATCCAAAATATTATCATTTCAACACTTACTAAAATGACTGAGATATTTTATATTCTTATTATCATACTAATTTTTCAAAGTCCTGTGTATTTTTTCCACTCATAGCTGGTAGGCATTAGAACCTGCTTGCACTGGCCCATGAAAGCTGATTCTAAGCATCTCATCCCAACTCTACACTCAGGACATCCCACTGGTACCTAAAAATTGGCTGTGGTGGTAGTATTTATACTACAGCAAATATCACAAAGCAGATTTTTTTTTTCCATCTCAGAGAGCCAGTTATTAAACATTTACCAGCACACCACTGCTTATAACACATATCACTTTGGACCAGCCTCATTTCTTTTTTTTTTTAAAGATTTTATTTATTTATTTGAGAGAGAGAGAATGAGAGATAGAGAGCATGAGAGGGAAGAGGGTCAGAGGGAGAAGCAGACTCCCTGCCGAGCAGGGAGCCTGATGCGGGACTCGATCCCGGGACTTGATCCCGGGACTCCAGGATCATGACCTGAGCCGAAGGCAGTCGCTTAACCAACTGAGCCACCCAGGCGCCCTGGACCAGCCCCATTTCAAGCACTCAATAACCATGGATGGCTAGTGGATATTGTATTGCATAGCCCATTATGGGGCCTGCAGTTGAGTGTAATCTGTTCTATCATTCCTTCTCTGTTTATGAGCTGGAATAGTTTTATAGATTAAAATTTTCTTCATTAACTATTTAACTATCTTAATGTATAGCAAATTTAAGGAAGGCAACATAAATCCTCAATTCTTTTCCTTTATTAACCAGTGTTCAAAATGATGAGTTGATTCCCTAGCAAAAGTACGCAATTAGTATTTTTTGGTAGTGTTACGAACTCATAGATTCTAACGTATTTGATTGTTTCAATGCATTGCATTTCCTATTTTTATTGATGCCCATATTTTCCCACCTTTGGCCATGGGAAACTTCCTTAAGTTCCGAGCCCACATTTCAGACTACGAAGCTACCATTAACACCAGCCAGACTTTATGTCTCATAATTTCAACCATTAGAAAGTGACTGACGTTATTTTCTAGATCAAAAGTTCAAAAAGCCTGGGATTTATTGGTCCAGCTTGTTTCAAGTGCGCACCACTCTATCCAGCAGTGTCACATGGGAACTTGGCAGCTCTGTTAGGAATCAAGGGAGGGGCTATCCAAGAAGAACAATCACAGGGTACACAAAACAGTAGATGTCCACAATAACATATTTAAAAGATGACACAGAAAATTTTAAACCACGTCATCCTTTCCATGTCATTGATTGGTTGCTTTGTTTACTCATTCAACACATATCTATTAAGAACCTTTGAGGGGTGGGGGGATGGGTTAGCCTGGTGATGGGTATTAAAGAGGGCACATTCTGCGTGGAGCACTGGGTGTTATGCACAAACAACAAATCATGGAACACTACATCAAAAACTAATGATGTAATGTATGGTGATTAGCATAACAATAAAAAAATTTAAAGAGAAAAAAATACCTTTGATAGGCATGGAACTATTATTCCGACTGTAAAAGTTAATTAAAAAAATACACTTATATGAAATTCTTCATTCCCTAAAGATTTTTTACTTTATCGAACTGAAAAGAGAATGAGTGTTAAAACACTGATACGTTTCAGAAAGTAGGCACAGGTCCTTTAGAAAGAAGCACAAAAGGCATAATTGCACATATTTCAGAAGACAGAGAACATCTTGTTTGTTTCATATGAGTTCAAGAAAGAGGCACTTTTGACTCAGATTGTCCCTTAGACATGAAAATTCAATTTTATATTAAATGATCTCATTTTAAATTTATCTATGGTAAAAATTAAATGGGATGATAAAGAGCTCTAACAGAGCAACCGTGACCCCTCCAACTTCTTAGTATCTTCTCACTGAAATCTCTGAAGGCACTAACGTTCATCCAACATCCCTACTAATCAACTGAAGACTGGGCAGATAGATATTTTAGTCATGGTCATATGCTTGCATAATTTTCTGTGAGCAAAATATGAAGAACTTATTTTCTAGCAAAAACAGAATGCACAATAACCAAAACATTCAAAGAATGAATTGTTAAAATTCACCAGGTACTCCAAAATAAGCAAAGAAGTATTTTCATGATTTCCTTTTTAAAAACAAAAATATCAGTAACAGTTTCAAAACTGAAACTTAATTGACCTTAAAATTGCACTTGTCTTTTAAAAAAAATTATAGTTGTCTTGTAATATTTAATATTTTTCAATAAACCTGTTGCACAAGTACATTTGTAGACAATTTAACAAACACACGCAACCATAAAACATGCTGTCAGGGAAAATAATTAACCGGGGGAATAAACAGGGAAAGTTAACCAGGCAAGGGAAGGCCTGGATTCCAAGATCCCCATAAACAAGAAATTGTTCATAAAATCAAATAAAATTGTTCATTTTATTTTAGAATCTTGGTTCTTTTTTGTGGGGGGGGGGAGGCCTAGGAGATAATGCAGGGAAAATAAAAATATTATGACTATATTTAAAATTTTTCATTCAAAATGTAAATAGAATTACTGGGAGGAAAAAATATATACTTTTAGAACTCAAATGATGTATTTTATTGAAGACTAGCAATGAAGGAAAGAATAGGGCATAACAAGCCCTTCTTTTTAATTTTGTAATACTGATGATTTTTTAAGATTTTATTTATTTATTTGAGAGAGAGAGAGAAACAACATGAGAGGGGAGAGGGTCAGAGGGAGAAGTAGGCTCCCCACTGAGCCAGGAGTCCAATGTGGGACTTGATCCCAGGGCTCCGGGATCATGACCTGAGCCGAAGGCAGTCGCTTAACCAACTGAGCCACCCAGGCACCCAATACTGATGATTCTAATTGTCCTGTGCTTTGAATAACAGTAATGCATGTGTATTCAAATAAAATTTCTTAGGCTTTCTCAAAAAAATTTTAATTAATTAATTTAAAAAACACTAATATATTTTTGCAGATTTCCCTTGTAAGAGCGGCTTGTACTTCTCCAGGAAAATGGGGTTTTTTGGTTTAAATACTTTCATTTAGAAGTGTGTTATTTAATAGTTCTGATTTGGTTAGCAACCTTTAAATATATTACTTAGTCATTTATGATAATTTGGCATTAAAGATGAATAATTATTCATATTTGCTATATTCATTTGAATTATAGGTTTCAGTGATTTCTAGGGGATTTAAAATACAAACAAGACTTATTATCCTTGCTTAGTCACTTTATTTTATATTCTCCATATCAATATAATCTGTTGCAAATTCAAGTTGATGATATACTGCTTCTAATTGTGTTCTGCTGCATGCACTAATAATGATACACTGTCATTTTTTCAATCAACATCTATAGAAAGATTGCCAGTGTAAGACACTATGTTAGTCTGTTATGGATACAAAAGTAAATACGACATGATGTTCCTTTAGAGAATTCATAGTGTGGTGGTACAGACAAATCCATACCTAGGCATGTTAATATAATGTGGTAAGGGCAAAGATAGGTAGGGGTCCTGGGTATTAACAAAGGCACAAAGGGGTGTGTGTGTGTGTAGGTAGGTAGAAAACACTTTCTAGGAAGAGATGACAACTGAGGTAGGTTTCATTAAATAATAACTAGTAATTAATCAAATGATGAGAAAGAGGGTAGAAAGGAAGGTGTTCCAGATAGAAATAGCACGACTGTTAGACAGCAAAGTGAAAGATAAGTGGAGGGAAATGATAAGAGATTAAAACAGAACGTCGGATGGAGGCCAGATCATAGAATTATTGAATTCCACGTTAAGGAGCTTGAACTTTATCTCATAAGCAATGATGATTCACTGAAATGTTTAAATAGGGAGACAAAAGGGTAAGATAATGACAGGGCCAGACGAGAGACTAGAAGACTAGTTAAGAGGATGTAGTATTCAGGATGAAAAAAGATGAGAGCCTAAACTAGGACAGTGACAGGAGACGTGGGGAGTAGGAAAAGGATTCAATAACTAATTAGAAGATAAAATGTGTAAGAGCCGGTGATTGATTGAATGTGGGACATACAGAAAACGGAAGAGTCAAAGACAGTTATGAAGCATAGCACCATACCAAGTACAATAGAGAATACAGGAGTAGTCTTCAGAGGAATTGATGACCAGTACTTTTAGCTTTGTTGAGTCTGAGGTGTAACTGAAACACTGATGTAGCAGCCAATCAGCAGCTCTGCAGAAAGTTTTGGGGTACAGCTGTAGACTTGCTGCCATTACCAAGTGATAGTTAAAATCATGTCAATGGGTCAAGCAACTCAGAAAGACTGTAGAGAATTTTTCCCTCTCAATGCACTGTGAAGTTATTCTTTTAGAGTGCTTATCTCCACGATTAACTGTAGACTTTAGCTCCAATGCCTACCATGACTGGATCAATCTACTTGATTCATCATTAATTTGTGTATCTTTGAGGTTGTCTTCTGAGTCTAGACACGGATGTTCATGTTGAGTGAAGAAGTGCAGAACAGGGACAAAGACAAGCAAACAAAATATCTAAAATTAGGGCTATTTCTTACATTCCAGGGGCTCAACGATACCCTCCAACACACTAACTCTTCAGTTTGTTCTTAGTTCAGTTTTTTTTTTTAATCAAACTCTACCTGTCTGGCAAAGATATTACTAAATTTTTAGTGATTCAATTCTTTGTCTATTAATACATCATTTGACAATATGCTATCAAAGTAATAATTAGCAGTAGTACCATAAGATTTCTTGTGGAACTTTTAAAGTAGTAGCTGAGTTCTTTGATTAGTTAAAAAAACTATTACTTTTGTTGATGGGATGCCTGGGTGGCTCAGTCGTTAAGCGCCTTCGGCTCAGGTCATGATCCCAGGGTCCTGGGATCGAGCCCCGCATCAGGCTCCCTGCTCAGTTGAGGAGCCTGCTTCTCCCTCTCCCTCTGCTGCTCCCCCTGCTTGTGCTCTCTCTCTCTGACAAATAAATAAAAATCTTTAAAAAAAAAAAAAACTATTACTTTTGTTGACTTTTAAGTTAAATCAAAACTATTTCCTGAGCAGCTTCAAGGAAAGAACCATGAATAAAACTCTTATAATGACATTTCAGAATCATGTGTGGCAACCATGCAGATTAGCACTGACACAATGTCCAAGAGCTACTAAAGATAGACCTTATGCAATTGGGCAAAATGAGCGGGTGGATAATTTTTTTTTAAGTAGGGCCGTGACCTCTGAGATCTTCTGTTGTTTTCACTATGATCTATAAACTGAACAAAGTGCTATTTTCTTTCTCATAGCAGTAGTCCTTTACTTGTATAGGAACAAGGCAGTGTATAGGAATGAAGGCATAACTCCTGTTTTTTTTTTAACAGCAAATATGGACTACCTATGCCTCCTCTCCTATGTCCCATGTCCAACCAAGGTAAACAATTGCTATGGCAATTCAGAGTTCTAATTTTTGACAGTTCTAATTTGCCACAACATTTTTTGATGATCTAGGAGTCTGCTGTGGAATCCTTCTAATCACATTGCTCAGCAATAATTAAATTGCTACCAATTAACTGGAGCTGACAAGCAAGATGGAACTTGACTGCCATTGCTGGTCAAGACCTTCCTTTTCCACACTTGATTTAAGGCAGGCATCATGTAATTTTCCTTGAGATAAAAAAGTGAACTGAGAATATAAAGATAACCAGAATTACGTTCCTCCTTTAAAGAGCTCACAGTGGAGTATGGGGGACAGATATGTGGAATAAGTGAGGTTCCTTCACATTCACACTTTAATCTGATTGTACAATTTAAACAAGAAAGGGGAGGGGCACCCAGGTGGCTCAGTTGGTTGGGGATCTGCCTTCGGCTCGGGTCGTGATCCCGGGGTCCTGGGATCGAGCCCCGCATCAGGCTTCCTACTCTGTGGGGAGTCTGCTTCTCCCTCTGCATGCCACTCTCCCCTGCTAGTGCTTGCTCTCTAATAAATAAGATCTTTAAAAATAAATAAATAAACAAGAAAGGGGAGATGGGAAAGAACACATGCTTAATCTATGTCATCCTATGCAAGTACATGGGAGTACAAAGCTTCTACCTCCTACCCAAACTGAGACCAGGGCAGATAAACGTATTTCACTCAAAATACAGGTATTTGACTCTGCTTTTTCAGCTGTAAATTTTATGAAGTCTAAATACAGATAAATATTTCCAATGGGGGGGGGAAACGTATTTCATTCAGTCACCATACTGAGAATGATCTCTTCAAAATGTCACAATTAAGAGAGATTTAATGTTAACAATAAATACAAAAATTTAGCCAGTTAGGCATAAAGAGCCAAAATAACTGGTTTACTAGAGATCCTGTATTGGACATGGAGCAAATCCAAGCATAGCACTGGGATGCATGAAGTTACCATATAAAAAATTTAAGAAAATTCTTCCATGATCCTCAAAATGAATCTCAAAAGTCCAACGTCCAGCAACGGACTCCACAAGTTAGAGGGATGTGGAGAAAGTGGAAGGGATTCAACAGAGAGTCACAGAGATGATTAAAGGGTTAGGAAAATGGGAGCTAGAAATTATTTAGCCTAAGTTAGAGAAGACTACCAGGTTTCTTAATAACAGTATTCAAGCATAGGAAGGGTTGTTATATACCAGATGATGAACAGTTGCTTTCTATCTCAACTGGAGAGGGGACAGAAGAAATAGACTTTGATTACAGCATGAAATATCTAAGTTAGACATAAGGAAGAACTTTTAAGAATGAGGATTAGTGGATAAGAGACCTCAGGATCCTCTTATTACACCTGTTCCTTAAATGATACTGTTTCACAGGGTCATTTTTAAATTTTTTCTCTTTTCACTTTGTCCTTAATTTATTTCATTTACACTGATTTAAATTACCTATTATAACTGATAATCCCCAACCACATATATGTTTGGGGATATTTATATATAATATATATTATAGTGTATAAATAGTATATATACAGTATATAGTATCCTACAGTACATAGTATATACAGTATGTACTCTGGTATAGTATGGTGTGTGTATAGTATACTATAGTATAGTTTAATATAGTATATATACTATATATATGTCCAATCCAGACTACTTTCCAAATGCCTCCTGGACATCAAGCTTCTATCCTTTACCTGTTCTACTGCAATAGCATCGTAACTGATAACTCTGTCTCTCAGTCTTGAATTCCATTCTCTCGTCTATATGATGGTCTGAACCTTTCTATCTATAAGCAAGTCCAATCATTTCCCTGCTTACAATTTTCTGATAGATCCCATCATTTATTTGCTTTCCATCATTTGGTCCCTTAACCTATCCAATATCATCCCTTGTCATTCCCCAAATGTTATTAATTCCAAGATAATTTCACTCCTTTCATCCTACTGTGCTTTTACAGATCTGTGAGTCTTGGTACTCTTCACTCCTCCTAGAACACACCTTCCCCCTTCTTTTTGTGTTCAACTTCTACTCTTCAGTTCCAGAAATTTTTCACTGACCTTACCACACTGGACTAGTGACCCTCAATAAATGCTCATGAATTTCCATGAAAACTTGCCTTGAATACTTTAATGTCATTGTTTGTATTAGTAAGAGCCTTTCCAGACTTCAGATTCAGTAATTGCTCATTTAGAAAACATCTAGGTAGCTTGCTGACAGAATCTAGAGATCAACCTTCAAAAGTGGTATATACCAGACTCTTGTGTTTACACACTTGATTCCAGCTGCTGCTTATCTGACACTCCTTGCATCATTTCTTCAGACATTTCCATATCACTTTGCCACTACTGGGCCCAGTGCCCTTTCTTCCATCTCTAGGCCTGGCACAATTATGGATACATACTTAGGCACTTTATGTGCATCCTCTCCAACTCATTTCTTACATCACTCCTGTGAGGCAGGATTAGTGTGCCCATTTTACAGGTGAAAAAGTCACCACCTGTCCACAGATGACATATATGTATGTGCATGTGTGTATACACATATATTTATGAGACATATAAGCTATGAGCTGTAGCCTACTTAACATGCTCACAAATATCTCAAAAGAAACTCAAAATGAAATTTCCAAACATGATTTCATAACTTTACCCCCAAACTTTGCTCTTCTGATGTTACCTGTTTTAGTGACTGCTGTCGGACACTTAAGAGTCCACACTTTGCTCTTTTTTAATCTCCATATTCAATCCCTCACCAATTTATATAAACTTTCCCTCCCAGATTCTCTCTTAAATTTGTGCAGTTCTGTCCACCTTTACCATTATTAATCTAGTCCAAGTTTTCATCATCTCTTATAAACCTCTATTTCCTCTGGTCCTCATCGTATCTGTTACCTGCAGCCGAGATGATCTGAAAACCCAAATCTGTTCATGGTACTTCATGCTGTCCCTTCTTACTACTGAATTCAAAAGTCCTTTAGCAGTTTCCCATTGCTCTTATCAAAAATATAAATTTAAAACTGCTATTCAATGGATCACATCCACTTCTTCTCAAACCCGCCTTTTCTCACATCCTGCTCCCTCCCCCTCAGCTGCTCTGGCCACTGGTGCTTGCTTCCTGTCATTCAAACCTGAGCTGACCCGTTCTTCTGCAGGCCTCCACACAGGCTGGAAAGCCGTCTCTCTTCTCCATGTCACCCAGTTAACTCTTCATCATCCTTCAGATGCCACCTTCCCAGAGAACTTTCAGGTTTGAAAATCACCCTCAAAAGCCAAGTCTTATCCTTCTGTTATAAGCTCCAAAACCACGTTTTTTCTCCTTCTTCCCTCTCTTCTTCTTTACATTTGTTTTTGTGATTATTTGATTGTCAACCTCCTCCATGAGACTGTAAGCATCACGAGAGCAAGAACTGTCTATTCTTGCTCACTATTTTATCTCTAGTACTTATCTCTACTACCTGCATGTAGTGTTTGAAGAACTGAATAAATTAATTTGTTGGCTTATATTTGCCAGGCACTGAGCTAAGTGCTTTACATGTATAATTTCATTGAATTTTCACAACAGACTTAGAAGGTTACTACCTTTCTATTATTAGCTCCATTTTAGAAATGAGAAAACCAGGGTCTAGATATACTCGGTAATTTTCCCAAGTCTGGAAAAATGAAAACTGAAGTCCTCTACGGTAAAACAATAAGCCCATCACTTGTGGATAGCTTTGCACACGTGTGTATTAACTAATGTGACACTGAGCACATGAGCAGGAAGAAGTCTCTGAATCATGAATTGATCATTTGTGTCTCTTAAGCAAACCCGAAAATCCTGAAATATATAAGAGTCAACAACAGAATCCCACGGTTGTTAGGTCAGGTTACTTAAACAGAAGAAAAAAAGTAGGCTCAAACCAGTGAGCCTACTGGTTCCACTGACCAGTGAGGCATAATACCTTTGCACAGTACAACATCGACTGTGACTGGCCGGGGGGAATAGATCTCAGAGCAGTCAAAAAACTTATCAAGTCAAAATGAATGAATTGATTCTCATTTCACCAAAAAGAAAACAACTTACCTCAGTCATGTCAACTGTCCTCGTCCATGCAGAAGCCTATGCTGAGCCCTTGTCAGTAGTGCAACTACTTTGAGCAGTTTATCCGAAAGTGCTTATGAATTTTTTTCTTTCTCCACCCACACTGTCTGGTCCACTCCTTTTGAAAATAGAGTCATGATGGCACAGCCACTCTTTATGGTTCTTGTCGCAGGAGTAATATCTCAAAGGTTGAGGCAAATTTTATGTTGGCTGATCATGAATATACTTGGAAGAGCTTCATCTTCATTTCTGGAAGATGCATCAAGGATTTTTAAATTATCATTATCATCTTTTATGAAATTATTTTCATCATGACTACTGAATTCTCAATAGACCTGAGAGGCTGTTGGATATGCAATCTTTAGGTTACGGTCAAGAAAGTCTTTAGAAGTCCCACTAGCTTTTCAGGCAGGACTTCGAGAAGTAGAAGTAATTCGTTGATCTCAGTAATATTGTCTCAGATCTGCAACTCAGTCTGGAGCATCCCAAAACTGGGCTTTTTCACTATATTGAAAATATATTAGATTTTGGACACTATCTCAAACTAATTCAGAAGAGTTTGGCAATTCATTATTTTTTAGTAGAACATTTACCTGGCAGAGTAACCTACCTTGTTTATGTTTACTAAGAGAATTTCTTCCTAGTGGGTGAATCTACATAGGAAGCCAAATTAAAGACGAAATTGTTGAATGAGCATATAATTAGGAATTAGATGTTATTAAGAAGTGTCTGATTTACTCGTTTCCCTGCTTAAAAAGTCTTTCAGTCTTTCCATCACTTTCAGGATAAAAAACAAACTCTTTATTGATGTTTCCCCATTCTTTCTTTACAAATCTCACCTCGAGCAGTCCTAGAGTCTAAACACACTGAACTTAAAATGGCCTTTTTTTTTTTTTTTAAGATTTTCTTTATTTGACAGAGGGAGACACAGTGAGAGAAGGAACACAAGCAGGGAGAGTGGGAGAGGGAGAAGCAGGCTTCCCGCTGAGCAGGGAAACTGATCTGGGGCTCCATCCCAGGACCCTGGTACCATGACCTGAGCCGAAGGCAGACGCCCAACAACCGAGCCACCCAGGCACTCCAAAATGGCCTTACTTTTAGGATAAATATCCTTTTATTTTGGCCAAATTCCTATTTTCATCTATGTTCCCTAGCAATTCAACTTTTAAAACCAGCAATAGTCATTCTATCCTCCATGTTTCCACAGCAATTTTACATATCTCTATCAATACTTGACCATTATAATTATCAATTTACATATTCCTCTCCCTCACTGAAAGGTGAGTTTCTTGGGGGTTGGGACAATCTTATTTATCTACTAAATCCTGATGTTCAGTACATAGCAGAAACTCAAAAAATGTCTTTAAAGTGATTGTTGGCTATGTCCACTAACCTAGATAGTAAACTGGCTATCTCCATTCCTCAGTAATTTCAGAATATTCTGTTTTATAAAATAAACATTCCTCTTTACATTCTATTAGACCAGTGGTTCTCTCAGGGTTTTGAATTTTGTGAGTTAGTAAAAATAACTTTTTAAAAACATTTTAGGGAACAATGAAGAAAAGAACATTACAAATAAAGCTACGGTCCATTAACATCATAATTTCAAAATATATCTTAAGTCTAAACCATGAGAAAGGATATAATTTAATATAATAATCTTTTAAATTGAGCAAATTTAACTTTATGAAAATTTTTCTAGTTTTTTTTTCATTTCACTATCAACTGGTGAAAAATAGATCAATGTCCTCCCCAAAATAATTCTGAAATACTATGTACCCTTTTATACATTTTTAGGGCAGCATCTGAGATATTTTCATTGTAAGTTCAAATTGTTGTAATGAATGTCATTTCTGGCACGTTATAATATTCACAATACAAAATAAAATACCTTAGAAAATCCATCCAATGGAATCTATATACCATAATTATTTAATACCCATTATTCATTTAAAAATATATGAACAGTTGAAAAATTTACATTATTCCTTTTTATTTCCATTCCACTTCCAGAGTTTTACAATATGACATTTATACTCAGAAGTCCATTATCAATTGAAATTTAATTTCAAAAATTTCTGGACCTTATATGTCCTAAAAATATCCTGAAATGAGCTACCATTATAATTACTAGTGTACATTTGGTCAAAGCAACATAAATATATTGATATTAAGCATGATATAAAGATTTATTGAAAATACATTTCTTAATTAGCTAAGTTTCTTCAACTAATTAATGTGGTCAGAATTTGTTTGCTAGGCTGAGAAAGGGTTCGTCATACATTTTATTCCTTTTTTTCTTCTTTTTAAGACGTGCTGAGACTATTTGTTCATGAAAAATTATGAATGATGGGAATAGAAGTTTGTTTTAGCTACGTCACAAAATTCTTTAAACTCATTCCAAGTTATGTGCAAAAAATCCTTAGTGATCTATTGTTGAAAACTATTTTTAATGATTAACTGACACTTTGGTTAAGTCCTTCAGTTTCATTGAAAGGAAAAGCTGAAAACCATCTGCAAAAGTGTAGCTACCAAGTAATTAGGGACATTTTACTTCTGTCTCTGGTGCCCCTTTTCCATCTTAGGACAATGTTAACACAGTTAAGATTAGGAGTGGGTGAAAGGTGTGCCTCTTTTTGGTGAAGGGAAAAAAGGATGATTGGGCAAGGTGAGGCGGGTTCTTTAGCAGCTCAGTTTTGGAAAAACAGGGCATATGGAGGTTGAAAACCTAACCACTAATTCTCTTAAAAACTATCTATGTGCTGCTCACACATCTCTTAGAAATTCCTGGTGTACCTCCAGAGCTGAGTATACCCCAGTTTGAAGAGCACTGGGCTAGACCTGAAAGTATACGAATTCCATTAGCTTTAGTTTCAAAGTGTGATATTTTCTTTTTTAAGATTTTATTTATTTATTTGCGAGAGCACAAGCAGGGGGAGGGCAGAGGTAGAGGGAGAAGCAGACTCCCCACTGAGCAGGGGGCCTGACGCTGGGGCTGGATCCCAGAACTCTGGGATCATGACCTGAACAGAAGGCAGCTGCTTAACTGACTGAGCCACCCAGGCGCCCCCAAATTGTGGTATTTTCTGACTTTGACATTACCTCCAGATTCTAGGGGCAGTTAACTTATTTGGAATTTAAGCCCCCTATGAAATTATTGCATGAAGTTGTGTAGAAAGCCTGGGTGGCTCAGTCCTTGAGCGGCTACCTTGGCTCAGACCCTGGGATTGAGCCCTGCATCCCTGCATCCGGCTCCCTGCTCTGCGGGAAGCCTGCTTCTCCCTCTCCCACTCCCCCTGCTTATGTTCCCTCTCTCACTGTGTCTCTCTCTGTCAAATAAATAAAATAAATTCTTAAAAAAAAAAAAAGAAAGCCCTGCTTTAGGACTTTTCTTCATAGCACTGTACCTTTATGGCCCTGGCCATCTTTCTCCCTTCCCTGTTTTCTCACATGGTCCTTCTGAAGGTAACTGGTTTGCATTTGTAAACTTAGGAAAGAGGATTAGCATGAAATCTGTGGCTACTGATCAGAGCCTAGTTAATCAACCTATCAGGAAAATCAATTTGTGAACCAAACAGTATCTTTAAATATTTGAGATGGATCTCCTATAAAAATTGATAATGTATATGTGGTTTTAGTAACTGAGTTTTCTTTTTTTTTTTAAGATTATTTATTTATTTGACAGAGAGATAGAGCAAGAGCACAAGTAGGCAGAGAGGCAGGCAGAGGGAGAGGGAGAAGCTGGGGCTCGATCCCACCTGGGATCATGGTCTGAGACAAAGTCAGGCGCTTAACCGACTGAGCCACTCAGGCACTCCAGTAACTGAGTTTTCAATAAAAATAAATATTAAGGGGCGCCTGGGTGGCTCAGTCGTTAAACGTCTGCCTTCGGCTCAGGTCATGATCCCAGGGTCCTGGGATCGAGCCCCACATCGGGCTCCCTGCTCCACGGGAAGCCTGCTTCTCCCTCTCCCACTCCCCCTGCTTGTGTTCCCTCTCTCGCTGTGTCTCTCTCTGTCAAATAAATAAATAAATAAATAAATAAATAAATATTAAACCTCTACCCCTACTTCATAGTTCTCATTCTTTACAGCCAATATAAAAAATTCATATTGTAAAAATAATCTATTTTTGTACAACTCACATATACGAAGAAGGCATTTTATTTTTTACTTCATCTTTCTCAGAGAATAGTGAGCTAACTCCTATTTGTGAGTAATTAAAACGCAGAGAAACCGCAATCACAAAATGGTTAGCTATCATTAAACTCTGAATTTTCAAATATTTTTTAAATGCTACTCACCTAATTTTTAATTTTTTTAAAATTTTAAGTAGGCTCCACACTCAACATGGGGCTTGAACTCACAACCCTGAGATCAAGTCACATACTCTACTGACTAAGCCAGTCAAAGCACCCCTGATACTAAACCATAACTTCACAGGGATGCCTCAGTGGCTCAGTTGGTTAAGCGTCTGCCTTCAGCTCATGATTCCAGAGGCCTGGGATCAAGTCCCGCATAGGGATCCTTGCTCAGCGGGGAGCCTGCTTCTCCCTCTGCCTGCTGGAGGCTCCCCATTTGTGCTCGCTGATAAATAAATAAATAAAATCTTTAAAAAATAAAATAAAACCATAACTTCACAGTTAAGCAACATTTCATTTGTGTGTATTTTTTAATAACCTAGTATAGAAGATGTAATTGGAATTATTTTTATTCACTAGCTTTAGTTCTCAAAAACCTCAAAACAATCTTCCTACAACTGTACACTTTATAGAAATGCCTTACATTGTATAGCATACAAATATTATCAGCACTTCACACCTACGGTATTTCTGCTCTACTAGTTTATTCTGCTCTGATCAATTTATTCTGATCTACATTTTAGTCTTTTGTTGAAGTCCAAGATTGTGTATACCTAGTGTTTGCAAATTTGTGCATTCATATATTGATTCATTTGACCAATCCTTACTGATTGTGATGTCCCAGTCACTGTTTCTAGATGATGGAAATACAATATCGAGCAAAGCCAGAAATACTCCTTGCCCTCATGGAGTTTCGGTTTACTGAGGGAGCATGCAATAATCAAATAATTACACATGTTTAAAAATTGCAATTATGACAAGTACTGTGAAGGAGAATTAAAAAATGCTAGGAAAATCTGCAACAGGATATTTGAATATTAGTGGGTGTGGGTGGTTAGGAAAAGCTGCCCTGAGGAAGTGATCTAAGGATGACTGTGAATTAATTAGGAGAAAGGAGGGAAAAACATTTCTGACTGGAAACAGCCTGTACAAAGGCCAGGCAGGTAGGTGTAGGTATCAAAGCAAACATGAAGGAAAGAAAAACGCTAGCTTCAGGAGGAGTGTCAGCAGCGGGGTGGGGGGGTGGGGTGGGGGAACCAGACATGAGATGGAGCTAGAGTATGAAAGTCAGCCAGACCTCCCTGGACTCTACAGGCCAGTGTTTTGGAAGTGTTTTGATATGTAGACCAACAGAAAATAATTGAGACCTTTGTAGGGTTTTAAGCATGAGCGTGGGTGGGGTGATAGGATCAGATCTGCATTCTGAACAGATTACTGGCTTCACTGTAGGAATGGATTAGAGGGCAGGGCGAGAATGTATGGTTTACTGAGATAGATGCTTCTCTGAATATTTGCATGTAAACTTGAGACTTTGAAACTTCAGCTTTTAAAGAGATTGGGATTTTCTAAGAAAAGAAACACTGGTTTTTGGCTTTTAAATCTTTTATGTTTATTTTTTAGGGGCAAGGCAAAATGGGTTCACAGTGAGTACAGAAAAAGAAGAATGAATAGTACTCCTTCCCAGAAGTCCTGGGAAAAAGCATGTCATTGATCATCAAAGTTAACTTTTTCTCCCAAAATGAAAATAGCTCTATTGATTTTTTGGGATTATATACCCAATATAGATTATATTCTCAATATAGAGCAGTACAGAAAATGTGTCAAATTTTTTTCAAAACTGAAATTCAACTATTATCATCCCCATTCTGGTGACTATCCTTTTAAACTACTTTCCATGCTAGTATCCACATATGAAGTTATGTATATATTCTAGGGACCATTGCTATCAATAAACATTAATGGTTGAATTAATTATTCCTATTATATATGTTAATTATTGCTTTTTTTCACTCAACACTAAGCCCTGGACTCATAAAATGCCACATCAACCTTTTTAATGGTTGGTCAATAATTCATTATAAGCATGTACCATAATGTATGTAAATAACCCCATATTGATAAAAGTTCAAGTTTTTTAGGCTTATAAACAGTGCTACAATTAATGTCCTTGCACAGACATCTTAATATACCTGTCTAGAATAAATTTCTAGAAAGGAAAATTGCTAGGTAAAAAGATATATATTTTTTTCTATTTTGATACATACAGCCAAACAGCCTACCAGATAAGTTATTCTACATTCCCATTTACTTTACTATACCTCTGATGGATTAAAAAATTATTTATCCACTGGTGTTTTTCCCCCCCCACTGGTGTTTTTTATGCACACTGCTCTGATTACTAGCCAAGTCTGCATACCTTCCAGTATGTTAACTAGTCATTTGTATTCCTTCTTATATAGTTTTCTATGTCTTTTGCACATTTTTTTCTTCTACTAGATATGTGTTTGACCTATTGATTTACAAGAGCTCTTTGTATATTAGTGATATTAAGCCTTTGTCATATATATCCCAGATTTCTTTTTCCTAGAACACCTAAAAAAAAAAAAAAAACCTCTATTATGTCTCTGAAAAACTTTTGTTTTAAAAACTTTTGTTTTGGGGTGCCAGGGTGGCTCAGTCGTTAAGCATCTGCCTTTGGCTCAGGTCATGATCCCAGGGTCCTGGGATCAAGCCCCTCATCGCATCGGGCTCCCTGCTCCAAGGGAAGCCTGCTTCTCCCTCTCCCACTCCCCTGCTTGTGTTCCCTCTCTCACTGTCTCTCTCTCTGTCAAATAAATAAAATCTTAAAAAAGAAAAACTTTTGTTTTATAATTTTATATAGTCAATTCTGTCAGAGCTTTTTCTTTAAAGCTCTAGTTTATATGTTCTACTTAGAACTAGGTCTTTCATGGGCCAATATTATCAAAATACTTCCCTAACTGGGGGCGCCTGGGTGGCTCAGTTTAAGCGTCTGCCTTTGGCTCAGGGCTCAGATCATTATCCCAGGGTCCTGGGATCGAGCCCCGAGTCGTGTAGGGCTCCCTGCTCAGCAGGAAGCCTGCTTCTCCCTCTCCCACTCCCCCTGCTTGTGTTCCCTCTCGCTGTGTCTGTCAAATAAATAAAATCTTTAAAAAAAAAAACACTTCCCTAATTGTATTTTCTTTTGGTACTTTTTACACTTTTGAGAGCATTTCTGGAGGGCAATCAAATGATACTGACTTTATGAAAATGTTTATTCCTCTTGCAAGAAATTCCCCTTTTAGGATTTATCCAAAAGAAATAATAGACACAAAGTTTTAGTTTCAAGAATATTCACTAAAGAATTGTTTATAATCACCAAAAAAAATGTAAACAATGATAAATCCAACAATAGAAGACCGGTTAAATAAATTATGGTATATCCATAGCCATTAAAATGACACTAAAAATATTTAATCATATTAAAACATATTAATAACTAGAAGCACAAATATGCTAAGATCCAGTTCATAAACACCAAAAAAAACACTTTAGCTAGGCACAGAAAAAGATGTACACAATAGTGGTTAGTTTTGTTACCAGAAAAAATGAGTGATCTTTTTTCTTATTTTTGCTATGAGCATGTTTAAAGTATGAAAAAAGTTTAAAATTGAGTGTAGCCTATAATTATGCAGATATAGTGTATCATGTGTGTTTTAGTAGGGAAGGATGCCTTAGACTAGAGACTGTCTTCAACCTTACAAATGTAACTTCTGCCTCATCCAATAATCTTAAGCAAGTTGGTTAACCCTTTTGTACTTGAGTTTCGTCATCTGTTAAATGAGGATAATAATACCTACCTTGATTTAACTTACAAGGCAGTGTGTAAACTGTAATTCACTGTAAGCTACATAGAAAATGGTGTTAATAATATTATTTATATTTGATGAATATGGAGATTAAGTATACAGCTGTGAAACCATCACCACTATCTATGCTATGAACATATCCATCACCTTCAAAAGATTTTTACTGCTGGGGTGCCTGGGTGGCTCAGTCGTTAAGCATCTGCCTTCGGCTCGGGTCACGATCCCAGGGTCCTGGAATTGAGCCCCGCATCGGGCTCCCTGCTCCACGGGAAGCCTGCTTCTCCCTCTCCCACTCCCCCTGCTTGTGTTCCCTCTCTCGCTGTGTCTCTCTCTGTCAAATAAATAAATTAAAAAAAAAAGTTTTCTACCGCCCACTTTGTTATTACTTTTTTGTGAAGGACACTTAAGACCTACGTTCTTAGCAGAATTTTATACAGTACAGTATTGTTAAATATAGGCACGATGCTATACAGTAGATGTCTAAGACTATTCACCTTGCATAGCTGAAACTTTGTACCCTTTGACTAACACCTCTCATTTCCTCCCCTACCCCAACGCCTGGCAACCATTACTCCACTTTCTGCTTCTAGGAGTTTGACTGAATACCTCATAAAAGTAGTATCATGCAGTATTTTTCCTTCTGTGTCTGGCTTATTTCACTTACCATAATGTCCTCCAGTTTTATCCATGTTGTTGCAAATGGCAAGATTTCCTTCTTTTTTTAGTACAGAATAATATTCCATTGTATATATATGATTTTTTTTAACGTAAATTCAGCGGAAACATTAGTTCAGTACTTTAAAAAATAACGCCTTTTACTTAGGAAAGAAAAAAGAAACAGAAGAAAAAGTTGCCTAGCAAAACACATTGCAAGGAAAGATAAATTATTCAACAAACATTGCCTACTATGTGCCAAGCTGGGATTGGGGTAGGGGATTATAAGAGTGAATAACACACAGTTACACTCTCAGGTACTTCATTCTGGTGGATGACACATGTCAGTCCCACAGACAGAATCATAGGCCACTGACCCTAGAAACTAAAGAGGCAAAGTGTCCCTACCAGGGCAGTAAACAGTCACGTTTGGCTATCAAAGATCAGCTGACCAAGGTACAGGATCTCTGCCTCACAGCAGTTCTAGTGGGCCAGTATCAAGGTATCAAGGTAACCTACAGCACTTTTACATAGCCTAAAGTGAAATTAGGAGATAAATTGGTTGGGGAATGCCCCATTCTTGAGGGGTTCCCCTGGTAAGCATAAGGGGGAATCCCCTTAAATATGGTAGAACCCCCAACAGCAAATGTAGGGGCTTAGGGGAGAACAGATCCCTGCTTGCTAGCAGGAGACTGGAAGGGGTGGGGGAATTCTTAAAAACTCCATTTACAGAACAGGAGATCCCCTTCTGTTACTCAAAGTCCCCTATTAGGGCTGTTTTGAGACATTTGTGAGTACTATCTTCTACTTTGCTTCTGATTCCATCTGCCTTAGGATTCAGAGAAAGACAACTGAATATATATTTATACACAATAAATGATAAAAATATAAATACATACACACACCACACAGTCACACTATTTGGTTGTTGGAAGTTCAGTAGTCCTAGATTTAAGTCATTTATTTGTACCATTTGAATCTAGTATTCATTCCTAATTAATCCATGTTTAAATATAATTCCAGACAGAAAACAAGTTGAATTTTACAAAATATAAGGTAAGATATATGTCTGAGGAAAACACAGTCCTGACACAATTCACACCATTAGGGATTCAAACACTTCTGGTGACTCTGGTGCTACCAGAAAGCAAAAAAAATAATACTAGCATAAACTCACATAATGCCTATTAGGTACTAGACATATAAGATGACAAGAAGCAAAGATACGCATTTAACAGTTTGGGAACGAAAACAATTTGTAAAGTTGAAATAAAAATTAAGTCCATTTTCACTTACCATTACCTTAATCCTAGATAAGCAATTAACTTCAGTAATTCTTCTCTCTTTTTATGGGGGTGGCAGTGGTGGTTAAAATACAATAAATAATGCATTTATTTGCAAAGTACCTGGAATTGAAAAAATGCGTTAAGGATAAAGTACAGTATTATTATAACATTCTTCTATATATTACATGGAAGCAGATATTATATGTGCCCAAGCAGGCAGAATCCTTTCTTCTCCAAGGTACAAATTAGGTAAGTGTCATGATTCTACTGTCTTAGATTTCCCAACAATTAAAACAAAGCAGGACACAAAGAAGAAGAAAAAACCCCACAAACAGTACCAAGTGAGGATCTTTATCAGAACTTCAAGCTGTTGATCACTGGTAGGCAGATGACAATATAATTATTACTGGAGAAATAACTCAAAGCCAAAGCCTTTCTGTGGCAGGTTATCAACATCATTCTTTACATTAAAATCATATTTCGTCTATAAGATACAACTAATACTTTTTGTTTGATATATAATACTGTTTATTTCTACAGACACTAAAATTATAGTGACTTAAGTGGAAGTTGCTTTGTATAATACAATCAACAGTATATATGAGTCTCGATGTGCATGCATGTGCTTATCCATTGAAAAACATTAATACTAATGGTATTTTATATGTCTGAGAAAATTTGTTTTTTAAAGTTAATCTTCAGAAACATACCATAGTCCATACTCCACATTACATAATCAAAGCTATAATATTTTTCTTATTTTAAAAATACAAATTTCGAGAACACAACCATAAAACTAGAGGGCCTAAAAGCTGTAACACATGCTCTTTATTAAACATATATAATTTTCCATTAATACGTAATGCAGACGATTAAAGCCTCTAACAATAATCTGTAAGTGAAAGAGTTTGTGCATATTTCCAATATTTTCTATGCACATCCTAACGTATTTAATGTAAAAAGTGTACCCTGCCATATAAATGCCCTTTTTCCCTTTTTCAAGAGTAATTGTCTTGACTATATTTCATATTAGTTTGTGATTAAACTTTTTTTTAAAGATTTTATTTATTTATTTGAGAGAAAGAATGAGAGAGAGAGCACATGAGAGGGGGTATGGTCAGAGGGAGAAGCAGACTCCCTGCCGAGCAGGGAGCCCGAGACGGGACTCGATTCCGGGACTCCAGGATCATGACCTGATCCGAAGGCAGTCGCTTAACCAACTGAGCCACCCAGAAGCCCCTATGATTAAACTTTTAATATTAATAAATTTCTTTAAAGTTAAAAAGCCTCACCATAGTTTGAGAACATCTTTTTTAAACCTGGAATAGGTTTGAATAAAAAATAAGATTTATTTCACATTTTAAAATAGTAAAACGAGTCTAAACACTTTAAATACTAGTTTATTTAAAATTTCAAGAATAGGAGTATAAGGGCTCTAAGTTGGAAAACTCGACCAAGATTATGAGTTTCCTTTCTAGCTCAATCTGTTCTTCTAATCATTCTAAATTCCATATGCAATGTAAACAATTAAAAAATAAATCTTAATAACTAATTCTTGCCTTTAGATACACAATCCTTGGAGTCGCACACAACGTCCGTATAAGCAGACTCCTCCCCGCTCCTGGGGAAAACCCTGCCTAATATTTATAACGTTATGACATACTGTAATACTCACAAGGTGGTTGTAGAAGTATAAACACGACTGGAGTTATCTGATTGGCTGGTGGTGATGTAACACCCATGTCAATACTTCCCAGTGAACGCACGTGTTCGACCTTTTATTTAAATTTCCATTTCATCACAGCAATAAGACACTCGGGGCGGTGCATTTTCTGTGAAATGATTATTGCCTTGGGCCTGAGGTGCTGCGTCGCACACACAATGCTGCAGACGAGGAGGTGTCGGTGGTTGTAACCTCCTTGTGTGAAAGGCACCGCCTGGTCCAGTCTTTGTGAAGGAACAAAATAAGTTCACTTCCTTGGGCACCGCCACCCACCCCTAGCAAATGACAAGGCTGGAGCGCAGCAGCCCCCACCGCACAGTTATTTCCAAAGTCCCAGGTGAACTCGTGGCGAGAGAAGGAAAATGTGCGTCCCGGGCGCGGGTAGGTGCGTGCGGGCAGCGGGGAGGCGGCCAGACCCTGACACTCGCCAGCTGTTTGTCCTCCGCGTAGCCCGGCCCCGGCCGCACACGCCCGCCCCCTCCCCGAGACCCCCAGCCAGCAGCTCGGCCTTTTGTCCCCCGCCCCTCGGCCGACTTCCTTCCCCCCCAGCCGCACCCCCGCCCCCAGGCCGGAGGCGCGGCCCAGCCCCTTTCCCGGTCCCCTGGCGCCCCCACCCCACCCCAGCCCAGCCCCAAGCCCAGCCCCCCTCCCCCAGCCCGGCCCCCACCCTTTCCCCCTCCAGCGGTTACTGCTACCCCGGTGCATTGTGGGCGCACGGTCCGTTGTTCATTTGCCATTCGACCTCCGCCAGGGCCTGGTCGGACGGAAACGCTCCGCCGGCTTTATTGTCGGTTCGTTATGTGGCGGAGCCCAGCAGTTTAACGTGCCTCTCGCCCTCAGCGCCTGGGAAGCCGGCGGCGGCGTCGGGACTCCTCAGCGCACCGGAGGAAGGATATCTGTTTGGAGGGTCGGTGTGTGCGCGCGGCTTTAAAGAGGGGGCAGCGGAGGGTCTCCCCGCACTCCGCCTCTCAACTTCGAAGGCCCCACGCGCCCTCGGCTCGCTGCTCACCTCTCCGCCGCCCGCCCCCTTCTCCGCGCGGGACGCTGCCCGGAGCACAGCGGGGCGGGGGTGGAGGACGAGGAGGCGGCCGGAGGCGGCGGCCCGGCGGGCGGCGGTGGACGCGTGAGGCAGCTCCGGGAGCGAGCGCGAGCCCGGCGGCCGGGCGGGAGGGCGAGGCCGAGCCCCGCGAGACCGGAACGCCGGGGGTGGGGGCGGGGGCGAAGCCGAGGGGGAGCGGCGGGGAGCGCGCGGGACGCGGCCCGAGGCCGGGCGCGAGCCGGGGCACCGGGCGGCGGCGGCGGCGCGCGCCATGTCGTTCAGTGAAATGAACCGCAGGACGCTGGCGTTCCGAGGAGGCGGGTTGGTCACCGCCAGTGGCGGCGGCGGCGGCGGCGGCAGCTCCACGAACAATAACGCTGGCGGGGAGGCCTCGGCTTGGCCTCAGCAGCCCCAGCCAAGACAGCCCCAGCCGCTAGCGCCTCAGCAGCTCAATGGGCGGGGGGCCGACGAGGAAGTGGAATTGGAGGGCCTGGAGCCCCAAGACCTGGAGGCCTCCGCTGGGGCGGCCGCCGCCGCCGAGGAAACCAAGGAGTTGCTGCTCCCCCAAGACGCGGGCGGCCCCACCTCGCTGGGCGGCGGTGGCGCGGGGGGCCCCCTGCTAGCGGAAAGGAACCGTCGGACTCTGGCCTTCCGAGGAGGCGGCGGCGGCGGGGGTCTCGGCAACAATGGCAGTAGCCGCGGCCGCCCCGAGACCTCGGCGTGGCCCCTGAGGCATTTCAATGGGCGAGGGCCAGCGGCTGTGGATCTGGAGCTGGACGCGCTGGAGGGGAAGGAGTTGATGCAGGACGGCGCGTCCCTGAGCGACAGCACCGAGGACGAGGAGGAGGGGGCGAGCCTGGGCGACGGCAGCGGGGCGGAAGGCGGCAGCTGCAGCAGCAGCAGGCGGTCGGGCGGCGATGGCGGGGACGAAGTGGAGGGCAGCGGTGTGGGAGCTGGCGAAGGAGAGACTGTCCAGCACTTCCCGCTCGCGCGGCCCAAGTCCCTAATGCAGAAGCTACAGTGCTCCTTCCAGACCTCTTGGCTCAAAGATTTTCCCTGGCTGCGGTATTCCAAGGATACTGGCCTTATGTCCTGCGGCTGGTGCCAAAAGACCCCAGAGGACGGGGGAAGCGGGGACCTTCCTCAAGTGGGGCACGATGAGCTTTCGCGAGGGACCCGAAACTACAAGAAAACCCTTCTTCTGAGACACCACGTCTCTAATGAGCACAAACTCCACGAAGCCAACGCCCAGGTACAGTATATCCTGCTCCTACTTTTTCGGATCTTTTAGGGAAAGATTTATCAGGCAAAAAACACTTTTCTTGGGTGAAGGCATCGTTCCAGTTGTGGAATTGCGGGGAGCTGATACGTGGGGGTTTAGAAAGCCTGAGAACGAGTTTTCAAAAGTTATCTGTGTTGGGGGGTGGGGGATGGAATGACAATTTTCTAATCGTAGCGCTGAATTTATTTTTAATGATTCCTTTTTTTGCCCATCAGATTTTTTAAAAAGTTTAAGAAAGCGAGGTTAAAGGTTTTAAGCCCTAAAAAGTGGACTTTACGGTCAAAAATCTTACTAGCTGTGATTTTTAGAAAAGCTGCCTTACGTTTCGGTCTTTCCAGCATGCTGATGGAAGTCAAATCTGGCGACTCTTTTAAGAATGAATTAAAGAATTCCCTTAACCTTTGACGCTAACCCTTTCAGGAAAACATTCAGCTGAGAAAATTTCTTTATTATCAGGTCAGGATAATGTGAAATATGATAGCAGTATGTAAATGTAGAGGAAGCTATTTGGATAACACTCCTTGGGAATTATTTTACTAAATTCATTTCCCTTGAACTTTCTGTTGAACTTTCTCTTACCAAAGGCATGCTTTGGTAAACTACTGGAGTTTTTACTTGTTTCCTTCTACCCAGATTCTTGCGCTGAGATTTTCTATAGTCCTCCCTTTTTTAAAAAAGTTCCTTGTAAATGCAGTTTACTTTAAACTTTGCATATTAAGGATGTTGCCTGTGATGTTACTTCTATCAGGTAGTAGGCTGGTAGAGAATATATTTACTAAAGTCCTTGAAAACATAAGTCTTTAGTTACAAAACAGGTAAGCTATACTTCAGTTATTTCTTGTTTTAATATTTCCAGTTTAAAGATAGTAGGCTTACCATTTTGGTGATCCTTTTTCAAGCCAAAAGAGACGATGTTGAGCAGTTCTTGTTTTAAGTCTTTCAGACAACCTGTGTGGAAGATGGAATTCATTCTTTTGTTTTGGTAGCCAGTCACTGATTTTAGAAAGTCAACTTTTGGATATTAGTCCCTCTGTTTATTGGAGTGATCTCGCTGTTCAAAACACTTACACTGGAGTTAATTAGGTGCTATCCAATAACCCCATAGCACAGTAGTTTCTCAGAAGTTAACTTTAAAGCATAGGGTTATTTTTCCCAGTGGAGAATGGTAATAGTTTTTGCACAAATTTGAGTTGCCTAAGCCCTACAAGGAAGGTCTCTTAAAGATGTACAGTCCCAAAAGGTTAAGTAAATAGTTCTAAGTCTTAGTCCTTGATGACAACTGAGACTAGAGCCTGTAGGGAATGTTGTAAAAGAACACGAATGGGTTTTGGAGTAAATCTTTCTACAATTACTAGCTTTGTGACCTTGGGTAATGGAGTGAAATATAACATTTACTTGTGTTCTGTATGCCAAGCACACTTTACCTTACTCTGCAAAGTAATCTTTATTTTATAGATGCAGAGTCGGGGGCTTTAAAGAGTTAAGTAATAATGTTGTAAGATGATGGAGGTGGGGGACTTGTGAAAATGAAAGTGTACTTTTCCAAATAATGGTAGGTTGGTTATTTAGAAAATTCTAAAAAGACAATTACAAGGAATATTTTTAATATACAGTGGACCAGTTACTCTTATCAGCATAGTCTGTCCCTGTAGGCAAATCTGAGGGGGAATGCAAAATATAATTAGCTGCTTAGTGAACCTGAAATCAGGGGAAGGGGAATTAGTCGGATAGCCTTATGATAGAGACTAGTTAGTGTGGTGTATCCTCCTCGCCTAGGCATTATCTGGATCAGGGAATTCATTCCCTAGGTAAAACCTTTTCTAAACTTGATCTCTTCAATTACCCCTCCTTTTCCCTTTGCCCACTACAAGAGTCCCCTTTTTAAGACATAATGTGCACACCATCTTTCTCTTAGGACACTCTTTCATTAGGCTGAGGACAATAAAATTTAGTAAGTTGTGTGTCTAAGGATATATATTGGTTTCCTTGATTGGATTTTGGATGTTTCCACTCTGAATTGATCTAACTTCTCTATATTTGTTGCAACGTTAGTTTGGGATGTTAACCTTGCTGTTGACCCCAGGTACCACCAACATATCTTTGTCTTGTTGATATCAGTGACCTTTTCAAGAACTGATTCATATGGGTAGAATTCAGTTTTTTTCTTTGCCCTGTAGCCTTTGACTACCGGTAGGAGGCAGTATAACACAATCTGTAAGAGCATTCTTGGGCTTAAGGTTAGGGGCACCTGAATCCTAATCCTCTACTTCCTTGGCAGGCGAAGGAGTTTAACTTCTAGTTCCCTTGTGTATGCAAAGTATATGTGCCAGCACGTAATCACTTAGCAAATGCTAGCCATTATTTATTATCATTGTGTATATTTATCACCAATAATAAGTTGTGTTTGGTAGCCTGGTACCTCGTGTCTCAGTTGTTAACCAATTTTGACAGTTGGGAAACCACTTTATCTCTTGGGATCAATCCTGATTCTAGAGAATAAACCAGTTTTCCTTTTTATACCTTCAGAGACTAACATTGAGACTTTCTCATACATGCAAATTTTTTCACCGCTTCATAAGAATATCTTGATTAGCTTTATCCTGTCTTAAAAATGATGAAATGAGAGTTCTGTAGTTCTTCAGGCAGGAATTCACTTTGAGGCTAGGGTAGTTCACGCCCTTTATTCCCCTCAACTCCTCCCCGCTTTTTTTTAAACGAGGGATGTTTTTTTGAGAGGAGGTTGGCCAAATCACTAAGTGTTACCTTTCTTTCTACGCTTTCTGAAAGTAAGAAAAGTTCCTTTTCATTAAATTGTGGTGACCAAAGAATTATAACACATTCCTAAAAAGCTTGCTGTTCTGCTAATTGGGTGTTGGTTAAGATTGTTCATGGGAGAGTCAAAATATGCGCTCAGAATCTGTTCTGAGCCTTCTGTTTCAGAAAGATCCCTATATTCTTTCTAAGGATGTAAGGGGCAACATACAGTTTCCTATATTCTCTATAAGGATGTAAGAGGCAACATACAGTTTTTATTTTGAGTAATTGTCTTCATCAAAGAAAGTTCAATGATTAGCTTATACAGGATTTGACCATTTGGCCCAGAGGACTTTAAAATTGCTTTAATAATAGTGGTTACTGCTGTATCGTGGTTCAGATCACTTTCTACCCAATTGTGAAATTTTCTTAGCCTAAATCACACATTCTGTCAACTCTTTTCCAGTTTACTTAACTCTCCAGTTTACTAAGTCTAAAACACAGTCAAATGTATTACTATAATTTTCATTAATCTTTATAGAAAGTAAATATTGAACTTAGGTCAGTGATCTGATTGACATTACCAATGAGAATATGTTGAGGTCATAACTAAAGCAAAAGTGAGATGGTCTACAAGCCTTCTTTGCATTTGACAAAGATAAGGCTTAAAGGTTTTTTGTTTTTAACAATTTGGGAAGATAGTCTGAAAACCCTTTCCCTAAGAAGTATTAAAGATAGGGGTACCTGGGAGGCTCAATAGGTTAAGCGTCAGGCTCTTGATCTCAGGGTTGTGAGTTCAAGACTCCATGCTGGGTGTGGAGCCTATGTAAATAAACAACCAACCTCTGGACCATTAAATAAGCATTTTGTATAATATATAGGTTCTAACATTATGTTTGATTTATTAAGCTGGTTCATTTCCCTTGTGTTTTTGACTTTTTAGTAGTGTCTTTATACAGTGTATCTAGGATTGGCTTCTTCCTCTTTATAAACTTACATTAGGTAGATCCAGAGCACTGGAGATAAAACTTATAAATCAGACATTTTCTGCCCTCAAGGAACTTGTAGTCTAGTAAGAAGAGGCAGACATAATAAAATGATAGGTACCATGTTAGAAATATGTTCAGGTTACAGTGAAAACACTTAAAGGGAGTCATCAACTCTACTTGTGAAAGTTAGGAGAAGCTTGTATAATTGGCTCTTGATCGCCATTGTGTTAAATGAATAGGTGTTGAACGGGGAGGGGAGGGCATTCCACGCACTGCAATTGGAAGCAGCATTAAGAAAATAAAATTGATGTGTCTGAGAAGTGGATAATTTGGTTGCTAACAGGATGAAAAATCAAGTTTGAATAGATAATGGACTATGGAGGGTCTTTTGTCATGCTAAAATGATTGTATTTTATTCTGTTAACAAATGGGCAAACTCTTTAGCGGTTTTAAATGGGAGGATCATGAAGAAATATGTTGTCGTTCAGAGACACCTGGGTAGTGTGTGTGTTTTGAGAAGACAGCTGGTAATAAAGCGTATCTTTGGTACCTAAAATTGGCTGGAGGTTAAAATCACCTGAAGATTTCTACTACTGACCTATAGAATTAGAATTTCCATTTTCTTCAAAAATTTGGATTTGGAAGTGGAATGTTTTTTCTTTAAATATAGTGTTCCAGTGGGCTCCTGCAACAAAAGTAGTAAAGTTTTTTTTTGTTTTTTTTTTTAGATTTTATTTTTTTAATTTGAGAGAGTACGAGTTGGGAGGAGAGGGAGAAGCAGGCTCCCCGCAAGCAGGGAACCCAATGTGGGGGCTCTATCCCAGGAACCCAGGACCATGACCTGAGCTGAAGGCAGACACTTAACTGATTGAGCCACCCACGCGCCCCAAGATTGTTTTTAATGCTTTCAGTTTACACTTTGATGTTTTGTATTGGAAATGCCTTTTTTCTGCTAATCCATTTATTGAAAGGATTGTAATTCTGGGTAGGGAAAGTAAATACTAATTGTTGATTTTTTTAGCTAAATAGTATTTTCTTATCCTTTGCGGATTGCTTACACATGAACTCAACTGTTTGCAATTGAAGTTCTCTCCAACTCTCCTTTCATAAGGGTGGGGGAGATTGTGTGGTGGTCTTGGGTTCTCTGCCCAGTTGGTGGCATTATCAAGCCCCCCAAGCTAGAGTACAGAAGACTGATCCTACAACACCCCCACAACATCGAGTTGATCACTCACATTCTGTTAATTTTTATCTTCCAGATATTTTTCCAGGTTCTGACTCATCACCCCTCCCCCCATTAACATTTTCCATCTTAGGTTAGTTAAGGTCCTGGTTTCTTGCAAGTATGTTGCACTATTAAAAGTACCTTCCTTGGGGTCACAGTGTATCTATTAAATGTTTGCTGATATTCCCTACTTTGCTGTCACAGCTATCTCTTATATCTTCTAATCCAGTCAGATCACTGCTTTTAAAGCTCTCTAAGGCACCTATCAACAGTGATTTTTAATCTTGTTGGGGGGGGATTTGAATCTCTCGATAACTGATGGAAGCTATAGACACTTGCCTCTAGAAATGTTCATAAGTGCATATTTGCATTTCTTGGGCTTCTGGGGGGATCACCTTGAAGTTCTTTCATAAATCTGGAATTGTTAGGATGCTCTAAGACCATCTTGTTTTCTTTTTAATGCTGTTTATTTACTTGGAATGCTCATCCGTTCCATCCCATTTTTTCATCCTCTGAGGCTCTGCTCAGGTCTTTCTTCCAAAAAGCATTCCCCCCGCACCCATCACCACCAAAAATAACTGGACTAGATAGACCTCCTCTCTGCTCCCCTAACACCTTTGTTACACTCTTTAGTACCTTAAGAGTCTTGCCCACCAGTGATCTTCAAGTTGGGAGCTGTACTTACTCATTTTGGGTCCCCCGTTGTAGAACTTGTCTAAAGTAGGCATTCACTTTATGCTTATTACATAATTGAGTGAAGTCAGGATTTTTCAAACTTTTAGCAGCTCTTTCCTCTGTGAGTAAAATATTTATTTTTTTAGATTCTCTGGAAGTAAAGGCAAAGATGAATTTTTCTTTTTTATATTTTCTTAATTTTATTTTTTATTCTTTTTTTTAAAGATTTTATTTACTTATTTGACAGAGACACAGCGAGGGAACATAGGCAGGGGGAATGGGAGTGGTAGAGGGAGAAGTAGGCTTCCGGTGGAGCATGGAGCCTGACATGGGGCTCTATCCCAGGACCCAGGGATCATGACCTGAGCTGAAGGCAGATGCTAAACGACTGAGCCACCCAGGTGCCCCCTATATTTTCTTAATTTTAGAAGAGTTAATTCTAAGGTCTCTTACAGATCTAAAATTAAAATTTTACTTACGGGCATCTTCACAAATAAAAAACTTGAGAACTTTTCACATTTACAGAATCTTTGATGTAACAAATTGTCTGATTTTTTTTTTTGAAGTCTGAATGTCCTTTTTTTAAATTTTTTAAAGATTTTATTTGTCAGAGAGAGTGTGTGCACATACAAGCAGAGGGTGAAGCAGGCTCCCCACTGAGCAGGAAGCCCAAAGCGGGACTCAGTCCCAGGACCCTGGAATCATGACCTGAGCTGAAGGCAGATGCTTAACCCACTGAGCCACCCAGGCGCCCTGAATGTCCATTTTCTTAAAATCTTGTTTAGCCATTTTAGACTATTGTCTGGGCTAAATTATGTTTTCCATTTTGGGAAAAGGAACAAAAGTTTCCCAGCATCTGAAAAGTATTCTAGAAATACTTTTCAACAGTAGATTTTTACATATCAGTGAACTCCTGTTATCCGTATACTCAGTGGGCAGAGACAGAGATGGCATGAGTTCCTTAGGGAACTACTTTAAGGTTTTTATGTTTAGTACTAAGATTTTCTTAATTTATTTAGCTCGGCAAATAATACCAGCAATTTGTTTTAATGTTAAGTGCTTATTTAAGCTCTGATTTGCCGTGCCCAAATAATACTCCCCTTTGAGAGTACACATATTCTTGACTTGGAAAGCCTTCATTGTGGAGAGCATATTCAATAGGTGCTACAGAAACAAGGCACAGTGCCCTAAGAAGTAGTGAAAAAGAAATTGGTGGTGCTTATAAAAGCAAGGAATATTACTGTTCTTGTAAAACATTAATGAGAAAAAAATAGTGGTTGAATAGTTATTTTGATTTGTATATTTTGTGTTAAAATAGAATGGGCAAATATTTGGTGGATAGGCTTTTGTCTGAGTTATTTTTAAAAATTAGGACATTTGGTCTGATAATGGCTGTGAACTTTAGAAATTGGGACTGGCCCAGAAAATGCAGAACACAGTGACCATCGCCTAAAATGACTGTACAGTTAGACACAGCCTCCTCCTCAAAGGTTTGAACTGCCAGATGTATAAACTCTAGGTGGGTTCTTGATTTGCAAATGCTAATTCGCTGCTTCCACAAATACTTGATGATGTGCTGCCAAATTTTGATCAGTGCTTAAAATTTTTGCTTCTTCAAGTATTTATACTGTTATTGCAACATCAGAACTTTGAACCAAATGAGCTTTGCTGGGCAGGTATGGCATGCATAGCAAAGCTTAGTTTCAGGCTGCATTAATGGAAGGTTCTTCAACTTTGGCTGTTTCTTTAGTGAGTGGAAAGCATAAGTAAATTAGTAAAAAGTCTTAACCAAATAGTCTCATAAAAGGGACATCAAGTAAACAGTCTGATGCTTTTATAGAAAATCATACTGTAGCATTAATTGTTTTTAGTATTGATTTAGTTATTTATATATTCACATGTTTTCATTCCCTTTTGTAAGTTTGAAATCTGACAACGTACTGGTTTATGTACAAGCTCTAAGGTTAAAACACTTCTTTTTTATCTCACTTCCTTCCCTCCACACCTTCAAAAGCAAAAATTTGGGACTTACTGGTGAATTTGTTTTGCTTACTTCCCTCAAACCTTGGCTGATAATCAGTTTTTGATGAAGATTGGGTGTTTGGTAGGAGGTTGATTTAGAGCATGAGACTTGATATTATCAGGCATGTGGGGGAGTAGGATGTTACAGTGTAAGGGCATTATGTGTGTGAGGCACTGGGAAGGTAATAGACTGCCAAGGGTCAGTTGGAAATGAAAAGGAAAATCTCTACTTCCCATGAATCCTCCTTTGTAGTGATCATATACCCCAGATTTGCAGGGTTTTCTGTACTGTTCATTACCCCTGTGGAAATATTGAAGGGGGCTGGAATTCTAATATTTTGGTTCTTCCATTTGAATTCTCATACTTAAAAGCAACACAAAAATTCTTAAATGGACTACTGACCTGGTTTAGTTTCAAGGGAATTGAAATTATTTTATGTATGGCCTCCTGTGTTCAGTACTCAGACTTAAACCTAATTATTTTTGTAATTTAGCCATACCCATGTGAGGTTAAATAGAGTTATGGGATTGTTTAGGAATCTCACCACTAAAATATTATTTCCATGAAAATTCTTTTGCAACCTTAACTGTGTTCCCAACACCTTTCTATTTTTTTCTTGAATACTACCTTCCTCTTTTCTCTTACCCAAGCATATCAGTTTTCCTAGCATGTTTACAATCTAGTATGTATTTTCCCATGTTTTTCCCCATGCTCATATAGTCATAGATGTGTGTGTCATTATTTTACAGAAATGGTCTGTATTTAAATTAATTTATGCAAAGAAAATAATGAATTTTTGATACTTCAGGGTCAGCATTTTCAGCCATCTTTTCTACCAGAAATATCTAAGAACTTTGAATGGAAAAAATGATTACTTCAGTTATCTAACAACCGTTATTAAAGTGTGCTGTGTTTTTTTTTTAAAGATTTTATTTATTTGAGAGAGAGAGAATGAGAGATAGAAAGCACGAGAGGGAAGAGGGTCAGAGGGAGAAGCGGACTCCCTGCTGAGCAGGAAGCCTGATGTGGGACTCAATCCTGGGACTCCAGGATCATGACTTGATCCGAAGGCAGTTGCTTAACCAACTGAGCCACCCAGGCGCCCCTAAAGTGTGCTGTGTTTTATAGGAATTACCATAACTTAAGTGATGCTAAACATACAGTGAACACTTTTCAGATTGATAAGAAAGAAAATTATAAACTTAAGAATTTTGAGTTCCAGGGTTCCTGGCTGGCTCAGCTGGTAGAGCATGCGAATATTATTGATTTCGGGGTTGTAAGTTCAAGCCCCCACATGGGGTGTAGAGATTACTTAAAATCTTAAAAAAAAATAATACTAAAAGAACTTTTAGTTCAGGAATTTTACCTTATATTTACCATTTATGCCCCTAAAAAGATAAGGCATTTTGAAAGTTGATTGGGAAATTACATAGCTGGATATCCTATAGTTGAAACACATTTTCCTATCAGGGTCTTAGCTTATCTTTAGATTTAATTAATTTCATTGATCTATCTAAACTATTTGATTGGATGTTTGCCAGGATTTAAAATTTACTTTTTTAGTAGTGTTAAATAGGATGAGATATACCCAACATTGTAACTTGGATATTTTAAGTTCAATCAGAAAGGCTGCTGCATTCCTATCAGAGATAAGGCAAACTAATTAGATTTCTATATATGAAAGTTTCTTTTCATAGGAAAGTAATTGCTATTTTAATTTTAAATAATTCTTAATCCATGTCCTTGGCTTATACATGATGTTATTCTTTAAATGAAATCCTGCTGATCCTCAATTCAGATGTGTTTGACTTTTTTTTTTTAATTTTATTTATTTATTTGACAGAGACACATTGAGAGAGGGGACACAAACAGGGGGAGTGGGAGAGGGAGAAGCAGGCTTCCCGCTGAGCACGGAGCCCGATGTGGGGCTCATCCCTGGACGCTGGGATCATGACCTGAGCTGATGGCAGATGAATAACAATTGAGCTGCCCAGGCGCCCTGTGTTTGGCTTTTCTTAATAATAGTAGCTTGCACCAAGCTCTTCACACTTCTCCCAGTATTTGGGATTGTGAACACTACAGTCTCAATACATCATGATTGCTAACAAATTAGTGTATTTGATAAGCGCTTTTTAAAAAAGTTAAATTGATATTTTCTTCATTTGGGGTTTTTTAAAAGTAAATAAAATTTAATATTAATGTTTTCCATCCAATTACAGGAGACAGAAATACCATCAGAGGAGGGGTACTGTGACTTTAATAGTAGGCCAAATGAGAACTCTTATTGCTATCAACTTCTTCGACAACTAAATGAACAAAGAAAGAAAGGTATTCTTTGCGATGTCAGCATTGTGGTGAGCGGAAAAATCTTTAAAGCTCATAAGAACATCCTGGTTGCAGGCAGCCGTTTCTTTAAGACTTTATATTGCTTTTCAAACAAAGAAAGCCCTAACCAAAACAATACTACCCATTTAGATATTGCTGCAGTTCAAGGTTTTTCAGTCATCTTGGACTTCTTGTATTCTGGTAACCTGGTGCTCACAAGCCAAAATGCCATTGAAGTGATGACAGTGGCCAGCTATCTTCAAATGAGTGAAGTTGTTCAAACTTGCCGAAATTTCATTAAAGATGCCTTAAATATAAGCATTAAATCGGAAGCTCCAGAGTCTGTAGTTGTGGACTATAATAACAGAAAACCAGTTAATAGAGATGGTCTATCTTCATCACGGGATCAAAAAATTGCCAGTTTTTGGGCAACACGGAATCTTACCAATTTGGCAAGTAATGTGAAAATTGAAAATGATGGTTGTAATGTCGACGAGGGCCAAATAGAAAACTACCAAATGAATGACAGTAGTTGGGTCCAGGATGGTTCACCAGAATTGGCTGAAAATGAATCTCAAGGTCAAACAAAAGTGTTTATTTGGAATAATATGGGCTCCCAGGGAATTCAAGAGACTGGCAAAACAAGGAGGAAAAACCAAACTACAAAGAGATTTATTTATAATATACCACCTAATGAAACAAATTTAGAAGATTGCTCAGTGATGCAGCCACCTGTTGCCTATCCAGAAGAAGATTTATCATTCATCAAGGAAGAACCAGGTAAATATTTTATATACAAAGATATTTTAGTTTTCATTCTAATTAATTATGGTTGGATATTATAATCTTGAAGTATATTTTTAAAGTATTTCTTAAACTATAAAAGTAATACACAAAAGTAATAACAGATACTAAATTTGAGTGTTTATCATAGAAAGGAGAAAATAATATAATTTTGGTATATGTTTTTTCTCTCTTGAGTTTCTCAAAGTTTGTGTTAATCATATATGTGGCATGTGGACTGTTCATTTATAGCTCTTTGACTTCTCTGATCTTTGGACTCTATGATCACTTTTTTGCACCCAGTGCTGGAAAAGATACAAGATAATGTAATCTTAGTTCAAATCTTAGTTGTAATATATAATCAGTTTGTCATTTCAGAACATTTTTGAGACCTAATTAACATTTTTTATTCCCAGTTTTTTTATTGGTAATTAAACATTTAAGTGTTTTTTAGAATTTTGCAAATGACAGTGGGATTATTCCAATTTGTTTAGAGCTACTATTCTATTCTTACCATAAATCTTACAGAAGCTGAAATGTTTCAAATTTGTTCCACTGTCCCCTCATTTTCATTTCCATTCATTAAGAGAGAGGACTCTGAGACCTTTCTCCTCACTATATAACTAAAAGGATATATACAAAATCTTAGCATATCACATTTGTGCTGTGGATTTTTTTTAATGGGTTTTAATGGGATGGGGGACCATTGTTACAGAGTATAAATAGATTTGAAACTTTAATTGCCTTTGCCTAATTTAATTATATTTGAAGAAGCAGTGGATTTGAGGTTTTCCTTTGCAGATCCCAGACTTGAGGTATATGTCTACCACTGTCATATATGATTCAGTGTTTGTTTTGCTGTCTCAAAGCTCTGTAACTTATTCAGTGTCTGATTTACATCATGGTGATTATCTGGGGATGGAGTACTTTGTTAAAAGAATCATTGTTTTTAGTTCTAAAGGGCAGAATGCCATAGTAATCCTATGAAATGGTTTGACTGGCTTTTGAGGCATGGATTTAGTTTTCATTGGTTTTCAGATTTACTTAGGTGAAAATCATATCTGCATAATGAATATGATTTACTGATCTTTTCCCTCATACTTGTCTGCTGTTTAATAATTAAATCTCAGAGGCAGTTTCTTTAAATATTAAAATAGGGTAGATTTTCTTAGCATCATTTTATTTTGGCTTAATTTTTAACACGGAAGACCTTGAAGTAAAGTGAGCTACATTGTCTTTCTGCTATAGAGCTTAATAGTTTAATAGTATGGTGGGAACCCTGTGGTGTTTTTTAAAATACACACACACACAATACCATGTAAGGCATAAACAGGTTTTTGGGGTAGTAGTAATTGGCAAAACTAATCACAGCTAACCCATTCTTAATGCCACATAATTGGAGTGATTCAAAGAAAAGCACTACTATTGAACCACATTGCATACTTTACAAACTTCTTTTTTTTTAAACATTTATTTATTTGACAGCGAGAGCACAAGCAGGGAGAGCTGCAGGCAGAGGGAGAGGGAGAAGCAGGCTCCCTGTTGAGCAGGGAGCCCAACATGGAGCTCGATCCCAGGACCCGACTGAGTAACCCAGGCGCCCCCACAACGCATACTTTAAAAAATAACATTACTAGCTATTATCTTGGCAAGCACCCCCTGAGCTGAGTTTGTATCAATGGAATAGGTGTATCATAAATTTTTGGTAGTCTAATATGCTTTCAATTTATCTCTTACATCTTATAAAAATTGTATTATGTTAACAGGTATCACTTTGGTTTCTGAACCTTGCTTAATTGACATTTGATTTTATCAGTGATATGCTGTATTCCAGCTGTTAAACTTTTTGCAACTTCTCAGTGCCTCTAAATCCAGCCTCACTGAATGGCAGGAAATGGGGGTTTTATAAGAATATTATGATTAGGACATAATATGATGCAGAGCCAGAGTTTGGCAAGTTTTTTCTGTAAAGGACCAAACAGTAAATATTTTAGGCTTTGCTGGTCATAAAGTCAGTTACTTAATTGTAGCACGAAAGCGGTATTAGGTATACACAGATGATCATGGATATGCTTCAATAAAGCTTTATTGCCAACCCTTGGTATAGAGCAGTGGGTCTTAATCTTTCTTGGCTGCATATTGTGCAGACCTTGGTGCTTGGGTCTTTCCAGTAGGGATTGAGTTAATTGGTTCTGGGATGTCACCTGGTTGTTGGAATTTCTATAAGCTCTGTCGGTGGTTACACAGTGAGTAAAGGTTGAGATCCACTGACAAAGAGGAAAGAGCCCAAATTGAGTCATGATCTGAAAATGAGCTCTGTACTTAACCTACTGTGTGACCGTGACCAAATTAAATTAAACTCCTGTCTTCAGTTTCTTCATCTTTAAAGTGTGGTACTTATTTTAAGGAATTATTACGAAAATTAAATGACAAGGGGCGCCTGGGTGGCTCACTCGGGTAAGCTGCTGCCTTCGGCCCAGGTCATGATTCCAGGGTCCTGGGATCGAGCCCCACGTCGGGTTCCCTGCTGAGTGGGGGGCCTGCTTCTCCCTCTCCCTCTGCCTGCTGCTCCTCCTGCTTGTACTCTTTCTATCTCTAATGAAAAATAAAAAATCTTTAAAAAAAAATTAAATGACAAAAGCACAGCTGTCATGGTCATTATAGACCCCCTTAAAATTGGGGGACTTGAGATTATTTAAAATCAGTTTTCCAGTGCAGCGTGCTTTCTACTAGATTCTAGAAAAGTTATTTTATATTGAGCCAAAATTCGTTCTTTTTAACTTCATGAATCTGTCATTTTGAGTAGTATAATCAGAGCCTAACCTCTAATCTCTCTAATCTACCTGATAACCAACCCTTCAGATATTATAATTTATTAAACTAAGTGAATTCCTTGTGAATTCCAAGTGCCTTTACCATCTTTCTTACAGTCATAGACATGTTTTTTTTTTTTCCACCCAGAAATTTTGGTGTACGGAATTAACTACAACCCTGGAGGCAAATTCTGACCAATAGAGAACACAGTGGGTCTGTTTATCAAGGTTAAGGCCTGGCTCAAGGTCACTCAGCTAGTAAAAATAGAGGCAGGTTTCATGTTTAAGACCGTCTCACATTAAAACCTTGTAATTAATGAACTGGTAGACTCAGTCTTTTAAAAAAAAAAAAACTGGTCCCTTTTAAAACCTCAAAACATTTTTATGAACTGCACCATCATTGGTTACACTTTGATTTCTACTTATTGAGAAAATACTGAAAATGTTCAGTGGAGTAAATGCTTTTAAATGAATTTAAAGTTATGTATGTAAATATCTGAAAAGTCATGATAAGTTATATGGTCTATGAGCAGTGCTTGGCATATTTGAACTTGTAGATCCCTTTAAGAACTGAGTTCCCTAGACTCTTAAGCCTATAGTCTGTAAACCACAGCTCTAAATATCTTCTTGCCACATACTGTTGAAGCTCGTGTTCCAATGCCTCAGAGAGAAGTGTTGTAAGATATTGAGATAAGGTATACCTAGAAATGGGGATTTATTTATTTATTTGTTTTATAAAGATTTTATTTATTTGCCAGAGAGAGGGAGGGAGAGGACAAGCAGGGGGAATGGCAGGCAGAAGGAGAAGCAGGCTCCCTGATTTCATATGTACTTCTGGGGAAACAATATTAAAACATTTGTAAATTTTTATTAATCCCTTATAAGTAGAGTTGAAATCAGGTCTCAGCTTTACAGTTTCAATTTGTATATTTGCCTTTTGGGTAAAAAGCACATAATTTGAGTATTTAGAAGACAACCTTGAGATGTGGGACTTGATCCCAGGATCCTGAGGTCATGACCTGAGCTGAAGGCAGACGCTTAACCATCTGAGCCACCCAGGCGCCCCAATATCAGGGATTTAGATGGGGTTTTTTAAAATATATGTATCTTAAACTAGTATATCCATTATTTGACTCACTACTGGAATTTGCTTCAAGTCATTTTTGATATATGAGGATACTTCAAATAGAACTTAGGAAAGGTTAGAAACTTCTGTCCTTTTTACTGTTTTACTGGAGTTTATGGGATAATTATAAAGGTAGTCATTAATGAGTTGCTCTGGTACTATAAAAATTTCAAATCCTTGTCTTGCTGATTCACAACCAGAAAATAAGTTTCAGCCAAATATTAAGTATATAAAAATCTGAGATTAGGAATTAAATTGTAGGAGTAAATATAATACCTAAAATTGTTTTACAAGAGTGTGTTCACACATGCTATTGTTTTTAATCAGAGCAAGTCACATGTTAATCTTACTGTTGATCTTTTGATGCTCTGGGATTATAAGGAACATGATTTTCTGAATCTAGATTTTTCTGTTACTTCAGTCACAATAGCTGGTTGCACCCATTATAAATAACTGCTCTGCATGTGTACACATAACGTTTGAATGCATACATACTTAATTTTGAACAGACGTTTTTGAAATGACTGACAAGAAACATCAGCAAAACAAATAACATACAGCAATAAAGAAGTTGTGTGCTAGTCGAGAGTGTTAATATAGTTGCCCTAATTAAGCTTTTAATTGGCTCTAAGATAACAAGCAGCCTCTCAGGAGGAGGAAAGATGCCAATTCTGGAAGATGACAAACTTCTCTGGTACTGAATTTTGAAAGGAATTTTTTCAGTGGGGTTTTTATATAGTTGATAACATGTAGTATAAAACAATTTCCTCAAAAACATTTTCTAGTAAACGAAGCAGTATATAATTGATTTTCTATCTTTAATACAAGCTGATACAATTCTATGTAGATGATTTTTTTCTTAATGTCATACAAATATTCAGATGAGAGGTGATTTTTTACTTGACCAAAGAATGTAATTTAGAGTTCTTTAAATCTAAAAGTTCCTTTCTTTCATACGTACTTCTGGGGAGAACAGTATTAAAGCATTTGTAAATTTTTATTAATCCCTTATAAGTAGAGTTGAAATCAGGTTTCAGCTTTACAGTTTCAATTTGTATATTTGCCTTTTGGGTAAAAAGCACATAATTTGAGTATTTAGAAGACAACCTTGAACAGAATGCTCAAGCTAAATATCTTTAAGATAGTCTAATGAGTCATTTGAAGTAATGAATTACTCTATAGTGAACTCTTTGGAGTTACCTACTAACCAGCACTTCTGCTCTTCTGTGTTTTGGATGATAATTGATAATTTGGCATTACTTTCAGATCTTGCAGAATCTTAAAATGCTTTCTAAATGATTGAATTTTTAGGATTTTGAAAACTGGCCATAACATTTGAGACTTAATATTTTGACCATGCCATATAAATTTACTGTATAAACATACGTTTAAAAATCATGGAACTTGGCTTTGTTTAAGGAGATGTAGGCTTTGGACTCAGTTTTACTTGACCATAACTAGCCTTGAGTGTATCCCACATAATGTCTCTAAGGAGAAGAAAGAAATATTTTGTAATTCTGATATCTTGAAATGAGTAAAAACTACCCAAAGCTTTTTCTTAATCATTTTGGCAACAAAACCCAATACTGGGCAGCAAAACCAGCTATTTATATCTTTTATGCATTTCTTTAAATGTGAATATTCATGTTTTGTTGCCAAAATACTGTTCTGATTATAGGATGCTACCCCCCCCCCCCCCGTTACTTTTCTAAAATCTGAAACTTGTTGCATCCTACATCTTACTCTAAACATTTCAGATAGATTTATGGATCTGGATTAGTTTTTTTGTTTTGTTGTTGTTGTTGTTGTTTTATCTAAGGGGGTTCCAGATGTTCTCTTCTACCTTCCAGGAATCCTTTTGGTTGAATGTTATGAAGGATTAGCTACAATGTTACTTTTTTTCAGAAACTGAAAATTAGGTGTTAAATGGTAGTTTGAAGGCCTGATGTTCATTTTATCTATTTTTTTATTTTTTTATTAACATATAATGTACTGTTTGTTTCAGGGGTACGCGTCTGTGATTCATCAGTCTTACACAATTCACAGCGCTCACCATAGCACATACCTTCCCCAATGTCCATCACCCAGCCTCCCCATCCCTCTCACCCCCCCTCCACTCCAGCAACCCTCAGCTTGCTTCCTGAGATGTGAGAGTCTCTTATGGTTTGTCTCCCCCTCTGGTTTCATCTTGTTTCATTTCTCCCTCCCTCTGTGATGTTCATTTTTAAAAAATAAAGGTCCCCTAGTAGTTCATGGGCTGTAAAATACACTAATACATAAGAATCTTGCAGTGTTTAATCTTAAGAGGATGATAGTAGGTAGTAGGAATATTCTGCCATCTTCTTTTCCCTTCTTTACTTTTCCTCTGCCTAGTGTTCCTTTCCTGCCCTTTCTGCCATATTCATCCCAAAAGATGGTGGCACGTATTATTTATTAACCTACCAGTGAGAAACCCTAAAGAAACAATCTGTGTGGCCAGACTAGGTGTTGAAGAAGCCTTGTGGATCAGTTATAAAAGCATTTTTTTGAGTTCTGCCTGCTCAGAGTATCATGTTGTCTAAACGTTTTGTCAATCCCTGAGAGATCTATAGAACTGAAATTTTGATTCCTGATGTAGTCTTAATATTCTGGTGTGACCAGATGGTCTTAAATCTTCATCCATAGTTTTACTTTCCAGAGAATATTACTTTTCCTGGAATACCAGAATAGCTTTTGACATCATAATAGGGTATTTGGTAATTAAATTTTTATTTAAATCCCCCCAAAAGTAAGCATTTTGCCAGATGATGTTGATGTCAAGATTGAGGAGTTCCTTGCCTGGAACTTGTTCATAATAGGATTGCTGTGGGGTAGAAACATACCCAGTGTGTTGTGACAAATGTTAAAATAAGAAGAAGTATGGCAGGGTGTGCAATGGGAGGTTCCTAACTGCTCAGAAGATGTGGAGAAAGCTATATAGAGAAGGCAGTAATAAGAATTGGATCTTGTGTAGGAGTTTGGCAGGAGAGAGAGAAGGGCATTCACTGACCACCAGGTGGCAAGAAATCAGGTTAAATAGGTAAAAGAATAGAAAGAATGCAATGGGGAAATGAGGTTGGGTAGATAGGTTAGAGCCAGGTTGTGATTCTCTTTGTTCTCCGTGGTAAATTTGTGGATTTTATTTTACATACTGAGGCAATAGGTTTTTAACTAGAGATTTAGGTCCATTTATATTTGCCTTTAGGTAAAAACATTTGAAGGGTGTTCATGGATTGCAGTGCGGAGTGATCTGGGTAGACCTTTATTAAGGACTACTGAGCAGAAATTAACAGCCTTGTTTGAGTAGTGCAAGGAAGAAACAGTAGAGCTTAGTGATGGGGCAGTCGGGCAGTCACTTGAGTCAGTGAGTTGTGAATGGAAATTATTATATGTTGAATCTCCAGGCTGTTATAGGAACTCTTAAAGGTTGCTTTATAGAATAAATTTGTAAGTGAATTTACTCCAATGAAAAGTGGAAAAAACCTGATCACAATGAGTAAAAAAGATAAAAATTATACCTGTTTATGAAAAAACAAAATAGTTCTGAAACTGTCTTCAGAGAAGAGAAACTTGATGTTGATATATATTTATTAATGTGAAAATGAAAGTGGGGAAAGATCTGAGTTTTTATTTCTAAAACCTTGATTTTTGATGTCTTCTCTCATTTAATTCTTAAGAATATTTGTCTTTTAAGAAAATCTAAGTTAGTCTGCACCTGCCTCATGTTTGGAATTTTGAGAACCAAAAGAAAATGGTCAGGGAAACCTTCCAAACTTAATTTTGTTTAGCACTTAGAAGCAGGTGCTGTGCTACTCTCTTACCAGATGATTCGGAAGCATTGCTAACCAGCTATGGTCCCAGAGAAACCTGTAACCACAGGCACCAAGATTAACCTCACTTAATGACACTTAACATTTATATTCCACTTTACATTTTACTCAGTATTTTCACTTAGTCGTGGCACTTTTCATGGCAGCTTTGTGAAGTGGGCAAACATTGCTACTCTTTATGTGAGAAAAATAAAGTTGATTGTTAAAATTTTGAGAAGTAGAAACAGATTTACTTTATCATTCGTTTTAATCTCATTTTCTTTCCATTGCTTGTTAATCTGATTTTTTTAAATCCATGAATAAGATGTCTTTTTAAAAACATGGTTATTCAGAATTATTTTAAAATGAACCTGAAGATTGCTTTAGGATAGACAAAAATGTATTAACTATGAAGAACAAAAATAGCTGATATCTAGGTATACTTAAGATTTTGGAAATAGTTTTATTAAATAAAGAAGTTACTGAAGTGAATGTTGGTTTAGCCCAGAGTGTAAGGTTTATTTTTGTTCATTTAGCAAAGAAGTATATGAAGTATCACTAGGAAAGTAAGTTAAGGATGGGTCTACTTCTTCACTCTTTTATTTCTAGAATTGCAGATTGTGGGTTTTTGTTGTTGTTTTGGGATTTTTTTTGATCTCCTGAAACTTTTTTTAAAAGATTTTATTTATTTTCTGACGAGAGAGAGACAGCGAGAGGGAAAACAAGCAGGGGGAGTGGGAGAGGGAGAAGCAGGCTCCCCGCTCAGCAGGGAGCCCAATGTGCGGCTCAATCCCAGGACCCTGGGAGCATGACCTGAGCCGAAGGCAGACTCTTAAACAACTGAGCCACCCAGGTGCCCCTGAAACTGTTTTAATAGCTCTTCAGAAAGATGTTTTGTTTGCCGAGATATCTTAGCCCTTTTTGCTAAGTTTAAATGAAGTGAAGGATTTCCATAGGAAGGTCACAGATGTCAAAAAACCAAGTATAGTAGAGTTTATTTTTTAATCCTATAATTTAGAGAAAAAGATAATGACCAAGAGTTACTGCTTTCACTTCCTAGTGAAACAAAATTCATTTCTGTTTCAAGTGAATGGTTGGTTGCCTCACTTCTATCCCACTTAACATCAACTGATTAAAAATGAGTTGCTAAGCAGTTTGGCTGATTTCAAATAAGGTACAAGCAGTGATATGTATTGATTCCCGAGTTAAGTGTGCTATTTTTGAAAGCTTATTGTCAACCTGGAAGAGCTCACCTATTCTCAGATTTGTATTTGATATCAAGATCCAAGTAATAACCTTTCAAAGTGTTCAAGAAGAAACACTGTACACAGGAAGAGTATATTTATCACCTGTTAAGCTTTCAGGTTGAGGTGTTCTGTGCTTAGTGTAGGATTAAAGATCACAAATTAAATTCTAATACTTAAGAGCAGTAGGGTAGGAGACAGGAAATGTCTATTTTAAGAACTAGCTGAGGAAGCCTTCAACAAATCACTATAGAATGTTATATAAATAGAAACACCCTGCCTGTATTTACAAACCCACTTGGCAGAATTTTAAGACGTGCCCTCTGAACAGACTGTACACTCCAGAATAATGACTTTTTTTTTTTAAGATTTTATTAGAGCAATTGAGAGAGTACAAGCTGGATGAGAGGCGCAGGGGGAGAAGCTGACTCCCCGCTGAGCAGGGAGCTTGATGCGGGACTCAATCCCAGGTCTTCTGGATCATGACCTGAGCCAAAGGCAGATGCTTAACCAACTGAGCCACCCAGGTGCCCCCACAATTTTTTTTAAAAAAGATATTGGGAAACCTAGTACGGTTGTTTGAATATTGATTTAAATTTATTATTGAAATACATTCAGCTTTTCATAGGAAAATAAAGCCACTAAATTTCAGTTAATCATTTTCAGTTAGTGGTTATATTTTAGTGTTACTCTACACCAGAAAACTGAGAAATTAGTCTTTAAATACCATTAACTAAACTAGTAATAGAGGTTAGAGGTTACAGAGAGAAAAATACTCAAACCAACATTTAACAACACTTGTTTGAAAAGCATTTTGTCAGGGCGCCTGGGTGGCTCAGTTGGTTAAGTCTCTGCCTTCAGCTCAGGTCATGATCTCGGGGTCCTGGGATCAAAGCCCACATCAGGCTCTCTGCTAGGTGGGGAGTCTGTTTCTCCCTCTGTGCTCTCTCCCTCCGTCTGTCTCTCTCTCAAATAAATGAAATCTTCAAAAAAAAAAAATGTTTTGTCAAGCATTGTGATGAATGCTGGGAAAATAAAACCTAACCAGTATCCCACCTCTCAGGGGACAGGTAAAGGAGTCTATTTACTATTGCTCTTCTTCACATGAAGTACTTGTTCATTCTCCTGACTTCCAACCCATTTACTCTAGGCAATAATCTCACTTTTTACTCTTCCACCTTACAGAGAAAATAAAAGCTGGTAGATGAATGTCCTTAAGTACCTGTTTTCAAACTTCTCTCTGTATATTGATTGTCTTTGCTCTATCTCCTAAATACCTAAACATTTGCTTCATGATTCCAGAATCCTTCTCTTTGAATTTCTTCAATACTTTTAGCTTCTCCCTTCCTTAGTGACTTTATTTCAGCATTTAAAGGTTTAATAGTTTCACCTTTAAAAAAAAAAAATTACTCTGTCTTCCCTTTTGCAACCAAATTTCTCAAATTGTATTATAGATTATAATTCATCATCTTCCATTCATAACATAGGCTACTCTTTTTTCTCCTTGCCCCACTGATCTACCAGAGTCACTTGCTCTAAGATCACCAGTGACTTCCTAGGTGTTCAGTATTTGTGGAATGAAAGTAATAGATGTTTCAGTCCGTATCTTAAATTTTTGGCAGCATTGTCACAGTGGACTAGTTCTTGAAATAACTCTTCCTAAAATCTGTATCATTTTCTAGTTTATTAAAATGCTAGGATTCCTTAACATATCAGTTATAGTTTTTTCCTCATGGTTTCGTCTATTTACTTCCATTACCTTATTTACCAGTATATTCTGACAACTCATTTTTATCACCAGCTTAAGCATCGTATCTGTGTAGCCTTTGGTGTTAATTTCTCCACTTGGGAGCTTAAATGAAAAAAGAAATAGTTAAAATTTTGAGTGTTTGTTATATACCAGGCAAGCAAAGAGTTAAGCACTTTTCATTTATCTCATTTGGTCCTTGGACAATAATAAATGAAAAGTACATAGCTTTTTTCCTGATAATTTCTCTACTTGTATAATAAAACCTTTCTCAATCTTTAGTAAGCATCAGAATCACCTAGAGGGCTTTATAAAATACAGATTTCTGTGCCTTACCTCCATAGTATCTGATTCAGTAGGTTGGGATGGGGCCTGAAATTCTTTATTTCTAGCAAGCTCCTGGATAATGCCCATGCTGCTTATTTGGGAACTACACTTTGAGAACCACTGCATTAGAGAAGCAAAATAACCTGCTTCACAACTGTCACACAGCTGGGATGTGGCAGAGCTGAGAATTGGTCCCAGGCAGTATCTAGAGTTTACCCATTTAACCCACTGTTCCTACTCCAAACATAATTAAACTCCTCTTTCTTAAGTATCTCAGACTCAGTACCCTCATAACTACCTAAAACTGGTCCTAAACTGGTCCTCTGCCAGAGACCCTAACTGCCATTAGTATAGGATGGAAACTTCCCTCATTACCTTCAAACCCTGCCTCTCCCATATTCATTCTCACCAAGCACTGTCGGTTCTTCTTCCACAAGCTACTTTCCTCCATTTGCTACTGCCATCAACCAAGTCAAGGCCACCGTCTTGTTCTCATCTGGATTTCTAAAATAGCTTCCTGACTTAATCTCCCTATATCTCCTTTTGCCCTCCTTTAATTCATTCATACAATACCAGGAATAGTCCTTTTAAAAGGTGAATGAGATTAATGCCTTGTTTAAAATCCTTCTACTGCTTTTAGAGTAAAGGCCGAAATCTTTACCGTGGCGTGCAGTGCTCTGTATGACCTAACTACGCCTGCTTGAGGATCATTTTATTTTTTTCTATTCTTTCTCTCCTTCATTATGCAATTATGTAATCCTGCTGGCCTCTTAGAACATAAGTACTAGATCTGTTCAGTGATTTGGGGTTTTATAACTATGCACTAGAACCATTATTGGGTGGTATTCTGTTCTGTAAATGTACCACAGTTTTATTTGCCCACCATCAGTTTTTTTGAATCAGGTACCTGCTTATGTAGAGAGGAGTTTGTGTTTTTCTTTTTTTTCTTTTTTCATCTTGAGTATTGGGGGAAGCCAGAGCAGTACGGGATGGCGATATCAAAGATGAGTCTTAAATGACAGAGGACAGATTGTCCATAAAAAGTGGCATTTTTTAAATGTCTTCAAATACTTTAAAGATTTATTTGAGAGAGAGATTGAGTAGATGAGTGGGAGGAGGGGCAGAGAGAGAAGCAGATCCCCCACCAAGCAGGGAGCCCAACATGGGACTTGATCCCAAGACCCTGGGATCGTGACCTGAGTTGAAGGCAGACGCTTAAGACTGAGCTACCTAGGTGCCCTGTCTTCAGATACTTTAATTTAGGAAAGTAGATAGTATCAGTGGGATGATGCTGGATTCACTAGTACTAGTAGGAACTCGAACATTAGGACCTTATATTCTAAACTAAAGAGTTTGAAAAAGCTCTGGTGAACCATTGAAGATTTTAAGTTAAGGGAGCGATTTAGGCTTTGTGTTTTAGGAAAATCTCTCTGGCATTACAAATAGAAGTATGAGCATTATATTTTGAAGCAAGGAGACCAAGAAACTATTTAAGTAATTCACTAATATAAGAGAACAGTGGTGGGTAACTGAATTAAGGCAGTGGTAGAGAAATGGAAGGGATGGAACAGATTTAAAAGAAATTAACAGATTAGAACCAGTATTCATCTCATTAGTATGTCTTTTAAGCTGCCTCTGTATATCCTTTCCATATCAAGATTAAGGAATTAGCTCCTTCAAAGTCTTCCTTTACTATTCTAGTTTTTTAATTGGTCTTTTCCACTTCTGAATCCATACAGAAACAGCAATGTTTTACACATCTAGTACATAGTACTAACAGCAGTTGTTATTGGGTGCCAAACGCCATAATTTGTAACACTTGACTTGGATTATCTAATTTAATTTCTATGATCAAATCTATGATCTGGTTGGCAGCATATGAGGAAACTGAGGCACATGCTCACATAGCCAGTAACCTAATTCACCCTGCCTCTTAAAGCTTATTCCTATTCAGTACACTGTTCTTACTGTTGAATGTGTACTTGTTCTTGTAGTTGTCTTATGATTTTGTGCCTTAGTAGTATTAAGCACGTAGTAGATATTACAATTTGCAGATATCTTTCTATTTAGTCAGCATAAGAAACAATACCAAGAAGGGAGTGGTTGGTGATGGCTATAGTGTGGTTGTAAATAACAGATTATTCTACATCTCCTTTTCAGATCTGGATGGTGCTCTACTCTCAGGGCCAGATTGTGATAGGAATGTGAATACAAATTTATTGGCTGAAGCCGGCTCCAGCCAGGATGGAGGTGATGCTGGTAGGTACAGTAGGATTTTAGTAAGAGTATGTTAAAGAGGATTTGAAGATTGGCAAGTGTTTGTGTACATATTTAAGGACCTTTTGCAGTTTCTTTCCCTTAAAAGAGAGTATTCTATGTAAATACTTTCAATCCGGGGTAGCTATGTTTATGATTAACACTTTGGAAGTCTGGTAAATACAAATGGATGGGTGTTTATTATTGTTTGAGGGAGCCATTTATTTAGAGCTTTTAAAATTCTTAAATATCAAGTAATTAAGTTAATAGAGCTGGTGGCTTCTTGCTAGTATATACATATATTTCTATCAGTTGTACTTTGGGAGGAGTATCCTACACATAGAGGCAGAGAATCCATAAATATTCCAGAGAACAAAATGAGTATAAATAAATAAGGAAGGGAAAAAGCTTTCTTTAGAGAAGAATGCCAAGCTAATAAATACAGAATGACTATTGAAAAAATACCCCACAGGAAATAATTGAAGATCATCCATGGATGTTAAGCCACTGTTAAAGCGCTTATCTCACAATGATTGGGCAAAAGGCTGTTGTTGTAATAGCATATTCACATGGTCTCTGTATCATCTCACAGATTACTTCATTTACAAAGAGGAAAGATTGCTTTATAATAGAAGCAGAAATACCATGCCTCTTGTCATAATGCACTAGCCAGCACACAACATCACCTATGTAATATTCTTGCCAAAATGTTTAACCCAAATCTAATCATGAGGGGTGAGAACATCAGACTGGTCTACACAAATCCAGCTACTCTGAATTTTAAAATGTTAATGCCATGAAAAACAAGCAGAGGAACCACTAGATTCAAGGAAACTGACTAAATGCATTGTCAGTCTTGATGACATCAGGGTTCTAAAATGACTAAAGGGGCATTTGGGGAACAGTTGGGAATTTGAATGTATAGTATGGATTAAATAGACAATTTTAAATTTCTTGGATGTGATAAAGGTACTGTGGTTATGTAGGAGAAAGTTCTAGAAGATACATGCTATATTGAGGGGGAAGCAATGATATGCAAGTTTTCAAATAATACGTATAATACATAAAAGGTGGGTATGTGTGTTTATAGAGAGCACACGTGACAAAACAAACATCTGTCAAAGGTACATAAAGGGATATAGATGTTCATTGATTTCAACTTCTCATAGCTTTGGAATTGTTTAAAAAACTGATGGGGAGGGGGACAGCTATGGGTACTTTTACATAAAGCTTTCACAGGTTTCTGAATGTAGTATACACTGACCAAAGTTAAGCCATGTAATTTTGAAGAAAAGAAATTGCCTTAAGGTGGTTTCTCCTAACTGTTGAAAAAGAGTTTACAGAAAGTTTTGAAATAAGCCATTTACAGATCATATGGGTTGAATTTTGAAGACTTTTTCCTTGTACAAAAAATCAGTAATAGTACAAGGTATTTTATGTTTGGTTTAGGAATCTGGTTGAAGAATGGGTTTAGACCGGGTACATGAATTCATACGTAAAATTTTCAGTTCTGCACATAAACATTTTCATTGGAGAATGGTTCATATAATTCATCTCCTTTTCAAAAAAGTAAACTCTTAATTTAGAGTCATTTCTCTTCAGGGGAGATTTTGATCCATTTTTGTTTTTGCAACTGAGATCAGCCTTTGTCTTCTGATTTTGATTTCAAAAGAATGCTGCTTTCTTCTTAGTTTGCCATTATGGAAAAATGCACCCTGAAGGATATTACTGAGCAGTGAGCACAATTTTCAAGTAGATCTTGAATGACCTTAAAGATCTTTCAGTGATTGAATTACAAAAGCACTACCTTTAATTTGCTCATATACTTCTATAAGTAACCTCTACTGGTTATAAGAATTTGGCCAGATGAGAGAAGTTTGGGATGAGGTTTTCTTAATTTGAATTATCATTTTGGTATTCTAGATATATGGTGTCTCCTGTCTGTTTTCATGGATGCTTTTTATTAATCTTTAGGTTATCAAGAGAAACATGGAATTTCAAGTATTAAGAACTTAATTCTGAATCTTGGGTCATCAGTTTTTAAATTAGTTTTTGAAACATGGAATTTCAAGTACTCTTAATTCTGAATTTTGGGTTACCAGTTTATAAATTTTTTTAAAGATTTTTTTGAGAGTGAGAGAGCAAGCCTGAGTGGGGGGAGGGGCAGAGGGCGAGGGAGAAGCAGACTCCCCACTGTGCAGGGAGCCTGATGTGGGGCTCAATCCCAGGACCCTGAGATGATGACCTGAGCCGAAGGCAGACGCTTAACCGACTGAGCCACCCAGGTGCCCCTATAAATTATTTTAGGGCTAGTTTGTACTTAAATGTAATGAAAATACTAACTTGAGGTTATTAACATACCTAACATGATTGACATTAGTTTTACAAGTATTTTGAGCAAATCAAAAATATATACATGTTGGTATTTGCTAACGTACATTTATTCAACAAATAATTGAAGGGTGTATGCTTTGGACATTAGAAATATAAAGGTGAGTAAAACAAGCACAGTCCTTGCTCTCAGAGCTTCCTTTTTGCACTGATTTGATCAAGAACTATGAGTCAAAGCTCAAACTTTATTTAATGTAAAGCTGAAAATTGATAGATTTCATGTTCACAGGCTACCACCCCCATCCTAATTTCCATCCCCCCCCCCCCATACACACAGATAATGGTGTCTCAGTTTAGGATTCTGAAAGCTTTCCCTCAAACAAAAATACGTTATAATTACGGAATCAGAAGGCTTTCCTAACATTTAAAAAATGGGTGAAGGTATTCCAAGTATAATGTAATTTATATTATTAGTAATGAAATTTTTAAATACCTTAGGGACCTTTTTGCATTGTTGGGTATTGATACTTTCACCAAAGAGGAAATACTAGGTTATTTTAATTTTTAGAGAAGTAGTATATATGGCAGATAGATGGAGGAAAATGAATTTTTAGAACACCCATTTTGGTAAGCATTCTTTTATAAAATCCATGGTTTTCATGGAAGGAAAATTAATAAATTACTGCACAAGTAAGCTAGCATATAGCCTGGAAAGGAGTGTTCAGGCAGAGGAAAAGAGTGCAAAGGTCTTCAGAGGGAGCCATTTTCCCCTGGAGGAATAGTACAAAGGCCAGTATGGCTGAAATAGTGACCCAAGTGGGTGGTTAGATCAAGGGCTAGATTAGGTAAGGCTGTGTGAGATAATTTTAAGTCTTTGGTTTTCATATGAGTGAGATGGGTAGTCTTTGCAGGCTTTTGAGCGCCAGGCTCTCACTTAAAGTTCTGAAAGAATCTATAATTGCTGTGTTGAGAGCAAATTCTAAAAGGGCAACAGTATGAGACAAACTTCTGATGGCTATTGAAAATAATCCAGAGGCAAGAGTTAATGGTCAATAGGATCAGGGTGGCAATAGCTAGCTATGGAGAACACTGGATATGTTCACATTGCCAAAGGATTCCTGGAGCCAGGTAAAGACCTACATATTCAAGAAGGAATCCTATCTAGGAGGCATCTGGCTGGCTCATGATGGAGCATGCAACTCTTGATCTCAGTGTTGTAAGTTGGAGCCTCACATTGGGTGTAGAGATTACTTAAAAATAAAATCTTAAAAAAAAAAATAAGGGGGGGTGTGGAGGGAATGCTATCCAGAGGAGGTAATTCTTACCCTTAGACACAAATTCCTTAAGGGACATTGACTATTTTGATTCTACTTTTCAGATTTTCATTTAAGGGTGGAGTTAGAAAGAGGTTTATATTCTTCATTCTTAGTCCATTTTTCTATACTGATAAGTCTTAAAACAAGATTATGTGATTGGAGACAATAAGGAGACTATCCTGTTCCAAAGCTGGGCTTCAGGGTGACAGTTATTAAGAGAGTTCTGTTTTGAATATGTTTGAAATACAGAGTAGTTCCATGTGGTCTCCATGCACTATTAAATGAAGCATGAAGACATTTCGGTTTCAGACTACAATGCAGAGATTTTTATCTAGCTATTTATAATAATCATAATGCTCATAAGATAATTTATTTTCTGGGGTTTTTTTTTTATTCTAATAAGAGATTTTCATTACCATCATTACATCAAAATCACTTTTCAATTGTATTAGGTACTTCACATGATTTCAAGTATGGCCTGATGCCTGGCCCTTCAAGTGATTTCAAGTATGGATTGCTACCAGGTACTTCAAATGATTTCAAGTATGGATTGATACCAGGTGCTTCAAACGATTTCAAGTATGGATTATTGCCTGAATCTTGGCCAAAACAAGAAACTTGGGAAAATGGCAAGTATCAGTCAACTAAACTCTACAGAAATTTTAAAATGATTTTTCACAGTTAAAAGCTTCCATGTTCTGGGTTTTAAAAAATTAAGATACTGGTAGTCCTATAATAATCCCTATTCTTAGGGATAGACAAGCTTTTGATAGCAAGTTTTCTGTTCAATATATAATTGCTTTTGTGTGTGTTGTGTTGTTTTTTTTTATTCTCAAAGGTGAATCATCTCTAATCATGAACAAGTTAAAATGCCCTCATTGTAGCTATGTAGCCAAATACAGACGAACACTAAAAAGGCATTTGCTCATTCATACGGGAGTCAGATCATTTAGCTGTGATATTTGTGGAAAACTGTTTACTCGCAGAGAACATGTGAAAAGACATTCCCTGGTAAGTAACTTTAAATATAACTGATCTTTGTGATAAAATACATGTCAGTGAAGTTTAAGGTATTTTAACAGTGACCTGAAATTTAGGGAAGGTTGATTATTAAATTGCTTTAAACAAATTATGTGGTTTATGAACTGAACTTTATACAGAAAAACAAGGGTATCATTCACTCATTATTAAATGGGTGGTTTAATTGAATGGTTGAAATGCATTACTGTCTATACTGTCCTTATATTGGATTTTTCCCCCCTTTAATTAGGTGCATAAAAAGGATAAAAAATACAAATGTATGGTGTGTAAGAAGATCTTCATGTTAGCAGCCAGTGTTGGAATAAGACATGGATCTCGACGCTATGGTGTTTGTGTAGACTGTGCAGATAAATCACAGCCAGGAGGGCAAGAAGGTGTAGATCAGGGACAGGATACAGATTTCCCTCGGGATGAAGAATATGAAGAGAATGAAGTAGGAGAAGCTGATGAAGAGCTGGTTGATGATGGAGAAGATCAGAATGATCCATCTCGATGGGATGAATCAGGAGATGTTTGTATGTCTCTAGATGATTAACTGACCTATACTCCTCAAGGATGCTGCATTTGGACATAATATGAATCGACAATTTGAATTGTTGAACTTGAAGGCTTGCAAAATATGGTACATGCTGGATGGTAGTTATGTTGCTGTGAAAACTGTAGGGTCAAAAAGCCTTATAGCAAAAAAAAAAAATTTTTTTTTATATTTGCACAGGACTGTACAGCAAACAACCTTGTGGTTGGATTACATGGAGTCCCCACATCTTCAGTCAGTTATCAAAGTAAAAATATTTTTTATTTATAGGATATACAGTAACTACTTGGGTCCTACGAATATATTGTACCTATCCTTAAAGAGCTTACGTTCATGTGCCACTTTAACATGAATGAAGAAAATCCATTTTTAAGACTACAGTGACAGCTGACCCAATTACTTTGTCCATCAAACCACTCAGGCTAGTTTGTACTAGTAGAGTTTTGTTTCTATTTTTATTTTTATTAATTTTATTTTTTTTAATACAGATTTTCAGTGAGGGGCCTTTTTAACCCCATTGGTTCTACTTTTCTGTATTTTTCCATTTTAATTTGCTTCATAACTTAAACCAATTCTCTTCTAGTCTTAGATATTATTTCTCAATTTTGTGCTGATGGGCATGTTTATAAGAACTGGAGAGGTAATTTATTGGAATGAACTGACTTCCTCCATTCCCCCTTTCCTTTTTGACATGAATTTTACTACTTCACAAATGAAGAAATGATGTTGCAAAGTTAATGTGGCGAAGTTGACAAATACCACTAAAATGATTATGATTTAGAAGTAACTTTTTCCTGCTGCTCTAATCTGATAAATGGTTATTACATGACGTTTTCTGACATGGTATTCGGTTTTGGGTATCTGTTACTTTGGCACTATTCTTGTTTGCCTCTTTATTTTTGCCAGTGTACTATACCTCAGTCCTATTTGAAAAGACAGAAATCTAATCAAAAGAAAAGTCATAGAAACAATTAAGTAAAATGATTTGTTTCCTAATTTGACCTCGGTGTCCAGTTTGGTTAGCTTCTTATGCGATATAAGTGAAATCAGGTTTTTACTCCTGTGCCCTTTTTATCATTAAAAAAAAACCACAAAAAGTGCATTCTCTTTTGTTTGATACTTACTGGGATATTGAGTGTTTTGAAATTATGATAGATAATTATTTTTTCAATTTCTCAACATTTTACTACATCTTGGTACATAGTCTTTCTGGTAGTCACCATGATTCAACAGTCTGCAAAAATCTTACAAATAAGATATTGAGAGGCTTTACAATTATTCTGTTAACTAAATTGTTCAAGGTACAAGGGGTGATATATTAAATTGAAATTGTCAGATTAAATTGAAATTGTCAGTCTGATGACAGATGAATTAGCTGATAAACTCACAGCAGCATTTCACATAATATTAACATGCATGACATTTATCAGGAACATATTGTATATTATATAAGATTGAGGGATATCATATTTTCAGCTTTCTTTTAAATAGAAATTGAGTATATTTTCCTATTTTATATCAGGTCACTAAATTATGCTATTTGTGTGGAAAAAATTGCTAAGTACACTTTGACAGACATAATCCTTTGGTGCTCCATCTGATCAAAGTTGAAAGGTTGATACTTTTTTTTTTTTTAAGAGACAAGCTTTCTCATTGTCTCCAATTTCGGTAGTATAATGGTTTAATGTTAGACATGGATGTTTCTGCTTGAATAAATCAAAGATAAAAAGTACAGTTATATGGTTAGATAACATATTTTGTCATCTAAACTTTATTGTAGTTTCTACATAACTGTAAAACTGACATGAATAGTTTGGTTTGATTTTTGTTTAAGACTGAAGAGTACATCTTATTTCTCAGTGTTCTAGACAAATGAGTATAATGTAATTCTGGTGGGGTCCAAAGTAGACGTTAGTTGGGCAAAGATACTATGAATGAAAAAGTATTTTAAACGTAAAATGTTCTGCTTTGTGAATATGTAAGTATAGTATAAAGATTTCTTTCATCCCATTTATCCCCCTCCTTTAAAATAAACCATAGTTTACAATTGGTAGATCTGTCTATATATAAATATATATTAAAGAGAAAAGATATATATCTGAAAATCACCTAAATCTGCTTTATTAGACTACAGTTCACTTATTGCATAGAAACTGGACTTGGCTTTACTTCTTAATGTACTTTTACTTTTCCTCAAGATATGAACTTACTCTCTTTAAACTGAGTTTTCTTTTACTACTTAAATCATTTATGTATATCTGGTAAATTATGACCAAATTTTTGTTAGATTGCATACAGTAAATTGAAATACACACTTGGTACACTACGGGATTGTTGTGCTTTTGTTTTGGTTTTAGTTGGAAACAAGGTTTGATGTAGATGGCTTGTTACTGTTAATTTAAAATATTCTATAATTGTCCATTACCTTTTATGTTGTATTGTGACAGATTTGGCTATATTTTTAGTCAACTGAAATATGATACTTTAAAAGTTTGTTTTTAGAAAGGTAATCCAAAGGAATGTTTATACTCTTGAATATATTAGCCTCAGCCTATATAAAAATTTCTTCTTTAAAGTAAACATTTTACCAGAAACAGAATTGACAGATTTTTCTACTTGCTGACTGCCTAACTTATTTGTTTCATGATCTCAAGGGACTGCCTTTTCCCTTCTAGGTCTTTTTTTTTTAAAAATAGTTTTAGTACTAAGGTATACTACTGGACGTTTCTATTTTTTTTTAAGTATATTCTTTTTCTGACTTACAGTACAATTTCAGGAAGTTGATAGATACTAAGAACTTATGATTGGTCTCAGAGGTCACAATGGAATACTCATAATTTTGTCTGTGGAGCCCTGGCAGAATTATGTGTTACACATTTGCTGAATTTTTCTCTTGTAACTTATATTTTAAATGAAACATATTTTAGAGCTGTAATTTTAATGAAGAGGAAAAATATAAACTGTTTCTTTCCTATTCACTCTAGTAACAGATCCTCTCCTATAAATTAAGATCATGTATTCTTTCTTAGGGTTCTCAGAGACAGTTACTTCCATATGGTCCCTGCTTTGTCGTTGTTCCTGACCCTCATTTTTCATATTCACTAGATAATGTTGCTAATTTTAGTGCCCTAGCAATTAAGAGCTTAAAAAAAACTGTAGGAAGGGAAACTGAACACTAATAAATAGCTTTGAAATTTGGGGGGGGAAGACATTGGCTGGTTTTGTTAGAGCCATCCTGATGGAGAAGAGGGAGATAGAATGAGTGAATTCACGTAAAGTGCTTCCAACACTGGTACATAATAGAGGCCTAATACATCTTAGTTTAAGAATAGATGCAAACCAAGAGGAAAAGGGGAGAAAACAAAATGGGAAATCTATAGTCCTACGATAAAGTATAAAGGCCTGAAGACAGGGGAAAGTGTGATGGAAGAGGAGTTTAAAAAAAAAAGTCATAAATTTTAAAACTTCGGTAAGCTTTATGTATATTTTTAGGATTTTTGTCAACATAGAGTTTATTTTTCTGAATAATGATTCCAAAAGCTAACTTTTTTTTTTTTTAGTGCCTACATGTGCCGTTGAGCTTTACATTATTTTCTCTAATTCCCAATAAGGTAGGTGCTATTGTCTCCATTTTATGGAAGAGAAAGGCTCCAAGAAATTTGCATAATAGAACTTGCCCAAAATAACACAGCTACTAAGTGGTAGAGCTGGGTTTTGACCAGATTTGATTTTGAATGAAGCCCATCTTCTTTTTAGGGGGCTCTATTAACTGCCTCATTAAACAACTTTATAGAATTTCAGGGCTTTAAAGGAGTTTGTGTATGGAGACCTATTTTCCCTGTAAACCATCTATGTTAGGAATTTGAGTGTCTAATCTTTCCTTCCCCAAATACCCTTATCACTCTTTTCCTCCTAATAAAGCAGTTTTGTCACCTGGCTATAAATAAGATACCTGACCTCAGTGTAGCACATGCTATTAATTGGCTGTGGCATTTTCATTTTTAAAAGGATGGTTTTAAAGTGAAGAACTAGACGTGAACCCCAGTTTTTGTGCCGTTCAGTCACCCAGATCCTTAAACTTAACTATGGTACATAAATTATGTGCTTAGAACTAACAGGTGTTTTTTCGTAGTCACTTTTAGGAATTAAGTGGAAAATTTTTTTCCTGCTCTATCCCTGCTTTCAAGTGAAGTTGAACCGTTCTTAGTTTAAAATGTGTTAGGGATAAGCACACTTTAACAGATGTTTTCTAGCCCTGAATTTTAGGACATTGGGTACTTAATTTGGAGTACACTGGCTATTGAGAACAAAATTTTGGGTTGAGGAGAGAGAGGGATGGTTGAGGCCATTATGAAATGGGAGAATCAGCATTTTAAACACTGTAAACATAAAAGAACGCTTTCTTCTGCCTGCTGTTTGTAAAAGCTCTTTGGGAAGATCTTTTACGAAGACCAATTTTTTTAAATGTAATTTACCTACCTAGTATAAGTGTCCTAAGACATGTATGTAAACTTCCACAACTGTTTTGTCTGTGTATTTAGAAAATACACAAGAATCTTTATCAAACCTAAAAATATAAACTTGTGAGCACTAAACTTGCTTCTGGCTTTGTGAATTTTGTTGACTGACATTTAATTCAGATTTCTTTGCATTAAAAGTGTACTAATTTAGACTAATTGGAGTAGGGGAACACCTTTGTAAACTTTGACTTATGTATAATTCAGATACTTTTGTACTTAAGGTTTACAAGTTTGAATTACAGAATATTAGGGTTCTTTGGTTTTTATGTTTTTATATGAAGTGCATAAATGACTCAGACTACCTCCTAGTGATGCTTGGAAAGCTGCTTTAATAGATAAGTGATTTGTAATCAGCATTTCATCTATTCATCTTTATTACTTGTGGGAATTCTCTACAGGTTTTAGAAAACATTATTTCCCCTCTAATTTACATGTGTGCATAATTTTGGAAGTGGTTTGAAAAGCAAAGGTAAACTACATCCCATATTTACTGCGTATTAGCAGACTAATGAATTATAAGTAAATACATGTTTCAAGTCTTTGAAGTTTTAATAGTATAGAGAAAACATACTTAACCTGGGTTTTTGTGGTGGTGTTAGTAATAGAACAAAGGAAATCATACAAATGACTAGATACTCTCCTAAGGAAATGAGAGTTTTGTTTGGAGAAGGCTGTCCATGTAACACATAGGCCTGGTGTCTTAAAATTATAAAAGAGCTGTGGCAGAATAATTAGGTATACTGTATGGTTTTGAGAGGTTAAGACTGGGACCACTTGGCTCAAGATTAAAAAGCAGCTTTTAATAATTACCAAAAGATTAAATGTGATTGCTTCAGAGAGAAAGAAATACCCTAGTGTTTGAGATGTTCTAGAGAAAGTGAAAGATTACCTGACAAGCATTTTGGCTAAGGTAATATTGACCAAACATTTCTGTCTATAGGTGTTTTTTTGTTTTTGTTTTTTTGCTTAAAAGTTTTTGGACCATTGTAGGTAACCAGCTTTTTGTTTTGCTTAGCAAAAACATTGATAAAGTCACGCATAAATATCTCATGACACCAAAAAGGACTCGGTGGACATTTAGAAATCATGCTTAACTGTATAGAAAAAAGTGCTATTTGAGCTTTTTTCTTTTTCACTTTGCAAATCATCACAGACCAGTATTTGGAAGCTGGTGTAGGAAATTAATTTACTGGATCCATGGTTCGATGGGAAAATTAAAGGTCCTTTGGATCGTAGTCCTGTAAACTTTTCTGAATTTTGAACTAAAGGAAATAAATGAACCACAAGAAATCTATACAGTTTAATTAAAGTGAATAAAAAATAGGCTGGATGACTGCATGGTGCCTTTACATGCTGTTGATACTACCTTCTGACTGCCAACCAGGTAACTTCTTTTTTCCAACACAACCAAAGTTTGGCAATAAATTACTAATCTTCCAAGCATAATTATGTTTTAGAATATTAGTGAAAGATAAGCAAAAGACAATCTTCTTGGCACATGTCTCAACAGTCAACTCAGTAGGAAAACACAAAATATTGCAAGATAATTGTAGAATGTTTCAGGTTAAAATTTTGAGAAAAAAATTGATTCCCAGAGAGGTTACAATGATTTTACAGTCCGTTTTGGGATCCAGGACTTCTGAACTTCATTTCAGTATTTTATCTGTATCTAAGACTCGTTGGAAAGTGATTTAAGATTTGGGAAAACAAATTGGACTACAAAGTATAGTCAGGTGCAATTCCTGGCACATAAATCTGAGCTCAAAGTTGTTCACTAAGTGATGATTAAAAGATGTCAGCAACCTTTTTAGGATTTTGCTTGCTAGTATCTAATGGCATATAGTTAATAAGCTAATTTGGTTTACAAGCAGTTTGTGTTGCCAAGTAGAGGGTATGTGGGATCCCTTGGCACTTTTCCCCACTACACCCCTAGGTGACCGTATCTGAAGACATAATGACCAAACCCAACCTATAGCAAATATGACTACAGAAATCTCAATGCAAGTAGCCTTTGGGTTTTTTTAACCTACACCATCTGCTTAACTTGGAATACTGACAAGCTTAAGTATTAGCCATTTGCTGCAAAATACTTGTTTGAAAATAATGGCTGGCTTGTCACCACTAATATCTTAAGTGTCTAATATTCACTGTATATAAGGAGGATGTGAAAACCTAGAGAAAACCCTATTGGAGTTTATACCTTGATGGAGAGTGCAACAGTGCGTCAATAAAGATCATTTAGATCTGATGCTTTTGTCGCTAATAATGATTTTTGTATTTGTTAGAGAGGCATGTTGAGTGGGCATTTATACCATAGGAAACAGGACAAATGTGTGTTCGTGTGGAAGACGGAACTTAGTACTTATGTCACCCTCACCTTCTTCCCTGTTCTTCCTAAAACCTGGATCCCTAAACTTGGATGTTGGCATTCACATAGACAATGTGGGTAATTAATTCTCCGAAGTACATTTTACCACAGTAATTTTTCAAGTAATTGTCACCTAAAGCATTAAATCGGTGAGGTCATTCCAAAGAAGGGCAAGTCTACGGACTGAGTCCTTGTCCACCAAGAGTACTAGTCCAGGGAATTACCGTCACCCAAGGCAATGGAAATTTGAAAGCGTTTTTTATACGTTGGTATGGATTTTCTTTTATTGGTAGTCTTAAATTTGCCTCCTTTTAGGATTTTGTCATTTCATAGACTTAAAAGATGTTTGTTAGAATCCTACATTAGATTTCAGGCAGTTTGGGGGAGGCATTCTAAACTTTGGCCCTTACTTGTGCCTTCTGAAGGCAGCTGACTCTTAATTGGCACCCCAGTCTATTTTCTGGCCCCTTCGTTAACTACTGGTGACTTATTCTGTACTCAAAATGTGAGCTACCCTTTTAGCCTATGGACTCCTCTCTGGTTATATATGTATTCAACAGATAAATATTGAAGACTCATTTGTGAGAAAATGGTTACCTGTGATGAATAATGACCTCACATACTATCCTGTTCTCAATTATTACAAGCCATTTGCCAAGGAAAGAGATTCAAAATTAAGCAAGCAGGGAACCAATAGGCCCTTCATTTCAGTGGTTTCTTGAAAAGCAGGAATGATTGGGAATTGTGGATGGGTAGGATAACTAAAAACGTAAAATGGCGCAATTTAAGAAAATGCATACACGGCACTTTGCATTGTCTCCCTTCAACATAATAGGAGAAGATAGTTTGACCTTGAAAATATTTGCATGGACCTTATACAGCAAACAAAAATGTTTATATCCGCTATTTATCTTTTTCTGGGATAGGAATATATTACTTCCTAGGTGCCTCCTAGTTCTATAGCACAAGAACTATATTGGACAAGTCTGTAAGATTAGACGAGCTCTTCAGAAGATTCATTTATGTACTCAGGGAAACTGACACCTTAACAGAGTCTACCTCCGATTTGGGGGGCGGGGGGGATAATGAAGTTACTTGGACCTAGAGTTGTTTTCCTATACAGGAAAGCAGTTCAGTACAATTGCAAGCCCTTGGAGTTAATGTTCAGTCCACTTAGTTTTTGCCTTAGGGAAAGAACATCACCTTTTCTCAAAGGATGAAATCACAAGCTTCTGTAGTCCCCCCACCCAAAGTTAATTCGTAAGGAAAGTAATAGCCTAAGTATCATACTCAATTTTGATGCGCCTTTTTTTCTTTAGCATAGTATATTTACACCTAAGTCTCAATATCATATCTAATCAGGGTTCAAAATTCCAATCTTACTCACTCCGCACATGTTTGCCTTGTATTTCACAGTTTGCTTTTTGGTCAGGATGCTAACTGTAGGAGTCAGCAAGCTTTTTCCTTATAGGGCCAGATAGGAAATATTTTTGGCTTTGTGGGCCCACAAGGTCTCCGTTACAACTAGTCAACCTTGCTGTTGTATCATGAAAGCAGCCATAGACGGTATGTAAATGAACAATGTGGCTGTGTTCTGATGAAGCTTTACTTCCAAGATTAGGCCCCAGGCTGTACTTTGCTGACCCCTGATCTGTGTTAAGTTCTCACTCCACTCCACGTGTATTCATTCTCTCTCATGCTCGCTTACTCTCTCTGTCCTTGCAATATATACATTAAAGAATGATGTGCCTTCTTAATATCAATTATTTTCTTTCCAGAATTACAGACCTGGAGTAGCAACAAGATGTAACACTTCGGTGGCACCATTTTAGCTGAGAAGGATAAAAACCTTACCATCTTGGCTCTGATTAGACAGTAAGACCTGTTGAGGAACTCAGTTAAATACTATATCCCGGTACAGAGGTGTCCTCCCCCAACCCCATTCCCTGGTTCCTAAATAAAAGAATTAAAGAGTACATCCAGTTCAGAAATACATTGTGTTTAATAAGAGGAAATGCCACTTGCTGATAAAAATACATACTTTTCTAATCTAGACCCTTTTAGCCACTTGATCCCATGTTAAAAGATTATTTTACATCAGGCCTCAACCTTAATCATGTTCTACAATATTGACTTTCCATAACCTTTAGAATGTAAACTATTTGGGAGTCTTCAATATCTCCATTCATAAAAGATGTCAGTAAATTAGACTTGTCAGTCATCTTGGACATAGCTTGAAAATGCTAAGCTTGTGAGTAAATGAGCCAAAGAATCTGACCTGAAAAATACTTTCCATCAAGCCCTTGAGGAAACATTCCCAAGACTGAAGACTACCAAACTGAACCGGAAATCTGTCATTGTTTCAGACACTAATTCCCATTGTAAGCCCTACTGAGGATAGCCTTGTCTCGTGTTCCTCAGTTTCCTGCAAATAGGGTTTTACTAAATACATGTCAGATGAACCAAGTATTGAACACAACTCTTCATAGTCAAAATTTCTATTTAAAAGTTTCAGGGGCGCCTGGGTGGCTCAGTCAGTTAAGCATCTGCCTTCAGCTCAGGTCATGGTCCAGGGGTCCTGGGACCGCTCTGAGTTCTAGCTCCTTGCTCAGCACGGAGTCTGCTTCTCCTTCTCCCTCTGCCCCTCCCCCTGCTTGTGCACAGGCGCGCTCTCTATCTTTTACAAAAAGTTTCAACGTTGACTTAAAATAGTTTCAAGAATTTTTTATTATTAAGGCCCAAGTTAATCAGAACAACAGAGGTCTGATTCTAAGGAATTTAGAAAAAGTTTTGTTGCTCTTCTAGTAAGATACTATCCCATCAGGAGCATCAGATATATTCGGGAAGGACATATGATACAACTCTGGGAAGAACATAGTCACTTAAGAATGCAGCAGGGTTACTGTCTGGGCAGTCCATTCACTCAACCCACTGCAATCTCGACTGCAACTTCAGTATTTGAAACTATCTTCATAAGGGCCACTAATGACTAGCTGCAAATCCTCATCTCTGCAGCGTTTGGTTCTGTTAATGACTAATTTCCTTCATACAACTCTCTTCTTACTTGGCCCCATAAGTATTGGTATTGCCTTAATTCTATGCCGGGCACTCACCCAGTGTTCTTTCCCTTGGTGCTCTTATTCAGCCCAAATGATCACAATGACAAGCCTTGGGGACTCTCACCACTGACCTCTGTTCAGAGTTTACAAATATTTGTTTAAATGACACCATGCATTGTTGTTTGAAACACAAAGGACTTTCACTCAAATCCTAATTTGGGTCACAGTTCTTTAATTTCTCTTGGATGACCTCAAGAGTCTATTTAGATTTACATTCTACTATATGGGGTCTTACCATACCATACTACTGCATAGCAAAGTTACCTTTATTAAAACTATAATCTGGTTTCTCTGGAGATATTTAATGCAAATAATCAGGTTAACACTTTATTTGGTGAGGCGGTATCTAGCTTCGTATCAACATGTATGTATCTCTGTTAATTACAGGGATCAATAGAAATCTGTGAAGTAACCTTAGAAACAACTACTCTACACATGTTTACCCAGCCTCTGCTTGAGTTCATTCCATAAATGTTCATCTCTAGCTCATTACCTCACATTGCAGGTTATATTAGCTTGAGATGCTTCTCTATTCTCTAAACTGAGTCGAGTTGAAATCCGATGATTCATCTCTTAATGCCACACAGATTCTCATCCTTCCATGTAATAGTCTACATAACAGTGGAAATTGGAAGGGGAGAGGGGTGAGTATACTTGAGGAGTACTTAGGGACTTAAAATTTTTCCATTCCTAGGGGTTCCTTGGGGGCTCACTCGGTTGAGCCTCCCAACTCCTGATTCCCACTCGGATCCTGATCTGAGGGTCGTGGGGTTGAGCCCCACGTAGGGCTCTGTGCCAAGTCTGCTTGTCCCTCCTTCCCCACCCCTGCTCTCTCTCTCTCAAATAAGTAAAATCTTTAGAAATTTTTTTTCCATTCCTAGAAAACAGTATTGTATGTTTTCAGTCCTGTAAATATAGTATCAGAAACCCATGCTGTTCACTCTTTCCCAGTTTAATGTCTCACTCTTAAGGCTAAGAAATGTTTAATATAAAAAACCAAAAAAAGATTTTAAAGAAAAGCATCCAAAAATATTTCTTATAAAGTAGAATATTAATTTGCTGGCACTGGTATAGAACATTTAATATAACATTAAAGTTGGGCGCCTGGGTGGCTCAGTTGGTTGGGCGACTGCCTTCGGCTCAGGTCATGGTCCTGGAGTCCCGGGATCGAGTCCCGCATCGGGCTCCCCGCTCAGTGGGGAGTCTGCTTCTCCCTCTGACCCTCTTCCCTCTCGTGCTCTCTATCTCTCATTCTCTCTCTCTCAAATAAATAAACAAAATTAAAAAAAAAAAATATATAACATTAAAGTTGCTTCTCCAGGGTAAGATTAAGTTTGCAGCTTGATATAAAAATTTAAATGTTGCTTAATCCTAGGCTTTTAAGAATTTCATAATTAACTGATTTTGAATGCAGTATAATTTTAATATGTGTAAATTTAATGATTCAACTCCTTTTAGAAAATGTATTACAAGGAAGATGAGGGTTACGTTTTCCTTCAATTGCATTTTAGATCATAGTCTAAAAGAGGTGAGAAATTTTTCATTTTTTATTAAATTCTTATAAAACTTCAGGTCCCTCTGGCCCAAACTACTCCTCTCCTTAAGCAGCAGGATAGATTTATAATTATGACTGCTTTAATTTTTATACTTATTTTAAAAAAATTTATGAGGACAGTCCTAGTGCATTTATGTCATGAAGATGGAAGAATGGGAATATTGTTCTTATTAGGGTAGCCATTAAGTCTTAAAAATTGCTGAATGCTCCATAGCATAATATTTTTTCTCAGTGTGTGAACTTTAAAAATATGAATCAGGAAATTCCATAAAAAATTACCAAAAACACATTTTGTGAAGTTTATCACATGTTGCCCCATGCTGTTTGAAATTTACATCATATCCTTCATCTTTGTCTCAGCAAAAATCCTAGATCTGAGAATCCGAGGACATTTTGCCTACGTGTAGGTGAGGAATGCCATTGCCATTTTCAGCCATTTATGGATATGTTTTCACTCTTTAAGCATTTATCACTTACTGACATGCCAATTTGTTACAACTTTTAGGTTTAATGTAAGCACTTTAGAGTGTTACTGTGACTCTAATCTAGACCTCCAAATGGCCATTTTGGGGAAACTGAGCATAAATGATGCAGATGTAATATTTTCCACAAGCGAAAAATAAAATTGAGTTAGCTTGTTTTGCACTGTAAAAGTCTGTTTTCTGCAAAAGGAAGTGACTTGAAAAATCTGATTTGAGAATTTGCCCAATATATCATACTGTCATTAATGTCCTGCTTTTTAATAGACTCTTTTTTCTTACATTCTCACCTTTATTAACATAATTCATTGTTGGAGACGATCAATAAGACAACTGCATTTTGTATATCTTAAAAAACAGTGTCAGTTTTATTTTTTAGCCACAGGTACAAACAGAAAGCCAAACTTAAGCGTGACAGTAAAGCAGAGTCTTAAGCAATTGAAACTAAAGATTAATGTGCTATATAATTGCATTCCATTGTAATAATTGAAGTATGTTTAAAGTATTTTCATTGTGGGATGAAAAATGAGACTATGGTATATATTCAAGCCCTTTAATATTTTAGTTTCAGAGTTGGAAGCTTTCCAAGGCTTCTAAGAAGTAAAGCTGTAACTCATTTCTGTGGCTCTCTCATTCGTAGACATTGGAGAAGGGACTTACATAAGCCTCACGAGGTATTGGAAAGAGGATTCCTCAAGCAAAAGTTTCATGATTTGTAGATGAGATTTACACAGTTTTCAGAATAAACAATTGAGTTTCAAGTGAATTTTACATGTTTGAGCAGGTGTAAATTTGGTGAATAATTAAAGAATGTTTTCCTTTAATGTGTCCATTTGGCATATGAGATCATTGTTATCAGATCAGATATATTTCTTTAGCTCTATTAGAGACCCTTTGTTTTTTCTTTACAGTGATCCAAATTACCAGACATACAGTGACTAATTAGCGTGAACTCTTCAAATACGTCAAGGCATTTCTATTTTAAAATCCATCCTTAAAGAGAAAATATATTTTGTAGGAAAATTGCTAGTAACAATATTCATTTTGTAAATAAATAATATAGTAAAATTATTTATAATGTGAATTTTCAAAGTGAATGCGTTGTTTGAACATTTATTTTCCGTTTCTGCATTTGTGCATAACAGGCAGTCCCACATTCTCTACCCTCATCTCTCAGTTCCCTACTTTAGCTCCTTGTTTACCTTCATCTGATCTTTGGCTAACTTCTTTCAACTATATCCAGCTATGTTTTAGATATAAATACAAAGCTAAGGATCTACTTCATCCTCAAACGAACCTGAAGTGAATTTTAATCTTATTTGCCAAAAATAGTGTCAATTAAAATTTTTTTATTCTAATGGTAACCATGTAAAAGTACTGCCTAGTGTGTTTCTACCTTAAATTTGACCATTTTGCCCTGACTATGACCTTTCTTAGTTAAGCCTAACTGGCTAACAAATGCAGAGCAAACCTCAAAAGACAAGCATTGTTTTCACTTCTAAATAACCTTCCTTCTTCAGGGATTTTCAAACTGTGCTCCAGGATTGTAGGGGTTCTTTGAAGATGCCTCTCTGGGTGTGGGGCTAGCTGGTGTAGAGTAGGTGGGGCCCTGCGCCTTCCGCCAAACCTCTACAACAGCTTCACTTTTATCTGATTCCTTATGCTTTCAAGGCCTAGTGTTTTAAAAAAAAAAAATTTTGTAGATGCCAACTTAATCTTAAAATATTCATGGATAATAATAGTAATAGTAGCTTTTATTTATAGAGTGCTTATCATATGCCAGACACTGCTTTAATTATTTTCTAACATTAATCCATTAATCCTTAAAATAACCTGTAAGATGAAGCATTTTATTATCCCTATTTACAAATGAGGAAACTGAGGCTTAAGGATTTTAGCTTGCCCAAGGGGTCACGGCTAACAGGTGACAGACTTTGGACTCAAATCTTGGTGCGCTGATTAACGTCTTAGTTTAAGTCAGGAATGGTAAATGTAAGGTCAGCGTGCTCCCCCCTCCCGCCCACTCTCCCACACTTGAGGCTGACAGGGCCAATGGCTAAAAACCATATTTCTCATGGATCACCAACACAGCCTTAGAATTCCCCGTGAGGTGCTATGTGCAGTCACTCCTGATCCACTGGTGTTGGCACTCCAGATAAAGACCTATTTACTTCCCCCACTGTGAGGTGAGATATCTGTGACCTCACACTTGTGATTAGAAAAAGTCTCCTCCAAAGTCTAAAAGTGTCGCCAATGGCTGCTTGAATATTGGTAGTTGAAAAACACCAAATTATCTTTGATCCAGGTGTTAATTTTTCATGATCAACCTATTTATGAACAAATCCCTAATTATATCATCCTCATTTTTACCAACTTCTAATAGATGATTTTTATTTCTGTATTTATATATTTATAACTTGTATAAATGTGTAAATTGATCATTATAAACACTACACAATCCTCATAATTAGAACAGTTAGGATTTTTTAAGCTTCTCTCTGAGTGCCTATGGAAATAAAGACCTAAAGTAATTAATACTCTGAGAACTAATGTTTTAAATGTGGGATGGAGGTGGAGGTAAAGGGTGGAGAACTTATGCTTGGGGGTGAGTCTGCCAGTTTCCATATTGTAGAGAATTTAGTGGTTTGAATAACCTTCACTATTTCCACTACCAGCATGCCCAGCCCAAGAATGTCATAGCCACAGGACTGGGAGAATGCCCAAACACTTAAAAAAGGAACACACATACACACCCAACCCCCAGCTGATTTTTCAGTTGGTCTTGCCAGGAGGTAACCAATAGTTCCTGTGCTGTGCCCATTCTTACCAGGGAAAGCTGGGTTCAATTAAAGTTTTTCCTGTTAGGTGCAAGACTTTTTAAATGACTCATAGTAGTTCCTGTGTTCAAGACAGGGTCAAAGAGGCCCAAGGCTATATTTAACTTCTCTCTGAAATTACCTGTTAATTTCAACCAATTTTTTTCAATACAGTAAAAATGGAGAGTTAGTAGCAAGTAATTTGTAATTTGTAACTTTCAATACACGAAGAAACCTTAAGTCACTTTTTTGTTGTTGTACTGAAATCCAGATTTTCTTAAATGGATGGAAATTCCTTTTGTGAAATTATTTAACATTCATTCAGCAAACACATTAGTATATTGGAATGATCTTCATGTGACCATTATCATGCAACCCATTAAATTCTTGTTCATAAAATTGTTTGAGTATTATGTCTTAAATGTTCTCTATATGAATAAAAAGTTTCTTCCTAAAAGACATTTCTGAAGCATTCTCTTTCCAGTTTTTTGTAAAAGTAGAAATCACTGAGCAGTGCTATGGGGAATGAATCAGAGTGACTGGTCCAATGACACTTCATGCCATCAACTAGGAATTTCTCTGAAGAGAGTTGAAAGAACCACCTTCTGCTGGTGAGGGTGTTGGAAAGTTCTCTGGTTGCAGCATATAGTGAGCTCCACACGCCTCTTTTCTCCTGGTTTTTGCTTTTGTCAAATGAGAAAATAGAACAGCCGATTGTAAGCTGCCCTATTCATAACTGATCAGGGCTTGCTGGAAATGTCAACCAAGGCCAGCGATTCAATCACACGAAAGACTATTAAGTAGGATTGATAGCACACATGAAGTAGAGAAAAGCCAGCTAAAAAGAACTATGGGATTCTAAGTTAAGACTTTAGAAATGTAGAAAGAAACAGTATAAATTAAGACTGGAGATGATATCAGGTTTATATTAAATGGGGTTTGGTAGCACTTAAAGTTTGGCGAGAAAGGGTTAGTTATGTGTGCTTCAAAAGCTTGCTATCCGTTATAATGCTAAGTCACTTTAGTAAAGCATCTAAGCCCAAACATTAAAAGTTGAAGTTTTGGGCGCCTGGGTGGCTCAGTCATTAAGCGTCTGCCTTCGGCTCAGGTCATGATCCAAGGGTCCTGGGATCGAGTCCTGTATTGGGCTCCCTGCTCCTTGGGAGCCTGCCTCTCCCTCTGCCTCTCTCTCTCTCTCTCTCTCTCTCTGTCTCTCATGAATAAATAAATAAAATCTTTAAAAAAAAAAAAGTTGAAGTTTTGGGGGGAGTGTGTGTGTGTGTGTGTGTGTTTTAAGTAAACAACCATACCTCTGTAGTTATCTGATGCTACCACATACTAACTGCATGAAAAATATTCCACAGAAGTCCTTTTGGATGTTAACTTACAAACATATATATATATTGAGCACCTGGGTGGCTTAGTTGGTTAAGTGACTGCCTTCGGCTCAGGTCATGATCCTGGAGTCCCGGGATCGAGTCCCACATCTGGCACCCTGCTCAGCAGGGAGTCTGCTTCTCCCTCTGACCCTCTCCCCTCTCATGCTCTCTCTCTCTCAAATAAATAAATAAATAAATAATCTTTAAACAGAAAAAAAAACATACATATATATGTATCAATGGCAAATACCGTACTCTAAGTTGAATATAGTGCCTTTTTTTCTTAACGATTTAGTAGAATGGCTATGAGCTAGCCCTAATATCAATACCAAAAGTTCTTTCTCACTTTAACAGCTAAAGTTAAAATACTGTAATATCAGAATACTCCCATGTGGTGGATTAATAGAAGGCCATCACTTTTTTGAGAAAAAAAAATCAACAGAAATAAGAGTTACAGATAAAGTTCTTCCTTAACCCTACTGTTAGAAAAAAATTTTTTTAAACCTTCCCATAAATTCTGGCCCATAATTTATTTATTGTATAACTGTCATCAGGATAGTGCTATGATGATAGCACTTGCCATCAAAATACCATTTACAGGGGCGCCTGGCTGGCTCAGTAGGTTAAGTGTCTGCCTTCAGCTCAGGTCATGATCCTGGAGTCCCGGGATTGAGTCCTGCATTGGGCTCCCTGCTCGGCAGGGAGTCTCTGCTTCTCCCTCTGACCCTCCCCCCTCTCATGTGTTCTCTCTCTCTCAAATAAATAAAATCTTTTAAAAAAATACCATTTACGTGGCAAATAAGCATACAAAGATAATTCAATGTAACTAGTCAAATATAAATTAAAACCTTCTAGAAAATGGATGACGTTATTTTTAAAAATTTTAATACTCTAAATTGGCAAGTATGAGGTTAATTAAGATTATCAGGACTCCTAGAAGAGGCTCTCTGGAAAGCAACTTGGTAATACGTTCAAGAGTCATTAAAAAATGTTTATGTTCCCCAAATGCACTTCTAGAAAACTGTCCCACAGCAGAGATGATTTTTATACAAGGATGTTTTTCAAAGTGTTATTTGTAAGAAAGAAAATAGGGGCGTCTGGCTGGCTCAGTCGGCAGAGCATGCAACTCTTGATCTTGTGGTTGTGAGTTCAAGCCCCATGTTGGGTATAGAGACTACTTAAAAAAAAAATCTTAAAAAAAAAAGAAAACATATTTCCAATCATGTAGGAATAAATAAATTATGGTAAATTCTCATTATATTAGGTACCCATTAATATTTTCAAAGACTATTTGATAATTTAGTGTGTTATCTAAATACTAAGATAAAAAGACACAAACTGTAAATACACAAAAAATGGTAACTTTAGGATAATTTATTTTTTATCCCTTATTGTATTTTCCAAATTTTCTTCAATAAACATTTTAATCAAAAATTATGATAAATCATATATAAATCAAAGCATTTCTTATTATTTTAGGAAACAAACATCATTTCCATTTCACAGTTTACAGAAATGGTGCTCTTTGAGTAATTAGCTGGTTGCTTTACTTCATTTTCCAGACAGACATAGCTTTTTTCCTTTTTCCTGATTATAAGGGTAATGATGCTGTTAGTTTAAAAAAACAAACAAATATGAAAATACAGAAAAGTATAAATAAATAAAAAAGAGACATGAAAAATTACCATAATCTCACCACCCAGAAACGGTCGTTGTTAGCATTGTTTATTCTTCCAAATAATGTTGACGCATATATGTCTATTTGCAGGGCTGGTTTTCAGGGATATATGGTGATAAATAAGCATATCAGTTATTTACAACTAGCAACTGTTCTTGTGGCTTGGTGTCCATGCCCTACTGGTAGCAAAATACGGTAATTATCACCCTTTCGCAATCTATCAGTTGGTTGATCAATCCACTGGCTGGTATTTTTACATTTTAAACGATGTGATCATATTATGTGCTCTGTCCTATAATATGCACTTTTTTTCATGTAATCACATAGCAACATCTTTTTATGTTAATAATGTGGGTCTACTTCATTTTAACAACTGCATTAGATTTGATTGTGTGTTTAGAAAGACCTTCTCCACTTCAAGATTATTAAAACAGCCATCTATATTACTTTCCAGCTAAGCTTGTCTTGAGCCCAGTGGTCAGCAAACTTTTCCTGTAAGGGGTCAGATAGTAAATATTTTTGGTTTTGGGAGCCATATGGTCTCTATCAAAACTGGTCAACTCTGCTGCTGCATTGGGAATATAGCCATAGACAATACTTAGGCAAATGAGCGTGGCTGTGTTCCATTATAATTGTACTTACACACACCAAAATTTGATTTCATATAATTGTCACATGCCATGAAAAAACTTTTTCAACTGTTTAAAAATGTAAAACCATTCTCCCTCTTCTTAGCTTACCAGTCATACAAAAACAAGTGGCCAGTCAGATTTGGGCTGGACTTGCGGACTTCTCTAGCTGAATGCTTCCCTTCAAAGCTTTCATTTTCTGCCATGAAGTGTATCAGTGTCACACCTAAGTTTCCTGCAGTTAGATGCTAACCTTCTTGCAAAATGTTCTTTGGATGGTACAGAGAATCCCTAATGAATGTCACACATTTCCAATCTAAATCCTAAAACCACAAAATTTAGAGGTAGGCTGAACACCTTCATGTGTAGTCTAGAATCACAGTGATTTCACTTTTCCAGAAACTGAACATGTTCATTGAATGCAGGCAGTGGTGTATTTGATAAATTCCATTTCTTTCTTTCTTTTTTTTTTTTTTAAGATTATTTTATTTTTCAACAGAGAGAGAGAGACAGCGAGAGAGGGAACACAAGCATGGGGAGTGGGAGAGGGAGAAGCAGGCTTCCCGCGGAGCAGGGAGCCCGATGCGGGGCTCGATCCCAAGACCCTGGGATCATGACCTGAGCCGAAGGCAGACGCTTAATGACTGAGCCACCCAGGTGCCCCATTTCTTTCTTTACTTGTAAAATTTTCCCATTGCTTTTATACTTTCACTGAGACAAAACTGACTCCATATTGAAGACAAAGACCTTCCACCCTACCTGTGGAAGCCACATTCCCAAGCTTCATTATACATGCTTCTTTTTTAGTTTGTACTGTTTAGTATTGTTTTTTTCTTAAATGACTGCCACAAAGGAATACTGAGCATTAATAGTGACCGTGTATTCAGAAATGTTTTACCAGGTACTCTCCCAAAGTCCTAATATACATTATCTCGATTAATCATCATATAAACCTTATATAGTAGGTATTTAGGTCCATTTCACAGATTAAAAAACTATGGGTCACGAAGGTAAATAAACTGCCAGCTAGCAAGTATAGGATCAGAATTTAAAACCTAGATTTGGGAGTCTTTCAAAGGCTGCGAGTGCTCTTGAACGGTGCTAGCCTGCTTCCTTATAATTTATCTGCCACCTCAATTAAGTATAATTTTTGGCATTCAATAAAAACCTTGTTAGAAGTTATTTTGATGTAATTACAAAGGCCTGTTTCTACAAGATCCATATCCCACCCAAAACAAATTACAAATTGGCCAGCATGGATGGTCAGAGGCACAGAATGAATTAAGCTCAACAAATTAATTACATTTAAAAAACCCACAGTGGATAGAGGTATGTTTTTCTGTTACACAACACATACAGTTAAAAGAAAAAAACCTTCTAAACATTGTTTTGGGGCACCTGGGTGGCTTGGTCAGTTAAGCGTCTGCCTTCAGCTCAGGTCATGATCCCAGGGTCCTGGGATCAAGTCCCACATCGGGCTCCCCGCTCCGCAGAGAGTCTGCTTCTCCTTCTGTCCCCGCCCCCACGTGTTCTCCCAATCTCTCTCGCTCTCCCCCAAATAAATAAATAAAATCTTTAAAAAAATTGTTTTGCTGTACAGATTTTTTTATGTAAATGTATAGACCAGTTTTTTGACATTTTTATTCTCTTTATGGTTTCTGCCTTTGGTGTCTTATATACAAAGGCCTTCCTCAATTCAAAATTAATAAAATAGCCATGATTTTCCTTTCAGTATTTCTCTTAAAGTAAGCAAATCCCCAAACTGTTACTAAGATTGCTTGGCGATTTATTTAGAAGAAATCCACATCAGAGGATCTGAGTTTAATACGCTTTCACCTTGGTTTCAGTCTTAACCAGGTAGATAACAATTTTACTATCACATCCTCTTCTCCATTACAAGTTTTGATATCTGAATTTATCATGTTCAAATCTAACTTTGCTTTTTAACAGATTGAGTTACCTTTGAAACTGTGCTTCATGTTTATGAATTGCAGAGAAACCCATGAACTGTGGAAAAGACAGTTCCTACAGATTAATCTCACATTACTCTCTAAATAGTTCTCTCCCATCTTAAATGATCTCTCGGGTGGTCTCTTATTAATTTCCCATGAGAGAGAAAATGTAATTCAGAAAGTGCCTGTTGTATAGCTCGTGTGTACTTGTGACATTTTGTGGAGACAAACTAAAATGTCAATCTCCCTAAAGCTCCACTAAATTCTCCATGATAACTTTTTGTTTTGTTTTGTTTCTTCCTGGTTCCACACAGATGTTCTAGTTCTAGAGACTTCCTTTCTGCTCAAGGTGAAATACTACTGAGTAGCATGTGAATTTAATTTCACTTACATTTCTTGGTATGTGTTTTTCTGATGAGAAACACAAAGCCATAAGATTTTAAACGTAAGTGAGAAAAAGCGGTATACAGAACTGGAAGAGGTTCCAAATTTTGTGCAAAAGAAAAAAAACTATATATTTACAGAAAAATAAAATCCTGGAAAGATCTTAGCATTTGCAGTGGTTACTATTGAGTGATAGGATTATGGACAATTTCATTTTCTTTATAATTTCTTTTGTTATTTCCAAAATTTTAACATGAACATGTATTACTTTTACATTAGAAAATACTTACTTGGGTCTCCCCTTAAGTAAGGGTGGAATCTGTGACTTGTTTTTAACCAATAAAATATAAGAGAGGTGAAAAAAAAAGAAAAAGAAATAGTTGCTTGGGAAAAAAATTATAGACCTATTCCCTTTTGCTAAAACACACTGGAATAGATGTTGTTACAATTACAATAACTTTATTTCTAAGTAAAAATGCAAAAATAAAAATACAGCAAAATATAAAAAATAATTACCAAGACCTTGCTTATTCTATAGCACTGTAGAGAATAAGTTGATGAAGAAAACCCAGAACATGGGGACAGGTTGCAGATGACTGATTGACAAATGGTAGGAAGACATTTAGGTTCTGAAAATTGTTTCACATCTGTTTTCCTTCTATTTTTTTTTTAAATTTTTTAATTAATTTATTTTTTAAAGATTTATTTATTTGACAGACAGATAGTGACAGCAGGAACACAAGCAGGGAGAGTGAGAGAGGGAGAAGCAGGCCTCCCGAGGAGCACGGAGCCTGATGCGGGGCTCGATCCCAGGATTCTGGGATCATGACCTGAGCCAAAGGCAGAAGCTTAACGACTGAGCCATTCAGGCACCCCTCTTCTATTTTTTTTTTTAAAGGAACATTTATTAGAATGAGAAAAAATTCTTGAAAACCGAAAGATTTCTGTATTTATTCTTTAGAAGACTGAATTAACTCTTTGATTACTAGCACTGGTGACTGTAATTTTACCATTTTGAGGAAATATATTTATTGAGATAACATATACAGAAAACTGCCCCAAAATGGTCTCAAAGGGAGCCAGTCAAGACCTAAGAGAATTCTTATTTATTTTTTTAAAAGATTTTATTTATTTATTTGACAGAGAGAGACACGGCAAAGAGAGAGAACTTTTTAAAAATTCAGATGTTATGTTTCATTTCTTGATCTTGGTAATAGTTACAGGGGTGTTCTCACTTTGTAAACATTCACCAAACTCTATACTTAGAATGTGTGTACTTTTCTGTATGCATTACACTTCAATTAAAAAACACTTTGCTTGAAAAAAAAAAATTCACCAGTTTCTTTCTGCAGTGCATCGTGGTAACTCTGGTGTTTGGCTCCCCAGGACATTCCTTTTTATCCCTCCAACTCAGGATGGGGCCAATCAGTGTCCTTTCTTTAATCTGAGGGTAAGGAAAATGTTTCCCATGATCCCTCCTCCATTATGGAATCATGTGAGAAAATGAGTCTTAAGACCTATACAAATAAAAAAGAACAATATTTAGTCTTCATTCATATTTACCTTGTTATGATAGCTTTAGTAAACACAAACATGGGATATTTTGTTGGTGTATTGTACATTTGCTACTTCCCAAGAAAAATACATTTCATCATCTCTATTAATAAATGTTTTATTTAAATATTTAAACACCAAAATACCTGATACAAGTATGTAAAAGTATATTAAAAATATGAAATTATTAAAAAAGAATGGTATTGATTCATATATATGTCTCTAAACTAAACATTAAACATTTAGTTCTATAACTAAATGTATAAGAGTGACTTCTTTCATTTTGGGCTTTACTGTACTTTGTATATCTTTCTAGTATCTGCACATCTAACCCTCCATGGATGGGGTCCAAAGTAATTCTGTGTACATATAAATGAATTTTCCCCAAAATCATTAGGAATGCATGCCATAAATAATTTCAAAGAGCATCAGAAATTATTCAGTGCACATAAACCTTAAACTTCTAAATATGAAAAACCATCATAATAAAAAAAATGAAAAGACAAAAAATTTGCAAATTTATGGCAGACAGAAATTTACTGGGGTACCTGGCTGGCTCAGTTGGTAGAGCATGCAATTCGATCTCGGGGCTGTGAGCTTGAGCCCCATGTTGGGTGTAGAGATTACTTAAAAATAAAATCTTTAAAAAAATTACTGTTCTGTGGGTATAATGAATTTTTAGAAAACAGTAAGGAAAATACAAATACACAAAGTGAAAAATAGGTATGGGTCATAAACTGTCAATTCACTAAAGAAGAAACAGAAATGGCCAATGGAATGTGTAAAAATACTGCACTTCATTAGTAACTACAGCATTGCCACAGAACACAACACTGGGATACATATGGTTATGTAAAATCTACAAAAATCAAGAGTTTTGAATTAACTATTCACTGATATCTAGGATGCTGGGAAATGAGCACTCTCATTTGCTGTCAATGTATGTAAAATGCAGGATGCCTGGGTGGCTCAGTTGGTTAAGCGTCTGCCTTCGGCTCAGGTCATGATCCCAGGATCCTGGGATCGAGCCCTGTATTGGGCTCCCTGCTCAGCGGGGAGCCTGCTTTTCCCTCTCCCTCTGCTGCTCCCCCTGCTTGTGCTCTCTCTCTCTCTCTCTCTGACAAATAAATAAAATCTTAAAAAAAAAAAGTATGTAAAATGCTGGAAACTGTCAGGAAGGCAATTTGATCATATGCCTCGAATTCTTACTTTTGACCAAGGGATGCAGCTTGTAGGAATCTCTTCTAAATAATAGATTAATTCAAGGATGTATGTATAAATATTGAATCACAGTATTGTACACAATTGTGAAAAATAAAAAATAAAAACCACCTCAATGTCCAACATTCACAAATAAGGAAAACTGAGACTAAGTATTTAAGAAATTTTTCAAATCAGCAAATAAAATGCAAGGCTGAACTTAAACCCAGGTCTGTGTGCCTCCAGCATCCTTTCTTAAGCCCCTTTTTTAAAGCTGGTGGTTTTCCTGGAAATTTCTTGAGGTGTCTCTCAGATTCTGGAATTACGAGTTTGTTTCTGGTTTTTGTTTTTGTTGTTTCTGAGCTTAATGTTAGATAGTGGTTTTAAACCCCTCCTGTGGCCCAGCTTCAGCACTCTGGGTCCAAGTAAGATTCTGGGGCCTGGGGGGAGTAACACTACTACGCAAACCCTTTGACACCCCCCATCCAGACGGATCCAGTCCTACACTGTGCCGCCGTGAGCCAAAGAGGCGGTCTCTGCCTCTGTGGACCATTCAGGGGCCGAGTCAAGGGCTGGCAGACTGGCACAAAAAAAACCTTAACCCAACACTGCATCATCACAATGGCCTACCTCACGAACACTAACTGCACTTAGATGTGGATTATCACCATCTCCAGGAACAATGCCCCCTACCCGACCGTCTTTTCTGTTTTATTAACAAATAAACACTATTTTCTCACTAAAGAGGTGGTACTTCTAAAAGCCTCTACTGGGGATGCCTGGGTGGCTCAGTCGGTTAAGCAGCTGCCTTTGGCTCCCAGGGTCCTGGGATCAAGCTTGCATCGATCGGGCTCCCTGCTCAACGGGGAGTCTGCTTCTCCCTCTGCCTGATGCTCCCCCTGCTTGTGCTCTAAGACATAAATAAAATCTTAAAAAAATAAAATAAAAAACTCTATTGTAGTTCCTTTGCCAAACATTCTGACACGGAAGGACAGTGGTTGTGATGTTGCTCTCACAGCAGATAAAACACAGGCAGAACTGTGATCTCTAAATTGGATATCTGGGTGCCTTGACAATCTGAATCAGAGGCTCAGCTGAACAAGCCATACATTTCCCACACACTGGTTCAAATGCCAACTGAACTTCATGACCCTAAGCTAGTTATTTTCAAAGAATACATCATCACCTGAAGCTTGCTAGATATGTGAATTTGGGGGCCCCACCCAGAATCCTCTGGGGGTGGGGGACAGTGGGTGTGGGAAGGTGAAGGAGGGTGGGGTCCCGAATAACAGGCCCTCCAAGGGATTCTGATGAGTTCAAGTTAGAACCGCTGCACGAAGCCTACAGTCCCCATTCTTTCATACGGCTGCTCACATAGTATCTGTATCATAAATCAACCTACTGAGAAAGTTTCTTTTTTAAGTTCTATTTTACTGAGCCCCAACCAAGAGTCATGCAGAATCCTAGATGGAGGGAGGACATACAAGAAGCCAAGTGAGATTCTCCTTATTCTTAGGTGATGGCAAGAGGTAACAGTATGAAATTTAGTTAGTAGTTGAAGTACTGTAAGACTGCCGTTCCTGATTAATTACCAAGGGAATGATGGGGAGGAAGATGAAGAGAAACTCTGTGGTTAAACAGGACTGGAGAATCCTTTGCCCCAGTCCCAGGCTTTCTGGGATCCATTCTACAAAGTTGGAAAGTTTCTTGTTTATGCCCCACTTCTCCTCAGCTTGTCATGGAGTAGACAAGTAGTTGATGTCTGCAGATTCTTCGATCACTTGTCAGTGCCTACTTACTGTATTTCTGCAGAGTATGTGTATTTGTGGAGAGAGTGCTTGCGATACTGGAGCCAAACCGTGAAGGATGGAATCCTGATACTGTTTTCCACGTGACTGAAAAAAGTGAGAATCACTGTCACTGTCTTCTATACTTTGTCCCCCAGTACAGCTCTTCCTGGATGGAGATGCCTCTGTTTTTTAGACCTGAATCTCTCTAGGTGCAATAAGTAAGGAGGGGTTCTCTGGCTCTGAATAAAACCTAAGGCTCTGGGGAAAGAAAGGGAAGTAGGTAGAGGGAATCTGGTTCCAGTGGAAGGAGGTGGTGAGGCTCCAAGCAAAGGGATGGGAATTGGGCCTGGATACTATCTTCCCAGCTTGCTTCTCCTCTCTTTCCGACCAGGCCCTCTTCCTGTTTACCTTGGTGTTCCCAAAGATGTATGTGTGTGCACACGCAGGTCAATGAAATATGACATAATGTAATATACAATGCATTTCAAATGTCTGCTAAAATGCCTTGTTCATGATAGGCCTTTATTATTATTACTGATTTATTATTATTTTCTTTCTTTCTTTCTTTCTTTTCCCATTTAGTTATCGGCCTGGCAAACTCCCACTCCAAAGGCCCATTAGCAATATGACTGCTTTCTCTGGGAACCCTTTTACACCCCTTCCACCCCTCCCACTAACTAGATAACATCGCTCACACTCTTCTTCCATGTGGACACTTGTATTATATTATGTTATGTTATTTTTTTTTTAAGATTTTTATTTGAGAGAGAGAGACACAGCAAGAGAGGGAACACAAGCAGGGGGAGTGGGAGAGAGAGAAGCAGGTTTCCCACGGAGCAGGGAGCCCGATGCGGGGCTCGATCCCAGGACCCTGGGATCATGACCTGAGCCGAAGGCAGACGCTTAACGACTGAGCCACCCAGGCGCCCCGTGTTATGTTATTACATTATGATTTTGAGTTGTGTGTCTGCACTCCCCCCTCACTGTGAACTCTTTAAACGACAGGGCCCAGGTTTTACACATGTTCCTAACTTCAGAGGAGCACTTAGCACTTACTGAATGTGTGTTAAATGAATACTGAAGAAACTGAGTCACTACGAGAAAAAGGAAAGTCTCAAAGCTACATGCATTAGTGTGAGAATACGATCTATCAGCACAGTGGATGACCGCCTATCGCTACGTTCTCAGGTTTCCAAAAGCTGCCTCTCCTTTTTTATTACCTACATAAGTCTCACCACCTTTCTTAATTCGTCTGGATTTCTAGTCGATCTCCCACTGCACAGTATCTTGAACTGCAATTCATTCCAGTTTTCTCAGCTTTGTCACATCGTCCGTGGAGCGTTTTTCCTTTATGTTGGAAATCTAAAACACTGTTAGCTAACATTTACTGAACCCTTACTTTTTTTTCTCTAAAAGTCACTTTAAAAAATGTTTTAATTGAAGTATAGTTGATGTACAATATTCTATTAGTTTTAGGTGTACAAGATAGTGATTCAACAACTGTATCTAATACGAAATGCTCACCATGAGAACTATAGTTACCATCTGTCACCGTACAAAGTTATTACAGTATTACTGACTATATTCCCTATGCTTACTTTTCATCCCTGTGACTTATTTTATAGTTTATACTTCCTAATCTTCTCCTATTTCACCCATCCCCATCCCTCCTCTCCTCCCTTCTGGCAACCACCAGCTTGTTCTCGGCATTTATGAGTCTGTTTCTGTCCCATTGTTTTGGGGGGTTTTTCTAGATTCCACATATAAGTGAAATCATATGGTATCTGTTTTGCTCTCTCAGACTTTTCTTTTAGCATAATACTAACTCCATCCATGTTGTTGCAAATTGTAAGATTTCATCCTTTTTTAAGGCTGAGTTGTATTCCACTGTGTATCTATAATACATCTTTATCCATTCATCTATCAATGGACACTTGGGTTGCTTCTGTATCTTGGCTACTGTAAATAATGTTGCAATGAATATAGGGGTGCAGATATCTTTCTGAATTAGCATTTTCATTTTCTTTGAATAAATATCCAGAAATGGAAAAGCTGGATCATAGGGTAGTTCTATTTTTAACGTTTTGAGGAAACTCCATACTGTCTTCCACAGTGGCTGCACTTATTTACATTCCCATTATTTACTTATTTAACAAATATGTAGAGTATCTATGCTATGCCAAACACTATTGTAGGTAATTACAAAATAGAAGAGATAAAAATTTGTGCTATGTGTCTGGGCTCTGGACTGGATGTCTTCTACATATATCATCCAGCCACATGTTGTAAGAATTAACTTCCCAAGTGTCTGATGCACTTCAACCTAGAGAACTGGGAAAAGTTTCTAATTTACATTAACCTCTTTTATTTTGAGTGGCAAAGAGACCATGAAATTATCACTAACTATGCCACATTTCTCTACAGATTATAAAATTTACTAAGTTCCCTTTCTGGTTCATTGTTCACCATCGAGTAGGCACCATGAAAACTGCCTCCCAGCCCATGGGCTACATCCATGGGCTACTGGGTAAGGTGACTAATCGTATTTTGCACCCAGGCAGCAGCTTCGATAAGACCATGAAAGCTCATGCGTGCGCGGGTTCTTATAACTACTCTTATTTTTAGGATAACACCACAGGGCACACAACTTTGAAATACCTCACTTGACTTGTAATCCATTGTTGAACCTAGGGACTACTGAAGAGTAATGAAGAGATAGTTTATCTAATGTTCCTACTTAAATAGTATTTTAAGAAACACACATGATGAAATACAGTTTTACTACGGTAAAAAAGACAACCTAAAATTTACCATCTTAATCATTTTTAAGTATTCAGTTCAGCAGTGTTAAATATATTCATATTGTTGTGAAACAGATCTCCAGAACTTTCTCATCTTGCAAACTCTGTGCCTATTAAACAATAACTTCCCTTTCCTCCCTGAAATATATTTATAGGACTTTCATATACAAAGCTTATAGCGTTCAATCCTTTTCTTGAATAGATCTCTAAAAGCACAAGAGGAGCGCCTGGGTGGCTCAGTTGTTAAGAGTCTGCCTTCAGCTCAGGTCATGATCCCAGGGTCCTGGGATTGAGCCCCGCATTGGGCTCCCTGCTCCAAGGGAAGCCTGCTTCTCCCTCTCCCACTCCCCCTGCTTGTGTTCCCTCTCTTGCTGTGTCTCTCTCTGTCAAATAAATAAATAAAATCTTTTAAAAAAATTATAAAAAATAAAAGCACAAGAAGAAATTGTAAAGGCAAAAAACTGCCGTTTCCCTATGAGTCATTTTCTCCATCTGTAAAAATCAGTGGCTGTTAGCTCCCCGAGTGGCTTCATGCCTTTAACAGATAACTCAGGCCCTCAACTGGTGCCAGGGAGTTGGAAGACCTTTTGCTTGTTTGTGTGATTTGGGAGACCTTCTAGAACAGGTTCTAAGTGATAAAATGGCCTCAGAGCTGTGGGCTCATCTCCCAGCCCCCCACACCGGCATTCTTTCCTTCACATCTCAGACAATAATCACATGGCTTATACTCAAAGAGTTCCAATGACAGAAATCTCACCACACCTAAAGTCAATGTTCCTTCATTTTATTCTCTTTACCAATTACAATAGGTTTTGAGAAAACAGCAAAAAATGGCTCTCTTGTGTACCTGAAAGAAAAGTGTTTGGAATCACCTGTCTGGTCTGGTTCTGTGTCTTGACTGCTTCAGGCTTTCTTTCTTTCCTCCTAAATGCAATCTGGATGTAGGAGATCTTAAAAGAAAATATTTTTAATGAACAGACTATGTGACAGCTGAGCCTTCCACATCAGTACAGTTCATGCATGCATTCGACAGTCAGCGGTCTAGAGAACAGCCTGAGGTGCAACGGAGCCTGGAAGCTGGGAGACCTCCTAGGGGGATACATTTGTTTATTTGGTTTAGTCTTTTGTCTTCTCAAGATCTCTGATGTCATCCTTCCTCCCATTCTTCGTCCATGTGATTCAGGCAGAGCTCTGCTTTAATAGGCAAGCATGTCATCCCAACCTGCTTTCCCAACATCGCATTCCATGTGATGACGGAAGCCACCACATGATCCTTTATCTCTGTCTAGGGCTCTAAGAACTGCCTCCTGCCAGACATGGGTGTCCAGAGCAAGATCCAGTAACAGGTACTATAGTGTAACTTTCAACCTCAGGGTAACATGGTCAGAGAGAGTCAAAGTGACTGGTCACAAGTGAAGGTCACCAGCTCAATCTGATTGGAAGGATAGCAAGAAAATTAGATATATTACATGAAAGGAAAATGAGATTTCATTAAGAAATTGCTATGAATTAAGAAAATGTAAAGGTAGATCTGAACCTGAGAACATGTGAATCAAGTAAAAATATTCCTAAACTATATTAAACAGCATATATGTATCTAAAATATATTGAAACTATTTTTTTGACAAAGAAAAAAAGTAGTGCATGCTATCTTCACACTGAGTCCTGTATGTTTTTTTGTGACACTGGTACCTTAATATATTCTATACAGATAGTTGATTTATCTATCTCCTATTTCAAGAAAATTTTCTGGACATTTTGAAGTGAACTGTGCCTTTGGGTTGAAGATTAACTTGTTTAGAAGACTTTGTGCTGCCAAAAATACCAAAAGATAACAAAAAATAATAAAGAAATAAGCAGCTCAAACTTTGCTGATCTTTATGATAACCTAATTTCTCTCATGGCTGTCTATCTTTCGACGTTTCATTAACTCTATCTTGCACGGGCTACTAGGGCAGTAGCTTTCCAATTTTTTGAGCCTGACACACATTAAGAAATATTTTAAACTGGAATCTAGAACAAGCATTTACATGTATACATATAACTGAGAAAGTGTTATGAAATAGTTCTTTCCTTTTCCTCCTGCAATTCACTGATTATTTTTTATTCCATTCCACCTTAATCTGTTCCTCTATTTGTTTTGTTCTAAGGTATTCTGTTTATTTTCAAAAAGTCAATTATGACTCAGAAAGTTGATTTCACAACTTACTAATTGATCTTAACGAGTAGCTTGAAAAACACTGCTCTGGTCTAGGATACAGCAAAGAATGAAAACTAGAAATATCTTATATATGCATCAGCTCCAAAAACTTTGCCAATCTACCTCAGATTCAATTTCCACTCTTCTTTTTCATTCATTCATTTATTCCTTCATTTCATTTATTAGAGGAAGATCTATGAAGCCTCTGCCATGAGTTGGGCACTTGGTCAGTTACTGGGAATATGGTGGTGGGCAGGATAGATTCCAGACCTTACAGGACTAATCAACTCTAAGAGAACTTGAGTCAGAAAAGATCAAGAGCCCAAAGGAGGGGCAGTGGTAGAGGGAGGAAGGAGGTGGAATGTGCTCTTATATCATGGCCCTAGGGGAGTCATTTACTTAAGAGTTTCTTGGTGGCAACAATGAATGAAATTTCAGAAAGGAAGACACTATACTTGGTTCTGCTAATATGATGATGAATAAGTATGGACAGTCTCTTCACTGCTGACAGTTTGATAGTGTGGGGGTGGGCAACACATAAATTATTATGATACCATGCAATAGTGCAATAAACCAACATAACCATTTGTAGTTGCATGGATTTAACAGATAGTTAAAAAGAGAGAAAATGAAGACTGCATGCAGGGAAGGAAATGACAACAGTGGAGGACAAACACTGGGAAAGGAGCCTGGTTGTTGGGAGACCTTTTCCAGGATAGGAAGAGATTTGGATATTTTTTTTATAGGTTGAGGGAAAGGAACCAGTGTAAAGGCCAACACTGGGCATGATTAATTAATGTAGTAGGGTGTTGATGGATTTGGGGAGTGAGAGATCAAGTACGGAGGTGGAGGGAATCACTTGGGAAAGAACAACGGTGACAACTTTATGGATAAGACAAACAAATAATAGTCAAGGCCTGAAATATTAAATTTTTTATGAGAGCAAAAATATTATTTGATATGGTGGGAATTTTGTCATTAGCTACCTTTTCTTATTGTCTTGAATGATATATAGCTAGCACATTGTCCTGAAACTACTCAAATTACAAGTCCTCTTGGCTCATCCCTTTATTTCATTGATTTCTTTGAGTTTGTCAAAATGACATCATCTTTCATTCCATGGCCCTTTATTTTCTTAACTTGAATTTAAAGAATAACATAATACAGAAAAGTGAAGACAACAAAAGTACAGAGCTTGATGAATTTTCACAAAGTGAGCAGAGCACATCTGTGTGAAACTTGTACCCCTTTTAAGAAACAACATTACTGGCACCCTGGAAGTCTGTCGTTCCCAGGGATCCTTAACAGTTATTCTCTCTCCATCCAAGGGTAATCACTACCCTGACTTCTAACAAGGAGTCCACTTTGAGCAAGAAAATAATCCAAACTCTCCTATAGCTAAATCCACATGAAAGAAGGTATTTCTTTAAAAGTTGTCCAAATAAGGATTCCATTTCCAACTTGTTCTCAACTGTTTACCCAAACTGTTTCCCGTACTCCTATACTGTTTGCCTAGCTAGAGTAAAAGTAGGGTGAATAAAAGGCCAATCAGAAGGCTTTTTTTCTGGAAGACTCCCCTTAGAAACAAACATTTTGAAATGAAATGGGGAGCAGAATTAAAACCAAATGTGAACACCTACTTACATAATAAATAACCTATCTCTGGCTATCTAATGCATCTGATGCATTGGTATCTTTTTAGAAGCCAAATTATGTTTTTCATATTACTTACAAATGTAATTTTAGAAAATACAGTAAAGTCAAAGCAATTCACAATCATCCAGAGATGCCACTGTTTGTAATAGTGAAACACTAGAAACATTTTAACGCCCATAAGTAGGGAATGGTTAGATTATGGTACATACCTAATACCTAAGATACCCTATTAGGTACATGTTAAAAAGAATGTAGAACTATATGAACTGACATAGGAAATAGTCACCATCAATTTAAAGTGAAAATATCTCAGAATTATGTGCATAAAATGACCTCATTTATGCTAAAAATGCAGGTGCAAAAGGATTTAGGTGTTTATTTTTTATCCAAAAACATCTTCTTTGATCTCACATAGACATGACTTAAGTTTGTTTTAGGAGTAATTAAGGAACACGTTATACTTGAGAAATAGTTCTGTTTGAGAACAATGATAAATGGCTATTTATTCATTGATTCAATGCACATTTATTGGTAAATAATGGTTTGGAAACCAATACTCTAGTGTCTTGTGGAAACATCAGGTATTTAGATTTATAACACATTTATAACATTTCCTATTATGTACTAATTCCTGGTTTTTAGTGTGTCATTCTCTTAGTGAAATACTAAAGTGTCACTAAGTCAGTTATGACCTATTCAGATATATTACATGAAAAATTAAACTTAAGATGCAACCAGAATAACCTGAGTACAAGATCATTTATTTCCAACAGTCTGAAAGTTGGTATCGTCATTAGAAATATAACTGATGAGGTATCTTGTTCCCACCACTATAAATAATTCCTCCACCCATCCTTTTTTATTACCACACTTCTTAAGAGCCAGCATAAAGGGTCCTCCCTTGTGAAGGCCTCTATGTTTCACAAAGATAGAATGAGATAATTGTACTTAGAGATCAATGGTAGTATCTAAATATTTTTAAAAACAGACTTCTTAAAAAATTAGTATTTCTACCTGAATGATTCATTTAGCAACTGTGGAAGATTTTATTTTCTAAAGACGGCCATCACAATATACCCTATCCCACATGCTCCTTGTACAATGAGACCCAACACTCCTCCGATCAAGTAGTGTGGCTTAGGTCTCCTCCTCTTGAACCTGGGTGGACCTCTTTGACTGCCTCAATCAATATAATACAGTTGCAAGTGATGCCATATGACTTTCCAAAGGGAGGTCATAAAAATGCCATGGACTTTTGCTCTGTCCTCTTAGGACATGTGCTCTTAGAACCCAGCTGCTATGTGAAGAAGCCAAGCAGGCTCATGGAAAGGCCACATACTGGTGTTCCATCCAACAGCCCCAGCTAAAGTCCCACTTTCCAGTCAGTATCAATTGCTAGACGTGTGAGTGGGTCTTTGGGTGATGATTCCAGCTCATAGCTGTTGTCACCAGCTGATGCTGTGGGAAGAAAAACGCTGTCCCTGCTGAACCCTGTCCCAGGTTGTAGCTTCATGAGCAAAATAAACGATGGTTCTTGTTTTAAGCCACTAAGTACAGGTAGCTTGCTATGCAGCAATAGTTAATTAGAACAGCTACCACCAGTTCACATGCCAGTGGAAATAGAGGGAAGGGCTGGGGCCCCAGAGCCCTCTCTTCTATTTCTATTCTTAATTCAGGTGCAGTGAGAAGCAATATGGTCAAATGAAAGTAGGATTAAAACCAACAGGATGGGGGCGCCTGGGTGGCTCAGTTGGTTAAGCATCCAGCTCTTGAATACAGCTCAGGTCATGATCTCTGGGTCATGGCATTGAGCCCTGCATGGGCTCCACACTCAGTGGGGAGCGTGCTTGGGATTCTCTCTCTCCCTCTCCACCCCTCTCTTTCTCTTTCTCTAATAAAATAAATAAATCTTAAAAAAAAAACAAAAAACGACTGGATGACCCGAACTAGGACAAACAGTCCCTAGGAAATTAATTAGAGCTCATTATAGTTCAAACAGATACACTAAAAATGCATTTGTGATGTCTGGATTTTTGTTTTTTTTGAGGAGGCAGAAAAGAATATTTTAAGCAATTATAAACAACAACTCTATTATTATCTTACTGACGAGTTAAGAATCATGTTATAGGTAATGGAAATTTAATTATCTAATGCTGGTGTTTTGTGACGTTGTGATGAAGGACCTGTTACTTCTGCAGGATGCTTCAAGATTTGCCTACAGTTACTGAATAATCAGTTTGAGCAAAATGTGGTTACTGACCTCATCAATGCTTTTGTCACAGTAAATCATACTGTGATGAAAAAATTACACAGGAGTGAAGTGCTTGATGCAAGTGTAGATGAGTTAACCGGCTGGTTTATAGACATGGGCTGCTTTCTTTCCTGGGAAATTATGTGTGACAGCTAAATTAACCTGAAGGGACTTGGAGGTTGGCAAAGATTTGCATACTTTTTCCCCATTCTTTATTTATGAACTGCCAAGTTCTTTTGAGAGTACAACGGTGCACTTTTATATTAACAATGAAATACATTATTTGGGAGGAAGCAATGAAGAATGAGATTGAAGAAACCAATTTGGGGCTTATCAACCATTTCAATCTATGAAAATACTGCAGCATATAACCTTGAGTAGCACTGCCTTTGTTATTTTTTTTTAAGATTTTATTTTTAAGTAATCTCTACACCTAACAAGGGGCTCAAACTTAAAACCCCGAGATCAAGAGTTACATGCTCTACCCACTGAGCCAGCCAGCCAGGGTTCTTTAATGAAAACAAAATATAAACTATTTTTTTTTGTTTTATTTATTTATTTTTTAAAAAGCAATCTCTACACCCAACATGGGGCTCAAACTCATGATCTCGAGATCAAAAGTTGCACGCTCTACTGAAGCCAGCCAGGTGCTCCCTATAAATTATTTTTTATTAAGAACAAAAGGCTATTAGATTCTAATTTTCAGGGCACCTGGCTAGCTAAGTTGGAAGAGCGTGTGACTCTTGATCTTGGGGTTGTGAGTTTGAGCCCTATATTGGGTGTACAGATTATTTAAATAAATAATTTGTAAAAAGATTCTAATTCTCGGGCACCTGGGTGGCTCAGTTGGTTAAGCGACTGCCTTCGGCTCAGGTCATGATCCCGGAGTCCTGGGATCGAGTCCCATATTGCGCTCCCCCTTCTCTGTGGGGATCCTGCTTCTCCCTCTGCCTCTGCCTGCCACTCCCCCTGCTTGTGCTCACTCTGTCTCTCTCTCTCTATGTCAAATAAATAAATAAAATATTAAAAAAAAAAAGATTCTAATTCTCCTTTAATTCCCATTTAAGTTAAACAACCTATTTTTGACCTTAAAAATGGCACAGGAGTCTGACATTAACTAACAAGAGTGCATTCCTTTGGATATCCAATCAAACAAATGCAAGCATTTTAGTTGCTCTGTGACAGTAGGATATCCTCCCTGATACAGTTGGAAGAAATGAACTTCAAGACCCTCTGTTCCTCCTAACGTTTTTTCATCTTTTCTCTTTTGCTTATAATTCTGAGTGGTTGCTGACTTAAACAAGCTACAAATCTGATTCCTGATACATTTTTTAAATCAGTGCAAAGTTTTAGGAGAAGGCTGGCATCCACTGGCATTGTGGACTCCCTCCTGGAGTGCCACCCTGCTGTATTGCCAGTCTTGGAGGGCTAAGATTCATTACAGATAATTATTAAACCCAAAATATTGACATATCATATGCAGAAAAATGCTCATCACAGTATTATGATTTTTTAAATGTCAAAAAATGAAAGATTGTCAATATGTTGTATTATGCAGAGCTTCCACATTACGATTATAAAGAACATTTAGTAACCAGGGAGATCTTATTCTACAGAACAGAACCCCAAACTGTAAGTAGATTGTGATCACAACTATGCAAAAAAAGAGCTGATAGAAAACGGAAGGAAACATATTAAAATGCTAACAAAGGTTGCATTAGGGGAGTAGAACAAAGGGTGATTATTTTTTCTTCTCTCATTTGTCTCTACATTCTGTGAAGGTGATTACATAATTGTTATTAAAATTATTTAAGGGCGCCCTGGGTGGCTCAGATGGTTAAGCGTCTGCCTTCAGCTCAGGTCATGATCCAGGAGTCCTGGGATCGAGTCCCACATCAGGCTCCCTGCTCCTCGGGAGCCTGCTTCTCCCTCTGCCTCTCTCTCTCTCTCTCTCTGTCTCTCATGAATAAATAAATAAAATATTTTTAAAAAACTATTTAAAACAAGGGCGCCTGGGTGGCTCAGTCATTAAGCGTCTGCCTTTGGGCTCAGGTCACGATTCCAAGGTCCTGGGATCAAGCCTTGCATGGGGCTCCGTGCTCTGCAGGGAGCCTGCTTCTCCCTCTCCCACTCCCCCTGTTTGTGTTCCCTCTCTCGCTGTGTCTCTCTTTGTCAAAAAATAAATAAAAAATCTTTTTAAAAAATAAATAAAATAAAATTATTTAAAACAATCGTTAAGTACTTAACAATGCTTGAATCCAGCTGGAGAGAAGAGAGATCATTTTAAGCTATAGGCTAAAATGAAGTGACACATAAATATGGAGAAAGTCTTGACAGGGTCCTTCTTTTGTCATTTTACCCAGATTCAAGAGGCACATAGAGGTGACCTCTATCAGTGGACACAGTCCCTTTACAAATAAACTCTACTCCTATCCTTCAAAAAAGTCTTTGACTTCTCCATCTCACTCTTCACATCCTCAAACCTTTGTACAACCTGGAGTAAACATAAGGCATTCTGTTTATAAGTAGGAGTAAAAAATGTTTTACTTTTTAACTTAGAAAACAGCAAAGGCACATCAGAAATTGCAAAGCTGTTTTTGAGAAAACAAGATTCCACCAACATGAAGAGGTATGAAGAATATATGAAGATGTGATACTGTCAGAGGTAAGCCTGATTTTGAGGGAAAAACTTTAAAACTAGCATAAGAAAGCCAGTAAAAAGTGGAAGTGGAATTTGCAAAATAGATATGTTTGAAATCCAAACTTTAGAGACAAATGTTGGTATAAATAAAAGTTAGATTACAGACAAAAATCAGATTAACTTAGATGGGGATGGCTGGGAGAAGGGGCATTTTCGGTTCCAAAGTGCACTGGGGTTGCTTGCCTGCAGCCTTTTTAACTTGTTCATCTGTCATAAGCATGTTATTAAGCTGCAGTTTACATGTGTACTTAGAACACAAATTCAGACTTTAGAGATTATCAAAAAGTTGTTGCTTTCTCCCCTTATTTGAACAAGGGGAGTTTTCTTCTCTTGCTTAAACAAGTTTAATCTTGGATGATTTTTGTTTTCCTATTCAATACAAACTTGTTTGAAAGAGTATTCTAGTTACAAGTAACTATGAATAGATTAATGCAAAATTTATATAAAATGGTGTTTAAAAATGCTCTTTTGGCCTTTTACCCTGCATGTCCCTAAAATAATTCCATCAAAAGTTTCTATTCACTTCCCAAATGTGAAAACCAACATTTCTGAAATTCTGGCTGGTATCTTTTGGGCTCATCAATATTATTTGCATATATTTGGAATAAAGACAAAGGACAAATAACATTCTCTGTGCCTTGCTTGAAGCCAAATTTTTTCTGAAGAGTATCATTAAAAATTATCATTCTCTTAGCAAATCCATTTCATAGTCCAACAGTATTCCATATAGATGTGTTTGTAGTAGTTTTTTTTTTTTTTACGATTTATTCATTTACTTTAAACAGAGAGAAAGAGAAAGTACACGAGCTGGGGGAGGGGTAGAGGGAGAGAATCTCCAGCAGACTCCCCATTGACCGCAAAGCCTGATGCAGGGCTCAATCTTACCACCCTGAGATCATGACCTGAGCTGAAATCAAGAGTCGGACGCTTAACAGACTGAGCCGTCCAGGTGCCCCATTCTTTGTTAATATGGTTATAAGAAATTCTTTACAGAGTAACCAATTGGGTATAATAAATCCTTTATCCATTTCTTATTCCCACAATCATTTCTCTCTTTATTGGTTGAGAAAGAGCATGTGAGTGGGGAAGGAGCAGAGGGAGAGAGAGAATCTTTTTTTTTTTTTAAGATTTTATTTATTTATTTGAGAGAGAGAGAGCACAAGCAGGGGGTGAGGGGCAGAGGGAGAGGGAGAAGCAGACTCTCCACTGAGCAGGGAACCAGACACAGGGCTTGATCCCAGGACCCCGAAACCACGACCCAAACTGAAGGCAGACACTTAACCAACTGAGCCACCCAAGTGCCCCTCATGTCTCTCTTTGACAGAAAAGTATAAATACTTGTTTGCAAAATATATCTTGTTAATGCTTCTTTTAAAAATTCCTCTTCTCCTTCCTTATGTAAATAATTCTAATCAAATTTTCCTCATACCTTAGATGCAACAGTCACCCTACCCCCCATAAAGAACAAAAGACCCATGAATTGGGGGCTTCCAGTTTTTTCCAGTGGTAGTTCCCATGATCAAGACTCTAGATATGATCTACATCAATTATTAAACCAGTGACTGGGGCGCCTGTGTGGCTCAGTTGGTTAAGCGACTGCCTTCGGCTCAGGTCATGATCCTGGAGTCCCGGGATCGAGTCCCACATCGGGCTCCCTGCTCATCAGGGAGTCTGCTTCTCCCTCTGACCCTCTTCCCTCTCGTGCTCTCTATCTCTCATTCTCTCTTTCTCTCGAATAAATAAATAAAATCTTTAAAAAAAAACAGTGACCATGAGGAATCTAGCAAGCACATGTTTGTCATTCAACTGTTATACATGATTCAAATATGAGCCAAGTCCTTTGGACGTGATTCACACATGGATCAGGTGCTTTATTCACACCTATTTTTCTTTTAACAGTAATCCTTCTTAATGCTCTAATTTTATGATATAATTTTAGTAGTGGAATTACCCTGGAACAACTCAAAATTATGCAATTAATTACCTTCAGCTTCATTTATACTTACTGTTTAATCTCAGCCTCTCAGCCTGAGGCCCCAGCATAAATCTGGTACACAGAATGGCAGTCATGGGTGGGTAGAGAGGCCTTTCCAGTTTGCTGATTCATAAAGACTGACTAAATATATAAATTGTATTTATTTTTGCTAAAAAGTCTCAGGATTAGTCAAGTGTATGCCATTTCCTTAGACTTGAGGGTTTGGAGAAGTTAAGGGATATAGAATGGAGGGAACTCCCTTCAGCAATTCCTAATTATGTTTCCCTTAACACTCATTTTGAAACAGTTTAATTGGTGTAATTTTTTTTAAAGTTCCTGTGGTCATATAAATTTGGTTTATGTTGGATTAAAAATTTAAATAGGTTTCTTTACCATAGAGTTTCTTGGTCTTTAATATTTTTTTTTTTAAGATTTTATTTATTTGACAGAGAGACACAGTGAAAGCAGGAACACAAGCAGGGGGAGTGGGAGAGGGAGAAGCAGGCTTCCCACTGAGCAGGGAGCCCGATGTGAGGCTTGATCCCAGGACCCTGGGACCATGATCTGAGCCTAAGGCAGACGCTTACCCGACTGAGCCACCCAGGCGCTGGTCTTTAATATGTTAATATACGTTGTGGATCTCCACGAGATTGGATATAAAATGTTTCCCAAACTGTTTTGAACAGAGAACACCCTCTCCTTTAAACAACAACAGCTTCATTGAGGTATAATTTACATGCCATGAAAAATTCATTTGCTTTAAAGGTACAATTAAATGATTTTTAGTGAATTTACACAGTTGTACAACCACTACTAACAATCCAAGTTTAGAATATTTTTATCACCTCAAAAGCATCCCTTGTTCTCATTTGCCATTACTTTGAATTCCCACCTCCAGCCCCAGGCAAACACTAATCTACTTTCTGTCTTTATGGATGTGCCTCTTCTGGAAATTTTATATAAACGGACTCCTACAATATTTGGTTTTTGTGTCTAGCTTCTTTCACTAAGAATAGTGTTTTTGAGGTTCATCCATTTTATAGCATGTATCAGTACTTCATTTATTTTACTGACAAATAATATACTATATGGATATACCTCTTTTTTATCTATTCACGAGTTTACAAGGATTTGGACTGTTTCCACTGTGAACTTTGGCTATCGTGAATAGTGCTACTGAACATTCATGTCTTTGTGTGGACATACGTCTTTATTTCCCTTGGGCGTATACTTAGGATTAAAGTTGTGAATGATATGGTAAGTTTATGCTTAACTTTTTTTTTTAAACTAATTATTTTGATTTTCCATTTAATTTTTTTTAAAGATTTTATTTATTTATTTGAGAGAGAGAGAGAATGAGAGATAGAAAGCACGAGAGGGAAGAGGGTCAGAGGGAGAAGCAGACTCTCTGCTGAGCAGGAAGCCCGATGCGGGACTCAATCCCGGGACTCCAGGATCACGACCTGAGCCGAAGGCAGTCGCTTAACCAACTGAGCCACCCAGGCGCCCTATGCTTAACTTTTCAAGAAACCCCCCAAACTGTTTTCCAAAGTGGCTGCACTATTTTGCATTCCCACCTGCAGTGCATGAGTTCCAAATTCCCCACATCTTCACCAACTAGTCTTCATAGTGGTGCCTGGTGGCATCTCAGTTGTGGTTTCAATTTGATTTCCTGATAGCGAATAATACTGAGGAGCTTTTCATGTATGTATTGGCCATTCATATATCTTCTTTGCTTAAATATCTATTGAAATGTTTTGTCCATTTTTAAAATGGGTTACTTCCTTATTATTGTGTTGCAAGAGTTCCTTGTATTCTGGATACAAGACCTGAATCAAATATGATCTGCAAATATCTTCTCTGTGGCATATCTTTTCACTTTCTTAATGGTGTCTTTTTAAGCACAAATATTTTTAATTTTGATAAAGTTCAACTTATTAATTTTTTTCTTTTATGGCTTGTGCTTTTTGGGGTAATATTTATGAAAGTCATGAAGATTTTCTACGTTTCTTCTAAGAGTTTTATCATTTTAGCTCTCACAATTAGATGAATGATTCATTTGGAGTTAAAATTTTGAGTGTGATGGGAGGTAAGAGTTTAAATATATCTTTTTGCATGTGGATATCCAATTGTCCCAGCACCATTTGTTGAAAAGACCGTCCTTTCCCTATTGAATTGCCTTGGCACCTTTGTTGAAAATCAATTGAGCATAAATGTAAGAGTCTTTAATATGTTAATGTATGTTGTGAATCTCCAACAGGGAGGATATAAAATGCTTCCCAAAATGTTTTTAACAAGGATCCTACCTCCTCCCCCCCCACACTCTTTTAAACACGGGCTTTCACACAGGTTCTCACTGCTGTCCACAGAATAGACTTCAGGAAATGCTTCTCTAAGGTGCTCAGGGCTCTAACTTTGACTTGGAATGTTATTGCTTGTTTTTAGAGGCTGAGAGGCTGAGGGTTGGTTTAAAGCTGCACAACCAAAGACATAATTTCTAGTAATATGCTTACAGTAAGTACAGTAAAACATCTCATTATGCAGAAATGTATGGAAAGGCTGTAGAAAACACCTGTTACTGAATTAGGTCCATAATTTGCACATATACACTAATAAAGGGGAGTTTCCTTATAGGCATAATGGATGAAAGTTTAGAAGTATGAGAATTTTGCAACTGTGTGTTTAAATTTTCAGGGCAATCCATTGCTTGATCATGACATTTCACAGGAGTAAACATCATTATTAAGGTGTTAAAGTAAAGAAGACTGATTTGTATACACCTTAGCATATATATACACATACCTATATACACATATGCATATATACACGTTAGAGATATTTTTTCCTTTATAAAACCAGATTTCGTCATAATGTTCTTACTTAACCAAATATAATGTAAAATGTTGAATAACTGGGGCTCCTGGGTGGCTCAGTAGGTTAAGCATCGGCCTTCAGCTCAGATCATGACCCCAGGGTCCTGGGATCCAGCCCGCATCAGGCTCCCTGCTCAGCAGGGAGTCTGTTCCTCCTCCTCCCTCTGCCCCTCCCCCTGCTCATGCTGTCTCTCTCTCAGATAAATATATAAAATCTTTTTTTTAAATGTTAAATAATTGCTTAAGCAATCTTCTTAAAATGACAATACTATCACTTTAGCATTGAATTACTACAACAAAAAACCTTAGTACAAAAATAAAAAGGGAAATTAAAATTAGTATCTTTTAATCACTTGGTATTTATCTGCAGAACAAGAAAAATACAGATAAAGAATCAACGATAGGAGAAAAAATGTACAAACATTTTGATGGGGGAGAATGTGTCATCATAAATCTAGAAAAGCAGACCAAAAGACCTTTGTCAGTGCTTTGCTCAAAGAGCCTGGTGAATGTTGTGGACCCACTGACAGGAAGATGACCCCAGTGAATGCCTAAGGTTCTGGAATCCTCAGAAAATGACAGTATAAGCCAAACACATAGGTGTTCTACCAATGCATGCTGAAAGAAGCGCAATCAATGACCTTAAACTAACATGCAGACTTTCTAATCAGGCCTCCTCCTGCTAGTGACTTAGTGGTTCTTATTAAGAGCATAATGCTGTTTCTGAATATTTAGGATGGCATTATCTTGCTTTATACATAAGAAGTGACTGTATACAGAAGTTTCCAAATAGACAATAGTATGTTTCTGTTGGATATTCTATTCTTCCAAACATTTATAGAAAATCCCTTTTCTTGTAAAATGTTAGCCATATTTAGGGCAGCATACAGAACACGAAGCACCTCATCCCTCCCCTTGTCAGTGTTTGTGTTCCATCTAGTTTTGAGCCTTAATAGCCCTCGTCCATTTTTATTCTCACTTTACTTTTTAATTAACTTGAGCGTTCATCTTCATTTAAATCTCAAATCTTTTTCGCAAATGGATGTTAGTAATTCAGCAGCTAATTTAGAAAAATTTACTAGTATTTTATTCTTTTGTTACCTGAAACCATGCTGGATGTTTGCTCAGTATTTTAAGATTTTTTTTTTCGTGATACTTGGAAACTTCCAGGCTACTTCCCCCTAAGGAGGCCATTTACAGATTTTGTGTTTAACCGTTTTCTCTTTTTGGCCTGTGTGTGTGCTCATTTTTTTCTCCTAGGGTATGTTTCGCTTACCTGAGAAGCCCAGTCGTCGAAGGAGACGTGCTGCTCGAGGGCTGTACCAAGTTAAACACTTAAGCTCTGCCCTCCATGACCTTGTCAACCTCGGGCGCGCGGTGGGCGGATGTTGATGACGTCACGGTCCCTCTGCTCTTGCCCGTCAGATGCTTAAATCCTTACCTCCAGGCCTCCCGGGTGTGGGTGGGTCGCGGACGGAGAAAGTATGGGTTTCACACAAATACCGGGCATCCACGTTCTGCTCATGGGGAGAGTCTCTTTTCAGCCCGGCCCCCAATTCTGCTAAAGGAGAAAATAAAACTTCCATCTGCGCAGCTGGACAGTTTCAGAACGAGTAAGGGCAGAAGGCTGATCAGAGCCTGGTGCAAACAGGAAGCCATTACCCTGGAGCTAGAAATGAGGGACAGGAATTCACATATCTTTCTCAGAAGTATCAAAATCTGGGAGGTTTTCCTCCCCGATGTAAACTGCCCTAAGTTGAATTGAGAAAGCTGCCTCCCAGGAATTACCCTGGAGCCCACTCCCCTGTAGCGGACAGGAGAATTTGGATAATATGGGAAGAAGAATCCATTCAGTGATGGGGATTATTCTGCTATAGACCTGGGTAAGATTTTTGAGAGAGTGAAGAGGGATTGAAAATTGGTATATTTGGGAGCCTGGGTTGGTTAAGCGACTGCCTTCGGCTCAGGTCATGATCCTGGAGTCCTGGGATCGTGTCCCGCATCGGGCTCTCTGCTCAGCGGGGAGCCTGCTTCTCCCTCTCCCTCTGCTGCTCCCCCTGCTTGTGCTATCTCTCTCTCCCTCTCTCATTCTGACAAATAATCTTAAAAAAAAAATTGATATATCGGTAGTCATATATAAACCAGGTATTGTAGAATGCTTGTAGATCTTATTCTGCAGTGTTGGTGCAATCATTACCACATCAGTTACTCCTTTTGTTATCTTTATAAAGCTCTGATGTAAAGAACTCCTACCCTATTGTTAAAGATAAATATCTGGGCTGGTGAAACTCCCACATCACTGTAAGTAACCAGTAGGCTGTTTTCAGACTGTTTACTCCAGGTCTACATTTTGCACATGCAATAACAAATACAGTCAATAAATGATGACATGGGTAGAAACAATATTGTAAATTGACAATACATTCCTACTTAATTACTTGCACTCTTCACATTGCCATTCCTTCTATTTACTTTGCAAAGAGAAAAGCCCTTTGAACCCAAACATTCATCAACCCCAGTCCGAGACAGAAGAGGCCAAAGGGAAGCAAATCTCTCAGCATCTACTTCTAGCATAAGTAGAATTGCAGGGAGTAACCCACTCAGGAGCAGTTAAGCAAAATTGGCAGTTTTCCCCACACAGCTAAAAGACTTGACTCAAAAAACATTTTCACACAAGCATTCAAAATATAAGTACAGTCTAGTTACCAAATTGAATGTGAGTAGTTTTTAAATTGTTCACACAACTGCTTCTCTCCTGTAGATTCTCTTTAATTACCTGAAATAAATGTGTACATTTTGATTAAATTAAAAGGAGGAAAGAAGAAGTACGTTGTGAAATGAACAGAAATAGAGGCACCTATTCTGAAAGTGTCTTAATACTCTGGGAAATTTTTCAGAGGGAGAGGCAATTAAATTAAAGCAGGAAAGGTTCCCATGCTAGGTTAAACTGTGTTCTTTATTTGTTTAGCTATATTTGGGATGGGGGGAAAAATCCCATTTATTTGTAACCAATTTATTGATACTTCTTCTGAAGTGTAATCTTTTTTTTAACGTTTAGAAGTGTGGACAGAAATGTCTTTACTGATCAGAAAATGAATTTTAGAATCTAGAAAAGCAGAGACTGTGAGAGCATCTACAAAGTGAGGTTCATGGTTGTAAAACTTGGATTTCAGAGTGTTGTTTGAAAGGCCAGGAGTCTTTACATGTGTATATCATCTTATAATCACTTACCATCTGTCTGAACCAGCTCTTAACCTCAGTGTTGCACTGCTTTGGGGAACTATCATGCTTTTTATATAAGGAAACTTAAGTGTATTCCAAATTCCAAAGGATAGTGAATACACTTAAGTTTCCTTATATAAAAAGCATGATACAGGTTTCAAAACCTATGAATAGGTTTTGAAACCTCAAAGTACTTGTTCTTCATAGAAACTAAAAGGAACTCTCTTGTTTGAGAAACTGTGGTGAATTAAAGAGGTCTGCAAAATCTTTATCACCACCTCCCCTACCTCAGAGGTGGAATTTGTTTTCCCCTCCCTTTGATTATTGGCTCTGGGACTATTTAATTAATAGAAGATGGCACAGGGTGCCTGGGTGGCTCAGATGGTTGGGCGTCTGCCTTTGGCTCAGGTCATGATCCCAGGGTCCTGGGATCGAGTCCCACATCGGGCTTCCCGCTCCTTGGGGGCCTGCTTCTCTGTCTCTCATGAATAAATAAATAAAATCTTTCAAAAAAAAAATAGAAGATGGCACAGGGATGGTATGCGAGCTGTAGTCTTAAGCCTTAAGAAGGCCTGAAGGTTTCCATTTCCTGTCTCCTTTGGGAGTCCCAATCTAGCACACAGGAGCCCTGCACGGAGAGGGAGGATGTTCAGCCTGCTGGCCTGGGGCGGGGGTTGGGGGGCGGAAGCCTCCAGCTGCAGCCATCCTTTGGAAAACAGCAAGGGAGACCAGCCGAACTGTTGTTGAGCTGTCAACCCACAGAAGCTAGAAAGCAAATAAAGTCGTTGTCATTTTAAGCCACTAAGTTTAGGGTAATTGTTCCGTAGCAAAAAATAATCGAAATAGAAAGCAAGCCATTTAACTCTTGGTTAACAGGGAATGGCTTTGTTTTATTGGACAGACAGCAGACGTGCTTCTCTAGATTGGGTTTTGATGATTTACTGTGAGTTGCAGAGGGCTCCGGCAAGGTTCCTGTAGTTAGGGAGGATGGGGAGATGGGGTCAGAAAAGACAATGCAGGGACGACGCCCTGCTGGCTCAGTCAGTAGAGTGAGCATGTGACTCTTGATCTCGGGGTTGGAAGTTCGAGTCCCACGTTGGGTACAGAGATCACTTAAAAATATAATAAATAAAAAATCTTTAAAAAGAAAAAGAAAAGACAATGCAGAGAGTTGAGTGGGGAGAAGGGGGTAAGGGATGACCTTCTGAGCCTGGGATGTTGGAGGCAGACATGAGGAATCAAATAAATTCTCTGAATGAAACCTATGATTCCAAGGCAGAGTGTTGGACCAGGTGTGTGTGTTTGCGTGTGTGAGTGTGTAAAATAAATGCATAATTATTCAAATAAAAATGTTTATTCATATGCCACATGAAATTATCTACCCTACTGTACTTTTGGAAATGCTGCCTGAAAGAGCTCCCTTTTTATGCCTCATGGCTCCTTCTAAAGAAGTCCTTCAGGAGAAAATAAGTACATAGGTATTTTCCCATTTTTAAAAAACTGACACATGTTTTCTTACATAAATCTTTTTTTATCACTTTATGTGGCAGTCACATTTAGCCCATCAACACAATTAGACAGACACACACGGAGAAACACAACACACACACAAGCACACATTCTTAAATAGGATGAGTTTTTTTTAATTGGCAAATATGAAGAAAAATTTTCAACTTTTAAAATTAGGTGAGTCTATTTGATATCAATTTTGGCATCTTGGGGGGAAATAAATTTATTCATATTTTCAAATATATAAACATAAAACTGCATAATTAAAATATTTTTGATTTGCAAAATTGTTTTAGCATTTATTAAGTTGAGATTTCATCATTAGCTTTTTTAAAAAGAATCAAAATGAGGATAAAATAAATCTTCTTTTGATTTCAGAAAATTCCATTTCTATCAACCTACTGAAAACTTGGGTTATGATCTCTGAGACCCATTTCTTTGAATCCCAGTGTCTTCCTTTATCAAATGGGTATTTACCTGTTCCAGAGTAGGATCATTGCCATGAGATAATCCATGCTTAAGAGCTTTGTAAGCTACAGAAAAGAATAGCTTGCCTGTGTCTTAAAGATTTAATATGTAGAATTTTATTTTATAATTTTAAAAACAATTTTTTTAAAAGATTTAATTTATTTTTTTGACAGAGACACAGCGAGAGAGGGAACACAAGCAGGGAGAGTGGGAGAGGGAGAAGCAGGCTTCCCGCCGAGTAGGGAGCCCAATGCGGGGCTCGATCCCAGGACCCTGGGATCATGACCTAAGCCAAGGCAGACGCTTAACGACTGAGCCACCTAGGTGCCCCCAAAAAACAATTTTTTATTGAGACTGTTTCTTCCCTTATACAGTGGTTACAAGAGCAGTTACTCAAAATTCTTAAGCAGTTAATTATTTGGGTTGTTTTTGAAAAATGCCTAGGTTTGGGACGCCTGGAAATGAGATTCAGTGAGTAGTGTTCCTGGAACTAAGATGATAGAAACTGAGCTCTTCTGTGACCTCATCCAACACATGTTCATAGGAGCAGTAAAGCAGGTCTGCAGAGGTGAAAAGTTAAGAGGTTTAATGAAGAGAAATAGAGACAAAGGGCAGCAATGGTGAGGGTGTTCTGCCTCACTCCTGATGACTTTCAGGTTTGGTACCAAGTCCCTGCTGGGACCCTGGGTGCACTTGCCCTTGGACCATGAAGTATGCGTATGTCCCTGAAACCCTACAACAAACTTCTAAGGGTAAACATTGTTAAGGCAATATATAAAAAGGGGCGAGAACATTCTTGTCTAGTTGAGGCTGATGGGGAAAATCAGTACAGATAAAACATGTCCTTGGTCTGGAAGTTTGGTTCTTAGACAAAAGATGGAAGGGTGAGTCCCAGCAAAATTGAATCTGTCAGCTTCACAGCGTCTTTGCATAGCCACCCTGCATCCCCATACCCCAATCTCTCCTCCTCCTCAATATTCCCCAAGGTTGGGTCCTTCTTAACTATTACGCTGCTGAAAAGTCACCACCTCAGGGAAGTCTTTCCTCCCCAGTCCCAGTCTCTGGTTCCTGATTTTTCCCTCAGGCCATAAAGAAATAGGCTAATGATTTCCAAATTAGCGAATTCCACAGAAGGAGGATTCTTCAGTTGGATTTAATAGTGAAAGTATCAACATTGTCCTCCATCTTTATTTCAAGTTTCAGCTAATGAATTAACTAAGAAATTTCTCTACCATTCTCTTTCAGTTCACCTCCTCAGCAATGATCATCCCCTCCTGTCTATTAGGCCAAAACTTTTAGTTCAAATCTGAAAACTGTAGTCAGTCCTCTGGATATTTCTAAGCACACCTGGATGCCAAGAGATAGCCTCTGCTTTTCATCCGATTCTAGGTCAAAGAGCTGGCATTATCTAAAGCTCCCATCCACAAGGAAAGCCAGCAACACCCCCCTGTTCTGAGGCTTCTTCCAGTGACGTGAGTAATAGAAAGTAGAAGATGGCGAGCTGAAATGTGCTTGTCCGTGTGTACTTTTCCTTGGGAGTCTGGGAGGGGTTCCCCACCACCCCCTACTCACCAATCACTATGATGGAAGGATGAGGAGAGAATCCAGATGGAGTTCCACCTTTGCCCTTGAAGATGTGGGTGACCTTGGGTCGGTTACTTGGCCTCTCCAGTCCTCAATCTTCTTACCTGTACAATCAGTACATATTAATATGGTGGGTAGCTGGGCCTCCTAGGGTCGATAGGAGGATCGCAGACAATGTGTGTAACTTTACTGCCCAACATCATGCACACAAAAAATGTCTGAAGTCCTTTTTATCTAGGCAGAAAGTCCAGGTGGATCCTTGAGGCTGTCACTATTGTCCTCATTCAGACTTCTCTGTAGCCCAGCTCTCATCCCACGTCTTACCGTCTATCCCCGGACATTATTATAACTTCTGCTAAATAAACTGTCCTACCCAATGAATTGTTTTCTAAGGTGGCAGTGCCATGAGTTGCATTGTATCGGGCCTTTTTTTCTTTTCCTCATACTAATGAGGTCCAGATATAGTGTTGTTGCTTTTATTTTTCCAAGAAAATATATTGCTTCCTTTCTATGTGAATAGCACAGATGCTTAGAATTATATGGTGATCAATATTAATTAGGTATTCTGTTCAGTGGATGTTTAATGCTTTCATTGGAGACTTTCATCTAGTCACTTTGAATTGGTTAACCCAAATTCGATATTGATTAAATTGTCTTCTTTTTGTTTGATCTCCTTAGTGAGGGGAAAAAATCACATTCTTGTATTCTTTTAAATTTCAAACTTAAAAATCAGTCTGTGGATATAAAAAGGAAAAACGAGGCCTGCAATAATATCATGGCAAGATCCTGCTTATGAATTCAATTAAAATTTAATTGAATTTAAAGAAATCCCATTTTTTTTTTTTTATGGAGACAAAAATTAGAATCCTGTGAAAAATTCTTAGTCTCTCTTTCTCTCTCTCCCTCTCTGTTTTCTTCATTCTTATTTTCTAATAAATCTTCTTCAGACTTGAGACCTACTGGGAAATTTCACTTTTAGTTTTGGGAAATGTCAGTTACCAGTGGTGGGAATATCAGAATATCTAAGCAAGAAAAAATAATCCCTTCTCTCTCACAAGTGTTAAAAATAGCCACAGGGTATTTCCCCCCCCCCTGCTAAATTCTGTAAAAGGAAAAAAAAAAATCACCTTTGGACTAAAGTTAATGAGGGATTATTTTCCTAGGGGAAAAATCTTTTTAGAAAATTAAAAGAAACAAAACGATTTGAAATTGCAATCAGTCAAGGCAGAAGGACAGGGTTGGCCAGCGGCATCTGCTTAGGCAGAGCACAATGGGCCCCACTTTCTTCCCTTGCTCTCTAGGCCTTTGGACAGGCACAGGAGGCCATCAGGGAAAATGACTCTGGCCATGAGAAACACCCTTTCCCCCTCCCCGCCCCCCTTCAGCTTTTCAGTAGGAGGAAGAGGAAAGAGTAAATCCATACTCTGAAACTTCCTGGAGGCCTGGCCTCTTAGGCTGGGGTTTCATCCCATCTCCAGTGAGTCAGCTGAAAGGTCAAACTTGACCCCTAAGACAAGCCTGCCAAGAAGCACTTTTCCCTCTAGTTCTCAGCCTAAAAAATGGGCCTCAACAACCTTACTGGTCCTCACCCCATCTCCCCCTCTCTCCCCCATCCTGAGCCCTGCCCATTTTTAGCTCCCAGCACTGCTGACCCTGCACAGGGAAAAGTTAGTTCTTTGCTCGCTTTTGTCCCAAATGTTACACTTTTGTTTCTTTTTCACTCCTTTCCTCCACGGCCCACAGCTAAGTTCTTTCCCTAGCTAAGTCAAGTGAAGGACTGTAGGACTGACTCAGAAGACAAAAGATGCAAAGGCAAAAGATTTTAGTAGTGGGTATATTCTTGTTACCCATTTATAGAGGCTGAATTTGGCAGAAAAACGCTCAAGCTCCACTTGACTTTGAATGTGTAAACATCAAGTAGTGCCTAGGGTATTCCTCCCAATTCACAAGTGCCTAAGAATTTAAGATTGTGGTCAGATATTAGAGAGAAAATAAAGAAGTCAAAGTATAAGCAACAGGACAATCCCAAACCTGGGGAACCTTGCATCCAGGCTGTGTACAAAGGAAACGACCCAAGGCAAGGGTAACTAAAATAAAACTGCGTGTGTGGTCCACAGACCCTTAAATTTTATTGGCTTCCATGACTGTCACCTTTCCAGTCCTGAACCACAGACCCAAATGGAAATTACCAGGAGGTATTCAGGATTCCAAATTAACTTCTTTGGCAGATTCCTACTCCCCTAAGTAGGAGTAAGTGTAAATGAGGCCTTAACTCTTGAAGATATTGCAGAACCTGCTGCTAACACAAGAGCTGCCCGAGACTCTAGCCAAAGTTGTTTTTGATGATAGGGCTAGCCTTCGATTATCCTCTAGCTGAGCGAGGAGGGGTTTGTGCCCTGGCCAATAAAACTTGTTGCACTTGGATTAACACCTCTGGGGTAGCTGACACTGGCCTACATAACATCACTGAACAAGCCACCGGGCTTCAGAAAGCAACTCCTTCAGTGGGGTCTTTCTTTGATCTATTTGATCTAAGTTGGTTTGGGTAATGGGGACTGTGGCTTCAGGGTCCCCTCCAAACTGGATATTATTCACTTATATTCATTTTAATAGTCTCCATGCTTCACTGTGTTCCCTTGAAGGCTTTAGATGCATGTGTGCAACCACTGGTGACCAGACAAATGATCTCCCTATGTCTAGAATACCCAAGGGAGGATGATGAAACAGCCAACTATGGGAACAACGCCTCAATACCCTAACCCACGTATTCCACTCTAAGATCCAACCTGACTCCAACACCACCAAGAAGCACTGGCCCAGAGTGGTGCTAATACCTTACTTCCTGATCAGTGGTACTGGCTGGAGCACTGAAGAACTCCTGTGACATTGCTCCTGGCAAATAGTGAACAATTTTGTTCACAAGCAAAGAGTTAAATACAAAGCCAAGATCTTTCTTGTTGATGCTGGGCTCTGAAGACTGGCTTCCCATTCTACTTCTTAGGACTGAAGAAAGGAACAGTTTAGTTTACAGAACAAGAGCAAATTACCAAACTCAAAAACCGATTTTAATTGAATAGGCTAATGAGATATGTAATAATCCCCATTAACATTCTGTTACTTCTGGGGGAAAGGGGCTTAGCGTGGCATGCAGGTGTCTTTGCTATGTATCTCTGTTTCAAAGTGGTTCCCGGTTCCGTTTTTGCCTCCTTGATTTAGAACAAATATGCAGATAAATAGTCTTGCGTGCAATATTTGTTTATTGCAAAAGAACATATTTACAATAAAAACATTGTAAGAGGAAAAAAGTCCAGAGAATTGATCAAAAGAGGGAATTGATAAAGTTAATTAGTGTATTGGGACCCACAAAATGGAGGCTGCCCCAGGGCCTGACCCACCTCACAAATCTAAACCTATTGCACTTATGAGAAACACCTGTCAAGGAAACCTAACATGCACTAATCACAGTCCTAACCCTAATCCTAACTTTATCCTAGAAAATAGCACCTGCTAGCTTTATAAGGAAATCCTTAGTCTCCTAGGCAATCTTGCCCTGCTTCTGATTTTCTTCTTGTAACGCTTTATAAAACTTGCTTTTGGGGCCACCTGGGTGGCTCAGTCAGTTAAGCAACTACCTTCTTCTCCGGTTATGATCTCAGGGTCCTGGGATCAAGCCCCGCATCAGGCTCCCTGCTGAGTGGGGAGTCTGCTTCTCCCTCTGCCCTTCTCCCCCGCCTGTCTCTTGTGCGCACCCTCTCTTTCACTCTCTCTCTCAAATAAATAACTAAAATCTTTAAAACTCGCTTTGCCCCAAATCTCTTAGGAGCAGCGTGCCACTGCTTGGGAGGTACCGTACTCCCTCAATCCATGGATTGTTTTCCCTTGAATAAAGCAGATAAAATTTTTTACTTAAAAAAAAAGGTATAAGCAACAGGATATAAGCAAGTTAAAAAAACATAATATGGTTTATTGTTGAATTCAGAATATGTATTTTTAAATATTGCCACAATCCTTAATACTCATGCGAAGCTACATTAACAATTTGTGCTTAGTAGATTTAGCCCTGGACGTTTGTTACTTTCTATATTTCTGAAGTTTATAATAACATACATAAATTTATTAGGGGAACACTTTAAAAAATAAGAAAACAGGGGCGCCTGCCAGGCTCACTCAGTAGAGCGTGGGACTCTTGATCTTGAATTTGTCTGTTCAAGCCCTACCTTGGGCGTGGAACTTACTTTACACTTGATCTTAGCCAAAAGGCCAAGAAGCCATGGAACTTACTTTAAAAACAATGACTCATGAATTTACATGTCTACCTAACACCAGCAAAAGTGGATAAAATTGAAAAATTCAGTTGATCCATAAATATATTTGACCCAAGGTTATATTTGGTATAATTCTAGGTAAGATGCAAGGAAAGTCCTATCTTGTGGAATGTGGTCAGGGAGCAAACTCCTCAGTGATGACTAGACTGGGGTCTTCACCCCAGTCCTGCCCACCACTACTGTGTGAATCTGGGTAGCTTTTATAACCTCTCTAAGGCTCAGTTTCTTTCTTTTTTCTTTTTAAGATGTTATTTTTAAGTAATCTCTACACCCAACCTGGGACTGAAACTCACCACCCTGAGATCAAGAGTCCCAAGTTCGACCTACTGAGCCAGCCAGGTGCCTCAAACCTCAGTTTCTTTATCTATAAAATGATAGAGTATTACTACTGCCTTCTCAGTTTAAGAAGATTAAATTAAATCCTAGTATCTAGAAATTGCTGAGAATAATGCCTGGAATGCAGTGAGCCTTCAAAAATGCTACGTATCAACTGGATGGGAAGCAAAGACTACAAGTCATTCATTGTATGTCAAAATAAGTGAATATTTAGAGCTTTATAAATATAGTTGGATGTTTGCCTACATTTTTCATCTTTTCTTTTTGGTCAAAGACAGAGTTGAACCCAGATGGGATAACACATAATTACAAACGTACAAATTTTCCTATTTCTTCTAGATTAATACCTAATTTGGGATTATGTGGGTAGAAGAAAACAAAAAAATATTCCTTGGAGTAATATCTGAAAACAGGAGTTAATAGATTAAGACTTTCAGAACAAACAACAAAACAAAAGCCCTGACTATATACACAGAAACAGTGTTCTTTAAGGCTTGAGAGGATTTTTTTTGACCTTTGCTTTATGAAACATGGACAATCTTACATTTGATTGGTGAATTTTCTCCGAGTTTTTTTTTTTTTTTAAACCAAGTTCCCTGCCTGAAAAGCTAAACCTATTTATGGTGAGCACTGTTTTTTCAATTAAGTTTATTTTCATTTTCCCATAGGCCATGTTAGCTGAGAACGTCCAGAGTTTATTTTTCTTTCCTTTCCTTTTTATAAAGGTTTTAAAATAAATTATACAGCACTTATATCTATTGGTTTCTTTTGAAATACTGTGAACTTTTTTTTCTCACACATTTAACTTCAGGTAATAAAGAGTTATTCTAAAATGCTTTTCAGAGAGTAATAGTAATTCATTTTTGTGGTAAACTCTTGGAGAGCAACCTTGTGAAATGTGCAAGCTGGGGGTGCTCAACAAATAGTACTTAAGAATGATGTGTTTGTGACTTGGCTTTTCCCAAAAATTTTCGGCTGGATATTAGAAAATATTGTTTCATATCCCGAGCTCAGGATTCGTAATAAGTTCTCTCCACGAGGCCCCTCATGGTTGGGGGGGGCGGGGTGGAAGGGAGTGGACTCCGAACAGAACCTCATTATCACCTTTCTAACAGTTTTGTAACAAAATGTTCTCTGCTGAAAATACTTGGAGAGAGCGAATCCTAGCTAAGAACTCTCCGCGGCCGGAGCGCGTCCTCTCCGGAGCCTGGCTTGCAACCCCTGGGGAGGTCTGTACGTCCCGGGAGGACTGCGGGCTGCTCCGGATCTGGGGAGCCCGCTCTGGGGGGACGGGAGGGTCGGCACAGCTGGAGAGAGTCCGCCCGTCGAGGTGGGGGAGGGAGAAGGGAGGCTACGGCCGGCTCCCGGGGCGCCCCACCCGGGCTGGGGGGGAGGAGGGAGCGGGGGCCCAGAGGCGGCTGACCTGCCCTCTCCCCGTCGCCCCGCGCTCCCGCGGCTCCGCCCCGAGCGCGGTCTCCCATCCGCCGGCCCTGTGTCCCTGCCCGCGCCAGCGCTCGGCCGCCGGCTCCCGCTCCTCCTCCCTCCCCCCAGCCCCAGGGGTGGGGGCAGGAATTCGGCCGGAGAACCCGGCCGGGGCACAGTGCCCTGGAGGGCTGGGCGGGGCGGCCGAGGGCCTCGCCCTCCTCCCCGGCGGCTGCTTGGCTCTTCCCCCCTCCCGAGCTCCTGCTCCGCTCCTCCCTCCCTCGCCCTCCTCCCTTCCTCCCCCTCCTGTCCTCCCGGGCAGCTCGCAGCTCCTCTAGTTCTCCGCCTCCCCTGCACTCCTTCTCCCTGCCCCCCATCCACACTCCGGCTCCCTTTCCTTCTGTCCTCCGCAGCTCCTCCCCTGCGCTCCTCCCGCTTCCCCTCTCCTCTCCTCCCCTGGTGCCCCTTCTCCTTGCTCTCCCTTCTCCCTACTCCCCCTTCCTCCCTAATCCTGTTCCCTTCCTTTCCTCCGTACCCGCTCCTCTCCCCCACCCCTCTCTCCTGCCCGCCTCTTGTCTTCCTCCTCTGCGCCTCCCTTGCGCCCCTTCTCCCGGTTCCCACCACCTCTCGTGCTTTCCTCCCTGCCTCCCCCTCCGTGCCTCCCCCGAACCCCTCCTCCTTCCTCTCCCTTGCCCCTCTCTCCAGCTCCCCTCCTTCCTTCCACCCCTGCTCCTGTTCCCGGGCTGCGGAGCTCCCACGCGGTTGCTATGGAGGCGCCAGCGGCTGCGCGCGGCGGGGTGGGAGCTGCCTGGGGCCCCGGGGATGGAGCAGTGACTCTGCCCGGGGCTCTGGCGCCTCGCCCCCCCGGGGCCCAGGAACAAAGAGCGCCCTCCCCCATCTCAGGAGTGCACTGAGACCTTCAGACGCCCCAGGCCCGGAGGCTTAAGACCACCGCGAATCTGCTCTGCTCCAACCTCTGTAGACCGGACCCCTGGGGTCGGAGTGACAGCTGTGCGCCACAGAGCTACCTTCCCGGTCCCCCGAAGATCGCTCCCGCTCTCCCATCCCCACCCCCAGGCTGGAGGTGTCAGTGGGGCTGGGGGACGGCCAGATGGCCCCATTTAACAGGACTGTCCCCTTTTGTTGGGGGCCGAAGCAGCGTCCAGGCCAATTTACATAGGAAAATGGGGTTTGTGTCCCCAATTCAGTGCAGTGCCCGGACAGCTGGTGGCTCTGTCATCATGTCAGGACCCCACAGCTTGATGTTTAAAGTGGCTTTATGTGTGCAGATGTGTGAGTGTGAATAGCAATTGATTGGGAACCGGTAGCTTTTAGGTCTGGCTTGGAGATACAGCGTTCACGGAGAAATTTTATCAGCTTGGTCGCTGTGTAAGATCCTGGAATGGAACAGTCTTTCGAAGACTTCTGATGCTCTCTTACAGAGCTATGGCTTACTTGATCCAGAAATCTGAAAAGCCGAATAGTTGGGATCTGAAGAGGATTTTTAAATCGTTGTCATTTACCCTTTTGTGTTTGTTAAAGTTGTAGGCCGAACATAAAAGGCCTAAGAACTGACAGGACTTCAAAACAAATTGATGAAAGATCTAATCCATTTTATTAAACTACTTTAACTCTGCTAGCTTGTGTCTAGGGCGATAGCCTGTAGCAGGCTGAAAATTATCATTAATTTGTAATCAGTAGCTTAAACGTGTACTTTTAGGGCAGGGAGGAACTTCAATTCTTATTTTACTAGGGAAGAATTAGAATCTCAGGGAGGGTAAGTGATTTTCCCAAGGTCCTACAACTCTGGAATATGATGTCAATGCTTAGAATCCATAAAAGATGAAGGCAAGGGAAGATTTAAGACAGGAGATTCCGAGCCCCTGAAAATACCTTAATTAAGAGGCTCTCAAACCTTTCCACCAGTCTGCTGGAGCCACCAACAGGTAACTCCCTAGAAGACAAGGGACGGAGAGGAATTTTTTCCCTCAGTCTTTATATATTCAACGTTAGCGCCTGTTTGTACTGGAGCCAATTCTAGCCACTAGAATCTTCCAGAACTCTGAACTAGAACTGGTGACTTTGTTTCAGTCGGTATAACCATTTTGTGACAAGATGAAAATTGCATGGTTAGGATTTGAATGAAATGGGAAATCAAAGCTGCCCTGGAACCCTCCGGCTCAGTCTCAGTCTAGTCTGGTGTTCAAGTGAGCGGACAAAATGACTGTAATGGAACCTGCATTTGCTTGCTAGAAGGTAGGGTGGCTAGTTTGGAAAGGCTTTGAGCTCCAAACAACAACACTAGCTACCTTTTAACAATTGAAAAGAATCCTTGAACCCTCCCCTTACTTCAGGACAGTGTTGGAAGAATTCTATTGGCTAAACTTAACAAACAGACTTCTATTCACTACTTAAGCCTTTAAACCCTAAGTGAATTTGTGATAAATTAGGAGAGTGCTTCTGGGGAAGATTTTAGTAGAGCTGTCCTGAACCACAGGATGCCACATTAAAAGACAATATGAGGGCGCCTGGGTGGCTCAGTTGGTTAAGCAACTGACTGCCTTCGGCTCAGGTCATGATCCTGGAGTCTCAGGATCGAGTCCCACATGGGGCTCCCTGCTCAGCAGGGAGTCTGCTTCTCCCTCTGACCCTCTTCCCTCTCATGCTCTCTATCTCTCATTCTCTCTCTCTCAAATAAATAAATAAAATCTTTAAAAAAAAAAAGACAATATGAAAACTAGAGTTCTTCCTAATACTATCCTCACCTCTGGAGGTTTCTGATAACCCAGAAGACAGACATCTAGACAGAGGAACCATATTTCTGAACATTGTTGGAATCAGTGGCTCTGGGTCTGAATTTTTTTTTTTTACATTTTTAAAAAATTTAAATTCAATTAATTAACATATAATGTATTATTTGTTTCAGGGGTACAGGTCTGTGATTCATCAGTCTGATATAACACCCAGTGCTCATTACAACGCATACCCTCCCCAATGTCCGTCGCCCAGTTACCCCACCTCTTCACCCCCATCCCCTCCAGCAACCCTCGGTTTGTTTCCTATGATTGAGTCACTTATGGTTTGTCTCCTTCTCTGGTTTCATCTTGTTTCATTTTTTCTTTTCTTCCCCTATGATCCTCTGCCTTGTTTCTTAAGTTCCACATATCAGTGAGATCATATGAGACATGTCTTTCTCTGATTGACTTACTTCACTCAGCATAATACCCTCTAGTTCCATCCCTGTCATTGAAAATGGCAAGTTTTCTTTTTTGATGGCTGTGTAATATTCCATTGTGTATATATCACATCTTCTTTTAGATCTGAATTTCAATCCCAGTTCTGCCAACTGATTCCTACTTTGAGCTTTAGATTCCTCATCTGGGGACATGTCAGTTCCTGGCTATTTTTGTGAGGATTAAATGAACCATTGCTTGTGAATGCTTAGAACAGCCCCTGGCAGATAGTAAATGGAAGATAAATGGTAGCTTCATACTTATTATTTTTAATAACAATTTACTCTTGGTTCCAATTCTAAGCATATTTTAAACATATTTTAAAGCATGTGTAGCTTTGGTTATCCTGGTCCCAATGCCAAAAAAAAAAAAAAAAAAAGAGCTCACATACTGCATTTCAAACCTGAGAAAGAGCAAGAATGTATAACTGGATTGGAACCAGAAGTGGAGGTTCATTTCTGTTCTTCTTCTTCTTCTTCTTTTTTTAAAGATGTTATTTATTTATTTGAGAGAGAAAGAGAGAGATGGTGAGCACGGGGAAAGGGTAGAAGGAGAGGCAGACTCCCCACTGAGCAGGGAGCCCCATGCAATGCAGGACTCTATCCTAGGACCCTGGGATCATGAGCTGAGCCAAAGGCAGACACTTAAGGGACTGAGCCACCCAGGCGATCCTCTGTTCTGCTTCTTAGAACAAGTTAGCGAGTTTTTTCTGCCTCCCATTTGCTTGGGCTCATATAGTGCTAGGATGAGAGTGCCAAATATAGGATGAGGATGTTAGGTAATGAATCTAAGGACCTCTTGATTCTTGTTTTTAGAATCACTAATAATGGGTTATATTTTATTTTATTTTTTTTTTTAAAGATTTTATTTATTTACTTGAGACAGAGAGAATGAGAGCTAGAGAGCACACGAGGGAAGGGGGTCAGAGGGAGAAGCAGACTCCCCACTGAGCAGGGAGCCCGATGTGGGACTCGATGCCGGGACTCCAGGATCATGACCTGAGCTGAAGGCAGTTGCTTAACCAACTGAGCCACCCAGGCACCCAAATGTGTTATATTTTAAAAAATAACTGTATATAAGGAAATTATTTGAAATGGACTCCCCCACCACAGCCACACACATAGTCTCTTGTTCTTAACTGCTTTATTTGGACTACTTTTTAGCACTTGCACAGGTTATAGTCTCTTGTTCTTAACTGCTTTATTCGGACTACTTTTTAGCACTTGCACTGGTTAGCTATTGAGGTATAACAATCTCAAAACTCAACACCAAAGTAACATCATTTATGAGTCTAGCTTATGCATCTGTGTGTCCGCAGGAGGTCACCTGCTGGTCACATTGGGTGGTGCTGCTGATGTTGGTTCAGCTTATACATGCATCCAAGGGTCTCTAGGGGCTCCGCTTTAGGCTCAGTTTGGCTGGAGAAGCTTTGCTGGAGCAGCTCTGCTCCTCACCCTTTACCTTTCTCCTGCAACCAGCAGACTAGCTTGGGCATATTCCCATGGCAATGACAGAGGAACAAGAAGAGCATTGGAATCATGAAAGCCTCTCAAGGTCTACTTTTTTCTAGATCCAGGAGCTGCCATGCTGTTGCTTCTACCTTATTCTATTCGCCAAAGCAGGTCACATGTTCAGGCTCAACGTCAAGGAGAGGGGAAGAAGGCCAGCTTACCACAGCACACATGACAAAAGAAATGAATAGAGGAAGGATAAAAAATTGGGGCCATTGATGCAATCAAAGAGCACTTGTCAACATCTTGCTTAGTAATCATTTTACTTATACAGAATTTTGTTTCTCTTCCTGCTATATTGAACGTAAGCTCCATATGGGCAGAGATTTTTGTCTGCTTTGTTTATTGCTACATTCTCAAGTTCCAGAACAGTGGCACATTATAGATGTTGAATAAATATTGGATGAATCAATTAGGAGGATTACTTTAATGATTTTGGCTTATGTATAAAGCCCAAATTCCCTGAGCTCGAATATGATTTTGTTACTTTATCTTTATCTTCTGATTTAAAGGTCATTGTTCACATTTGCTGGCTATAGAAACTGCTGGCTGTTTAGAATAAACATTATTTCTTAAACTTTAAAAAAATCCTAAATTCCAAAATAGTGTAACATTTCTCTAGGACATATTGGGCAGGAAATTAGCAGTAGGGAGAGGGGGAATTTTACTTATATTTTGGCAGAGAATATGTTGTTTCTTCCTACATGGGAATAGTGCTAATATAAATCTCCAACTTCCAGAATTTGAATATGAAAAATTCTCAAGGTCTTTGGATTTGAACTGTTTCCAAGAGGCGTGGGTTACAGGATAGTACCTATGCTAATTACCTTTGTTGGGCTTTTAGGTTCACAGAAATTCAATCATTTCTCTCTCTACCCTACTTGACCTAATCCAGAAGACATAGAGCCAAGAAATTTTCTTAAGGTCATGCTTTAAAGGGGAATTCCTGTGCAATATATTTTTTTATTCCCTTGAAATTTGAATTTGTGCTGCCAGGTTTTGACTGTGACAGATGATGAGGTAGGAGATAAAGTAGGCGTTAATGCTTAGTTACATAAAGGGGAGCTTTGCATATGTCCATACTTAGCAGCAGGCTAATTTGGGACTCCCGCAACAAACCCGGGTCTTGAACACTGGAGTGAGTATCTGAAGTTTCATAATGCCAAATGACTAATTTCTCAGATGGGCGGCCTGTAGAACTGAAAGTTGATTCTAGGTAGATATATTATTTTGGATAAGAGAGGAACCTGCAAAGTTAGGGGCCAAGAGGCATCCTGAATTATAGTCATTTCTCTCTCCTCCTTTTCTCTCTCTCTGCATGTCACTCTATAGAGTCCCCGCACAATGACGGTTGCAAGTTATACATTTAAAATGCTGTAAACATGTCTCAGAAAGGTTTTGTTTATACATTTATATGAATAGGTTTGCTTTATTATTAGTGAGACCCTACAAGTGGTCAACTTATTTAGGTTAGGTCTTTTGGGTTGAGAGCTTAGAGATTTAGAGGTTCATTCATTCAGCAAACATTCATCGGGGTCTATTAGACAAAGCCCTTGGCCCCAGGGAGCTCACAGTCTTGGGGAAGATCTGAGTGTCCATGGGCAATGTCAACACAGTGGGATAAAGACTCTGACTGGGGCAAGGGTGGGGTGGGAGCTCAGAGGAGAGGTGCCCAGGGATTCCAGGGAAGACAAAGAAAGCAAACTAACATTGCTTAGTTGTGTAATGCTCCTGATCTATAGTTCCTTTGCCTTCATTGTCTCCTCTTCATTCTGGCAGGCTAGGGCAGGGTGTTATTCCAAGGATACCCAGGGGAGCTGGTGGCTGAAGGGTGTGCAACCTCAAGGTCCTACACTTTGTAAGGGGTAGATCCTACATTCACACTTGGGGCTCCTGACATTCTCTAGCAGGGCTGTTTCCTTCTTGGTCCTACCACCACTCCTTCTCTTGGCCAGGCTGGGGTAGTCTGGGTGTTCCCAGGCCTTCCATCCCTCAAGGGTAAAATGAGGACATTGTCCAGGATGATTTTAAGATCTTGTGCCTCTCAAGGGTCTATGATTCCAAGAACCTTTGCTTTTCTAGTCACTGAGAAACCTTGATGTGAAAGTAGTGTCAGTTTTTTATTCATGTTTTACAGAACCCCTGTGATAGGCTGATCTTAATTAAAAAAAAAAAATCTGTTTCAAGATGAAGACATTGAGGAACTAGGATCCTGCCACTTCTCTGTGGTGCCACAGGGTCCTGTCAGGGTCAACATTCACGGTTCTGGCTCCTGAGTTTCTGATCTCTTATTCCTCTGTGTGAAATGGTGTTCCCAGTACCTCTTAATTTTTATTTTACTTCCATTTCTGGTGGGGGATGCTTGAAACTATGTTCTGTAATTAAATGGCCCCTAAGCTATTTCTTGCTCCAGATTTTTTTTTTTTCTTAAAGATTTTATTTATTTATTTGTCAGAGAGAGAGAGAGAGCAAGCGGGCAAGCACAAGCAGGGGGAGCGGCAGCCAGAGAGAGAAGCAAGCTCCCCGCCAAGCAAGGAGCCCGATGCAGGATGCCAGCCCAGGATCCTGGGATCATGACCCGAGCCCAAGGCAGACACTTAGTCGACTGAGCCACCCAAGCATCCCTGCTCTAGATGTTTTAAAGTATGTGTATGTGCATGTGTGCATGCATGGATTCCCTCATTTGCTTGTTGTTGGAAAGAGGTTGCAGACTGAAAGTTGGAGGGCCAGATGTTTGCCTACAGACGTATTTTAAAATATTTTAAAATTTATTTTGAGTAAGTGACACTTGAAAATGGTACAAATTCCAAGAAAGACCTGCACAGGATTTTTTAAAAGTTTAAGCTGACATTTAATGATTGAAGGATTTCACGCATAAAAATCTGGGTTTATGACTTTTCATGAAAATTAGATCTGGCAACATTAGCCCACATTTCCTATAATGCCACCAGTCAGCCTTATCTGCTGTTGGCCGACTGTGGGCTTTTCTTTTTTTTAAAGATTTTATTTATTTATTTGACAGAGAGAGACACGGTGAGAGAGGGAACACAAGCAGGGGGAGTGGGAGAGGGAGAAGCAGGTTTCCCACTGAGCAGAGAGCCCGACATGGGGCTCGATCCCAGGACCCTGGGATCATGACCTGAGCCGAAGGCAGACGCTTAACGACTGAGCCACCCAGGTGCCCCTGGCCGACTGTGGGCTTACCAGACCTCTCTCTTACCCCCATTCCCATGTCCTCACCACTGACAGCCTCTAGCTGTCATTTAATCACTGGGTGGCCCCTCTAGACATCTGTGTTTGCACCTGCTCGCCTCAAGTATTTGTACTTTTTTTTTTTTTAAGTAGGCTCCACGTCCAACGTGGGGCTTAAACTCACAACCCTTTGACCAAGAATCGCATGTTCTACCTAAGGAGCCAGCTAGGCACGCCCCAAGTATCTGTTAGATGCTCCATCAGCACAGGAGAGAGCCTGGCAGATGTGGGGTAGAAGTGCTTCTAGCAGCTGGTGCGGGAAGGTGACCTTCACCAGCAGTGCGAAGATGTAGGTAGGTGAGTCACATAAGAGATGCTTCAGGCCTGAGAGGAAAACAGCCAATCAGGAGCAAGGGTTAGGGTTGGCTGGGATATTTGTTTTCTGGGCAGCAAACAGTAACAACAAATAAAACAGGGAGACCAAAGGAGAAGGAAAAGAAAAAAAACAAACAAACAATAGGGCTCATTGAAGGGCAAAATATGCCAGTAAGGGCAAACCGAAGAAGTAGGGGAAATGACAACCATGAGCAAATGATTACTCTCCCTGGCTTTCACCTGCAAAATGGGCATGTGTTTCCTAGAGAACACTCATGAGTGTAAGAGGCAGTATAATGAAAGGCTGCACCATACTGCCTGGGTTTTCATAGATTATAGAGGATGGTGTGCTAACTCCTGAATGTAGGTGTGGCTGCTTCACTTCATGCTCTAGGAAGTTTAAAACAAAAACAAAACAGCAAAAGCATCATTTTTTTTTTTTTTTCTGGATAAAATTCTACTCTTTTGGGCCCTGTAGTCTTTGGGCATTGAAAATGAGCTTTTTTTTTTTTTTTAATGTGACAGTGTTTCTCTTCCCAGTAACTTGTGGGCCACCTGGTCCCACAGCGGTTATGTACGGCCTACAAAAGATGCACCTACACAGGATGACAGCTTGCACTTCCAAAGTAAGTGACTTTACCGTTCTCATAATCCTAGCAGGGGTTCTGGCTCCGCCTCAGCTGGGTTCAGAGTTTGGCTGTGTGTGCACCTGTCAGGGAGATCACCATCTACGTGAATGGGCTTATTCAACGTCATAAGGCGTTAACAACTATTCCAGTTCTCTCCCGTCCAAGGATATGATAAAATTGTGCTTTCATGTTGCCCGGAGTTCAGGCATGCCCATGGGACTTTCTTTAGCTGAAGAAATGCATTTAGAGGTGATTTGTGTCACATCAAGCAGCTGCCTAACCACAGAAGCCATAAGGGCATGTCAAGATGCTTCATCAGCTTGCTTTCCTGGCTGACTCAGATGAGTAGAGACCCCCTAACAACCTGCACTGAACACACAGGAGACACAAGGAGCAAACTTGTGATGCTATAGCACTGTTCGTTTTGTTTGTTACTGCCGCATAACTTGGCCTACCCTGACTGATAGAGGTGATATTTTAGAGTTTTGTTTTATTTTGTTTTGCAATTGAAGGAGTTTTTGTGTGCTTCTCTTGCTTCTTTTGTGGAGGGAAGATGGGGAGAGTGGAAGGGACAAGGACATTGGAAGGAGGTGGCATGGATCTGTTCTCTAGCTAGGCCCTTAGTCTGGTTGGAGGCCCCAGTGGAGAAAGAAGTTGAGCCGGAAGCTAAACAAACTCTTTTCATGGGTGATTTTCAGAGTCTTGCCATAAGTTTTCAGACCTAAGTGACAACATGGTGCTTTGAAATCAGGAGAGGGCCATACTCCCACCTTTCCCCCAGGACCCAGCAGTGCTGTGACATCTCAGAGACTGGTGGGGAGGATCTTGACACAGCTTCTCCTTTTCAGACATCGGTATTTCTACGGGGGGGTGGGGGGGTGAGGGGGCAGCAAAGGCAGGTATGGGGTCCTGACGTGACAGCAGGAATAGGCAAACATGGGTAGATTTGGGATTGGACACACCTGAGATATCCCCCTGGAGATACCCAGAAGTAACTGGGGGGAGTTTTGGGAGGAGCAGCTAAGGGCTGGGTGTTGTGCTGTTAATGGCTAAGAGCTGCTATCATTTGGAATTAATATTAACAGGACCTCCTATGTACATGCAGGCTCGGGAGGTGTGGAGACAGTGGGTCACATAATTAGTCAGCTGTGTTGGTACAGCAGGGCCTGAGGCACGGTGGCAAACGGGTGACAATATTGATCTTTTTCACTGACTATCAGCTTTACCCTGTCATTTTTCCACGTTTGCTATCTGGCAACATGGGTCGGTGTATATTTTGTCCAGCAGACAAACTGAATGTGTGACATATTCATTTCACGAGGAAGAAAACCAAAATGCTTAACATTATTTTATAAACCACTCTAATTTCTAGACTTCATTACAGGATCAATTTTCCTTTTTCTTTTTTCTGTCAACATGGAAAACAGCATTTATTCTCTTTATAGTCAATGGCAATTTTCTTTTGGGGAGAGAGTTTGGGAGGCGGTTTAGCAAACTACATTCACCTGGGCTATGAAATGACTTTAAAAAGTCACCATATACTCCCAGACAGACAAAGTGCTATCGAAGCACAGGTATCTTTGTGAGGCTACATGACGACAAAAAATAGACTATTTTGTTATAATTAAACTTAAATTGGGCTGGGGGAGTTCCATTTAACACCCTTCACTAACCCACAAATTCAGTCGTGCTGCCTCAGGGATGTTATTAATAGCTTACATTCATCTTAGGGTATCCGACCCCAGAAGGCGACCTGAGAGGATTAATTCCTTGTCTCTCTTCTCTATTTTATTATCTTTGTCCCTGGTGGTAGTGTGGAATTTCCTGGTGGCACCTGCAGTTATGACCCTGGCTTTGAGAATCCATTAATTCCTCTCCATCAGCTTGGATTGATAGCTTGGGCAACTCTGGGCACCATGGTTTTGTGCACAGCAGAGCCATCTTCCTATTGAAATGTAATATAAAAATCTGGGACAATGTCAACATGGAAAATAGCATTTATTCTCTTTATAGTCAATGGAAAATTATTGTATTTCTTAATAAGGTCACATCTCCTTCGAATATTATAACTTAACACTTATAAAGATCTTTCTGATAAATTAACACGGTTTCTCACCCCAAAATGGTGAAGTCCTGATTCTTGCTCAAGGTCACCAATTAGTAGCAGAGATGGAATTCTTTTTTTTAAAGATTTTATTTATTTATTTATTTATTTATTTATTTATTTGAGAGAGTGAGAGAGAGAGAGCACAAGCAGGGGGAGTGGCAGACAGAAGGAGAAGCAGACGCCCTGCTGAGCAAGGAGCCCGATGCCTGACTTGATCCCAGAAACCTGGGATCATGACCTGAGTCGAAGGCAGACGCTTAACCTGGGATCATGACCTGAGCTGAGGACTGAGCCATGCAGGTGTCCCCAGAGATAGAATTCAAACTCAGGACTTCATGCTCCTTTACTATCCCCATCCCCCTTCACTTGGGGAGCATTGTAAAGTAATTAAGGGGTGACATTTTCTACAATACTTTTAAGTTTCCACACTGTTTTTTGCTTCTAGAGAAAGGATTACAGAAAAAATTTTTCTGCTTTGATGTAAAGTACAATGGCATGCTACTAATGCATGGATGCTATATTTCCCTAAAAAATTGCTCTCTTTCTTACATTGGCAAAGCAAGCCTGCATCTCTATGGTCCACCCTACAGATTTACCCTCAAATCTAGTTTCTGAAAAGATACTACATACAACTAGATATCTGGGATCTGACAATGAAGGATAATATATATATGTATATATATTTATTTATATGTATATATAAAGTAAATAGTTGCTTGGCTATCACTTCATCGAAACCCTTCCTTAGTTCTAAAGAGAATTATTATCATAGACTATTAGCAAAACCCATTTACTGAGTGACTGTTCTGGGGCCAAGCATGGGACTCAGCCTGGTGTCTCTCTGCTGATGTTTAACGCTCACAGTGACCCTTGACGTCAGTACTAGGTTAGTCCCATTTTACTGATGAAGAACTGAGGCTTACAGAGCTTTCGTAATCTAAGTTGTGCAGCAAGCAAGTGGCTGAGTGGTATTCACAACCACACCATTGATTTTACTCGTGTCCCTGAGGAAGGCTCATTTTGGGGGAAAAAAAATGATTTCCACAAATTAAAAAAAAATTGAACCAACCCAGAAATGAGTTGAAGAAACCAATGTAACCTATGTGACAGATTTAAACTGCTTTTCGGAAGCTGGCTTCAATGGAGACCTGTTAATCTTGTCGATTTCCTTAGAAAATTAATTTACTTTGCAGCAAAGCCTCAAGACTGTGTGTATGAAACATTTCAAACAAGCTAGACCCAGTCTGCCTTTAGCCAGGCACAAATTGTACAATTTATAGGGGGAAAAACCCTGTAAATTAAGCCAAAGCAACGTGAAACATTTTCCATTTAAAGAAAAGCTAGCCACTTAATGTATTTTCTAGCTACAGGGTCTTGACCCTTTGAGGATGTTGAAAGGGAAGGAATAATAGGATTGATTGAGGAAAGGGAAGAACATCAACTTTAGAAAGGTTGTGGCAGATTAGACGGCGTTATGATGCCCGTCATGACTTCCTCCTGCTAAAATGAGATTCATTAAAGAAAACTCTTCACTAAATTAAAACTCTGCTCACCAGTCTCCTCCCCTCCAGATGTTAACAACGCGCCGCTGTTTGACAACATGGCCGTGGGTAGTCAGCGGAAATGCGTCATCACGTCCTAATAGGAGGGATGACGAGAAGCGCTGGGAAATATTTTAGTTACTTGAACCCAAAATGATGCCAAGAGCTGACTGATGTTTCCTGTCGGGAATCCGCAAGGAGATGGCGCGACGCTCTCACTATGAGGGCCACCTGCTCGCCATTTGAGAGGGGGTCATTGCTGCGCCAGCGAGAGGCCCAGATGCCCTTGTGATTCCCTCCCTGAACAGTGACGAGATGACTCAGGGAGTGGCAGCAAGGAGGAGCACTTGGCTCAGAGAGCATCAGGCCCTTTGGTGACCTGTAGTCTTTCGCAGATTGACCAGCAGGGTAGCTCGTGCTCTGGGACAGAGCAACAACTCCGGCGGCCCATTTCAGTGTATGGGAAATGGCAGAAAATGGAACTCTCCCCATCAAACAAGAACACACTCACGGTTCTGCTGTGCTGAGTGCTCTCTCAAAGGGCACATCTGGGTAGCGAGGCCACGGAATGACACGGCCCCTGGCCAGGGCGGCAGGTGCCTGCGCCCGGAAGAAGACAGTGGGGGGTCACAAATCTTGTATTCCATCTCATTCGGAGGGGGAGATTAGAGTGCCCCCCTCTGTCACCTAAATCCCAGGGAATAAGAGTGTCGATACCAGTCCCATTAACATTTCTTTGCTTGAATCTTTGACTAGACCACCAGGTTCTTAAAAGCAGGGACATGACTTGTTTAATTAAATTCCCAAATGCTAGTTTAGTCCTTGGCCCACAACAGGAACATAAATATTTTGAAGGAATGAACGAATGAATGAATGAGTTTAGGCCTGAGTTGAAAATTGAGGAGGCCACTTTCTTCATTCTCTCTCTCTCTCTCTCTCTTTTTTTCTTCACTCTCTTTGAGTCAGCCAGGGTCCAGGGGGTGCCTCTTGCTAGGGTAGAGTCATTACCCTTAGGAGACTAGGTGTGTCCCGTATACAAGTGGCAGGGAGACTTGGGGTGGGCTGCTTTGCTCACTCTGCCCCACGGCTTAGGGGAGAAGGGACTCTTGTAGTTTTAAATTCACCCTGAAGCCAATCTGGGGCTGAAACTCCTAAGTCAGAGTTCTCAACCTTTGCTGAATCTTAGAAGCTACTGGAACTATTTAAAACAACACCAGGAGGGACGCCTGGGTGGCTCAGTAGGTTGAATGTCTGCCTTCGTTCGGCTCAGGTCATGATCCCAGGGTTCTCAGAGGCCCCCCAGAGGTTCTCATTGGCTCCCTGCTCAGTGGGGAGCCTGCTTCTCCCTCTTCCCCCTGCTCATGCTCGCGTGCTTTCTCTCTCAAATAAATAAAATCTTAAAACAAAACAAAACAAAAACACCACCAGGATCCTACCCCCCACTAATTAAATCAGAACGTGGGCTGGTGATACCAAAGTGAATGAATACTTTATACACACCTCTAGTGTACGGCCTGAGTTGGGGGCCACATCTCCCGTGGTTCTCAGCTTAGTGATGTGTTTGCATCACTCGTGAATGTTCCCAGTGTGTAAATACTTGACCCCGTTTCCAGAGGTGGGAGTCAGGGGATTCAGCTTGGGTTCACACTTCTGTATGGACACAGGGTTTTGAAAAACATCAAGGATTGAAGAGAACTCTTTGGCTGGGGGTCTGCCTTCCAAAGAACAATCTGGGGTGCTTGTTAAGACCACACATTCCTGGGTCCTCCCAATATTTCCTGAACCTGACTCTAACACAGGGGCGTAGGAATCCGTCGTTTTAGAGTAGTGCTGCAGGTGATTCTCATGATTAGGAAATTATCCTAGATTGGTGTTTCTCAGCATGTGGCCCTCAGGCCGGCAGCATCAGGACAACCTGAGAACTTGTTAAATACAAATTTGGGGGCCCTACTTTAGACCCTACTGAATCAGAAACTCTCGGGGTAAGGCCCAGCATTTAAGCAGCCCTATAGGTGATCCTGATGCCCACTGGAGCCCAAGCACCACTGCTGTAGTTCCCTGCTTCTCAAAATGTGGAACCCAGACAAATGCAGGGCCTTGCCTGGGAGCTGGTTAAAAATGCAGACTCTCAGCCCCCTCCCCCATCTCCTCCCCCAGATCTAATGAGCCAGAGTTTCCATGTTAAAGATATCCCCAAGTGATTCATATTGCACATTACAGTTTGAGAGAGTTCCGCTTATTAACAAAATAATATCACTTCACTGTGGAAAAAGAAAAATGTAAACTCCTTTAATGAGCAGAATCCCAAAGTCAGTCATATGTCTCTACTTAATTAAAGAGAAACGGAAACAGATCCTTGGACCTGTACTAATATAATCAATAGATCCCAGCATTGTGTTATTAATTTGGCTTAAGTAAAGGGTTCAAGTAAGATTAAATATGAAGATCCTCTAACTCCTGTCCTGTATTGGTTGTTCTTTCCCCAGTTTTTCCTCATTCAATATAGAGTCTATCAAATTATTTTACTATATTAACTTATATACATGTAAAGGTATGAGCTAGAGAGAGGGGAGGAGAGGGAGAGATTGGATTGAGAGAGGTACTATAAGGAATCGGCTCACATGATGATCGTGAGACTGGCAAGTCCAAAATCTGTAGGGCAGCCTAGAAATTCCAGCGAGAGTTGATGTTGCAGTCTTGACTCCAAAGGTGGTCTGGAGGCACATTCCTTCCTTCTTGGAGGAGGTCAGTCATTTTTCTCTTAAGGCCTTCAACTGATTGGATGAGACCCACCCATATTATGGAGGGTAATATACTCAAAGTCTACTGACTTAAATCTGCCTTCAATGGTTTCTGACAGTTGCAACTAAAAACACTCTTCATATTTGTGGGTCTTCATTTATCTTCCACATTGCCCCTTGGGGTTTGAATCAACTCAGCCTGAACTCCAGTTTCAAGGCCTGAGTCAGTCAAAAGTCCTTTTTACTCTCTTTTCAATTTGCCAGCCTACTTCCTCGAGGCTTCATCTGCTCCACTTCTGGGTCCAAAAGGGCCAGTGGAGTCAGAGCCCCTGCTGTCTGGAAAGACAAATTCAGACCAGGCAGAGGCAATGGAACCACTGTCTTGAGGATTGACACCTTTTAATTTGAAGGCGTTTCCCATTAGGGCATTATGTTTAAAACGAGATCAGTGATTTCTGATGGTAGAAGGGAGGTAATTTTGCAAAGGCAAGACTCTGAAGATAGTGTAGTTTTGCCTGGCTTAAAGAGAGAAGAGAGATTTAATTTATGAGAGGGTGGGTTAAGTGTGGTCCTTTAGAGCTGCCTGGATTTTTGCTTTGGCGTGTCTTCGTTGCCATGCACATGCTCACCTAAGCCACCACCACTGGGGAGGAATCCCTGGCTGCTGAAAGTCATGCAAAACACTATGCAAATGACAGCGATTCTGGCAATGCAATCCAACCACCATTTGTGTAGGTGGGTGATGCTTTCAGGGGGGACTCTCTGCCAGAATCTTGAATACTACCATTCTGTTGATCCTCAATTGTCACAGAGTGGGCCCCTTCAAGCTGGCTCCCGTGTCCTTTTGCCATGGCTCTGTCGTTCATTCTTCAAGCATTTCTCTGATTTTTGGTCCAAAAAGATGTTCTAGGTTCATCCTGTTCTTTCTCTGCATCAGCCTTGCAATCAGCCATTTCTGTAAGGAATCCTGGTTTATTTTGAAGGAAATGGTATTTAAAACAGGGTCTGGGTGCTGATATGCTCATTACTATTGGGTTGTGCTTACTGGAGTGTGCTCATTACTCCCTGGCCCCTTCAGTAGACAGAGCTAGGGCACACAAACACACACACACTCTCTCTCTCTCACACACACACACCCACCCACCCATATATGTTTCTATATCTAAACATATCTATCTATCTATCTATCTATCAAAAAACATATGGTCACACTGATATTCACAATGTCCCGGCATTTGAACTGGCTCCCATTATCCTTTTTTTTTTTTTTTTAAAGATTTTCTGTATTTATTTGAGAGGAGAGAGGGGGAGAGAGAGAGCACGAAGTGGGGAGAAGAGGGTGAGGGACAAGCAGACTCCTCGCTGAGCAAGAAGCCCAAAGCGGGGCTTGATCCCAGGACCCTGAGATCATGACCCGAGCCGAAGACAGATGCCTAGCCAACTGAGCCACCCAGGTGCCCCTCCCATTATCCTTAATATAGTTACTTATTTGATCAATCACCCTATGTGTAACCAATCCCCCATCACCTCAGCTAGTCTTCCAACCCTCCATGTCCCTGGTGGATACCTTCTTCACCTGCTTGGGCTCCAAAACCTCCTGAAAGCTGCCCCTTCCACCCCCAAGCATGGGTGCCCTTCTCGTCCTTCTTAGACTGTGACACCCCTTGCTGAGAAATCCCTTTACGTGGATGGAGGGTTTCTTTTAAGGGAGATAATATCAGAAGTGGTTTTAGAAAGAATTGCTTCCTGGGCCTTTTGTTTTAAGTGAAAATTGTATAAAGCACCGGTGAAGCATTGCGGTCATTTGAAACTGTCAAAGTGGATGTAGACTCCTCTGCGGCTGGATTACCGTGCCACCACGAAAGGGCTGGAGCTCTTCAGCATGACATAATTTTCAATGTAAATGGGCTTCCGGTGACGATTTTGTCCTTGATGAAACCAAAGGCTGAGCAGGTTGCTCATGCATAGTTTCTCCTTTGATTTTGTCCATAAAAGCCCAGACCTCTCTCCTAGAGAAGTGTTGTTACTTCCTGTTGTGCCTGTCTTCTAAAATTGGTTCTCTTGGTAAGTTGAGCCTCTTTCCCTTGAACCCTAATGGAAAATTGCTGATGAGAACCCCCTCTGTCCATGCCAATGTGTGTTGAGTAGACACATTGAGAGATGGCTGGTTAGTTGAACATGGAAAGGCATTGAGAGGAAGCCCTGGACACAGCTCCCCATAGCAGATCCCAGATGGCTTCTCTGACTTTCCCAAGCTCACAGAGGGGCTGGTGGCACAGGTAGGGCTAGCAGCCTGGTTTCTGCCCTCCACGGTTGACACCTTTACTTCAACGTATCTGGTTGTGATGGTTACTTTTATGTGTCAACTTAACTGGGGTGCCCAGATGACTGGTTGACTATTATTCTGAGTGTGTCTATGAGGGTGTTTCTAGAAGAAACATTCGAATTGGTGGACTGAGTAAAGCAGATGGCCTTTCCCAATGTGGGTGGGCATCCTCCAATCTATTGAAAGCCTGAGTAGGACAAAGAGAGGGTTCAATTCTCTCTCTGAGTGCTTGAGCTGGGACACTGATATTCTTCTATCTTCTGTGCTTCTGGCTCTCAGGCCTTCAGACATGGACTGGGATCTACACCATCTACACACTACACCATCAGCTTTCCTGGGTCTCCAGCTGGCAGAAAGCAGATCATGGGACTCTTCAGCCTTCAAAGTCACGTGAGACAATATCTTTTTTTTCCCCCAAAGATTTATTTATTTATTTATTTGAGAGAGAGAGAGAGAGAGCTGGGGAAGGGGTTGTGAGGGGGAGAGAGAGCCCTAAGCAGACTCCACGCTGAGCACAGAGCCCGAGCCCGACATGGGGCTTGATCTCTGGACCTTGAGATCACAGCCTGAGCCAAAACCAAGAGTCAGATGCTCAACCGACTGGGCCACTGAGGTACCCCATGTGAGCCAATATCTTATAATAAATCTTATAATAATAAAAAATATATGTATATAATCTCCTATTGGTTCTCTCTCTGGAAAACCCTGACTAATACAGCAGTTGTCACAAGTTCAGACTGAAGGTGGTATAGCATGAATGAGTTTTTACTGAATTTGAGAATCCATGTGAGGAGTAAAAGAATAATTAAATCAAATATTTGGAGGGAAAAATATCATACGTGTCAAGGGAGCAAGAATGTGACAGAAACAATTTTAAGGGCAGTCTTCGATTTAGCATATGGCTATTGGAGGAATTTATGGTCAAACGAGGACTGGGGCATCAGGTGAAATGTTGCAGGCCAAAAATGAGGCTCTTCAGTCCTGAGGAAGATTGATGGGTCATAAGCCCAAGACAGAAGTCAGTGTTTTAGACTGACTTTCTCTTTAGGAGAAAGGTCATTTTTTGGATATATAAAGTTGTCAAAAAAAAAAAAAAATCCATAAAACACTTTGTTGCTGTTCAGAAACCAAGAGTAGGAAGTAAGTGCAGACCCTAATAGAAGTGAGGACAGATAATCAGGCCAAAGGGAGGCCTGGGGGTCTGCACACCTTAGTGACACTCAAGGGTTATTTTGGGGGAGAGCAGAAGGAGACATGTTTTGTTTGTATGCTATGCTGTGTAGAAAATAAACAGAACAAAGAAATTTAAATTAAATGACGGTAGCTTGTTAGTTTAAAGCCTACATAAAAGGCAATTAGAAGGTATGAGTATCAGGGGCCCCTGGCTGGCTCAGTTGATAGATAGCTCATGCAACTTTAAATCTCAGGGTTGTGAGTTCGAGCCCCATGTTTTTAAGTAGAGATTACTTAAAAATAAAATTCTTAAAAAAAAAAAGAAGGTATGACTATCAGACTGCTGGAAGTTAGAGTTTAACCTATTCTTTTTTTTTTTTTTAAGATTTTATTTATTTATTTGACAGAGAGAGACACAGTGAGAGAGGGAACACAAGCAGGAGGAGTGGGAGAGGGAGAAGCGAAGCAGGCTTCCCGCGGAGCAGGGAGCCTGATGCGGGGCTCGAGCCCAAGACCCTGGGATCATGACCCAAGCCGAAGGCAGATGCTTAACGACTGAGCCACCCAGGCGCCCCTAACCTATTCTTTAGTTTTACAAACTTTGTTTAAAAATTATTAATAATTTCAAAAAAAATTATTAATAATTTCACTGCAAAAGCCCATAGTAAAAATTTTAATTGCAGATCCCTATCACAATCCTTTAGTCACAGTTCCCAATTCCTCAGAGTCTGAAAACTGAAGTTAAAGAAAAAAAAATTTTTTTTTAAAGATTTTGTTTATTTTTTTGCCAGAGAGAAAGAAAGAGAGCAAGCACAAGCAGGGGGAGTGGCAGGCAGAGGGAGAAGCAGACTCCCTGCTGAGCAAAGAACCCGATGTGGGACTCGAAGGCAGAGGCTTAACCACCTGAGCCACACAGGTGTCCCCCCAATTTTTTCTTTAAGTAGTTTCCTTAAAAAGGAAAATCCTAAAGCACATAGATTGGAACAGCTGAGTGGCATGCTAGGTTAATGGTGCCGCCAAAGACCGCAGATGAGCTGGAACTATAGAGAATTTTAGATGAGGGTGGGCACTCTACAAAGTACTCTGAAAACCTGGCCTGAACGGACATGAAGCTATTTTTGTTCTTATTTTTCCATTTCATCTGATTATTTTTTCTGCTGCAGAAATATTAATGTGTTTGATTATAGGCTGCTTCTTGGCTCTCTTTTCAGATACATTCTATTGCCCGTGATTGAAGAAACAGCCATTTGAGAGACTTAACGTTTTCTTTTCCTGATCCTCAGTTTTGGCTTAAAGCAGATGTTTCCATTATCCCAGAACTGTGCCCCAAGTTAGGATGGGAATGAACAAGTGCCTAGGTGGAAAGGAGCAAAAACACGCAAGGAATAACTTGCCATGTTCTTGATCTTTTCCCACTTGCCCTTTATGATTCTACTTCTTTAGTCTTCAGAGTTCACTAGAGAACTCCCAAGTGAGAAAAAGAATTCTTTCCCATCCAGAACTTTTTCCTATCCACAAATAGCAAATCATTTCATATATCTATTAATAATTTAACTTCCGCATCTCTTGCCACATGGGCTCCCTGCCCACGCTTTCTAGGATTCTTCCTTTTTGTACCTGGGAATTGTTACCTGCCTGAGCCTTGAAGTGTTCTTCCTTACATGACCTTCCTTGTGAGTATTCTAGCACTGAATATGCCATGATATTAAAATAATAGAATATATTATATAACACAAATATGAATGAATTTGTACACAATCTATTGAGTAAGATGATGTAAATAACATATGTAACACATTTCCTGGCATTCTATTAAGACTCCATAACTGCACATCATCATCATTATGATGACAACGATGATGGTAGTTATTATTTTTCTAATATCCAGAATCCCTACGTAGCCTTGTCATTGTCCCATGTTCATTTCCCTGGGCTCGTCTCATGCTTTCTGATGCTTTTTGCTGGGGCCAAAACAAACGGGGCTCCCTCATTCTCTTGGAACCTCATGAAGCAAGCTGATTTCCGACATGTCTAGGTCTTACGGTAGATTGCATCTTCGTCCAGGTAAGTGACACACTGCCTCCCTAGGACTGACAGTTTTGTACATCATGCACTTAGAGGCAGAAAAGCCCCTCAGACTTATCCCAGAAAGGGGTCAATGTTTCTTCTTCATAGATTAACACTATTACTACCTCTTTTTTCTCTCTTCCAATAAAGCCCACCTTTCCCATCCCACAAAAGAAAAATAAATCTTAACTCTGAGAACACCTCCACATGTTCCAAATTTGGATGCCTTCTTGATTCTCCCAAAAGCAAATTTAAAAAAGTATACCTTTATTCTCCCAGGAAAATTTATATAACCTATGAATTATTTAGCCTTTAATCCCTATACAGTCTTAATACATTTTTTATTATATTAATAACAAATGAGTTTTGCGGACACATTAGGAAATATATAAGAATTCCCATAAATTAAAAAAAGGAAGTAAAATTATGTATAATTTTGACAGCTAGGATTTGCTCTGTTAGCATATAAATATGGTGACTTCCATATTTTCTCGTATAGTCCAGTTCGTGGGATGGGATTATTGTGTACATGCCATTTTTAACCTGAATTTTAAAATTTTAATTTAACATATTTTGAAAATCTTTGCCTGTTAGGATGGGAATGAACAAGTGCCTAGGTGGAAAGGAGCAAAAACACTAGTACATATATAAAACCAGATATAATGCAGGTCTGATGTAATCCCAACATTGAGGTTTAATCTGGAAGGGAGGGGAGATATGCTTAATAGCTAATAGCCTTACTGTTGGATCCATCAGCATCCACACAGAACCCAAAAACAAACGTCACTATAGCAGAGAGGACATTATATCCCTTTTGGCTCCCTTGCCTTGTTGTTCTTCATAGCTCATCTCCATTTGGCGATTTTTATGTGTTGTCCATCCTCCGCACCAGCATATAAGCTTTATGAGAGCTGAGATTCTGTTTCATTTGTTACATCTCTGGCAGTAGAACTATATCTGGTACAAAACCAGCACCCAACCTAAGTTTGTTGAATTTATTAATGAAGGATTCACACCATAATCTGAAATAATGTTCTTTTTCTCTTATTTGGTATCTTATTGTCTAGCCTTCTGCACTGTTATAAGCATGATACCTGACAGAGAGTAGGTTCTCAAGAGATATTTTTTGATGAATGAGTGAATAAGTAAATTGTAGCCTCACTCGATGTGACTATAACCAAGTCTACTGTGTCAGAAACAGTGTTACCAAAGTCTGTGTTCGCCCCCACATTTCCCAGCATCCCTTGCAGAGAGATTGTAGCCACGTGACAAGTTCTGGCCAATGGATTATGAGTGGAAATAACCTCTGTTAGTCTGGGGATGAGGCAATGTTGAACTCGTGTGCTTCTTGCATCTCTTTCTTTCCCCAGCTCAGGACCTTGGAGGAGAGGAGTTTTAGCTGACACAGCTTAGGGTGGAAGAAAGACGCCCATGCCCCATCAGATTTTAGGTAAGTGAGAGAAACAAACATTTTTGGGGGGGGGGCGGTTAAGCCACTGATATTTTTTTTTATTTTTTTAAGATTTTATTTATTTATTCATGAGAGAGAGAGAGAGGCAGAGGGAGAAGCAGCCTCCCAAGGAGCAGGGAGCCCGATGCGGGACTCGATCCCAGGACCCTGGGATCATGACCTGAGCCGAAGGCAGGCGCTTAACCATCTGAGCCACCCAGGCGCCCCGCCACTGATATGTTAGAGTTTGTCTTTTTAGGGCTTTACTGCAACATAGTCAAGACTATCCTGACTAGTACATATATAAAACCAGATATAATGCAGATATAATATAAAATTAGAAATGTGCTCTTTGGCCATGGACTTGAACAAATTTAATTGACATCAACTAGGATGTAGCCTATGATTTTGAACTCATGGTTTTACTTGCTTTTATGACACTCTCCTGAAGTGCTTGGCTGAAAGCAAAGGATAGAAAGTATGAAAATGGGCTTAATATTAATTAGATTTCTTTAGATGTGTCAGGGGTTTGAAATAAAATATTTTAGTTTAGTATACTATCTAGATTTTGTTTCTCTTGTAAATTCTAATTTCACCTAATCCATAGGTTGTTTATAATTTCTGAACAGGAGCAATTCCTTTAGAGCTATAGTAAGAAATAAATTCTTGTCCTCTTGGGGTGTCATATTTTCAAGCTGACTGCCACAAAGATGGCAAGTCTGAGTTAGAGAGTGCTGCTGTTGGCTTGCTGGAGTTAATCATTTACCTACTACAGAGGTTCCCAAACTTTCTCAGCTCGTGGTTAGAGTCAACTGAGTAATTTATTCATGGGCCCTAGGCTGAAAAATATATAATAACATTTCAGATTATTAAGTCCAAATAAATTACTGGTAGTAATTTGTGCCTGACAGATGTTGTCACATTTCCCTCAAAAATTAAAAACCTCCTGCAGGGCCCATCTGATTCACTTCGGGCACCTCAGCGCACAAAGTTTGGTAACTCTATTTCTTTGATTTAATATTTGTGAGGATTTGAGGAGCCCTATCTTTTGAAAAACTCATAGCCTTTTGGGAACTTCTGTCTTGTAGAGAAATCTGAATATCTACTCACAACATATCAAAAGGTGGTAACCTGAGCTTCCAGTGAAATTTGAAGCGTTTGTTGAATTTGTTGAAATTGTGGCCATTGTTCTGTATGTTTCACATTTCACTGAAGGAAGTCACCAGAGTAGATGACAACAGGCCAGGTCACTAGACAGTGAAGTGGGTGAGCCAGTCCTGGTACTTCCAACCTCTGTTCTCTGGGCTTCCAGGAGTCCATGCTCGTGTGCATTTCCTGTGACCTCTCTGGATAATCCTCCACAGCTTCTTGGATCAGCTAATCCTTGCGTTGTAGCTTTTAATTGCTGACATTCTTCAAGTCCTGGTCTTAGATTTCAATTATAGTTTATGAGCAGGTGGCTTCCCAGACCTTTAATTTTTTCCTTCATATTGCATTTCCCTTTGAAAATCACTCGAGCCCTTTAGTAAAAGAAAGTCAACCTTGACAGCCGTGTGTAGAGATCTTGGGAAGACAGAAGGGCAGGGTAGTCAAGAGGTGCCTCCTCAACTTTCCCTCCTTCTAGTCCCATAGAGGGAAGCTAGATCCTATGAAGGGAATGCAGGTGTTGTAGGTCCAGGTGGTGACCAGCAGTATAGTGAGGGGGGCTTATGGTGCGACAGGACCCGATGGAGGAGACACATGGCACCCACACATGATGTCAGGGGAGACACCTTCAGAGAAACTCGAGAGGCAAAGCTTCCACTTTTCACAGTATGCTAGATCAGGGGTTCTTCACTCTAGATGCGCAGGAGAATCATCCGGGGAGATTGTTTTTTAAATGCCAAAGTCCCACCCTGGCCAGTAAAATCAGATTTAGGAAGAGAGGTTTGGATACCATTTTAAAAAGCTCCTGAGGGGATTCCAGTGATTAGTCAGGGTTGAGAACTGCTTTGCTAGAGGAAGCTGACCTAAGAAACAAGAGTGGAGATGAGGGTGGGGAAGATTGAACTTGAACCTCTTCTGGTCTACCAGTAGGTTCAGGGGACAGGGTTCTGGATCTGCAGGCAGACATCTTGCCAGAAACCCAACATGGAAGACTGTGGAACTGAGATATGGAAAAGAGCAAATCTTGATGACATCATTTGAAACATTCCTGAAGCTAGCAATGTGTCTAAAAATTACAGTTTTGTATCCCGTACCTTCTCTCTTACTTAAGCAAATATGGCTTGGATTTAGTGCCTTTGTAAAGGGAGACAGTAGAGGGCTGCGTGCGTGGCTTTTACTCCCTGTTTCCCCCTTCCTCATCAGAGCCTTCGAGAGACATTCACATTTCATGCCTTATATAAAGGACTTTGTTTTTGCTTTGGTTGGCAGTCTACTCACCGTGTCCCAATTGTTGTTCTCCCTTTCTTCCATGTAATAGCATTTCTAGCTGAGCTGCCTAGAAAAATAAAGACAATTCTTAGTCTCCATTGCAGCTATGGCCAGAAGACTAAGTTTTGGCCAACAGGATGGCAAGCAGAAGGATGATGTGCTAGCATCCAGAATCCTTAAAGAAGGTAAGATATCCTTCCTCCATTTTGTTTTCTGAACCATGAATGTCACCATCTTTGACCTGAGGATGAGGGCGTGCCTTGCGGATGGGACAAATGAGGAGTGCAAAAATCCTGGGAATTCCAGGAAGCAGAGCCACCACATTGACTCTGGCCTGACACTTCCAGAGTTCATTTATGTGAAAGGGAAATACTTTTATCTCTTATTAAGCCAATACTGTTTTGGGTTTTCTGTCACTCAAGGCTGAATCGAATCCCAGCTCATATGCCCTATTAAGTTTCATCTTGATAGACTTGGACCATCACTTTGTGTCTTTAGGTACTGATGTCATCATTCAGCTCTATCCCATCCAGCTCTCTGTCATCTTTTAATGAGATCAGTGTGCCATCTGTGCCTCCGCTTGAGTCATTAATAAAAATAGGATCAGGAGAGGGCTAAGAACAGCAATCTCCAGCCTACTGCAGAGAGCTCTCTCCTTGGGTGATCTATGCGTCTGCATGTGGACACGGGTGTAGGGCCATGCACAGGGAAGCCGAGGAGTGTCAGCCATAGATCCATGCATCTCAAGCTTTAGTGGGTATCAGAACCACCCAGAAGGCTTGTTAAAACACAGACTTCTAGACCTCAGCCCCGGAGATTCTGACTCAGTATGTCTGGGTTGAGGCCCAAGTAATTGGCTTTCTAATAAATCCCAGGTGATGCTGATCCTGGTGGTTCAGCGACCACACTTTGAGAACCATTACTCTAGGGCTATGAGTTTTAGTTGGAAGGTGAACTACAAAAGAGAAAGAATATTTAAAAGTGGTTTGGCTATGGAAGGCAAGTCTTCTGAGGAGACAAGAGGGAATCGATTGCGCAGTATCAAGGAAGGTTAGATTCTGATAGGACTGGGGCCCTGCACTGGGGCTTACAGGAAAGAGGCCAGCAAAGTTGGGCACAGATGAAGGCAGACTGGTCCCTTTGCTTTGAGGAGGCTGTGGGAGCTCTTGTCCAATGGCTTCTCTTTTCTCAGGGAAGATATGCAAGAGCATTAACTGATGTGAGGGGCAGTATCTATGTGAGGAGGAGCTATGAAATAGTCTTGGCCCATGCAGTGTTCCAGGGGAGTGTAATACACAATAGGTGTAATACATAGTCGGTGCGATACATTCTAGGGAGAGACAGGAAGACTCCCATCCTGAGACTTCGGCTCAGGTCATGATCCCAGGGTCCTGGGATCCAGTCCCGCAAGGGGCTCCTCAGCAGGAAGCCTGCTTCTCCCTCTGCCGGCCACTCCTCCTGCTCCTGCTCTGTCTCTCTCACTCTCTCTGATGATTAAAAAAAAAAAAAAAGATGTCTCCAGGCCCAGAAAAGTGCTTGGTGAATGTTCAGTTCACAGTAGAGGGGCATGCGAAGTTCAGTTTGTAGTTTAGATTGTCCCCCTAGAATAAAATGGCAGTTTGTTAGCTTTTACATGGGTATATTTTTTGTTAATGTGTGACTGTCTTAGGAGAGATAATGCTTTATACATTGTTGGAGTATCACACCTTAAAAAAAAAAAAAAAAAGAAAAGAAAAGACTACAAGTGTATAACCACCAAATCCTGAAATGCAGTGTGGAAACCTCATTCTTTTCAAAGTGGGTTACAAGAAATTCCAACATGTGCTGCCAAATATATGCACATTTCAGCTTACTTCTGACGCATATAAACTGCCAGAATCATGGTTCGGCAGCTTTCTCTTTGGGGATATGAAAAAAGGGGGAATAAATCTGGGGGCATTTGGAATGGCTTCCCACCCCACAGAGAGGTGGGGCTCGGCCTAAGATTGCTGTTGGTCCTGAGAGGAAAAAGTTAAAACCAGTAGAAAAGCAGAGGACAGCTCTATCACTAGACCGGGTCCCCAGAGAACAGGTTGGTGACCAGCTGTCCCCATGTGCTTGGGACTAAGGAGGTGCCAGGGATGTGGGATTTGCAGTGCTAAGCCTCTGACAGTCCAGGGCAAACCAAGACAAACTGATCGCCCAAGCAGGGGCTGCCCCTTGTGCAGGGTTTGGGGGTGGTGGTGGACCCAAATAACAGTGAGCACAGCACGGGTGCTGTGTTGATGGATGGGAAGAAACAGGGCTGGCTTCACGGTGTTGAGTACCTAGTGTGGTGAGATCCGAGGCAGCCCTGTGCTGGGTGTAATGCTCTGCGGTCATCACCTGGAAGCCTTGCTGGAAGAATGGGCTCCTCAGTTTCCTTTTGTACTAGGTCCCGCAGGTTATGTAGGAAGGGAGCTGGGGTTTCTGTCTTTATTTCTCTGTGGCCTGATGAAGAGATGAAGACAGGTTCTCTCTCCTCCTCTGCCTCACTCCCCTTACCCCTTGCCTCGTCTCCCTTCCCCCTCTTCTCCCCTCTTCCTCTCGCCCGCCCCTTCTCGCCCCGCTCCGCGTCTCTCCTCTCCGCCTCCTTCCTCCCCCCATTCCCTTTCCCCCGCTCCTTCGGTCCCCCTCCCTCTCCAGCAGCCTCTCTCCTCCTCTCCGTCACTTCTCTTCTCCCTTCTCTCCTCCTATTGCAGTCCCTCTCTCCTCCCTTCTTCTCTCCCTTCCTCTTCCCCTCTCCCCTCCTCCTTCCTCCCCCTCCCCCTCTCTCTTCCCCTCCCTGTCTCCCCCTCCCTCTCTCTCCCTCTTTCCCTCCCATCTCCCCGCTCCTGCTCTCCCCCATCCCCTTCTTCCTCCTCCTTCTCTCTCCCCTTCCTCTTATTTCTTCTCCTTTCTCTCCCCCTCCCCACGCTCTCCCTCTCTCTTTCTCTCCCACTCTCTTCTGTCTCCTCTTTCTGGGTCAGCAAAACCTATGCGAGGTATTTCTTTATCCGTTCATGTTTTAAAAGGCCCCACTGCCTTAGCACACCTGTTAGTGCATAAAACAAATCCACGCGGCTCAAACGCAGCATTCCCCCCCCTCCCCCGGATGCGTTTCTCCCCGCCAGGAAAAGGGAGCGGGAGAAGGAACCGATAAAGTATGTAGAAAAGTTTAAGAAAGTGCGGCAGGAATGCCACCTAAGGAATCTCCCGAGGGGAAGAAGCCACACGGAACTGGGCGTCAAAGGGAAGAACCTCAGGGAAGATGAAAAGGGTGATAATTGTAAGTTGAGAGAGAGTTTTATAATCGAGGTGGTAATAACAGACACTTGGCGGGACCGAGGGGGAGTTAAAACCGGGGAGGGTGGGTGGTGGCCCGGGGGGGGGTCCCCGGACTGATTTTCCCTATGGCAATTTATATTCTCTCCAGGTGACTTTACTTTCCTTCTTGGATGTTAACATGAAGCGTTTCAAACGAAAGGGTGTTTCACTGCGGGTTTTCCGCGGGCTTCGGTGGTGCTCCCGACCGGCGGCGGGGAGCGCGGGGAGGGCTGGCGGCGGCAGGCCGAGCGCCGCCGAGGTCGGAGGGCGACGCCTTCGAGCCGGTGTCGGAACTGCTGCTCGGCTGCCGGAGGGGACCTTCGAGAAGCGGCCAGGCTCCGCCGAGCCCTCCCCGGACCGCGCCTCCCGACGGGCGGGCGGAGCGGAGCGCGGCTCGCGGCTGGCCGGCGGGGAGGGTGAGGCGGCCGCGAGGGCGGCGGGGCGGTCGGGGCAGCGAGGACTCCGGCTCGGGGGCCCTGGGCCTTCGGTTGCGGGGACGCCGCTCCGCCGCGGCGCAGGGTAGGTGCAGCCGGGCCGCCAGCGAAAGACGCAGGCTCCGAGATTGCCGACGTATTTTCCTCCGGTCTTTTATGGGGAGCTGCCGAAGCCCTTAAGGACGAGGCCCGGGAACGGGAGCCGGAACCAGCCGGGGATTCCGCCCCAGGGGCTGGAAGGATGCTCAGGGCTGTGGTACCTGCAGGTAATAGGGGTCAGAACGGCCCGGTGGGGGTCGAGGCCAAGCGCCCTGAACTTCTTGGCGCGGGGGGCGGGGAGAGTATACTGTAAATACAAAGCGTGATCTGCCTGGAAAAGAATCATTTTTTTTTAAAGCTTAGAGAACTTGGCAGCCTGCGTGTGTTTGGGTCTCGACTTATACTAAACTAAGTGATGAATGACTTGCAGGCAATGAGGCAGAAAGGCAAGACAGAAGTTTCCAAGTGGCTGCCAGTATGTCCAAAGCAAGGACATCAAACTCTGGTGCCCTCCTGCTTTCTTGCTGAAACATCCTTACACAGTAAAAGTTGCTCCTTTTTAAAGCTCTGCCTTAACAGTATTAACACTCAAAACAGGATCGCTGATATATGATTTTAAAACCATTGTAAATATCTAGACAGTTACAGAGGTCACTTTTATGAAATACTTGGCATTTAAACATTTTCTTGGGGTGCTTGTGAAGTCAACTCAGGTCTGCCTTGGAAAACAGACCACATTTGTGTGTGTTCAGGTAAACGTTTCCCAGCAAGAGAAATGTTTAAAAATATTTAAGGAAACGATGACAATGTCAACATTTTATGAAGGGCAGAGTTAGTTGAAATTATTGTTGGATGGTGAATATTTAATTTCAAAAGATGTGCATCTGTCATTACTGTTCTCTTTTGAAACATCTTAAACCTTAATTAAAATCTATTTTTAGAAGGTTTTAACCGAAGAGTCCACTAGAGGGCAGCATTTGATAAGGGTTTAATAGAAATATACATTAACTGTAATTTACAGATATCACAGAAGTTTCATTTGTTTTATTGACAATGATAATAGTAGAAAGTACTGTCTTCCTTCCATCGGCACAAATGAAGTAAAGAAGCTATGCATTCTTGGTTTCTGCTTGGGGTAAATAGTTCTTAAAGCAGCAGATCCTAAATTGGAGAGGGTGTGTGTGTTTTACAGTTTTCAAGATGGAAAAAAAAAAACAATCAAAGGAACTAAAAACAATTTAGGTAGTACTTTACAAGCCCTGGGTTGATCCCATTGGCTTGCTAAAAAGGAGTTTGGTTGTTTTAACTCACTCTCCAACACAGTATTTACCCTCCCTGGGAAACCATCCAAATTTGGCTGCATTCCATATGCTAGAAAAAGCTCGAGTCAGGGCCAACTGTGAGTTTGACTGAGGTGGCAGAACAGCACGAGGAGAGGTTTCAGGCTGTTTTCCAGGGGCTAGAAACATCGCAGCCACACCCGTTGGGTGGTAATGATTGGGAGGTGGCCGACAGAGAGGTTGGTCAATAAATGTTGGTTTCTCTTCTGCTCACTGCAATCATTTCCTGACTTGTGATGTTCTTAACTTTTGTTGTATTTATAATTTAAACAATTAAAGAAACGCATGCACATGGCAAACAAATAGTCTAAGATGATACATGATTAAAAACATCTTTCTGACCCCATGTGCCAGACCTCTCTAGAGGTAACCACCAGCCATGACTTTTTGTATAGCATTCAGAAAATTTCAATGCAAAAACATGCCTATATAAGCATATGTATATACTATACACATTTTTAGTCTATATCTCACTTTTTAAAAAATGTTTTTTTTTTTATTTATTTGACAGAGAGAGAGAGAGAGAGAGAGAGCACAAGCAGGGGGAGCGTTAGGCAGGCAGAGGCAGAGGGAGAAGCAGGCTTCCCGCTGAGCAGGGAGCCTGATGCGGGGCTCGATCCTCGGACCCTGGGATCATGACCTGAGCCGAAGACAGCCGCTTAACCGACTGAGTCACCCAGGCGCCCCTATATCTCACTTTTTAAAATTCAACAGTGCATCTTAGAAATCTCCTTATCTTATTGCTTAACTTTTCCAATTTTATTTCTCAACGGCAGGAACGACATACCCTCCCCCCACCTTTTGTCTCTTAGTGTCAGAGAGAGTACTATCAACATATTAAGTGTTTAATAACCATTCTGGGATTGGTTGGCTGAAATGTCAGTCTGCCCCTGATGAGGTAAGACAAAAAAGATGGAAGAGTTATAGTCACATTGAGGAATTTGTTTTGTTCATTTCCAAAAATAAGTTAAAAAAAACCAACTCCTTCCCCCAAGAACTAGAAAAGGTATATTGGGTAATCTTGTCTAGTATTTTTCTTAGCCCCTGACACTTGAAATTGACTGCAAAAGCCTTGCATTATTTTGGTCTGTGGGTTGTCCCAGCTCCTTTCATTTATTTTATTTGTCACTTTGGCAGGTGTTCATAATCTCATTACTATGACTGGATGATGACAGGGCATTCGTACAGGTCTAGTGGTTCCACGCTATGTAGCACTGATGATGGTTCTCCATTTTTTTTTCCCTCTTGAGCCTCTATCAGAAGGACCTGGGCCCCTCGTCCCTCATTTTAAAGTTTGTGTATTAGGAAAAGAGTGCCTGGGTGGCTCAGTCGTTAGGCGTCTGCCTTCGTCTCGGGTCGTGATCCCGGGATCCTGGGATGGAGCCCCGCATCGGGCTCCCTGCTTGGCGGGAGGCCTGCTTCTCCCTCTCCCGCTCCTCTTGCTTGTGTTCCTGCTCTCGCTGTGTCTCTGTCAAAAAAAATAAATAAATAAAAATAAATCTTAAAAAAAAAAAGATTGTGTATTACGATAGACAAAATCACAAACAAAAATCTTAATACTTTTTACAATATATCCTTTGTTTAGTTTTTGGAACCTCGATTTGAGAAACCCCTTTTTTGTTCCCAAAAGATCTATGTATTTTATCTTTTAGGAAAAAAATCATACCTAGAGACTTGATTGTGGTAAAACCTCTTAACTTTTTTTTTCCAAGTCTTTGCATAGTTTTAACAGGGAGTTACAGCCATTTCCTACTGAATAAAGGCTAAGTCTCTTAGGTTGAGATGGGATCACAATGAATCTGAAATGTCTGTTTCCTTCCAAAGACCCAGGTGTCAGCGAACTCGTTGTGCCCTCACTTTCCGGCTTCTGGGCCTTTTCCTCTTTGTCCTCAGAAGTTCTACCAGTTTCTTAAGGCACAGCTTCAATGCTGCTATTTGCTTTCAAGCCAGTAGACTTTGAGGTACTCCATGTGCAGAGATGCATTCATGGCTCGGGGGGCACAACATGGATAAGGCTTTGTTTCTTGCTTGCGGCGGCTTTGTAGGTGATGGGGACCACAGCCGCGGGCACAGTGCTGCAAGGGAGGCCTCCAGCGTGCTGTGGGAGAACCCGGAGGGAATGACAAGTTTGTACTGGGGATGAATTTGTGTCTTCTTAGAGGTGATACTTGAGTTGGTTTTTTAAGAATTTGAAGCTCTTGGTTGACCAGTTGTTTGTCAGTAGGAGGCTATTCGAGGTCTGAACAAAGGCTGTAGATATTTCCTAGTGACGGCAAATGGGAGAATGACAAAGAGTCTTTGTCTAAAGGGTAGGGTGCTATGGAGGAGGCTGGAGGCAGACCATGTCCTGAAGAGCCTGACTTGTCATGCTCCGGGCTTTGGAATGGACAGCCATGGAAGAATTCCATGCAGGGGCTAACTGGATGGATGATGATTGTGTGAGTTACAACAGGGAACATAAGGTGTCCAGGGAGGGAGAGAGGAGAAAATTATGTGGTCTTGTACGTACCGAGTTTAGGGTGCTTCAGAGACCTCTCTCTCACTGGAGAGTTCTGATAAGATTTTGGGAGCTCAGAGGAGTCGAGAATAGGGATTTGTGAGTGAAAGATTAATAAAACATTTTCCCCTTCTTTATGAAAAATAAAATGACCTGGGGTTAACTTTTTCGCTCTCTTTGCCTGGAAACCTGACAGAGGTGAATGCTAGCTATGTTATTAGGCAACGCTACTTGTGGTAAGAATGACCTGTGGTTGCTACGCTGAGTCTGGCCTGGGAGGTCCATGAATGAATATACCTGCCTGGTGAGAAGGCATGGCTTTGGGCTTCCTGAGCACAACGGGCACTATCGGGGCTCTCCCCGCACTGGGACCTGGAAGCTATGGTTCTGGGACTGTTCAAGGAAAATAGTGCTCGAGGGATGGGGCTTCTAGGCTAGGGAGGCTTCTGTACCCACTCACTGAGACTATGTTCTGAGTCTCTCATCTCTGACCTGGGACGTACACCCTTAAAACCAGCCGCTGGTTGACTGGGGGCACCCCTACGGCTGCGCTGCTTCCTCTGCATCCCAGTGAGGCCAGCACTAGGTGAGGCTCCTGGGTTCCAAAAGTGCTCTATAAGAGGGGATTATAAAAAGTGGACATTGTGGGAAGTCAATACCGAATTTATTGGCAAAAAGCCAATTTCTTCTCTTCCTGCCCATTAAAGAGAATATTCTGGCTTTGTGTGATCAATTTCTTCTTTTACTGAACTCCAACAGCAAGCCTGGTGTATGTCCTTAGCATCTAGTGCAGTCGGTGCTGCTCACATGGCAGATGCTCAGTCAATAACTGTTGCATAACTGATATCAATAAATATTTATTGGGGCGCCTGGGTGGCTCAGTCAGTTAAGCGTCTGCCTTCGGCTCAGGTCATGATCCCAAGGTCCTGGGATGGAGCCCCGCATCGGGCTACCTGCTCACCAAGGAGTCTGCTTCTCCTTCTCTCTCTACCCCCTCCCCGCTTGTGCTCTCTCTCTCTCTCACTCTCTCTTTCAAGTAAATTAATAAAATATTTCTAAAAATAAATATTTCTTGATTACCTTCCATATTTTATTTATTTATTTTTTTACCTTCCATATTTTAAATACTCCTGTTAGTTGTCAGGATACAAACATGTGTCAATATATCTCAAGGACTTCATATTTTATTAGAAAACCCTTAGAATGAATTTTGTCACAGGGAATGGTGGATAAATGACTGACTAGGCTGAATGTTATCTTAGAGCAGCAAAAGTGAACCCTCAATTAGGATTCTTTTTTTTTTTTTGAGAGGGGGGGCAAAGGGAGAGAGAGAATCTTTTTTTAATTTTTTTAATTTAATTTTATTTTTAATTTTTTTTTTATAGATTTTATTTATTTGAGAGAGAGAATGAGATAGAGAGCACGAGAGGGAAGAGGGTCAGAGGGAGAAGCAGACTCCCCGCTGAGCAGGGAGCCCGATGCGGGACTCAATCCCGGGACTCCAGGATCATGACCTGAGCCGAAGGCAGTCGCTTAACCAACTGAGCCACCCAGGCGCCCGAGAATCTTTTTTTTAAAGATTTTTTTTTTTTTTAATTCATTTGAGACACAGAGATACAGAGAGAGAGAGAGAGAGAGAGAGAGAGAGAGCATGAGCAGGGAGAGAGGCAGAGGGAGAGGGAGAAGCAGGCTTCCCGCTGAGCAGGGAGCCCGATGTGGGGCTCGATCCCAGGACCCTGGGATCATGACCTGAGCTGAAGGCAGACGCTTAACCATCTGAGCCGCCCAGGTGCCCCGGGAGAGAGAGAATCTTAAGCAGTCTCCATGCCCAGTGCAGAGCCTGACTTGGACTTAATCTAACTACCCCGAGATCATGACCTGAGCAGAAATCAAAGAGTTGGACGCTTAACTGACTGAGCCACCCAGGTGCCCCAGGATTCATTTTATAAAGTATATCTTTGTAACTTGTTTTCAAGGTTATATTTAAATTCTCAAATTATCCTATCTCTCTCTCTCTCCCAACTAATCACCGATTATCATCATTATCACAGTTAGCACTTAATAAGCACATATTACATTTGCCAGGAGTTACGCTAAGTGCTTTATGTGGATTATCTAACTGAATCCTCATCAGGTAATTACTAAAAGTATCCCCATTTTACAGATGAGAAAACTAAGTTGGTGGAACCAGAATTCAAACCTGAAGTCTGACTCCAGAGCCCACCTTCTTAATCATTCCACCATTCTGCTTCTTGCTGCTATCACCTCAGTGATATTTAGGCGAAATATATTCTAGGCATTTATCTATTTGGGTCATAAAAAGGACAAAAATACATCTGTGTATGTCTGGAAGTAAAGGAAAGTAAATTATTCTTCAAATGGATTACAGTGGACTTAGGCCTGATGTAGTAAAAATGTCTAGTTCTTCTTTTTTATTTTTCTAAAGATCTTATTTATTTATTTTAGAGAGAGAGAGAGAATACAAGAGGGGAGAGGGACAGAGGGGCAGAGAAGCAGGCTCCCCACTGGGCATGGGGCCTGATGCGGGGCTCGATCCCAGGACTCTGGGATCATGACCTAAGCTGAAGGCAGATAGATGCCTAATCAACTGAGCCACCCAGGTGCCCCCAAAATGTCTAGTTCTTATTTACAAATCTGCTAAGTGAGAAATCACTTAATGTTCTGTGTAAGGCTTTAAAAGCACACATGAAGAAAAAAAAAAAAAAAAAAGTAATTTTAAAATTGGCAAGGATCTGAATAGACATTTTTCCAAAGAAGATACACAAATGACTCACAGGTATATGAAAAGATGCTTAACATCACTAATCATCAGGGAACTGTAAATACAACCACAAGGAGATATCACCTCATACCTGTCAGGGTGGCTATTATCAAAAAGACAAGAGATAACAAGTGTTGGTAAGGACATGTAGAAAGGAGAACCCTTGTTCACTATTGGTGGGAGTGTATGTTGGTACAGCCGCTCTAGGAAACAATATGGAGTTCCTTAAAAAATTAAAAATAGGACTGCCATATGATTCCGTAATTCCACTTCTGAATATTTATCCAAAGGAAATGAAATCACCATCTTGAAGAGATATCTGTATTCCCATGGTCAATGTAGCATTATTCATAATAGCCAAGATATGGAAATAATCTAAATTATTTGAAATAAAAAGGCCAAACTCATAGTAACAGAGTAGAATGGTGGTTACCAGAGGCTGGTAGGTAGGGGAAATAGGGAGAAAATATTATATTATATACTCGAAGTTTGCTAAGAGAGTAGATCTTAAGCATTCTGACCACACACACACACACACACACACACACACACACACACACACACGGTAAAAACACACATGAACAAACAAAATGTTGGATTTAAAGTTAGAAATTACTGTCAAATAGTACATTTTAGTTAAAGCTCAAGCTATGTGAGTTTTGGATTTGACTTTCCCTTAGATGTGGTTGTTTGGTTTTATTGTATCCTTACGGAAATCTCAAATAATCTTATTTTAAACTTTAATTATGCCTTGAAAATTTGTGTTATTACAGATTTAACTGCAGTAGAGTGTTCTGCATACTAATGTTGGATTTTGCCAAACACAGAGAAGTGGAAGACATTTAATCTGTCCAGTTTTTCTTGGTAATACTTGAGAATGCCAGAGAAACTATATTTCTCTTTCTTTTTGGTAACTGGCTTTCGCCCCCTCTGCTCTCTCCCGGCTTTCACCCTCCCCTAGTTTACTTAGGGGAAGGATAGTTTGGTCTCACTTCTGTCCTAGCCGGGCCACTTGTGAACTGGTCCGCCATGCTGCTTGGCTTTTCTGGGGCTCGCTCTGCCCAGCCCCCCACCCCCCACCCACCAAGCTCTTGCACAAGGCAGCTGGGGAGAGGTGATGGAGAAGTCTGAGCTTCTCTTTACATTCCTTTCCCCAAATCTCCACACCACCACCAATACAAGCCTATGTGTGTAAGTAGGGAGTTGATATGATACATTGTCCAAGTGGGACACTTGAGAGTGAAGCAGGGACTCTTAGTAATAATTACACCAGGACATCAGATGCGAAGGGGCAGTCCCCAGGCAAGCTGAGATGCATGGTCACTTCAGCATAGGAGATGTTTACTGAAGTTTGTGGACAACAGAAAGGAAACACAGAGCAAGCGGCGACTTAACTTTGACTATCACTCACTCATCGCCTTCGTGACAGTCCTTCAGTGTCCCTACCCTGGGAGATTCTTTCTGGAGGTTTCAGGCCTCCCCCTGCTGTTTGTGGCTCAGGTTTGGGGAAGGGGAGGGGTTGATGTGAAGGGTCCTCTTTTCTGCAGTGTCCAGTAGGATAATCATTAGCCACATGTGGCAATTCAAATTTAAATTAAATAACTTGGGCGCCAGGGTGGCTCAGCGGTTAAGCATCTGTCTGCCTTCGGCTCAGGTCATGATCCCACGTCCTGGGATCGAGCCCCGCATCGGGCTCCCTGCTCAGTTGGAAGCCTGCTTTTCCCTCTCCCACTCCCCCTGCTTGTGTTCCCTCTCCCGCTGTCTCTCTCTTTGTCAAATAAATAAATAAAAATCTTTAAAAAAATTTAAATTAAATAATGTTAAAAATTCAGGTTTTCAGTCTCACCACATTTCAAATGCTCAAGAGCCACATGTAGTAAGTGGCTACAGCATTGGGCAAGATGTAGAACATTTCCATCATCTTAGAAATTTATATTGGACAGTACTGTACTCTCCTCAGACCTCTCTGTTTCCTTTCCTAGCCCCAGGTCCTTTATCCTCTGCACGCACACACGCACACACGCATGCATGCACGCACACACGCACACACGCACGCACGCATGCTGCCCAGCTGTCCAAGTTCCGTTTGTGTATTAGGCAGAAAAAATGGCCATTCAGGCTTGCCCAAAGAGCCTCTTTTTTTCCTACTAAAAAGAACTGTCAAAGCTCTCTGCAGTGTTTCCCTCAAAACCAAAGACCTGTCTACCTAGGGATGAATGATCCCTCAGTCCTAGAAGGCAGAGGTATCTATGGCCAGTTCTGGTTTCCCTAACGTTCCGAATGTGGCATTTGGAAGCTGTTTGATTACGTTATCATCATTTGGTGAATAAACATGGACAAGAAGTTCTAAGTCAAATCCGTTGTTAATGTGGCTATAAAAAGCAGAGAGAAGAAAATGAAAAAAGAATTAGAGCTCAGCCTTAGGCACAACATCTTTTTTTTTTTTCCAACATCAACTTTTAAATAGAAAAATACTTGACTTGTACCGAGGAAGAGTCTGTCTGCATCATGTTGAATAATCTTGCCAGATGGCCATCCAAACAAATGAACTGAAGCAAAACAGGCCAGATTTATAGTTTCACTGCAGTCAAAAATAACTTTTCCATTATTAAAAGTAAATAATTTCATGTTAAGGTGTTGTGGCTTACATAACAATTTTGGACCATGAGATTTGCTTGAAAATAGTGATAACTGCAGAAGGTGGCAAACACTGGCCAGAGAAAAGAGATGATTCCTTTTGTCTAGGCAAGTTCAAGGGTGCATGCTTATAATCCAGTTTTTCCAGATTGTCGTCGGATTATAAAAGTTCTAGGGCTTAAGCCTCTATTCAAAGACATTTATTGCTTGAGTTTTTTTTTTTTTAAAACCGTCTTCTTTCCATTGCTACCATCTCAAAACACTTAGAGGGGAGATGCTGCTCTTTGGCTTTTCTTTTTTTGCAACACCTTTTTTTTTTTTTTTTGGCAGAGGGTGACTGGAAGATCAGACTCTGTGTGACGGAAGTTGCTTTGCAGGGTTTTTTTTTTTTTTTCCGATTTATTTATTTGAGTAGTCTCTACACCCAATATGGGGCTCGAACTCACAACTCTGAGATCAAGAGTCACATGCTCTTCTGACTGAGCCAGTCAGGTGCCCCAGCTTTGCAGTTTTTATTCCGTTTATTCTTTTAATAAACCTTTAAGTACATTTTGATGTGTGTATCATTCCAGGCCTGATTGCCCTCTTTCCCTCTAAGTTTGTTTGGCATTTATGCCTTTGGTAGAATAGGTAGACAGATGCCATGAGATTAGGTACAAGGAAAGAAATATGCCCAATTTACTACTGGAGATTTCGACCAACCACAAGCTAAGTGTCATAAACTAAGGTGCATACTTGGGAAAATAATATATAAGAAAGGATGATTGTTATTGAATAGAGACAAACTCTTTGGGTACCTATGACTTGGTTCATGTTTCCTACCTGCATCTTTCGCATCCTTCCTTTATATTCATTCATTCATTCATTCGTTCCCCGTTGCTTACTACATACCAGAGAAGTAGCAAGTAAGATCAGCATAGTCTCTGCCTTCCCAGAGCTCTTGGGCAGTGACTAAGAGAGACCTAACCTCTGGTGAGGCGGAAGTCTTCCCCAAGGAAGTGATGAGGAGTTAGCCAGATGAAGGGTGGGAGTGGAGGTGAGGGCCGGCAAAAGGACAGTAAAACTTACGGGGAACTTCCCAGGCAGAGGAAAGAGCATGGGAGAAGGCACTAGAATGGGACGCAGGACGTGTGCGTAAGGGGCTGAAGCCAGCAGGTAGAGAGAGGCTTCCCTTGGATGGGGCCAGAGTGGGCAGGGACTCCCATTTGCTGGTCTTGTCAGGAACTGGAGTAATATCCTGAGAGCAAAGGAAATTTGCCAATGTGCACAAAGTAAGAGCTGTGTCATCACATTTGTGTTTTTAAGAGCTCAGTGGCTTCTGTGAGGAGAATGCACTGCAACAGTAGGAAAGTCCCTGAGGGAGACCTGTGGGCGAGGTGCCATTGAAGGAGCACAGGCAGTAAAGGATGGGGTCTTCCACCTGGGTGGGAGTGGAGACACTTTGCTAAGCCGGGACATTTTTATTTTAGAAAGAATCTTTTTAAGAAACTGAAAATTCTGGTGTTTGAAAGCACTCATTCTGGATGTCTGAGGGTTCCAGTTTTTGAGTATTTTGGCTTCCATTTGTGGGCTACTTCTCTGTGCACGGTGACATGTTAATTCAGGCAATTCTCACAATCGCCCCATGATGTGGGACCTTCTCTGAACCAGGCAGTAGGACAGAGCTCATAATCCTTCCCACTCCAACCAAGGAGGATTGGACTCGGAGTGGGTAAAGATAGTGCCCAAGCCAGGCTAATCTGTTCTCCTCTTTTTCATTATCATGTCCCATGATAAGGATGGCACTTACAAGGGTTAAACCCCTTGTCCAGTTATTTATCTTGCAAGAGGCAGAACTTGGATTTGTGCCCAAATCTGTGGCCTGCTATCTTGCTGCACACATACATATGCTTGGCTCTTGTAGGTGACTATATCGAGTTCTAGTGGACCCAGCCTAGGCCCGGGGGAGGGTCTCCAGGCTGGCTTGGCACCAGAATAGACATCTCCTTTCCTCTGTTTGCCAGGCTTTGTCTACATGCCTGGTACAGCAGGACTAGCAGCACAGGTCAAGCAGCTGACTTATCTGGGCAGTCATGGCCAAGGGAATGGGTTTGAGTTGTAGTTATTGGGGCTGAACTCTGGAAGACAGATGTGTCTTCCATATTTCTAAAGAGAGCCTTGATGGTGAATGTTGATATGGGGAAGACATCCCTTTGGTTTTGTTTTTTTCTTTTTTCTTTTCTTAAAGATTTTATTTATTTATTCAAGATAGAAGGAGTGTGAGAGAGAACATGAGCAGGGGGCAGAGGGAGAATCAGACTCCTGGCCGAGCAGGGAGCCCGATGCGGGGCTGGATGCCACGACCCCGGGATCATGATCTGAGCCGAAGGCAGATGCTTAACCAGCTGAGCCACCCAGGCGCCCCATCCCTTTGGTTTTAAATTAGTTCACAACTGTAGGTAAAACTTCCAACCCTCTGTCCTCAGTGAGCCTTTCTTCGTTATCCTTTACTTAAATAAACAGCCCCCCAGTAGAAGCAGATACACAAAAACTTTTATTAAGTGGAAGTTAGACTCCATGGTAATTAACCAGTTACAAGTGCATTTAAATTCATGTGTGTGGACACTGTAGAAGTCAGGATGGTCTTATTGAAAGTCCAGTGTTCCGGCTTGGCATGTGCCAGTGCAACCCAAGGTAGAACCATACACGCGGTAAGTACAGGTCAACGATGATGTCAGACTACATCGGCAACACCATATTCATTGTTACAGCTAAGCATTACAGAACATGAAAGTCCAAAGACCAGAAGACTATTACTAAATTGATTCTTACTCTAAGCCTTTACTTCTACTTAAATGCTTCCATAGGACCAATGTGGCAAATCCTCAACTCTGGGGGACAGCGCCATTTTTATGTATTACACTTAAATGGGCCACAGAAACTGCACACATTCAGTGGTCCTCCTGATGGCCACGGCAGGTCGATACCAGCTGTCCCCTTGGGAAAGTGCAGTTTAGTTTAACTGGTGTGAACATTTCATATGGTAAGTCTTCACATCTGAAATTTTTCTTCTATTTCAATTAGCACCAGTTTATTTGAAATCTTTTTCCTGGTGTTAAATATTTAGGAAACATTTTTTTTTTTTTAAACCAACACACAAAGTCCCAAACAACGGAAAGCAAAAAACATTCAAAAAGTTGTTTTAGAGAACAGCATTTAGAAAAAACAACATCATTTAAACATCCAACAAATCTATGTACAATGTGCCAAAAGCTGGCAACGGGCATGGCTGAGGAACAGTCACGTCAAAGGTGTATTAACCGGAACCTCCACAGGCTGTATTTACAGTCAAATAGGTATTCAGAAATGTAGTATCAGAACATCTGAATTTGGCTAAAAATCATATAAAAAGACACATCCCCACCCCCAAAAACTCCTACATAGGTAGCAAACATATCCAGTATAACCATAAGTACCAGGTTTAGAAGTGCGTTTTTCCATATTTTCCATAGTTCTACAAACAGTTGAGAAACTTTCTCAACGGACAGAGAAGAGAACTAGAATGGCAGGGAAATGGAGTTCTTTATTTCAACATTATCAGATGAAGGGAAAGAATTTTTTTTTTTTCATGCGGAGTGACATAGGAAAGTACTAATTAAGGAGCAAGGATAAATTATTAGGGGAAAGGTTTCATGGAAATAAAAAATCAACAAGAAGGCTGAAGAAACGTGTGTATATTCTGTACGGACATTCCAGAAATGTAAGTAATTATCTCCATTAATTTTGAAAAAAGCCTAATGATTTGCTCTGATGGACAGCATTTTTATCTTTTGTTCTCTGAAATGCTAGAACCCAAACCCTTTGGAGAGTAGTTTTTGTTCTCATATTGAGAATTAAACACAACAGACATAACCTATTAATGCTATATTTACCCAATGTGATGCGCATTCACCTCATGCAGTTTTGTTTTCCTGTTAACCCAGCGTTACTAGAAGATCCACCTTCAAAAAAACCGGGCACGTTTTGTAACAACCAGCATTTCTCATTTCTGCTTAAGAAGTAAACTAGAAACCATTTCCTATTTATTTACCTTAATGGCTGAAGTTGTTTAGAGTCTGAAATTTCAATGCACTGTCTTTAAAAATATCAGCTGGAAGAATATAGATGGGAGTCCCACATTCCCATAATGTTATGCATTCAAGTTTATTCTGAATAATTTGTGTTTGTGATAAGTCTATGAAAAAAATTTACTTGGATTTGATACAAAATACAGTTACTCTTTGAAAATGCATAGTTTGTAACTTTATACATTCATTCACTAATATTAAAGACCTTTTGTAAGCAAGTACTTACTTCCAAATGGTGGTAAGATTGTAGTTCAAAAGATCTCTCAAAACTGGATAGCGTCACCACATTGCTTTTGGAATTAGTGCCCAAGGCCTAGTTAACGCTGTCATTAACATCACACAGGAAGGACTGCGGCTTTCTCTTCCTTCTGGCTTTACCTCGTTTAGCAGGCACTAAAAAGCAATGCTTTCTACTGACAGTATTTCCACTAAATACCCCATTTGAAATATTTTATAATTTCGTTTTAACATTTTAGATTTGGTGTAGAAAACAATTTGAAAGATGGCTTAATTTTTAAAAGTAGAGTTTTTTTGTTTTTCTTTTTAAACCTTACCATGGACTAAGGGCAACGGAGGGTTTGTGACAACGGTTGTTCTCTCGCTCCCCAGCCCCCTCATTTGAGAAAGATGACCGTAGGCCACTCGGTAGTTGCATTTGATGGTGGTCATGAACCCTTTGGGACCTAGCGATTTTTTCTTATCCTGAGTTCTTCTTCTAAGTATATAGATTTTGAGACATGAAACACTTTGGAAACTACACTAGTATCTGGTTATTCCAGAGAGCATATGTTTAAATGGCTGACCATCGTCCAACCATTGATTATAAAAATAGGAATTCTAGGTCATGTTGTAGGAAAATATTGAGTAATGGCATTTTTTTTTTAAACACATATAATCCACATTTCTGGGTTGTTTTACACCCAGAGCATTTTCAGTTATTGAAGTCATGGAACATTTTGGGGGTATTGAGTTCTTTCCTAAAAATCTAAGTCTATTCTAAAGCTTTCTACCAGTGATCACAGAGGTTCCCCAGACAGTCGGGATACTTTGGAAGAAGGGGCTTTGCTATCATCACAGGGCTTGGTCAAGTCACAGTCATTGATTTCCAATTAGCAGAGAATAGAATAAAAAGACATAAAAAGCAAAGCAAGGGTTTGTAATCTGCAAAGTGATGCATCCTTTTTTTTGGAGAGGAGGCAGTTTGTAATTACACTACACTGTAGATCCCTGAGGGGTAGTCCCAGCTCTGGCCCTGCTGGCCCGCAGAGCTCTACCTTTGCCCTCTCTGTCTCGGCCGTTTGTGCCCCAAGCATGGGAAGAGGCCTCCACCAGGCTGAGCGACAGGTGCTTAATGGTGAGAGCAGACTGGAGTTTTAAATATAAAGTTAAAACAATTATACCTTGCAGGAGCCACTTTCCTAATAAGGGCCAAGTCAATTTTCATGCCTTATAATTGTGGGCAGAGGTCAGGGCCCAGAGAAATTAAAATGTGAAGCTCTCTTCTTCTGTCCTTCCATGGTGGTCTGATCACACAGTTGGCCTTCCCCACGGATGGGCCTGGTGGGTAGGTGACTTGCGTGAAGGGCTTTGAATCCAGGTGAAAGGATTGGATATCTGCCTTGTCTTTCTTTATCAGCGACTTTGTCTGAGTCTTTTGTGATCAGCGTTGCGCAGGTCGTATGCTCTCTGAATGATCACCCAAAACTGTTCAGAGAGATGGAAATTTTTCTCGGAAAGAAGAGGGTAGCCTCACAAACTGAGCCTCACATACAAGTCACGGTCATATTTCTCCCCTTGGAGCTTAATTTAAGAGAAAGAAGTCAGCAGCACAGAAACAAAAGTGTTTAATTTGGAATTTGGGGAAGGGAACATAACTAATAACAGTGTGGCCTCAGTAAGGTTACATAAGCGAACACAAGGTGGTTGCCAGGATGGTGTTCGGGGAGGGGGCAGGGGAGTGTTTGGTTAAGACTAATCACCAGAACGGGGACGGTTCTCTCTCTCTCTCCCTCTCTCTCTAAGCTCAATTTCTTCTCCAGAGTCCTGGTTTTCCTCCTGAGTCAGAGATGTAGAAAGAATTCAGAAGGAAGAAGATGAGCGAGTTTGTTTGTTTTTTTTAAGAAAATTTTCTTCTTTAATGACAGCTCTCTTGCCCTTTTCAGGAGTTGCTACTTTCTACTCTGGTGAATCTTCTGAATTAAAAATTTAGGGAATTGCTCCTCGTGAGTAAATGTAACAGTTAATTAGGCTCAAGAATTCGTTTTTTAACATTTTCATAGTATAAATAAAGGGGCCCTTTTCTTTGGAAGCTGGCCATTTATAATGACGTGAACGGCGCCCAATATGAAAGAACATTTTTTAGAAACAAGGATGACAGTTTGAGCATTGAAATCACAATCTCTGCCTTCTTTCAGAATCTATAATCATCTTCTTTCGGAACCTCAGCTTCCTGCTTGTGCACGAAGCCCTGCCTCTGCGGGGGCGTTGGTGCTCACCCCTGCAAAACAGCCTTCTTCACCTGCAGAGGAGGAGCGCGCTCAGCTGTGCCCTCCTCCTGCACTGTATTCTTGACAGATAACAACGCATCATTTGTCAAAAAAGCCTGTTAATGAAGTACGTGCAGGCCACAATGGCTTAGGCCCCTTCCAGCTCCATGACTACACTCCCTGGGAGTGACTTTACCCTAAACTTGCGATGGGAAGCCTGGTAAAGTAAAGGGAGAAGGGCCTCGTGAAACCTGTCCATTATTGGACAACCTTTTATTTTTTATTTTTTTGGGACAGCCTTTTAGTCACTCACCCTGACAGAGATCCAGGCGTTGACAATGTCATTTAAGTTGCATTCGTATTTAAACATGACTTCACCATCTCATGGGTGTTTCCAACTTTTCATTGGATTTGATCACTAAAAATTGTAAATTTGAGCTGCTTTTCAATTTTCTGGCATCGATTTCCATTTACATGGAGAACAAATGTTGAATGGTAGCAGCAAAATCGTTTTTTTCCCAAGGAGTTAAAACTTTTACTCAGAACATCACGTTAGCTGAGAAACTCCTATAAGTAACCGTTTAGATGTTTGGACCTTAGGGAGTAGGGGCACAGCAGCAGCCTAAAGGGGTGCTGTTGGCCATGATTAAGTTTGCATGCAACAAGGGGAATGAATGCGTGCTTAGTTTCTGTGCTGAAGGATCTGGGCTGAGAGGGTGGGTTGAGACCGTGGTGGGTCCCTGGGTCTTTTTAGGTTTGGAGTCTAGAAGACTGCAGTCTGCAAGCCCTTCCCCTTCTTCCTTTAGGCAGTGATAGGCCTGACTCCCAGGCTTAACACTATCGTGGTGTGGCCTCGGAGGGGATCCTAAATATTCCTACTCTACACTGGATTCTTAGGAAGGTCAAATGAAATAATGTATCTGAAAGAAACTTACTTTATTATATATGTGAAAGGGTTAGTGATTATCCCAATACCATCAGGACTCTGGTGTAAGATACAGGTCTGAAGTAACTTAGTCCATCCGAGCCAAAGAAGCAACTTCTAATTTTTTCCATGATACATTTATTCCCATTTTGTCTTTGCCCTCAGACGAAGGTGCTAAGGTTTTCTGTGTGGAAAAACTCCATTCTGGGGGTTAGTGGACACTCTAACATACCTACTAGTTCTGAAGCAAGGCTGTTGCTATATTGGAGATGAAACAATGGAGATTTTACCCTGGAATGAAAACTCTCGAGGCAGGATGGAGTGGGAAGCAGTGTGGAGGGACTGGCGAAGGGCTTTGGCACAAGGAAGCAGACTCTCTCAGACTATCTCAGACTCCAGGGGCTCCTGGCTGCCTTCTCTGAAGGCATAAGGCTGCTCTTTGCCAGCCCCTCATCACAGTGGTCACGGTAGGCGAGAACTTAAGTTGGGATGACAGTTCTTTCATGCTTTGGGGCGTGGCCTGGGCATGCCAGAAGGGGGCAGAGGGTGAGCCGGATAGTACTTCAGCATATTTTGATCAGAGGCAAGGCTAACTTAAGGATACTATATTTTAATATTCAAGTTTTACATGAGAATGATTTCTGGGGAGAACTGACCTCTTTCCCTTCTTTGATTTTAGTGGCCCAGATAGTGCCAACGTGTGAGTTTGTGGGTCTGAGGGACGAACCTGACCCAGTGGCCGTGGGATATGAGATGTGATTTCCCCAACAGGTGAGACTGGTGGCCAGAGGCTGCCTCTGCCCATATATAGGTTCTCTTTGGTCTGCACAGTGTTGGCCAAGAATTTGAGTTGTCAACACTTAAATGTCAGGTAACATCTTACTTCCAAGTCAGAAGATCTAGTAGCCCTGGGCCTGATTTCTCCATAGTTCTGATTGTCTAGAGCTGGGTGCCCCATGCAATGGGGGCATGCGCTCTCTGGTTCACAAGGATCTCCACTGTTCCGTAGTGTCCCTGTTTCGCCTGACCTGAATTGTTCATTTACAGATCCTGCCTGGCTTTTCTAAGGCTTCTGCTATAAACCATTAGGAAGCTTCTATTTCAAAAAGAAGCAAGACTCATTTGGTTCAAAACCATACAGCAATAAGCACTTCTTGGAGATTTCATGCTAACAGTGGAGACAGTCAAGGGAATGAAGATAGATTTGCAGACTGCCTCATCTCAGAGACCAGGAGTCGAGGCTGTATGTGGTTTTCCCTATCTCCATGCATTTATAGTCCTCACATGTGCAAATTCTAAAGCCTATTTGAAAGCAAGGTCTGGGTGACCCTCTGACCACTTCATAGGAGTTGCCCAATGGGTATACGGTCATTCTATCCCAGCTTTACTTTTGATGTTATCTGCATACTGCTAATTAGTCTAGCTTTTGAGTTACTGAAATCTTAGAAAGAAAAGATGCTTTCTTTCTTTCTTTCTTTCTTTTTTTTTTAACAGTGAGTGGGCTAGAAAAAAACTGTACAGCATTATGAAATGGTTTTGGCAAAGCTCAAAATTATTTGTGCAGTTAATAAACTCTCCATGGCTCCCTCCCTTGTTTCCTGACTCTTGGGAATACAGTGACTTTCCGATCGCAACCTTGCATGTCTGTTCGTTCTTCTCATGACAAATCAAGCACTTGCTTTGATAAGGAAATTAAAGTTATTGAGTTAGTGCTGAGGAAAAACTTATTTTAAACACCACTGATCTCCTAAAAATTCTATCTTTGGGCTTACATACCATGGTTTGCGAAATTACCACCCTATGATACTTGCTAGTTAAATGCAGGTTTGTGGTAAGTTTGTCTTTGTGACAGAATCTCATTTTACTCTAAAGAATTTCCAAGAATATTTCTCCCATTGCCTGCAAGCATATCTACTAACATTTTTTTCCAATTTAAGATACGTAGGATGATTCTTAAAGTGTCTTTTTCCGTCATACTTTGCAAACACACTGGCAATGCACTGGCAATGATAAAAGGAGTAGCTGTTGCCAGCTTGACTCTCTTATAATACTCTTTCCGTCTGATCTCCATTTCTACCCTTGCTGCAGAGGGTTCATTGAAAAGATATGCATCAAAACACTTGCTTAAAAGAGGCATAGCCCTTTGTTTGGAGAGCAGGAATTGCTTTATAATACTAACACTTCCTGTCTGGTAAATACTGTATTTTAAAAAATAAGCTACAATGTATAAAACCAAGGTCATTTCCCACAAAATGTTCATGTTTTTTGTGATTACAAAACACGGCATCTTGTAAAATATTTCCAGTTCTGTTAACTTGAGAAGTTAAGTACTAATGCTTATTATAAAAGTGTCATGTCCCTTAGAATCGTAGAAGCCTAAAGCGGTATAATTCTCGTCTTATTTGGAAAATTAAGTTATAATTATTATCGTATTTAAGATTACATTTTGACACAACACAATACCATTGTGATTCTCAGACCTACAGGAAAAGTTATAAAACGTGAGATTGTCTTCAAAAAAAAGCAACTATTTACAAAACAGGACCAGAAGTAAAATTCCCATTTTGATTTCCGGTCCCAGGATAGGTACACCTTTTAAAGCATGGATATCATTGGATACGGGCGGTCTTAAGTACATTTTATACTTTCTTGTTCTGTTGGTGTGCATTACTTAGTCATACACTTGGTACCTAAAAGTGCTAATCTCATTTTATTTACTGACTTCGGGTTTGACGAGTTACAATGCAAAAAGACACAACGAAACAGTTCCAGTATGGAGGAATCCCCACAGGTATGAGGAGCAGGGAGAGTGTGTGCGCCGCCGGTAGGGTTATTTTCTGAGAGAAATGAAATTTCCAGTTGACCCGTGTACCCAGCGCCTTCTCCAGAAGGAGTCACATCCTCATCCATATTTATGAACTCTGCTCTGTTTCCACTCATTTGTATGCACAAATCCTTCCCTGTGTTCATACAGGTCAATGCTACAGTTGATGTGGTCGAAAGAAAGTCTACAGGGTCATGAGAAAAAGCAGCACCTTGTCCGCACAAGTCCATGGAAGTTTGCTCCTTAACATGCTACTAAAGCAAAGCGTGCGTCTTTAACAGCTCTCACCTACGGGATTCTGCGTGCAGTCATCCAACCGGGTGATTAGAAAGAGGAACACCAAGGCTTCGTATTCACAATTACATTCAGAAAAAGCCTTACACGAGTCTGTGAACACCCACCAGGGAGCGTGCCTGTGGTTCAAAGGTCAGCCTCAGACTGCCCGTCAGCTACAAAGAAACAGCTCTTTCTCATAGAGCTTTCCTCCACACCTCAAAAAGTTGGTATTGTCCAGTTCATGTAAATTTGTCTTGAAATAATTATCACGTTCGTTAAAAAAAAACAAAAAACAAAAACAAAACCCCCAAACCCCAAAACCCCAAACTGTTCTGACTTGAAAAAACTCTAGAGATAATAAAAGTCTGTCTAAGGATCTTCCAGATCTATCTTTCACATACCCTTTAATTTTCCCTGAGGAAATGAATATTATTTACAGTATTTTGCTACTATTCTCAAGGTATTCTCTCCTGTAGGTACAGTCCTTGCCACTTCTCTCTCAACATTCTCAAGTGAATGCTGTTCTTTCATTTTCCAATGAAGTCTGAAGAAGGAGGAAATGGGTTCAGCTGTCGGCGACTTCAGAACCCAGGGTGGCTTTCAAAAGTGTGGCTTCCTGGGACACTTGAGACAAGCCGACTGAAACTCAAATGATCTTGAAATCTGATAGAGGGCATTTCAGTTTCAGAAATCTCTTCCAACATTCATGTAACTATCTCATGTAAAGATTTTGGAAAGCCGGAGAACTGTAACCCCCACCCTTTTCTATTGCAAGTTTTCATCGGCAACACAGTTACAACTGGATAAGGAATCAGCTGGTGAAGGTCACCCTGGTGCTTGGATCGGCTGACAGGCACTCCGCCACTGAGCATGCATTGGGTGGAAACCCACTGCCTTCTTCCTGACACTGGCTTTTCCCAACCAATGAGGAAACCTGCCAGCAAGTGAGGGGGTGGGAAGTACATGCCCCCTAGAGATGTGCTTGCTGGTCCTGTGTCCCTGGGCAGAGCTGCTTCCCCTAAGGGAGCCTCTTCTTGCTTCGGGCAGCCACTCCTGGGGGACAGTCCCCACTGGCCGACCAGCATTAAGGAGATGAGCAGGAGCTAGATGTCCATAGACCTCTTGTATCTCCCCTCTGGTCCCCAGCCCACCCACTTGCTACCCAGTGTTTTCTCCAGCTTGTCACACTGCTTCCCATAAATTGGGTGCACATCCTCTGGGAAGGACTAAGGCTTAATACTACGGTCTGATGAACTCTTTGCTTTGTAGCTACCTGAAGAATGCCTGTCCATTACTATGAGATGCCTTTTTTAGACAGAGATGAGAACTGTTTTGTGAAGGAAGGGGCGATCAAGGGAGAGAAAGGTCAAAAGACTATAGCATGCCTTCTTTAGAGATACTTTGGGTCCAGAATCCGTTGTATTGCCATTGCATTTGCACAGACAGGTGTCCTAGGTCCCTGGGATGGACGGAGCTCCAGTTAGCCAGCATGCTGTGGGACCGCCCTTTCCACCCATCCCCTGTCTCTGCTCGCCAAATGAAGACATAAAAAGCATGTGGGACCACAGAGATGGCAGAAAATGAATGTTGGGCTTAATGTGGCACTTCATTTAATTCCAAAATATAACAAAATAGCTCTATGTCTTTTTTTTTTTTTAAGTTTAGCTTTTACAATCAGTGCTGTATATTGCAATTCATCACTTTCTGGGTGGCTTGCAAGAAGTTAATCCCTCCCCCCCCCTTTTTTTCCCTCCCAAGGCCAGCCAGGTGAATATTGGTGGGTCTCTAGTTACCACATGCCTTGATACAAAGAATGGATGTCTCTGTGTGCAGGAAGCTACTGAGGGTCTGTGCACACCTGGAAGCCAAGAAGGTACACAGAGATTGGGCCGGTTGGCAGAAAGGAGTCCCCATGTGGGTAGGAGACGCAGAAGAGTATGTGTAGAGAAGGCTTTAGAAAGGAGAAGAAATCCCAGGGAAGTTGCCTTCAGCTCTACACTTCTGCTTATACCTGTTCATTAGCTAAAAACCAGGTAAGGACTGAGCTTGACCCCTCCAGGCCAGAGCTCAGAACTAATCATGCGCTGCATCTCTGGAGGACAGCCACAAAACCTCAGTCCAGGACTGCTCCACAGCAGAGACCTCTCCCTCCTTGTGTTCCAAAGTTTTAGGGGGTGGGGAGGATGGATTTAGCCCCTCATCATTTTGTTTTTGATGAAGGACTTAATCCCAGGATCACAGGCCAGGGAGCCTCACCGAAGAGAAAAACCTCTGCTCTGGTATTGCATCCCAACCAACCATCACTTCTGTCCACAGGGAACCTGCTCAAAGGCTTCATCAGCTCTGGACTCACTGTGGCCACTGGGCAGTCCACCCTCAGCTCAGACCTCTTGGGCCAGGCCAGAGCATCATGTCACAGTCGAGGGTGCCTATGCGTAGAGCAACGGGACTCCAGGAAGGAGAAAAGACATGCTGGGATTGAGGATGGAAATACATTTCTATCCTTTAAAAAATGCCCTTTCCTGGCTGACCTTGTAAATACTAAAACACATTATAGCTGGTGCCATAGCTACTAGTGATTGGTAATCATGACATGAAATTAAATGAAGCTCTTTTCCTGCTCTCTTGAAATAAGGGTTGTTGAAATAAAAATGAATGGAGGAAAACAGGATCTTTTCCAAGCAACAATGTTTAAAAAGTCATAAGAAAGCTTAAAAAATAAAACTGCCAAAAACAGATGAATGCACAGGTTGTGGATATTACACCGTGGGATCTCCTTCCATTTCCCTCAATTATAAAAGGAAAAGGACGTTTATTATTACTAGATGACGTCTTTCAACTCTTTAAAACAAGTGTATGTACAATCTCTACACATATATTAAACTTTGCTCTGTGCAATTTCATTGAACATTCCTATGGCTGATCGTAGGCTCCCCGTCCTGACACAGTGCATCCTGAAAGGCGCTCTTCCTTCTTTGCATAGGTATAGGAAAAATAACTCATTAGCAGGGCAGTCCGGAGTAGAACAGACAGACGACGAGCCTATACAGAGTGCATGACGACTAGTCCCCTCCCCCTTTCCACTACTAACAAAACAACCAACCAACCAAACAAACATACATACCAGGCTAGAAAGCCTGCCAAGAGCGAACACAGTGGGAGCCCTGGTCCTATGAAATGGAGAGATTCCTATACCAACATGCATTTTCCTTTTGGTGTCCTGTATGTTCCCCTCTGAGCAAATTCTTAACGAACAGTTCCAATATTTTTATAAGAAAAATAAAGTTTGGGACCTCCTATGTACCCATATCATGTTTCTATATTTCACGAACCCCTCTCCCGGACATGCTAAAGCATACAACCTATGAAAGTGCACTCAGAATAGATGTTGGTTTGTTGACCTCACATGTCTCTCTGAACAGATGGGGACGTGGAGGCTGTGCTCCGCTGTCCTGTGGGGATAGTTCGAGTTCTCTACCTTTTCTGAAACCGGTCCGGGGTGGAGTTTTGAGGGAAGGCCCGATGACCCGCTAACCTGGCAAGGACACCGTCAGACAAGCAGTGACCAACAGACCCGGGCCCCTGCCTGCCCTGTGTCCCTGAAAGAAGCATCAAGGCTTACCCGGATGGCCACCCATGCCAGTCTTTGATGGAGCTGCGGCTGGTAGAGAATGAGCCGCCGTGCCTCCCAGGCAAGGGCTTCTTAGAAAAGCGAAGACGCCTAGGTGTTCCCGGATGTCCTGGACTCAGCTGGGGGCTGAAGTCTGCTGGTGATCTCTTTGCGAGTGGACACCCTCCGGGGCCCTTTAGGCCAACAGCTCTGTGGTGGTTCCGTGTGGGGCCATTCTTCAAAACGCGAGAAACCGACAAACGAGACAGAGAAGAGATCCCCAGAGTGCTGCGCTTCCTAGCAACACGTCATGATGTGCACTGCTCCGAGAAGTCAAATGGAAAACAGGGAAAATACTATTCACAATGAAAGCAGGTATTGTCCTCTGTACAAACGCTACTGAATAACGTGTAGCTTTTTTTTTTTAATATGTCAAAAAAATCTCAGAAATGGCATTATTAGGAAAGCTTATCAAAATATGCCTCCTCTCTAGGTAAAACGGGCTTTGTTGGTTCAGTTGCTACGGAAGTCCACAGTTTTCAGACCTAGACATACAGAAAAAAAAAGAAAGGCTGACTTTTCTTTTCAAGGAAAAAAAAAAATAGAGCTGCCCGACACTGGGTTCTCAGCAAGAGCAGTGAGGGTGGTGACCTTATTTATTATTTATTTATTTATTTATTTATTTTTGCTGTCATTCCACCAAGTTTCCTGGAAGTGCTTTTCCTGGGCTTCAAGTGTGTTTTTGTTCGGAAGAAAAAGCGCTTTTCCAGAGCCTGCGGTGGAAGGCGAGGGCAGCGGGGCTCAGGGGCCCCGGGGGTCAGTCAGTGAACCTCTGGCACGCCTTCTTCCAGCGGCACGCCGTGCACCACAGGTCCCGGTTCTCCATGCCATACACCTTGCGGCACTTCTTGCCCTCTCCCCGGGGCTTCCTGCAAGACAGGCAAGGAGCAGTTATGCAGCGGGACAAAGTCAGGGGGTGTTCTCTGGAGGGCTTGCGATCCCTCGAAAGAGCAAGAAACAGTGTGAAGAAACCTAGTAAGGGTTCTTGCTAGGCTAGGACTCGAACACCTGCTGGATGTTGTCGCGGCCACCATGCTCAGCTGTTACTACTGACTGCTACTGTAACTCTCAAGCTTCTACTTGTCCATTTGGGGGCTTGTCCCTCTTCATCAAACTGAATTAAACAAGTAAATACAAAAAATACCAGTAGGGAGCTTTATTCTTTTAAGTTTTAAGTATTGTGCTTTCAGGTGCTCTTTTGCTTCTCAAATTTCTAGCATTCTGGTTCAGGGACATCTGAGGCGTTTCTCATTGACCTGTATTAAAAACTATATTTTTTAAAGTTCTTTTAATACAGAGGTTAAGGCCATATGGCTTTAACTAGACCCAGAAATCACCATTACCTATTCTTCAAGAAAACTTACAGCGAACTGTTACCAACTGCCTCCCCCCCGCCACAGCAACTCTTCATTAATAATTGATGGGTGGGGAAAACCATGGCAACGAAAGAAAGGGTGTTTTGTCCATTCCAGGGAAATTTTATGGAACATCGTATCCCTGGTTTCTCTCTTCCTTGCTGTTCTTCTGTTTTTCAGTTAATCCCCTTGCGATGAGGAGGGTGGCGGTTCAAGCGGTCATACCTCAGGCTGACTGTCCCTCTGGGTGGCGAGGACAAGACCGTGTGGGTGTGCTGTCTCTGCTCCCCTGTGCCCACCGGATGATTATGTGTCGGTGACACCTGGCAAGGACACGGAAAACAAAGTTGATGCTGGGACAGTTTCTCCTCACCATGCCTTTATTTAGCCTTTGCCACATGGGCAGTGGTCAACGTCGGACACGGAGATGAAACGCTTTCTTCCCAGAGACACATGTTAACACGGATACGGTGATGCTGGTGGCAAAATTTAAACGCCTCCCCAAGCAGAAAAGACTCGGCAACAACGAATACTTTAAAAAACCTTCATGACTTCACGTGTGTATTCCAAGTTGCCCATAGTAACATATTTTCACTTGAATAATATTCCAAACCTTAACGTATAGTCTCACCTATTCTAAGCCTCATGGTCTACCTTTTTTAAAAAAGACAAATCCCTAGAGGTTAAGAGAGTTATCTAAAATTATATAGCGAGTCAATGGCAATGACACAATGTGGACGTCGGCCCTCTGTTTGCTTTACGAGATCATTCACAGCCCCTAAATAAATGGCCTCTTGCATAAGACATCCATACAGCAGACGGTGGGGTCCAAACGGGAATAAAGACTAGAAGCAAAGAGTCCAAGCAAGTCAAGAACAAATGTCATCCATGAAACACTTACTGGGCACTCGCTACATGCCAGGTTCATTGACAATGGCTTTAATTGTCACAACTACCCCACGTGGTAAGTACTATTCTTGTTCCTGCTTCATGGACGAGGAAACCAAGGCATGGGGCCAAGGTCATGGAACTTGTAATGGCAGGGCCAGCACTTGTCCTGAGCTCCACCCGATGCCAGAGCTTGTGTCTGGCCCCGCTACACTTCTGCCTCTCAGTCATAGTAACAGGAGGGCCCCTGGCTTTTGATTCCTCTTATACTTCTTACCAGACCCTTTGCCTCATCTGCTCTCCTGATATTAAATATCTTCCCAGCACTTGGGATTCTCAACAGCTACAAAAAACGAGTTTTTATAAGAAAAGATAAATGATATTTCAAGAAAATACACAGCCTTGCCATATATAGAAGAGCAGACATGTAATGAATTTAGACACTTAATTATCTAGAAGCCAACATGGCCACAGAAGTACCATGACCAATGAACAGTCATGGGAACACTCCTAAGGCATACTTATAGAACTGAATTTCTCTAGTACAGGTACTAGCACTTTTTATTTTCTTTCAATTCAAAGGAATATACGTCAGCGTTATCTTCTTAGATGTTAATTCAAAAAATTAAACAGGTAAGTAAAAACCTAACATTTTAAACCATTGTTGCCATGATTCTGAATTATTCTGTACCATCGGTCATAATTTTTTGCTAAAGCTGGGTAGGAGTGAGGGCCAGAAGAGGTGAGTTAACATACATAATTTTTTAAAAACAAAAGCTTTGGAGTTCAGTGTATGCATTTGACATGGATAGATATGTAAGTCTTTCCAGGAGCAGAATCTCGACCCCCCTTTCCCCCTACAGCTACCCTGCATCCCATCCCTGACCAGGGTGCATCACAGCAAACCAGAGGGAGTGAATGCTTCAGGTGTTCATAGCCACCGTGGTGATCTAGAGTGTGCTTATATGAATTGTTTTAAGTGGTCGAGACAATTTTTAAAAATCTAAAAATTATTACAGAATTCATAGAATCCCAAGAATCCTGCCTTATTTAGTGAGAGAACTAGGAGAAGTTTAGTTGACATGACAGTGACCCAACGTCCATCAGCTGGTTGATAATGTGGAAGATTTTCTAACTTGTGCAAAAGTGCCATGCCCCTTTCACGTGAGGTGATATGAGATGACAGGGTGCTCTTCATCCAACGAATATTTATGAAGTTCTTACTATGCACCGGGCACCCTTCTAGAATGTGGGTGCCTAGTGGTGAACAATGCTAAGTCTCTGCCCTCATGGAGCATACATTCTAGTGGGGACACAGACAATACATACAAACAAGTTAAGATCATTTTAGTGATAAGTGCTTGAAGAAAATAAAATAGGTCAATAGGCAAAGCCTCATGAAGGGCGAGGACATTTACTTATTTAGGGCGGTGAGAAAAGTCCCCCTGAGAGGCTGCCTTTTATCTTTAGGGCACTCTGAAGAAAGGGCAGCAATGACAGAGGCCTCCTAGGTGCAGAGAGCCCAAGGGGCCAGAAGACACTGTGTGGGGGCTGGAGGTAGGAAGACAGGAGGTGGTAGATTCAGGAAAGACCTCCTGGCTGTGACTGAGGAATTTGAATTGAATGTTGCTCTAAGTGCTAGGGAAGCCCTTGGAGAATTTTAAGAAAGCGAGACATCCGATTAATGCTTTAAAAAGATCCCTTTGGCTCCTTCGAGAATGAATTGGAGACAGCCTGGAGAGGAGCCCTGCAGTCTAGGTAAGAGGCTTTTGCACTATCTGGGGGGAAATACGTACTGGTGATTTAGACTAGGGTGTGACAGCGGTGGTAAGAAGGGGCTGGATTCATGGCAGGATCAGGCAGAGTCTGGGACACGCTGAAGGATGGGAAAAAATGAAGACAAATCTTTCGAAGAATCAGGGATGAATCAAGGGGAGTCAAGGGTGAATCCCAGCTTCTGGCCCAAGAAGCTGGAGGGATGGTGGTGCCACTTACTGAAATGGGAAAACTGGTGATGTGGTTGGTTTGAGGAAGGAGCGAGGACCAGGCTTTTGAAAGTTCCAAAGACTATGGAGGAGGAGGAATAACCCCTGATTACAGTCTTTACTCCTGCTAATGGCTTTCTTAACTCAGGAGTTCAGGGCCTGCGTGTATAGTCCTGTCCAGCAGCAGCCCCTCCCGATCCACCCCAGACCTGGGTTTTATGGGGTGCAATGCAGCGGAAGCCAGAACCCGCATCACACGTTGGCTGTGGCTCAGTTCTGTGTGATGACCACCTAACTTGTGAGCTTTCCTTGAGACTTTTTATAGCAAGACAATCATGGCTGAAAGCTTTTTATTTTAGCGGGGGCTGAGGGTGGGGAAGGGAAGGCGGTAGCTGGCGTAGGAACGGACATTTATTTAGTGCTCACAAATGTGAGAGGCAGGCTACTAGTCTAGGTATCGTTTCTTTTAATCCTCACAAAACCCCTGCCAGTGAAGTGCTGTTATCTGCATTTTGTAGATAAGATCATTTAGACGTGGAGCCAGGAGGTGGCCTGCAGAGCATCCCGGAGTTCTAAGTATCAGTAGTAGTAATTTAGCGAGGGCTTGTTAAACGAAGTGCCTTGGAATGCTGTCTGCTTTCATCTTCACCGCGACCCTAGGGTAAGTAGATGGCCATCATGTCCACCTCCTTGATAAGGGAGGGGAGAAGTTCAGTCTGTTGTGACACAGTAAATGGTGGGGCCGGTACTTGAACACAGGCCGTCTCGTACCAGCTGACCTTGGCACTAGTTCTGAATGACGTCAAGGCACTACTCTTTCCATCCCTCCACCCTGCCATGGAGCTGAGGGAAATACGGTGCGCCCTAAAATAAAGCCCTGGACCGCATGATGTTGGCCATCTCTCCCAGTGGTCTCCACATTTCAATCTTCATTTTTTTAAAAATCATTATTAGTTTTATATCTTAACTGTTTCTAAATTCCATTTTGGGGCATTTTCTATTAAGTATATAGTAGACTCAGAGAGTACTATATGGTATTTTTTCTAAATAAAAAGAAATAGATAAATAAATATTTTTAGAAGTATAATCTCCATTTAATTTTTTTCCAGAGAACCGTTTTTCTTCAGTCCTTAAGGACTCGGGTCCTGACATGGGCTTTGGTGGAGGTCGTGGGGCAGCACCCGCGGGTCTTAATCGGGGTGGGGGTGTTGGGTCCTCCCAGGCTTCATGAGAGCGATTCCTGGCTACCTTGCTGTGAAAGGCACAGCTCACACAGTAATGGAGTTTCACACACCGCTTGGGGAGCACACAAGCACAAGCACACAATGAGTATATGCCTCTCATTTTTCTGCTGATTAGGTGTGACCTCAGAAGAGTTTCAAGAACTTTAGTCTGCAAAAATCATGGTTAATTTCTCCCCTATGTTGGGTAGATATGGGTTATATCAGTCAGTCCCAAATAGGGAGAATACACTTCTGACCACTGTATTACAGCGATGAGACACATCACAGGCAGCAAGACTAGTGAATGCTCCATGTGAGCCAGGCACTGTGCTCAACAATACGACTCCATGCAGGCGGGGGGGTGCCTGGGTGGCTCAGTTGGTTAAGCGTCTGCCTTCTGCTTAGGTCATGATCCCAGGGTCCCGGGATGGAGTCCCGTATCGGGTTCTCTGCTTAGTGGGGAGCCTGCTTCTCCCTCTTCCTCTGCGGGCCGCTCAGCCTACTTGTGCTCTCTGTCAAACAAATAAAATCTTAAAAAAAAAAAAATACAACTCCATGGCGTGGTTTAAATTTGAGGGCATTGCTTAAGAGAAGTCATGTGACTAGATAGAGGTTTGTAAATGCCAGAGTCAGGATTTGCATCTGAGCCTCACACCAGAGCAGTCTGAAGAATGTTGTGTCCCTCTGTAAATATGTTGGGGAGATTTCTTTTCTTTGTGATTTTCTCTCTCTCAAATGGAAAAGCCAGCGTTCCTTGTCTTGGTTGTAATCTTATATTATTCTGAATCCTCCCTTGAGGTGTTAAAAAAAACCCAAACAAACAAACCCAGCTAAACGTCTGATAATTAAGCACTGCTATTTTAGGTTTGGAGATCCTCCTCCAGCCTGAAGCCCTCCTAGAATGGCCCTTGGATCGCAGTTTGATTCGCTCTTGGTTCCGTGGGCTTGTTATAGACTGCATGTTTGTGTTCCCCCCATAATTCATATATTGAAGGTCTCACCCTTAGTGTGGTTATATTTGGATATGGAGTCTTTAAGGAAGTAAATAAGGATAAATGAAGTCAAAAGGCTGGGACCCTGATCCAACAGGATTAGTGTCCTTATAAGAAGAGATACTCAGGGCTCTCTCTCCACCTGCCTTGCGCCCCCTCTCCTGCCTCCAGCAACAGAAAAGACCATATAAGGACACAGTGAGCAGGTGACCCTCTACAAGCCACGGAGAGAGCTCTCACTAGGAGCTGAATTAGCCAGCACCACGGCCTGGGACTTCTAGCCTCCTGAACTGTGAGAAAATACATTTTGGTTGTTTAAAGCGATCCAGTCTATGGTATTCTGTTATGGCAGTATGGGCAGATTCATACGGGGTCAAGAACTCTCAGCTTTCTGTCAGAAAAGACAGAAAAGAATGTAGATAATTAGAAGAAAAGGCGCGGTCGTTCGGGAAAAACAGCTCAAAGAATGCTGTAATTAATGAGGGTCTTCTCCCTGCTCTTATGTCTATGGCCTTCGGCTAGAAAAGACTGTACCTCCAGTTACATTTGCAGCTAGGCAGAACAGACTTCTCCACTCCACACCTCCGGGAAGATGTCTTACCCAGGGAACTTATTAAAGCCTGATGTTCAGAAATCTTGTGTAGGCAAATGAATAAATAAAATCCTGCAAACTTTGGGATTTCTCAGAAGGAGAGTATTTCCCTTCTCTAGGAAGCATATAATGCTTCCTTGGATACCTCAATACCAGGTATCCAAGATGTGGGGCCGGGGGGGGTGGGGGAAGCAAACCTTAAATGGGGTTGACAACCTCCGGATATTTGTTTTGGAGTACAAAGAAAAACATGTTCTTTAAAGAGCATTTTATAAAATGGGAACTGCTTTGTTCTTCCGTTTGGATATAGCTGAGGCCATCAATGATACTAATTCATTATAATTTAAAATGTTTAGAGCTACTGCCCGAAAACCCTATTATACTAGTTTAGAAGGTAGGAATTCATATGCTCTTAGATTCCACCTGGCTCCCTGTCTCCTAGGGGCGGGGACAGCATTTCTGGAGAATTCGAGAACAGTTGCTAGCCCCCAGTCAGTGGACGAGCACCAGTCCTGTGCTTCTGTGGGGTGGTGGTGTAAGATCCAGCCCCCACTAGAAGGAGGCAAACAGTAAGCACCCACATTTTTTTAAGCCTTGCTAGACAGTATATAACATAAAGAACATTTTTAATAGTGAGCCCTCTCTCTAGGGTAAAACAAAGCCTGGGAAAATAGCATCCCCTCCCCTTCTCTTTCGTTTGAAATAGGAATGGCTGCTAAAACAGTCTAAAGTGTTGGCTGAAACATGACACAACCAGATAGATGAGAATTTTGTGGTGAAAGAAGACATTAGAAGTGAAAGCAGGATTTCAGTGGGATACCTAGTTAACACAGCTACTCTGTACCCTTTCTGCCGAAGCTCTGGTCTAGACTGTCCCAGGTAAGCAATGAAATTAGGGACGTCGAACAATCTAGGACATTGAGATGAGGGTAGAGATACAGTGTCCACAGCAGAGAAGAGTGTTAAAATCTTGCTACTGGGAAACCAACAATAGAAGGTATCCTGGCTGGTATCTTACTGGGTAAAATATTTAGGAACTTTAGAGGACATGTAGCTAGTCATACACCACACAGTGATTTCTCTGCACTTTAGAAGGAGATGATTTAATTAATAAAGCAAAGGGAAAGAAATTCCATTTTGGTTGGTCACAGAGGTAATCTGAAAAAAAGTCTGAACGGGGCTGTTCCAGCCACATGCTGCATGTGTTTGTACCCCAGGCCAGCCATATGGTGTATGCTCTCGAACATTTTCAAATCAAAGACAGGAATCAACAGGATTCAGAATAGTGGGTCTCTATAATTCTGTAATTGTAGCTGCCTTTCTAGGTTAGGGGGCTTGTCTCAAATGTGATATTGAGAGCCACTCGGGTCTTTTCAGGTCCACCAAAATAAATAAATAAATGAAAGTCCCCCAAGCTGAAGATAGCACATGTAGAATAAAAGATACTTTATGTAAAGAAATAAAATCTTATTAAAAAAAAAGTCCCCCAGAGGACCGATGGTTAACCTCTGACACCCTCCTCAGCTGATCGTTGTTCTTGCCAGAGAGCAAAACTGTTACCTACGTGCTCTCTTCTAATGTCTACTAACAAGATCCCTCCTTGCGTTCTTGCTCTTTCAGAGTAGCCAGCCGTTACTACTATTTGATGAAGGAGGCGACTTTCAAAATTACTCCAGATCCTCGATTATTATTTAAAAATCAAATTCCAGGAGTATTTTCTGGAAGCTACAAATTCCCAAGTTGCTGCCAGCAGGATGCTTTTTAGTGCTGGCTATTCTCCTAGGGAATTTAATAAATATTCATCGACTGGGCACAGCATAATTGATTGAGCCACTTTCATTTTTATCAGCACTGTAGGAGGCCTTAGTATTTTCTGGAAACCTCTGGAAGTTGCCAGTGGTTGACAGTAAGAAGCTTTTGTGAGGCCTTGGGGAGAGGGGTGGAGAGGAGAAAATAAGGTTAATGTCTGTTATCATAAGCCACTTTGTGAAACTTATCAGGAGTTATAAACCACTGTGGGCATCAACAGTGTGTAGGTCTGTGGATATTCTGTGATAAGCTACAAAAGACCCAATATATTTGTAAACGAATGGTTAGGAATCAAGTTAATTCATGGCGATTTATCAGACAGCAATCATTTACTATGTCAAATCAATTCTTATATACCATTTAAACCTTATTGCATAGTTCAACACTCTTATTTTCGGGAGTACCTATCAGCATGGATTACTCAAGCTTTGGAAGAAAAAAAAAGCATTTCAATTTAGGGTTTTTTTTTTTTTTTTGAACCTTTCAAAATGACATACCCAGAAATAATAATTTCAAAGTCATAAATTTTATAAAGTTATTCATAATGATAAATATCATTTATGTACAGGGTCTTTTTCTTTTTGTTCAGCATCTGAGTTCAGCTATTAATGCTATCAAGCCTTTTGGAAACATACAAATACACCACCGACACAAAAAATTTCAACACATTTCTAACAAGTCATTTATCAGCAGTTGCAACTCTCCTAGTTTTCTCAAATGCGGCAACTCTCCTACTTTTCTCAAATGCCTGTCGTAACACCTTTTTCCACAGACAAGCTGAGCTAGGCTGGATCGTGAAATACGTGCTGGGGAGTTTACAAGTGTCACTTAAGGAATAGAGTACTTCCGGCATTTTTTTTGAGTTTTGTCTTTTTCTTGCATGTTTTTATAATTTGTTCTCTAAATTTATGTGCAGCGTTGACCAGATTTCTGGCTATTTGTTTTTCTACTTACTGGAATGCCCGTGAAGGTAACCGGAGGAGACTGCCAAGAAATGCTGAAGCTGCTACCGTTGGGGGTGAACTTGGCCGATCCTGGAATGGTCACGGGGGGCGTGGCCTGTTCCACAGAAAACAGAGAACATTGTTATGAAACAACATTTCTCCTCGCAGTCCTATGCTATCATTGCCTAAGTAGGGCCCTGAAAGTGGTTTCAGCTGGATTAATAATTTAGACGAATTATCCAACAGGAGGAGATTAAACATAGTCCAAGAGAATAGCTAGAAATAAACTTTTTATGTATCTCAGCAAGCTATCTAAGGAATAAAAGCAGGAGGTTTTTGATGGTTTCTGAAAAGAAATTTATTATATATACATATACCTATTTTAGGACATATTTATGTGTAAAACACAATGCTTCACTGTCAAACTGGGAAAGAAACAATCTTATACAGGGATGCCAGGGGGTAAATTGGTACAACATTTGGGGATGGCAGGTTGGCGATATATATATATATATATATCAAAATTCTTAGTATTTCGTATATTAGCTATGCCACTTCTAGAATTCATTCTAAGGAAATGGGTACAGGATGTTCATTGCAGAACTATGTATTAGGTACAAAAAACCGGAAATGCAAATGTCCAATAATAGGGAAGTGGGTAAATAAATCATGATCTATCCACAGAGTCTGATGTTGTTGAAGAATGCTGATTGGTATGGGAAAATGTTCATGATATATTAAGTGGCAAAAACAAAGCACAAGAAAAACAGCATTACAATGAATTCCCTTTTTTAAAACAAATAAGTAAACATACATAGAACAAAGTCTTGAAGGACATACAAAAAATATTAACCAAGGGGCTTTTTTGCTGTTGGGATTAGGGGATGAATTTTCTTCATTTCCTTGTGTTTTTAGCATTTTTGATGCTGAATATTTATAATGTCTATAAATAGAACAATCCCAATATTACGAATACATGGCTTGGGAAGGACCTTTTAGATCACCTACTGCATGTTTCAACTCTTATACAGGTGAGCAACATAGTTGGAATGGATTCATGCCCATGATTTTGAACCAGTGTTTCTACATGCAACACTGATGAACAAGAACGAAGAAATTATTCTTTTTGACCAACATAACAAGAGTCAGGAATGAAATTTATTGCTTCAGCTAATTTAATTATTAGCTCTATTCCATGGCTCTTGAGCGTAAGTCTACTAAATCAGTGGCTGGATGTTTCTTCTACAGGTTTCTACATCTAATTATAGATGTAGCTGCTAGTGATGGTGGTTTTATAACTGGCATCGCTGGGAAATATTTTGGCAATACATAGCAAGAACCATAAGCTGTTCATGTTATATCCTCTGACTCAATAATTACTCTTCTGGGAATTCAAAGAGAAAAAAAAAAGCTACTGGCACAGAGGTGTTCATAGTAGAGTTATTAAAGATAGTGGAAAAAAACTGGAGCGACTAAAGAGTAGATACCCAACAATAAGAGAATGATTGAAACACTTCAGTGCTTCAATGTCACCGAAAACTATTCAGTTATATGAAAATGTTTATAAAACCAGGGTGGGAGAACACAATTACAAGTATGGACAGAAGATTTTTTTTTTTTAAGTTGCACAAAGTAGTTGAGAATTATGGAAAAAAATGTTCTCTTAAAATCTGAATGTTTTGAAATGTCATTAAAACAAATCAATGTTTAAAAGAGTTAATAATTGTTGGGGGGACAAAGGAGCTTTAGCCAAGTCCTATTTGCAGGCTTTGTGTGTAAGGTCTTATCAGACTTTCCAGTGAAGCAGATCTGGTTCTGCCCAGCAGGTCTGGAGCAGTCCCAAGAATTTACATTTCTAACAAGTTCCCAGGTGATGCTGACGCTATTGATTTGGGGAACACTGATAATCGTCTCTCTGATCTGTGAGTATTAGTTACCGATTCAGAAGGCAGGGCATGAAGTCCCAGATTTGGAGCACAGGGTGATTATGTCATTGTGCCAAAGCTTTACAGTGCTCACCTTTTCATGTGTTTTATTTTTTATTTAACAGATGCTTATATCGTGTGCCGGGCACCCTTCTGAGTTCTTTATGATATGAAGGATTTTAATCCTATGACAACCTCTAAGGGATTGGATCTTCAGTCAATATCGCGGAATCCAAGAGCCCACAAGTGTGAGCTCTGGGCTTTAAAAGGAGAAAAAGAACAAAATGAACTCAGCTATTGGGCTACTTGTGTGATGCTGTTTTTCCACTGGGTTACCCTCTCCTCGCACGGCAGAATGCGACAGCTTTTGGTCTGGGGTCAAAGTGACTACTCTCACGGTCCTTCGCCAGTCACCTGGTAAGCATGGTCGGTGTGCACGAGGTAGAGGGTGGTGGGAGCTGAGCGGCTCAAGGGTGTCATCAGTTTAGTCTCAGTTTTGGCACAAGGAGTCTCTGTTCGGCTTGAATCTGGGATGGGGAAAGTGGGAGGCGAAGCCAGGGACTGAGACGGTGACACCGGGGCCAGGCTGCTCAGTCCGTCTGCCACTGAGTCTGTGTTGAGCTTGATCTCAGTGTAGTAAAAGTCCTCTTCTCCATCACTGTAGTCGGAGTCCCCAACACGCCTAGGGCAAAAGAGGGCAAAAGAGGGCAAAACGATTACGGGAACCCAGTCTGCTTTCTTGCCTTGAAATCTTGCACTTGCTCTTCCCTCTGTCTGGAATGCTTTTCCTTCGTCTTGTCTGTCTGGCAAACTCTGACTTACCCTGCAACACTCAGCTGTCCACTTCCAGGGAAGCCTCCCTTGACCTCTTAAAAGCAATTTATCCAATCAGTCAATTATTCAACAACAATTTATTGAGAATCTATGATGTCCAGGCACTTTTCTAGGGTCTCCTGATATCATGGTGCACAAAGCACAGACTATGTATGATCTGATGGAACTTACATTCTAGTGGGGGGGGGCAGACAAGGAACCCATAAAGAGAAGTATATTTAATATATCAGGTGGTGATAAATCCCAGAGAGAAAAATTAAGCAGATTTATTTATTTATTTTTTTAAAGATTTTATTTATTTATTTGAGAGAGAGAATGAGATAGAGCATGAGAGGGAAGAGGGTCAGAGGGAGAAGCAGACTCCCTGCTGAGCAGGGAGCCCGATGCGGGACTCGATCCCGGGACTCCAGGATCATGACCTGAGCCGAAGGCAGTTGCTTAACCAACTGAGCCACCCAGGCGCCCAATTAAGCAGACTTAGTGTCCTTTAGCAGGGTAGTTGATGAAGGGAAGGCATTTATTTTAAAGAGAGTGTTCAGAGGAAGTCTCTCTGAAGAGGTGACGTGTGAGCAGGGGCCTGAGCGACGTGAGGGAAAAACCCACAGCAGGATGCGCGGGAAGATCATGCGGTGAAGAGCAGCACGCGGCTCTGGGGTGGGCAGTATCGGTGTTTTCCACCAAGGGCAGAGAGGCCTGTGGCTGATGCTCAGGGGACCAGGAGTGAAACAGACAGAGGCAAGGTGGCACAGGGCTTTGTCGTCCAGGGAATAGCCCTGCATGTTATTCCCAGTGTGATGGAAGCCGGGGGGCTTATGCGGCATCTAAGGTACTTTTTAGAAGGAGCACTCTGGCTAGTGTCTGGAGAACAGAGGACAGAGGGCAGGAGCGAGAGCGGGAGGCCTGCAAGAAGGCTGTTGCCATTGATCATCCAGATGAGTGTTGGCAGTGTCTGGGCAAGAGGGGCTGGCGATGAAAGTGACCAGAAGTCAAATTTGGGATGCATTTTGAAGGTTAGAAGTCACGACGTTACTCCTCACTGCTAGATCCTCTATGCTCCCTTTGAAGTGTATTCATTCTATTTAATTCATTTTACTTAATTATTTGGCACATTTTTGTAATTTTTTTTAAATCCTCGTCCCTCCCTAAGACTGTGATTCTCTAGGACTATGTCTTGTTTGTTCTGTGTCACCCCACACCCATGGATGTATCTGGCACACAGTAGGTGCCTATTAAATGTTGAATGGATGAAGCTGAGGTCCTTGTAGCATGGTGATTATCAGCATTAATCCCAGAGTCAGATTTCCCGGGTTCAAATCCTGACACCCTCCAGCTGTGTGTGAGATTGAGGCAGCCTCCATGGCCCGGTGCTTCGGGCTCGTCACTGATGAAACGGGGATAATCATAGTGCCTGCTTTTTGTGAAGATTAAGCAAATAAACATACAGGGTGTAGAAGTGTGCTTCACACATTGTAAGCACTGTTTATTGAAATTAAACTAAAGTTGAAGTTAGAAGGCCTCAATTTTTACTATCACCCAGAGAAATATCTTCTTGGTGCTTTCAATGGTCTCCCTGAGACATGGGCAATTGTACTTTTCCACAGAAAGTTTTGAGTAAAATAAAATAATTGTCCATCACCTTATCTTTTTAAATTTTTTTTTTACTTTAGTCAGATGACTTTTTCTTAATTCTGTTTATTTTTTTTCTAAGATTTTATTTATTTATTTGAGGGGGAGAGAGAGAGAGCATAAGCTGGGGGGGAGGGGCAGAGGTAGAGGGAGAAGCAGACTTCCCGCTGAGCAGGGAGCCCAAGGTGGGGGGGGGGGGCTGGATCCCAGGACCCTGAGATCATGACCTGAGCCGAAGGCAGACGCTTAATCGACTGAACCACCCAAGTGCCCCTGTCCATCACCTTAGAAAAGATTTATTCAATTTGTTAATTTCTAGAGAAGTGGCACATGTCTAGCAACCTGGTTTTATAGGATGGCCTCTGTACATCTCCCTCCCATGAGGTATCCCCAAATTTCATGAACATATCCAGCAGTAGTAGATCACTCACTTGGAATAAACTGACCCCCCCACCCCCCCACTTCCAAGTCCTATATAGAACCTAAAATAAAAATCTCCCCTTCTACTCAGCCTTTCTGTCTGGTCATATCTGCGGCTTCTCCCAACCTTGTCCCATTTCCCTGAGCTCTCAGGCCGAGGCGGCGTCTGGGGAGGTGTCTCTGGACTGTACCAGGTCTGGCAGGGCTTGGCTTTCTGACAAGCATACCATTAAAGACCCCAGAGAGTGGGCCCAAGAATGTGCGCCTCTTCTATTCCTGTCCCCACTTCCTTTCCAGTAAAGGGCAGGCCGAGTTGTTACTGGCTGCTGAGGGCCACTAATAGACACACAGGCCTCGGGGAAACTGTGTGTCCCACACGGGGATAAATCAGGATCAGCCCCTGCTGTACAAGAGTGGAGTGAGATTTAAGAGAAAAACAGTGTAATTTTTATACTCTTGGTGCGCACTGCAGCTATATCAGATGTGATATATATTATATATTCTGGCTTTGGTATGCTCCCCTTCTCTCCCCACCAGCCAACATTCATTAAAATGTTCCATCGTCCTACATCACATAATTGAGCTCATGGATTAAAGCAAAGGTGATTTCCCTCTCCCAGTCCGTGAGAGAGCTCAGGCCTCAGGCTTCATATACACACAGACTGGCCTTGGAGTTCTGCTGACCCACGCCCATCCCTGGGCAGTGGCCGGCAGGGTTGTGAATCCTAATTCACCAATTTTAAGAGCACAATGTAAAAAGGGAATCCTAGGGAAGCAAATAGTAGTGGCTGCATTTTGAATTTTACCCACCATGAGAGCAGCCCGGGAGCTCAAAGAAAAATCGTGAGATGCCACTTATGGTCTATAAATACATATGTGCGGCATGCGCTTCTTCGAGGTACTGAATAGGGTTCAGTTTTCTGGGCAGATGGACTTGAAAACAAATACCCTAGCTCCTGGTTATAGCTTCGGGAAGTTTTTTTTCTAAACCTTTAAATAACTCTGAGCTATTTGCATTATGAGTTGTCCTGACAATGAGGTTTGAGGGGAGACACTGCAGGATTTCCTTCCCTGGAGCCTTCAGAAACAGGAATGAGGGTATTCTGCCCTGCAGTGTTTGGGTGTGTGTTTCTTGGAGGGTGAAGGTAGACAGCCCCTCTGGTGAGGTGAGCAGAAGCCCAGCCTTGCGGCACCATGCCCCCAGCGCTCCGTAACCTTCCGTGTGCTATACTCTGGAAGGGTCTGGCTGTGTCCCCAAACCTCGGCACTACAGGTAAGCGCGCTAGATCCCTGCTTCTCTCCACAGTCCTTGAAGGAGCCCACCTGCACAGATCAGCAGAATTACCTTATAACCCGTTTTTATTTTCTTTTTATACAACTTTTGTATGGATGATGCATTTCCTAAATTTGTCCCTTGCTGGGCAGCGTGACTGTAGTGTTTATTTCTCGATACTCATCTTGTTGAAAGGACTCCTTTGTCTAAGCATTTGGGGACTTGGTCATGCATTTGGATTTGCCTTATACACACTGATTATGATGTACAGCCTCCCAAGGTCCTTCTGTGTCTGACGTCCCTGGGCAGGAAAGACCCAGAGACTAAAGGACAAGGCTGCTGAACCTCCACCGCCCCTCTGGTAGGACCCCTAGCCACTGCTGCTGGAAACTCTGTGTTCTCTTTCCTTAGAAAGGTTTTTATACAACACAAGGAAAAGCATAGAGCATATAGGTAAAGGGCTTATTTGAGAAACAGAAAATGATGGAGCCAAGTCACCAGCTATCATAAGAGTAGAAACCACAGCACTGATGGACACAGTGGTTCTTAAGCCCTTTTGAGGCTATATATATGCTTTTGAGGCTCAAAGTCACAAATACTCCCTATTGGGAAAAAAATGCACATTTAATTTGACAGAAAATTTCAGGGGGGTCCAAGGAACCCACCCTACCCTAGTGTTCTATATTTTTTAAATACATTCTCGCATACATTTTATTTTTGACCCTTACACATGACCCTGCTGGGCTGATATTACTATTAGCCTCATTTTCAGAGGGTACTGAGGCTCAGAGCAGTAGATTGCCTAAGGTCACTTAGTAAGCAAATTGGGGAGGCTTTGCAAGGTTAAATCCACATTCTTTCCACTGTGCCATATTGGCCCGTGTGATCTGAATGGCCATCTCCACAGGGATTACGAAGACCAAGCAAGCCCAGTCTCTATTCCTGTGTTCAGACTTAGTGTGGTGTGTAATTTCTGAGTGCAGGTGGCCCGAAGCTGAGCTCCTGGAGGCCACACCAAGCCCTGAAGGGAGGGTTGCCTTACCCAAGATGGATGGTCCGTATGTGTTTCTGGATTCCCGCCGCAGTGCTCAGCACCTTCCCGCAGTTCTTCCACAGGCATTTGAACATCACCTTCATAGAATTCTGTAAACAGGAGAAAGTTATATTAAAATGAAAACTAACCCATCCATATTTTCTGTCATCCCAACATATTTTCTCCACCTTCGTTAGAAAAGAAACAACTCGGGCGCCTGGATGGCTCAGTCGGTTAAGCATCTGTCTTCGGCTCAGGTCATGATCCCAGGGTCCTCGGATCGAGTCGTGCATTGGGCTCCTTGTTCAGCGGGGAGCCTGCTTTTCCCTCTCCCCCTCCCTTCCACTTGTGCTCTATCTCCCTCAAATAACTAACTAACTAAATAAATCTTAAAAAAAGAGAAAAGTAACAATTTGGGGTGCCTGGGCGACTCAGTCAGTTAAGCGTCTGACTTGATTTTGGCCAAGGTCATGATCTCATGGTCGTGGGATCGAGCCCCGTGTTGGACTGGGTCCTCACTGGGGACTCTGCTTCAGATTCTCTTCCATTCCTTCTCCCTCTGCCCCTCCACCTTGCACTCTCTCTCTCTCTTTTCCTCCAAAATAAATAAATAAATCTTTTTTTTTTAAAAAAGGTAACAACTTCCCATCATCTTGACTATAATTCAGCATACCATTCTAGGGAGCAACCCCCTCCCTGCCAGCTGGTAAGGATCTTGGTGATCTCAGGCATTTTTCTGCATCCTTCATGGATACTAAGTTGCCCTGAATATTTAGTTCACTTTTATTAAGGTGGTCACAGTGTCATTTAGGCGTTAATGACGGTATCTAACATCAATCGAGCACTTACCATATGCCACGTGCTGTTACGAAAGTTTACCTCATTTAATTCTAAGAGATAGATACTATCATTGCCACCATTTTATAGATTCACAGAGAGTTTCAGTAAATTGTGCCCAGTGAATAAACCAGCTTCTAGCAAAGCTGGGAATGCAGGGAGTTGGGCTCCAGGAACTGCTCTTTCCACCAGGACACAACGCCACCTTCTTTTCAAGGGTCTCAGTGTTTTCCCAAAATAGTCCAGCACAGCGATTGAGAGCACTGATTTTGGACTCACTTTCTCAAGTCCTTGGTTCCCTTACTTATTAAGTAGGAACAGTAACAGGACCTGTCTCAGAGGGTTATTATGGGATTAAATGAGGTCATGAAATGAATCTTTTAGCACGACACCAACAGGAATAATTATTCAACCAATGGTAGTTTTTATGGTATTATTATGATTATACTTCCTGAAATGAATTTGACAGGAGATTAGTTTTCTCCAGAGAGGGCCCTTGTCCTTGGGATGCCACCGCTTTGCTGATTATTCCCATAGGCCTGGTGACAGTCACTTCTGTGTGCTCACTGATCCCCATTTCCTTTTCCTCCTGAGCACACAGCTACACCTCATTTCCCAGCCTCCCTTGCGGTCCGGTGGGGACATGTGACTGACTTAGGACTAATGGAATATGGGCAGAAGTGATAGATATTCCTTCTAAGACTTGTCCCTAAACTACCTGGCAGTGCCATTCCAGCCCAGGCTGCTGACTAGACGCAGAGGATGCTCAAGGACTCAGGAGACCCACTTGATCAGGGCTTCTTAATCTTTTGTTTGCTATGCACCCTTTTGGCAGTTTCACATGAAACCTAGGCAAAGTAATATTTTTTAACATTTAAAATAAAACACATAGAAATACAAAGAAGAGCAAGTGTACTGAAATACAGTTATCAAAATATTAAAAATATTTTGTGATATGGTTGATACTGTATGTATTCTTTAATGAACATATTGAATAACAAGGTCTTGAAGTGAGTCTAATAACTACCATCATTTCAAAGTCGTGTTAAGCCTAAGTGAGATTTCATGATATCTGCTAAAATTATAATGTGATATGAAACTATCTCTGCTTCCTATTGGTAGTAAAGTCACAGGTGACACTAATATTGTGGTTTGATGCTGTCAATCATAACTGCAGGAGATGCTGAATTATAGTTAAGAGGTTAATGACAATGAAAATATACTTTCTTCCTACTCCAAGTTCACAGACCCTCTGAATTCTGTCCACCCTTTTGGGGACCTGTGGACTCCAGGTTAAGAATCCCCGTAATAGGAGGAGGGAGCCTGGGTCCCTGGAGGACTGTGTGGAGTGGAGGTACTCCCTTCACCACTCCCAGCTGACCTGAGTGGATTGTGACATATGAAATAAATAAACCTTTATGGTGTTAAGGCACTGAGGTTTGGAAATAGGCTGTTTCAACAGTAGGCCTACCCTTACCAATAAACATAGTGGCGGGGACACCTTCCCTGAACCGATGGGATTGATGTAGCTTTGTTTCCAAGTCCAGTAGGATTTCTGCCATCCAGCCCTTGTGGGGCTGCCCAGTATATGCCCTGTGTTATGGGGCAATCATTTACACATTTAGAAGATGACTCCTTCAGGTATTCCTGATGGGATTAGTATCCTGATCCAGACAGCCGCCCCCACCGAAGACTTTTTGTACATTTCTCAATTGAAAAGACACTTGGAACCTTCCAGAACGGAGGAGGAGCCTGTGTGTTGGGCAACGGCCACTTTCAGCATGGCCAGTGGAGGGAAAATTACAGCAGCACACAGCTGCAGTCAGCTAGAGTGGACTAGTGACAGCCACCACCCTGCCTGGGGGCTCCGTGAGCCGGCAGCCCCAAGTGTCCCCGAGGCTCTGCCTGGGTGGCTGGCGTTCACGACACCACAAGCCAGCCATCCCTGCCTCAGCGCCTGGGCGTCACCGGCAGCTGGGGGATGCTTGGCCTGGCAGCGGACCGCTCTGAGCTATCCAGGAGCTGCCGCTACATGGAGCTGGGGCCGGAGCCCAAGAAGGGTGTGAAGGAAGCTGAGAAGCAAACACATACTTAGGAAACTTTAAAGTCCACAATCCTGATGAGTCTGTGTTTATTCTAAGGAGACAGTTCACAAGTCTCAGGTTCCCTGATCTCCTGGGGTCACTGATCTAAACACATGGGCTGTAGGGTGAACAAAAGGGGGAAAGTTTAGATCCTGCCCCTCAGCCCCAAAGGTTCACAGGAAGGAGCTCTGCTTGGTATTTTGTATTCAAAGCATAGAATGACTTAACAGCATTAATAAACAAACCCTCACACTAGGAGTGCTTTTTACCCATTTTTCAAACAATGAAGCTAAACTATTAAAAAATATCTTCCACTTAAGGGAATTAATGACTCAAACTGAAATTACATGTACCTGAGAGTCCAAATGGCTGTCTGGAAATAAAGTCATGATAGATAAAAACACTTCTTGATTCATTCCAAACCTTTTTTGCTGATGGTATTCTTTGATTAATTAAACTAAACAGCTATTTAGCAAGGAATGTTCCAGGTGCCAGGGATGGAGATAGATAGAGAGAGAGAGAGAGAAAAGCTGCTCTCCAGGAACTTCCATGCTAGTAAGGGAGAGACAGAAATGCTAATAAATGGTGATTGCCTCAGCTATGGTAAGTTTCCTGGAGAGGGATGCAGAGCAGCTGTAGGTCAGAGAAGACCTCTAGAAGGTGACTTTTGACCCAGGACCCAAAGGTTGGAGCAGTGGGTAGCCATGCTAAGAGTTGGAGTTTTCCAGGGGAAAGAGGAAGAAGAGCTTGGCAGATTGGAGGGCTAGAAAGAAGAGCGAGCTTAGAGGGCAATGAGAGAGAGAGAGAGAGATCGGAGATAAGGCGGACAGGCAAGGAGGGCCAGATCCTCAGGGTCTTGTAGGTGAAAGTAAGGAATTTGGGCTTTATTCTAAAATAAAAGAGAAGCTACTGAAGGGGTTTAAGCAGGGGAGTGATATATGATTATATGATTTAGGTTTTAAAAAACATCACTCCAGGGGCACCTGGGTGGCTCAGTCAGTTAAGCGTCTGCCTTATACTCAGGCTATGATCCCGGGGTCCGGGGATCGAGCCCGCATCAGGCTCCTTGCTCAGCAGGGAGTCTGCTTCTCCCTCTCCCTTGGCCTGTCTCCCCCACTTGTGCACTCTCTCTCTGAAATAAATAAAATCTTTTGAAAAAAATACCACTCTGTTTTGGGGAGAGAGCAATAAGGTTGCCTGTGTCATGCTACCGCCGGTCAGAGAAAATGGTGGATGGAAGAAGACTGGGCAGTGAGCATGGAGAAAAGCAGACACATTTAAGATATATTTTGGAGGCAGATCCAACAGTACTTGCTTTGGGTTGAATATGAGGCCAGGCACATGATACTATTAAAGACGACTTGCATAGCTAGGCAAATTGTGGTTCTGTTTCGAATATGTTAATTTTGAGATACCTATTATAGATCAGGAAGAAGTGGCAAGTACGGCACTGGCTGGACATATGAGCCTGGAACTCAGGGGAAGTCAGGGCGAGAGACAGAAGTCTGGAGTCAGGAGCTGAAGGACTACTTAAAACTTAGGTCTGGGGCACCTGGGTGGCTCAGTCGTTAAGCGTCTGCCTTCGGCTCGGGTCATGATCCCAGGGTCCTGGGCGCGAGCCCCGCATCGGGCTCCTTGCTCGGCGGGGAGTCTGCTTCTCCCTCTCCCACTCCCCCTGCTTGTGTTCCTGCTCTCGCTGTCTCTCTCTCTGTCAAATAAATAAATAAAATCTTTAAAACAAAAACAGAAAAAACTTAGGTCTGGATGAGATCATCTAGGGAAAAATGCAACTAGAGATGAGTAGAAGGCCCAGGACTCTGCAGCATCCGGTATTTCCTACTGGGGAGAGAGAGAGCAGGAGCAGAGATAGATGATAGATAGATAGATAGCAGGAGCAGTCTGAGAGAGAGAGAGAGAGAGAGAGAGAGAGAGGAAATCAAGACAGTGTAGTATTACGGCAGAGGTAGAAGAAAGTGTTCCAGAAGGAAGATGTGGCCAACGGCATTGAACAAGGACTGGGAAGAGTCCCGTGGAGGCCATCCATGGCAGCTGTCGGTGGCCCAGACAGGAGCAGGTTTCGCAGAGTAGTGGGGAAGGAAGTCAGACTGCCATGGACTGGAGAGTAAGTGGGATTGAGAGAAGTGAGGTTTTTATGCTGATGGGAAGAGTTGCAAGGGAAGACTAGATGGACAGTGTAGTAGAGATTCGGGGGTGGGGGTGAGGGGGGGAGAACCACAGGGTGAGGCCCTGCAGAAAGAAGAGGATTCAGCCCCATCACCTCCAGCCTGGGTGGGGGGACTGCCCTGCATGGCAGCAGGGCAGTTCTCCCGTGGAAGAAAAGAAAACCAAGGGAGGGATGTAGATTCAGTTAGTTTGCCGATTAAAAAAAAAAAAAAAAGAAAGGCAGTCCTGTCTGAATGCTTCTAATTTTTCGGTGAGGTAGGAAGTGAGGTCAAAGGGAAGGGCAGAGCGGGGAGGCTGTGTGGGAGCACTGAGGGGAGCAGAGAAGGCTGAAGTGCTTGCTTTAGAGACTGGGGAAGGACCAGGCGAGGCATATGATACTATTTTCATATTCCTGGGCGGAAACCAGAACCCAAAAAGTTAGGACGCTTGTCCGATGTCATTGGGTGGTTCCTATCCTATGAGTCGGTTAATAGCAGAGTATTACACAACACAGAGCCAAATTCCTTCTACATCTTAGAAATTTTTTAAAGGTTCAAATTGCTGATTGTTTTAGGAAATGACTATCACACTGGTGTTTTTGTGCCATTACAAGTATTATTTATAAGACTGCTATTCCTAGTCCTTGCAGGAATATGTCAAACATTTGTTTTTTTAAGTTGATAAGCAGTAAAGCTCGGTACTCATTATAGAAAAATAAATATCATTGGTATAACTCCTTTCCTTAGTTAGGAGGAAATAGCTGATACAATGAAGCTGACCAATATCCTCTCTAAATCCCTTGGAATTAGGATAACTACCAATTGCAGTTGTTTGAGTATCAACTCCTCAATCACACCCCCCCCCCTTTTTTTTTTAGCCCCTGCTAAGGACTCCACAGAAATCTGTTGCCCAAAGAAAAGTAGGTAATGGATATGAAAAGTGATCAACTTTGCTTCCTCCTTGTTTTTTTTCTTTTGCTGGGTTTCCAAGAGACACGCTGGGGATGGACTAAATAGCTTTGATCATGGGAAGCTCTCTGAGAGTAGGAACCATGACTTCTTGCCCAACAATTAGAATTTGTTGTGTTGAATCTTGGGAAAGTTGTGTTTTGGGGCCCACAGCAATGAGCCATATTTGAGACATCTTAATTTACTTAAGCATTTTGGAATGTACTTAGTAAACAATCGATGTTCAAAGAATGTTTGTCAAAAAGATTGTTGTTCTGTGGAATTCAGGAAGATTTCCTAGGATGATTACCACTTGATCATCTTACCTGGCTGCAAGTTCACTTCTCAGTGCAGGTCCATGGCAGGTGTGGTGAACACTGAATTATAGATGATTTTCTCTTCACTCCATATAGTACTTTTTCCTTCCAGCCTTACAAACCCTGCACTGGTAGGTATTTGAGGAAGGTCTAAGTTCACCAGAAGAAAGTGGAATATGTGCAGCAGGAAAAATGATTGTCTAATTTATAATGACTCGGGTCATTAGCAAAAGCAATCAGAAGGCCTTTACGTAGTCTTACACTCCAGATGTATAGAGAAAGTTCCTGTGGTGGCAAATGCGGACTCAGAAACATAATTACATATGGTGGGGAGACCTTTAACTGTGTTTGGGGAGGGGCACTCCCAAACCCCTTCAGAGAGGGAAAGCTCTGCTTTCTCTCCTCTACTTCTTCTTTTTGGCATTTCCTTTGAATAACGTCTTTCATTTATTATCCCATTTTATCCCAAACTGCCAGAGCTCTGCCCTTATAATGTACCCATGCACAGATATTTCCTATCTCTAAATTTAAGAGCAATGCAGATTAAGCTTTGGAAAACGCTTATCATTTTGACCCAATTCAACTTTTAGGGATCTATCCTAAGAAAATCATTTGGCATGTCTGCAAAGACATGTGTATAAAGATGCTCATCGCACTGCTATTTAGACTAGCAAGAAATCAGAAATCATCTCAAGGTTACTGAGGGAACTATGGGGAGATGGGTTCAATTAATTCCATATAACTGCATAGTATGGAATTTTAAAAATGAAGTTGTCAGAAAAGCTTCTTTGACGTGAGAAAACAAGTTCCCCATGTGGGAGGGAATTGCTGATACTTGCTCTTTGTCTCTATGGGTCCCTACCACTCCCTTCTCCGCCCAGCTCAGTGCCTGGAGGCTCACCTTTATGCATCAGTGGATGCCCTTGCCCTCTGGTTGCTGGTTGATTTGGCCAATGGGAGGCACTGGCAGGAGGTGGGGAGGCAGGAGGAGAGACCAGAAGGCAAGAGGGTACGGATTCCCTCAGCTTCCCGTCTGCCTGGCCACAGGTGGGCTGTGGCTGCATTTCTCCTCCTAAAACTAACACTTCTGGTGGTATTTTCAGTTTTGATAACCCTATGGGTTCTGGAAACCACTCTGTTTCTTTGCCTTTTCAGGCTTAGGGGTGGTAATGTTGTTAGCTGCCGGGGTACCTTCTTCTGATGTCTCCCAACCCTATCTGCACCCTTGTGAAGAGCTTCTTCATTATACTCTTCTCAGTTACGCCACTGGTAGTGCAAGGCCCACTTCCTGCCTGAGCCTTGATTGATACAGGGGAAAGTGGGTTAGAAGAAATATATGAACATTATCTCTTTTGGGGGGAGGATATGATATTTAATGCAAGCAAACATGTATTATTGCAAGGTGGAAATACTGGGGAGGGGTACCTTCTTTTCACATTAATCTCCAAATGTAAAGATTATCCTATTTTTTTTAAAGATTTATTTATTTATTTATTTGAGAAAGAGAATGAGAGAGAGAGCATGAGAGGGGGGAGGGTCAGAGGGAGAAGCAGACTCCCTGCTGAGCCGGGAGCCCGATGCGGGACTCGATCCCGGGACTCCAGGATCATGACCTTAGCCGAAGGCAGTCGCTTAACCAGCTGAGCCACCCAGGCGCCCAAGATTATCCTATTTTTAATTTTAAAAAGTCATTTCTTTAAAAATGGAAGCCGCCCTATAACAGTTGCTTGAATAATTTGGGAGAATAAAAGGACACTGAAAAGATGATCTCATCTCGAATGGAGTCAAGTGGCTTCTCTCTACCCAGGTGAAGGATGTCCTTATGTCAAACCATGAGGCCCCTTACATGGTGATTAAGTACTTGGCAAAGTCCCCTAACGACACCCAATGGAAAGCAATCCCTTGTCTACAAACAGACTACTCGCGGTTCCACTAAAAAAACAAAAACAAAAACAAAAACAACCCAACAACAAGCCATGGGAGGAGGAGAACAGGAAAAAATAGCTAAATAAACATCGCCTGGGTTGCCACCTGGGTCCCGGCTCACTCAAGGAGGCCAAAGCCAGCAAAGCTGCTGGTGGAGTCACAGAGGCCCATCCGCTGGACGTGCCCATCCGTGCTTGAGCCGGGGCTGCCCCTCGCAGCTCTCAGAAGTTCCCAAAGCTGGGATGTCCTTGGGAGCCGAGGCCCCTGTTGGCTGCGGAGCAAGCTGTGCTGGGGTCTTCCATAAGTTCGCTTCCTTTATCCCTGGCGCCCACCCCCAGAGGAGTGCAGCTCCGGGCAGTTAGAGCCAGAGCCCTGGGATCTCACACAGGCCCATGCCCTTGGGGGGTGTGGGGGGGTAGCGTCTCAGCAGCTTCCAGGCAAGTTCTTCGGAGTCACCTGACTTGGGGGCAGTAGGCTACCCGGGCTGGAGACAGCTTCCTGGAGCTGCTTCCGCTTTGCAGCAGTTTTCACACCGACTCCGGCACCAGCCGCTTGGAGCTGGAGGCCGAGAGCTTTGGCCAGGGCTTCCCTCATCTTTTCTCTGCTCGCCCTTCCCACAGCAAGGCTCAGCCCTGGCTTTGAGCCGTTTCATACCTGGAACACATCAGAGTAGCTTCTATCTTCCTGAAAGAACTGAGACTGGCCCACGGGACCGACAAGATGATGGCTGAAGGTCACCATCGGTTCCAAGAGTGGAAACGTGGCTGAATTCGGAAGTATTCCATAACATGCCTAGGGATAAGTCCAACTAAAGCTGTACTCCAGAAGGTACATGAATATCACTTTACTGCCCCGTTGACCACACAGCAGCCTGGGGTTAATACCAAGTTGCTTTTTTGGAGGTAATTTTGAAGAACCTCACATATGTCTTATATGGCAATTGAGATGTGTGTGCATGTGTGTACGTGTGTATGGGTGTGTATGTTCATACATCCAAGCGTCCCCAGAGAGGACCAGGGTCCTTGAGGGAAGGGAAGTGTCCACTTATTCTGCAGAGATGCGTTCGGCCTGCATTATACATGCTCCCTCAGTCTGAGGCCCGTGGCAGGAACCCACACTGCTTGGCAGAGGCTCCAATGGCTCTTTGAGGACCAAGAGTTCCCCTCAGACCCTCAGCACGTTCCAAAAGACTGAGAAGTGAACAGACGTATTTAAAAATTCATTAACTGCCTGGAAGCTGGTAGGGGTTCCAGTTCTTTCCTTTATTGGGAAAGCAGCCTTATACATGTCATCTCAACTTTGGGGCTTTATTTCCTTATTTGTAAGACAGGAGGACTGAACAAGTAATCTCGGAGGTGTGAGGTGACTGCAAAGTGATGGGTGAATTCAAATGTATACCAAACATGGATTCAACATCTCCCATCCATATGCACTGCTTACAGATGCTGTGATGATATAAAAAAAAAAAAAAGAAAGAAAGAAAAGATTTTCGTAAATGGAATAATACAAAATGTATTCTTTTGTGTCTGGCTACTTTACCTCAGCATAATGTTTTTGAGATTCACCCGCTGTTTCATGTGTGGGTAGTTTGATTCCTTTTATTGTGGTGTAGTATTCTGTTGAGTGAATATGCCACAATTTGTTTCTCCATTTACCTGTTTAGGGACATTTGGGTTGTTTGCAGTTTGGAGTGATAATGAATAAAACTGCTCTGAACCGCAAGTCTACAAGTCTTTTTGTGGACATATGTTTTCTTATCTCTTAGGTAAATATCTAGAAGTGGAATTGCTGGGTCATATGGTAAGCATATATTTAACTTTATAAGAAACTGCCAAACTGCTTTACAAAGTGGCTGTACCATTTTACATTCCCACCAGCAACGAATGAGCATTCTGGTTGCCAACACGTGGGATTTTGTACACCAAATAGTACACACTGTATGATTCCACTTACTTGAAGTGCGGCAATATGAGAAATTGACCTATGATGACACAAGTCAGAGAATTGGTTTTTGTGGGGGTTGTGGGGGGCATTTGACTGCAGAGGGGCATGAGGAGTGCTGGCCTTGGTTGGAGCGGTGGTTCCTCAGGTGGAGAGATCAGTCAAAACCCCCTGAAATGTATTCTTAAAATGGGTTCATTTTATTGTGTGTAAATTACCTAAATAAAGTTGATTTAAAATGATTTCTAGAGCAACGACAAAAGCATTCATGAATTCATAAAAATCCCTACTCATTGTATATTTTCTCACCAGTGGATTCTACAAGTGCCTCTCATCTTTGGGATAATCTGGATATTTCTGGACATGATCAAATGGTCCTGTAACTTGGAAAGGGTGGGCTAGGTGATTTCTGAAGTCCTTCGAGGTCCAAGGCTCCAGATCTTCTATATTGCCTGGCAGATTATTCTGAGATCCTGTCACTAAAGTGCCTAGATCTCACTCTTCTGTATGCCGATCCTCCCTGAAGCCAATCCGTTCCCCCGATCTGGCTGGCCATGCTGTGTCACCACCACGAAATCCGTACAGTGTGACCCCGAGCTGCTTTCCGTAGCACCGCCCTCCCTGGCAGTTCTAACAGATGGGTCTATTTCTGGAGCGTCAGTTCTTGCAGAAGGCACTCTCTGCTCTGAATTAGTGGGTTAGGAATTAAGTCAGCGCGCAGAGACTAGCAACGGCTTATTGGTGAGGGATTTACGGGTTTGTTTCCTTTTCATTCACAATTTAAAGTGACTCATTGCTTTTTGGTTCTGAAGGATTGAAAATGCAGAGTGGAGCAAATGATGAATTCATTGTTTACTACTGCACAGTAATTACTGAAGCACCTTATGTTAACTCAGCACTTTTTTCCCTCCGACCTGAGATTCTCCCTAGCCCATGGGTAAAATGGTTCATTGTCAAGACACCTGTAAAAATAAATGAAAACGATGAAGGCCGGAATGTAGTGATTGTCTTTGAGTTGCTGCTGATGTTCTGAAAGGCAGAGTCCTGAGTCAGGTTTCCTTGTACCACCCCTGATTTCTGCCCCTGTCACTGCTGCCCTCACCCCTCACCCCTCACCTGATCGTAGGTTGGCCTCTCTCATTAACCCTAAAGAAGTCCAAGGTGGCTGAAGTTGCTGAGGGATGCGGTGTCTTGAGCTGCACCAACACTGATATAGTCAATGTGGGGACAGAATGGAGAATGGAGGTGAGCACCCCTTCTCTCCACACCCACGCTTCTCAAATTGTCAAATGGGTAAAAAGGAAAACAAAATATTAGCAGCCAACATGTACTGTTCATACCATCCTCAGAACAAACCCCATCAGCGTGGTGCTATCATGATCCATATTTTACAAACGAGGAAACTGGGTCTTAGATAAGTCAAGCGACTTGCCTATGGTCACCGAAGTATTAGAGCTGGGGTGTTAATTCCAGAGCCTGAACTGTTTTATCCTGTTCCCGAATGGACAAACTCAGAATCTGACAGAATTAGGAATCTGACATGGAAAAAATGTATATATTAATAAGTAGTTATCAGCACTTCTTCATTTTCTAGAGGTCTTCTGGGATTGATGGTTAACTCTAGGTCTTCTGGTCTTCTACAGAATTTGTTTTCTCCCAGACTCGAAGAGCGGCTGTAGTTAGGATCACTGCGTCACCTGGTGGCCGTAACGGGAACTGCACGTTCCCTATAGCTCGAGTCCGGGCTTTTCCCTGTGCACCGAAGTACTGTGTGTGGGTCTGAAATCCCAGAGGAAAAATTCTGCTAGCACTGGGCTTGACGCAGTTGGCTGGCTGATCTCCAGGGCCAGGAGAAAGAAGTCTTTCATTTCCCTTTCTTGCATTCCCACTACCTTGGCTGACGATCCTCTTAAAAGAGATGGGTACTTCATTCAGGAAGTGGGCCCTGCAGCACACAGCCTGGAGTTCCGTTCTCTGCCCTCGGCTTTCTTTCTGAACCCTCCGCACCCCAATCCCACCCTGCCACACGATGTTGGCTATAGCTGCATCTGATTATTTTCTTTCCGTGTTATTCTCCTCTGTGGGCAGAGGGAAATGTGGATTCCTTGAATTAATTTGCTTCCAGAGTTTCATCTTTGCTATTTCAGCCAAGCTGATCTTATCTCTGCCACATTATAAGCTACAGGACCTTGGGCAATTCACAGAACCTTAATGAGCCTCTTCTGGAAAAATGGGGGTAGGGATATGCCAAGGATTTTTGTGATGATTAAACGAAAGGCTGCATTTAAAAGCATGTTGTAAACTGTAACTAAATTTGCAGGTGTAGTTGTTCTCAACCAGTATTTCTTCCTTCCTGCTGGTAGTAAGAGATAATGCCCCGGAGCCCTGGGTGGATCAGTTGGTTAAGCCTCTGCCTTAGGCTCAGGCCATGATCCCAGGTCCTTGGGATGAGCCCCACCATCGTTGGGCTCCCTGCTCAGCAGGGAGCCTGCTTCTCCCTCTCTACTCCTGCTCCCTGCTCGTGTTCTCTCTCTCAAAGAAATAAATAAAATCTTGAAAAAAAAAAAGAAGAGAGAGAGAGAGAGATAATGCCCGGTCTAGACAATACATCTCATACTCTCTTCCTCTTTACAGAAGAGGAACACGGATCACCATAAGAGACGAGAGCGAGGTGGGGGAGGTGGGAGAAGAGATGAGAGAGCTTCCATAAGGAGGAGGGAGATCAGGATCGCTTCTTCATAATCCCATCTAGGGAATGCTGCTTCCCCGTTTGTTTAGGGGTCTAAAAAGTCTGTTACCATGTTGCTACATTCTAGGACTTGGGGTTTTAGGGTTTGCACATCCCTTCTACTTATGGTCACATTTAATCTTCACCATTATCCGGAGAGAGGTTTGAGAATACCCGTTGGCCCGGTTGACAGATGAAGAAGCTGATAATCAAAGAGGTGAGATGATTTTCTTAAGTTCTCAGGGTGGCAAAGTTGAGTTTAGAACGTGGGTCTTTTGATTTCTGTTTGGTGCTCCTTCAGTCACCACTTACCAGGTTCTCTCTGTATAGCAGGGAACAGGGGCTTCCAAACTTTCTAAACCATGAGCCACAGTAAGAGATACATTTTGCACATTACACATATTAGTGTATAATTGAAACAAAAGCATTAAGGAACAACACCTACCCTGCTTGGGTACAATGCATCCTATCCTGTCTTATTCATTAAAGAAGTGCTATTCACAGCTCATTAGATTGACTTATAGCGCGCTAGTGGATTGAGACCTGCAGTTTGGAAAATACTGATCTAGAAGGTTCTCAAACAATCCCCACAGGACATGTGACGATCACAATTGCCCATGGTCTCAGATATATTAGGAATCTGAGGGGATGAAGAGAAAAGTAAGATGAACTCAGAAAGTTTCACTGACTAGAACATATTATCAAATGGATCGAGCAAATTAACTCTTAGAAATCTTTTGAAATATGACTTTTAAAACTCTAAGATAACTGCATCACAGTTCCTGTGTTTCTGCCACCTTGGGAGTACAGCATTTACCACTCCAATCGTTTCTGCCTCTTTCCACATCAGTGTCCACCCGCCTAACGTCCAGCCTTAAAGGAAGCGGCTACGCCTTCATCCGGGACATTGTGCATTGTGCCTGATGGGCGCTCCATAAATATTGGTTTACTTAATAAATAAAAAAAATGAATAGCAACCATCCCGCATTCGCATTACTCTCACTATTCAATGTAACTTTAAGTTAAAAAACCAATGACTTGGTCTATATAAGATCCATGATTTAAAAATGAGTGACTATGAGCTTCCGCCAGCAGGAATACTACCCCGGGGAAATCCAGGGTCTGAGTAGAGGGAAAAATCATGAAGAAAGAAGGTGGAACATGTTTCTTATTCGTGCATTTATTCCTACTGTCCGGCATCCTGCAGAGGGGGTCTGTGCCCTTCAAATAAAGCCACTTCGTAATGAAGCTTTTTTTTTTTTTTCCCTTTTCCTTTGGTGACTTGACTATCCCCTAATTTAGTTGAAGCCTATAGAGTCTACAAGTCTGACCAGTGCTACTTGACTGTAATGCAAGAGTGTGAGTTTTGGCCCCTGGCTACGTTAGAAATGAAAAGTGTGTGGCAGGCTTTCGGCAGTGCACCTTACAAGCTGGGGGTGCAGAAGGGGGTCCTGGGCCCGAGTCCTTGCCACAATACCAGGACCTGCTGGATGAGAGTCCGCGCTACACACTCCGATGACCCCAGAGAGAAAGTCTGCGCAGCCTGAAGCAAAAGGACAAGCCTTCGGGTCCACGTGGCTGTCTTGCCTGTAGGTTCCCAGCAACACCAAGTGCCAACCTCTCTCCCTGACAAGTCAAGCAAAGACTCAGAGTCCCCAGGGACCCACAGGAGGCTGGAGCAACTGCAGGCCCCCTGAGCCATGGAGGGGTGTGTAAAACAGCAAGCCTCCTGCCACTGCCTCTGGGAAGGACAGGGGACTGCATGAATGCCCTGTTCCCTGAGTAGAGAGTGTGCCTATACAACCTCCACTGTTACACATGCTGAAGGATGCTAAGAGAGATGCAGGGAGGGACAGCTGGATCCGTGCCATCTCTTTGTTTTGCTCTTTGAAATGAATGGGGGGGGGGGGGGGGGAGGTTGCATTGCAGCCCTCAGGGTTTGGCTTTGGATTTTTGTTTGTGAATAGTCATGAATAATGAAGCTACCAATAACAAATTAAAAGACCAATATGTAAAATAGCAGTTTTATATTTATATGGTGATTTAAAAAATAATTTTAAAGTGTTTTCTAGATATAGTAGTATTGCTTTATTCCAGGAAATAGAAATACTTTTGAAAAATGGAGAGTGAACATAATGATTTAAATGTATGTGAAGAAAATGAAAAGAATATGAGCTGGAGGTCCAGGCAGACCTGTGTTTGAATGACAGCTGTGGCCCTTTCTAACCTGCGTGACAGGGGTGACTTGAATGCAAAATCTCTTGATTCTCAACCTCCTCATATCAAAATGGGAAAATAACATTTACCATGCAGGACTGCTGTGAGGATTACATAAAACTATAATCAATTAATTTATTAAACCAATTAATTAGATCTCCTTTTTCACTTTTAATGTAGTAAATATGTAATTTTTAGTATGTAAGTACACACACATGTTTATATGTCAGCTGGTACGTATGTTTCAACCGGTTTTATAAAAATACGACGCAAAATATTCTTACCAAAACCCTTCCGGGCTTACTGAAGCAGAAAAGAGAAACATATAGTATTAACTTTATTTTACAGGTGAAAAAATCAAGTCCCAACAAGAGAGTGAGTTAATTACCCAACCAAGCCTCAAGTACAATTTTCTAACTTCCAAGTGCTGGTTGGTCGTAGAGTACCTGATGTTAATTCTTACACCAGCGCAGCGACTGACAAGCGGAGGATGGGGTCGGTGGGGGCGCGGGACATGTGTACTTGGAAGAAACATTCTCAATGACTCGGTCATTTTTGTTTTTAATCATGACCCTTCATTTATTTTGAGCCGTCAGAGAACATCAGAGGGGAGCAGGGGCCCTTTCTGTCTGCCACACGGGGCGTGGGATGGAAGAGTGCAGCATCCCCCGTTCTTCCCCCCCCCCCCCCCCCCCCCAGGCTGACACCGGCCCTTCGAAGGCGGACATTCCTGCAACCCAAACCCCAACACCGCGCGGCCGACACACCAACCTTTCTTTTCCTGGGGATGGGCTCATCGAAGAGCAGGTTACTGGCCTCCGCCTCGTCGATGCCGTCGTCGGGCGGCGGCGGCGGTGCGGGGCTGCGGAAGGGCTTGAAGCTGTCAGCGGACAGCGGCGGCGACGGCGTGGACGGGTTGGACTGGTCGCTGGGGGCGCTCCAGCTCCAGTAGCCGCTGCTGCTACTGCTGGAAGGCACGCCTCCTCCCTCCTTCCAGGATCCGCTGAGGCCCTCTGTGCGTGCACACAAACACAGCGTCAGGGCGAGCCCGGGCAGCACCCGGTGGTGGGGCGGGGGAACGGGGCAACGGGGGCAACGCGGGCCTTGATGCTATGCTCTTGCTTAGCAACGATGCTGATGCGTAGCAAAGCGCTTGCAGCCCACTCGACGGTGTGCAACGGTTGGGGATGTAAGATGTACTCTGAACCTCAAAAGAAAAATCGTGTTGCTTTGTAGTTTATAAACATTTAGCTATTTAATCACACAGCAGGTTTTTCTCACAGGTTTCTGATGTGTGTTCTTTTGTTCAACACTAGTTTCTCAGGATGACAGTGGAGATTATATGAAAATAAGAAAAAAAGATGTTTTTGTTTACTAAGTTTGGGGAGCTCTTGCATTTCTAAGAAAGAAATCATTGGCAGCGGTCTTCCCCCACGCCTCATCCCCTATTTTAACTTTTCAAAAGAAATTTCTCATAGTTCTGTGATCCTTGCATTCCGTTTATAGAAGAAGTTAGCCTAGGATTTAAGAATCGAAGAGAATGATTTCCAGATAGTTACCTACGGCCATCTACCTTATTATAACAGCTGCTTATTCTAACAAATAACAGGGCCTTACATTTGGTGAGTGTTTGACCTCTCACAGAGCTCCCTCACACAATCTCCTGCGTTCTCACGTCTGTCTCTCAGAGTAAGGACTGTCATGCCTATTTTACAGACAGGGATCGTAAGGCACCTAGAAGTTAAGTGACTTGTGGCATGACTAGTATGTAACTCAGGTGGGTGCCGGGCCCAAACCCTTGTCTACCCATTGGTCTTTTTCATGCATGTGGGCCCTGTGTTGTGAGCAGTCTCCTTTGTCTCCAGCAAAACTGAGATCAGAGGAGAATTTATTGGTAATAATGACTGGTAAGACTGGTGTTGAATTTTGCCTTTCCACTTGTGGGGAAACATTATGAAATGTTAGCTAGTGTAGAGAGATCTTTGCCCAGTTAGAATGTCTTTGGGGGGGGGGGGCTCTTTAAATCACTGAAGATTTGCTTTACCTTTCAAGCTGCCCAATCTTAATGAGCATTTGTATAAATTCTACTTTCTTCTTAAGGGATAATTTCTCCTTCATATTTATGTACATTTTGAATATATCAAAACTATATTCTAAGTACAATGGGGAAAAAGTCTCAAAATGCCTCATTAAAAAAATGTTGCTAACATCTCTGTAATTAGTAATGAAGGCAAATGGTAGAATAGCATTCAAGGAGAAATTTCTAAACCACCTTCACATAATTATGGATTGCTAGCATACTCCTCAACTATGTCATATGAAAAGTTCACTTAGTGGACTGAAGTTTGAAGTTGAAATAGGAGGAGTAAGTTACCCATCTCATTAAAGCAAGGCTCTAACAGAATCCAGTGGTCATTTATGCAGGCTCACACCTTGCCAGCCTCAGCAAAACCAAATTAGCATCTCACCCCTGCAGTCTACGCAGAGACTGATGCACTGACCAGACCTGAGTTGCCTACTGTAAATAAGAAAGCTCCATTCAATACAACACGACCTCAAGAGGAGCCTGTAAGGCCTTAGGTAATATTACCTGGTGTGACAGACTCACTTGGCAGGCTTATGAGGCTTATAAATATACTGTGGCAAGCACTTGTAAAATAAAATAAATTCTTGGTGCTAGATGTGTCATCGGGCTAGGTATGAGGAACTGAATTTATTTTGAAAACCAGCTATTATTACAGTGTAGTTACATTGCTTCATGTCAATGCCAAAAGTTAATTTGCTTACTTGTGAATGACCCTTCCTTTAGAAACACTATTTAAACAGAAGGACAATGTGATATGGAAATAAACTTTTCAGAAAAAAGTCAGAACCAATTCAGAGTCTTTTTAGAGAACAGTATCTTCTTTTCTTAAACAAATATTTGCCAAAATGTAGACACACACTGTTGGTCTCTTACTCTCTTTGCATGCCTACATCCAGACAAAACGATCCTTTTCAGACACAGAAAAAGAAGACAATAGTTTTCAAAAACTCATTGACATACAGTAATTCTGGATATAACCTTTATTTCTAAAAAAATTATTAATTCCTTCATTTTCATAAACTGCTTTCCCTTTTAAACAATTTGCTTCCTGTTGCAGACTAAATGAGAGATAATAGACCATTTGGGATTATTAGTTGAGTGGTTCTTTTTTAAATCGTAACAAACACTGAATTACTTTCTTTGTAACTATGCTAACAAAAGTTTTCATTGAAGAAGCAAAAAGTTTATTTTGATTCTAACCTTTTAACACAAAGAACATTAAAGTGTTCTCAACTAAAAAAGAACACAATGGTAAAAATGATGATTACAGCAAAAAAAATACTTTCCTCTGCGATTCCTTTTTCCTATGATGGGTTTTGGGGATGCCTTCAGTTTTGCGTTTGCTGTAATCGTTCTTCAGTGGCATTGCCAAGCTGAGAAAGGTAAGTCAGGGTAACTGTTTGCCAAGAAGCCCAGAGAAGAAGGTCAGGTCATTCAACAGGGGTGGTCAGGCTCATTTCAAGAGCATCTTATGCCCCAGTTGGATGGGAGTAAGTGCGGGTGAGGACTCACTGGATGTTCAACATATTTAACAACTCATGCTGATAGTCAAATGATGTGTGAACCATAGCTCAGGGCCATAAAATTGACTAGGCTGGCTTTGAAGAGAAGGTTTCATTCAGTGGTCTCAGTGCACTACATTTCAGTGACCAGGGGTGGTCCGCTGGGAATGCTCTTGCCAAAACCACCAGTGACCTTGTACTTGATGCAGAATTCAGTTCTTTCTCATGATTGCCCTTCTGTAGCCTCAGAGGTTCTCCTTGAAACATGCTTTTCCCTTGGCTTGCATGAACCACACTCTCCTGGTTCTCCTCTACACCTCTGGTGACCCCTCAGGTCTCCTCAGGCTCTTTTCCCTCTGCTGGTCCCTTAGAGGATGACGGGCTTTACCATCCCCCTTAGCTACCTTCTCGTCATACTCTACCTCTACACAGTCCCCTCAAAGTGATCTCATCTCTTCACGTGGCTTTGCAATGATGCCTTCCAGTCCCGTGTCATCAGCCCAGGTCTCTCTCCTGGCTTGTACCCAAATCTCCACCAGACAGAGACCCTTTGAAAAGTTCTGCTGACTAAACATGTCCCAAACTGGACCCTCATCTTTTTCAGCAACCCTACCTCTTGCCCTAACAGTCACCCAAAGATCTATGACCCTGCTCTGCTCCCATCTTGGGGAGGGGCCTCCTTCTGAAGCACATGGACGGCCTGGAAGTCACCCTTGTCGTTCCCTCTCCTTCACCTTCTCTGTTCATCACCATGTCCTGTCGATTCTGCCTTCTCCACGTTTCTCAGTTATGTCGTCTTCATCCCCACTGTGACCACCAAGGTCCAGGACACCCATATGGTTGTGTTTTTTGTATTTGCCTGTAATCCTGAAAATAATGTCCCAGCCTATCACTTAATAGCTGTCCTATAGCATCAGACTGATGTCCAAACTCCTAGCCAGGAATACATGGCTTCCGTTGATTGCTGCTGGGCCAAGCTCTCTAACTTCATCTCGGCTGCCCTCTTGATTTATCCTATTGAATTAAAGGCGCTGATATTATATCATGACTAAGATAGCAGATTTGGAATCAGAAAGATATGGAATGGAATTTCAGCTCTGCTATTTACAAATCAGTTAATCCTCATGTGCCTCGGTTTACTCATCTGTAAAAGAGTGATAATAACATAGAGTTGTTGTGAGAATTATATGAGATGAAGCAAGCTTAGTGCTCAGCATATAATAAGTGCTGAATAAATGCTAGCCATTAATATGACTGATAGTTTTTTCCCCCCATAGGAATTGTACAATATGAATGATTGAGTATGGACACTGTTTTCAAACCATCTAGCATGGTATCTAAGAAATATATATTGAATGAATGAATGGACTGCATACTTCTATTTGATTAATATTATTATTCTATTAGGATCATACTTTTTCAAAATATTTAATATTCAGAGTCCTTTGATCCAACTGCCTATCCAATCGAACAGAAATAATGCTGGTGAAAATAACTTCATTGGACCAACCTCCATTTACCTGGGAAAAAAGAAGCACAAGCACTTTAGGATGTGTTCTGGAAAGGTGCCAGAGCTCAGCAAATGTGAGCTGAATGGACGAGTGTATGAATGAGATGCTGGGAGGTCTCTGGGAAGATGAGGAGGAAGATGATAGCTGTGGGGTCTCCATTGCTTCCACAGTTCTCCTTGCTTTCTGCTCATGGGTGGTGGTTAAACTGTTCACTGTGTGTGTGATAGAAACGAGATCCCTCAAAGAGAGGCTCTGCTCTTGGTGTCAGGGGGCCCTCCCCTAGCCCCACAGCCCAGGCTTACCATTTGGCCGCACAGGTGGGCTTCGAACCAAAGGGCTGGTGGACAAGCTGGTTAGTACCATTGCTGCTGTCACCTTGTCCATGTCCAGTTCCTCTGAAGATTTCCTGTAAAATAAGGAGGGGACATTGTTACCTGTGCTCACTCCATGTCTCCTGTGGTCCATTATGGGCCCTGTGGCCCACACGTACCATGTGCCACATGCTACTATACACACTGACTCTTTAACTTCACCCCATAGAATCCAAACTTTTGTCAGCTTTATTGAATAGATCAGGAATTCTGCGGAGGTCCAGAGGGTAAGTGATCCGGTCACAGTCCTATAGTAGGAGGAAGGGAAGGATTCATTCATTGGATAGTCACCTAACAAGTGTTTATTGAGAGTGTACTCTAGGTTAGACCTTGTTCTAGGCACAGGTGACGCATGGTGAACAACAGACAAGGCTGGTCAGGAGAAACACAGTTATCGGGAAACAAACAAAAAGGAACAGACTAATTTCTGATGGTGACAAGTGCCGTGGAGTGTCTAAACAGGTTGAAATGACAGTGATTGAGGGTGATTGCACTTAAGGTGGTCAGGGAAGGTTTCCTCTAGGAGGTGACATCTGAGGTGAAGTGTGAAGCGGGGACAATCAGTTCTAAGCAGGTAGGGAAACGCCCTCCAAGCAGAAAGGACAGCTGTGAATGGGCTAGATGGTGGGAATGAGTGCTGGGTATTTGAAGAATGACCCACTTTGGGTGAGAAGGGGAAAAGGGTGCAGAGCTGGTCATGTGGGGTCCTTTGGCCACGGGAGCTGTCTCAATGTTATTCTAAGTGGAATGGGAACTCACCGGAAAGCTTTAAGCAGGCCTAACGACATAATAGGATTAAAAATAATGATCTGGGCTGTATATGCAAAACGGATTTTAGGGAAGGCAGGCTAGAGGCAGGGAGGCCAGTTAGGAGATACCTGCTAGGAGTCGAGACAAGAGAAAATAGTGGCTTGAGCTCGGCGGGGGCCAGAGGCACCCGCTCTGGCGGGAATGGCTGGTGCCCTGAGTGTGGGAGATGAGCAAAAGGGGGCAATCCAGGCTGGCTGTCAGGCATTTTGGCTCAAGCACTGACTAGAGCCATTTACTGAAATGGGAGACGGTGGCGGAGAAATGCGATGAGAGGTGTTTAAACTCCCGCGCCCTGCTTTCCTACACTCTCCTCCAGGAAGGATAGCTGGGGCCGGAGTGGTCACCATGTTGTTAAAGTGAAGAGCTGTTGGTAATCATTCATTGAGATGAAGAGGTTACTCCGGTTCCTTAATTTCTGGCCGGTTAACCCCGAGTGAGGGCTCATAGGATAATGATCATTGTGAACTGGAATCAGCTTGTTGAAGCTTATTTCAATAAAGAAGTTAATATCAAGAGGAAAAAATTTATGTGTACATTGGAATCAGACAAATTGTACCACCTCCTGAGAGATGAACATTTTCAAATTAGAGAACAGCTGAAGAAGTACAACAGAGGATTAATAAACCATATTGACAAATGAATGTCATGTTGACAAATGTGGCTTTCATTCGAGGTGTGCTTTATAATTTTTAAGGCAGTGAACTCTTAGAGATAGAAACTTTATAGCATCACTTCCCAATACACTGGGAAAAGAGATTCCTAAATTGGAGAAAAAATCTAATTGTTCCCAAATTTGTGGGCGCTGCTCAATTAATTTCATCACGAAGTTGTAAAAATTATCACAACTTGGCTCTCCCATGTCCACGGCGACGCTAAATTACTAAACAAAGCTTACTCTTTCTTCCTTTTTTTCTCCCAAGAGAATATGCATCGTTAAAGTCTCCCCTCCCACCGCCGTCATGTCTAAGTCAGAGTCTTCAAAGAGCCTGAACAGCTGCAGAAGCTCTTCATCGGTGGTTTGAGCTTTGTGAAACAACCGATGAGAGTCTGAGGAGCCATTCTGAGCAATGGGGAACGCTTACGGACTGTGTGGCAAAGCGTACTCTTTCAATCCAAGGTACCAAGGGATGAGAATCTTTCGAATTTTCTTCTGTAGTTCTCCTCAAAGCACCTTACCCTCTTTCTTGGCAAACTGTTCTATCAAAAGACAAATTACTTTTTTCAGAGAACGGCAATTAAATGCTTCTAGAAAGCAAGCTTGAGAGTACACAGTGAAATTCATTTTGTAAGAGTTTTCAAGACAATCTCATACACTGAGGGAAAAACCTGCTCATTCATTTGGCACACAATTAAAAGATTTCACAATATCCATAATTTACATGATCCTCATACTTGGGAGTAAAGGTGATGCCAGGTTCTTACAGACACAAAGCCTCCTGAAACAGCACCAGGGAAAGAACTTAAAGTGCCTTAAGGTAATTCTGAGTATTTTGTTGGTTCAATCTCCCTATGTAGTCATGGTCCCAGGGGGAAGGAGTAATCAGAGGCCTTGAAGGAAAAAGGTTTGCTCTATAACCAGCCTATAACCTATAACCCTGGGGCTCCTCTGCCCGGCTGCCCCCCCTAGAGCCCAACTGTCAGGATCACTCCATGCCAGTGGGGGGCACACACAAGCAGGCTGCTTTGTCACCTCTTTCAAGACTGAATTAAAAATAGAGCTACCCTATGACCCAGCAATTGCACTCCTGGGTATTTACCCCAAAGACACAGATGTAGTGAAAAGAAGGGCCATATGCACCCCAGTGTTCATAGCAGCAATGTCCGCAATAGCCAAACTGTGGAAGGAGCCAAGATGCCCTTCAACAGACGAATGGATAAAGAAGATGTGGTCCATATATACAATGGAGTATTACTCAGACATCAGAAAAGATGAATACCCAACTTTTACATCAACATGGATGGGACTGGAGGAGATGATACTAAGTGAAGTAAGTCAAGCAGAGAAAGTCAATTATCATATGGTTTCACTTATTTGTGGAACCTAAGGAATAGCGTGGAGGACATTAGGAGAAGGAAGGGAAAAATGAGGGGGGGGAATCAGAGGGGGAGACGAACCATGAGAGACTATGGACTCTGAGAAACAAACTGAGGGTTCTAGAGGGGAGGGGGGTGGGGGGAAGGGTTAGCCTGGTGATGGGTATTAAAGAGGGCATGTATTGAATGGAGCACTGGGTGTTATACGCAAACAACAAATCGTGGATCGCTACATCAAAAACTAATGATGTATTGTATGGTGACTAACATAATAAAATAAAATTAAATTAAAAAAAAAAGACTGAATTACAGGAGAGGCTGCTTTCTCTTTCCAACTGTCAGTCTTCTTTTTCTCTTATTAACAGAAGGCTTGAGAACCAGGAGAAGTCGCCATGAGCTTGGCACAGGAAAATGGCCTGACTGTAGGGAGAAGGTCCCCGTGCCCTCTGCCCTGGTTCTAGAGGGACTTGCTGTACAGGCACTCCTTTTTCCTCTCTTACGTCCTGGTTTCAGGAACCGTTATTTTTCCTTCCTCAATCTGCTTTGTATCTTTTTTTTTTTTAATTTATTTATTTGAGAGAGAGAGAGAGAGAGAAACAGCATGAGAGGGGAGAAGGTCAGAGGGAGAAGCAGGCTCCCCGCTGAGCCGGGAGCCCGATGTGGGACTCGATCCCGGGACTCCGGGATCATGACCTGAGCCGAAGGCACTCGCTTAACCAACTGAGCCACCCAGGCGCCCCCAATCTGCTTTGTATCTTTTTGGATTTTTTTTTCACATCAAAGGCGAACATTTTGTTTTAGAGGTCTAAATGATAATTAACTCAAAAGCTGATTTTTGTGTTTTTTAAACATGAAGATCAACAGAGAATGTATCATTAAAAAATAACCAGGGGAGACTCTTAACTATAGGAAACAAACTGAGGGTTGCTGGAGCAGGGATGGGGGGGTGATGGGCATTAAGGAGGGCACGTGATGTGATGAGCACTGGGTGTTATATGCAACTGATGAATTACTGAACTCTCCATCTGAAACTAATGATATACTATATGTTGGCCAATTGAATTTAAATTTAAAAAAAAAGAAAATATACATTTTTTTTTTTGCATTGCCGAAGTTTACCACTACATTTCAGAACAATTATTGAGTGTCATAAACTGGATTTCTGATGAAGAGTGAAAAGAGGAATAAATATTAGTATAATCAGAGTGTTCTGGTATTTGGATTACTTTTGACTTTCCCACTGGTTTTGGAGGTCACTGACAACAATAGTAACCAAAAATCAAAAGAATACATTGTTCCTAGTTCAATTAACCTGTATCTCTCCAGGAGTATTTTTATCTTGCTACATGAAATGTTATCAGATGATATGGTCTTGTGCTGAGTTGTGTTTTTGTTTTTATCTTTGTTTAATTTCTTTTGGTACAGTACTATCTAATTACTGATTAATTGGTGCTGCAAATTCAAATCCTTATAATTAAACATGAAGAGATGATACACAAAGTAGAATTTGTTACACTTTGAGAAAACTGCCGCAAAGGTCTTCTGGTAGATTTAGAGTTGCTGAGGGGGGAAAAAAACCCTCTAGAGGTGATGTTAAATATTCTTTCCTAATTTGAAATTGAATTTGAATCTACTGTTGAATACCCTATCAATCACATGTTTGCAAAAGGCCGAGACCTTTCTCAATCTTTTTTTTTTTTCAATTAATTTTTCCTCCCAGACTTAGTTGAGTATTATGGAACTTAATAATATTTAAAACTATTTTAAAATAACAGTAATATTTGTTGCCATTCTATACATGATTTGTCCCTGGATGGATGGATGAATAGGATTTCAAGATGAGAGATTCACATTTCAGGCAAGAAAGCAGGCAAGTCTTTGTTTTGCAATATGCTTAGGTGTCCTATTTGAAGGATGTAGTGGGTGATGAGAGAGGACAGAGCCTGGGCCAGTTCCTGTGGCCTCATGTGCCAGGCTAACTGATTTGTCGTATACTTTTAAGCAGAGAGAAGCCACTGAACATTCATGAACCTGGGAGAGGAAGAGATAATCAATCTATCTCTATTTTAGAAATGGATCAAAACTGAAAATGTATGGAAGGGGAACAGAGTAAAGGTAGGCTATTTAGCTATTTTTAGTTAGTCTTAACTCAAACCCAAAGTATCAGATGAAGCAACAACTATTCCTCTATGAAAAGAATCTTTAGTCAATGAGTACAGAACCCCCTTGATATCTGCACTAAGGATGTGTCCTGGACCTCTCTGGAAGAGGTGATAAAGGTAATGGGTAAGAGTGCAGGCTCTGGAATTAGTTAGATCATGTGGCTTCAAGTCTACTCTCTGCCAGTACTAGCTGTGTGACCTTGGGTGAATCACTTGACATCTCTGATTCTCCATTTCTTTATCTGTCAAAGGAGGAAAAAAATAGATCTGTTGAGAAGATTATGTGGCAAACCTTCTGGCACACCAGCACACAGCCTCACCCATTGTCAGAGTTCCACAGATGTTAGCTATTATTAACCTTGACATTCACGAATACACCCCTAGCATATATCCCCCGTGAAAGAGGACAGTATTAGATTGCCTCACTTGCTCTTCTTAATAGGCACCAGCACTAGCAGTTGTTGCTTTTTGGTGGGGGGGATGGTGGTGGTGTTATTTTTCATAAAGAACAAAACTGCTTGAGGGTCCCTAGCGAGAGCTTCCCGTTGATGCCTTGGCAACGCTACAGCTCATGACGTCATGGCCCTTGAGGCTGGTTCACAAATAGCTAAAGCCTGGAAGGCGGTTTGGAGTTTACGTTTGAGTCTCTGCTTTCCTTGCTCACTCTGGGAGTGCTGCCTATGCCCTAGGAACCCTTCTAGAAACTGGAAATACAGTCTGAAGGAGAATCAGGCAGAGCCTTGGCCTTCCTGAGCTCTAGTCCATTAAAGAGCCAGTCCTTAATCAAACAGACAACAAATAAACATGAACCAACAGACGTGACAAATACCAGGAAGAGTAGTGTGGATTGATGAGGACCTCCTGAAGTCCTGCCGGCTCAGGGGAGACTTTCCTTCCGGCCATGGGGCACTGGCAGCGAGCACTGCTAAGTGAGCCTTGGGCTGGGCAGTGCACAGCATGGGCAGGGCTGCTTCCCAAGGGACAGAGAAGCCGAGCACAGCGTTTTGTGCACCTGGAGAGGGGACAGCCCGGAGAGGGTCTTCGAAGTCCTGTACAGGTTTTAATCCTTACCTAAAGGCCCAGGGAATCACTGGAGTGTTCCCGGCAGAGTGGGGTGGGAGAGGTCATGGAGCTTGGGGTGATGCTATCAGATTTGTTTTCCCAAATGCTCACTCTGGCTGCCATGTGGAAAATGAGTTTCTTAGTTTGACAACCAATGTTTTATCTGAGGAGCTGATTGCCTGGTGACTGTGGCAGCAGGTTGCAGAATGACATCATCTGCGACATGAGGGGGCAATCAGGAGTGTGTGCAGCATCAGCGGCCCCGGCCCCGGGGCCGTGGGTCTTACGCAGGTCTGGCCCTGGGTGCTCGGGTGTGGCCCTGCTTACAAGGCCAGCTACTGTTTATGTCGCAAGAGCCTTTTTTCTTCTTTTGAGCTACTTCATGCCTGAATGCCATCTGTTTGGGGGGTGCATGCAAACCCGGTCTCCCCTGGCTAACCCACCAGCTAACGGAGAAATGTTTTACACCCTGGAGAGCCATAAAAGACATTTATCTGCAATTAAAGTACTGTAGTAACAAACGGAAATAAAAATGAATAATACATTTTTTAGATTAGCTCTAATCCAGTTCCTTAGCAACTACCGAAATCTGCTGTCTAGACCACGTTCAATTACTTCTAAAACTTGTGGTAATCCTAACACAAGGAATAAAGGCTGAAAATAAAATCTCTTCTACAGGAAGGGCACAGTAACCATCCTCAATCCTGGAATTCTCAGAAAGCTTTTGCTGAAAGTTTGGAAAACTGGATTCAGTCAACTTTTAAATGTGATTACACATGATAAAGTTATCTTGGAGCAAAAGTGGTCAATGTGAACTCCTCCAATTTTATCTTAGCTGTTGTTTCTTTTAAGATTATAGGGAAGATTGAGGAAGCTTCCTATTGCAATGAAGTGTCTGGTGGTGTTGATCAACAAGAAGGGAAAATTAGAGCAAACCCATCCTAATACATACGCCATATAGACCAGTGCTTCTGAAGCTGCCTGTGGTGAAGGATCATTTGAAAGAAATCTCTAATCCGTCTTCTGTAAAATACAAGGCAACCTGGCCCATGGCGACTGGGACTGTGTCATACCGCTATACGAACCTGTAAACTATTGCTTCTCGATTTCTGCACCTAGCTCATGGTGGACTGGTCACAGAGTTTGCAGACTGTCACTGGCCCACGTTGAGGAGCATGGAACCAGGCAGTTCCTTTGATGTCCAATTCATTTTTCCTGAAACGATGACATTCAGTCCTGTTTCTCTCTTTCTCCCACCTGCCGCTCCCTCTCTTTGGACCCTCCCACCGTGACTTCGCTCCTGGCCCTTGTCACTCTGCCCACAGGACTCCATATTCCATTATGAATAGCCACTCACATACCCTCTCCCCTGTTACTGTACCTGGGCTCCATTAGGGTCACTCCTCCTTTCCATTGGAGTTACTCACCCTGTCACCCCCACTGTTGGCCTTCGACCTGCCTCCCCAAACCATTCCTTCACTTGCACGCAGAAACCTGGGTCCCTGGTGACTCAGCTGCTCTCTCCCTCTTCCTGTTTGAGTATCAACCAGACCTTTTATCCGCACCTCTCTCCCCTAAAAGTCACCAAATATTTTGGCACAGAAATTATAGCCATTATTGGGGTGCAGTTGGGTAAGCATCTGACTCTTGATCTCAGCTCAGGTCTTGATCTCAGGGTTGTAAGTTCAAGCCCCAAGTTGGGCTCCATGCTGGGTGTGGAGCCTACTTAACAGAAAAAAATTGATAGCCATTGTGTTTATCTCATCTGGAATTATGAGCCTAGGGGTTGTAGTTGAAAGCATCTCATATCCTAACTTCGTAGTTTCTGTTCCCTTTGTCCCAAAAACATTCCGCAGAGGCCTGACTTTGATGGGAAGGACGCCACAGTCAGATGGACTGGGGTTTAAACCCAGCAATGGCATTTACCAGAGGAGTGATTTTAGGCACATCACGTAGTTTTGTATAGCTTCCTAGTTCTCGTTTATAAAATGGGAACGATAATAACACCAACCTCATTGGGTTTTGGAAGAATTAAATAGTATACGTAAAATATCTGGCATATGCTAAACACTCAATAGTAATTGTTTTCATTATCCCTTACCCAAACTCTCATTTCAGTGAACTGTTCTCCAAATAAAAACCCAAATCTGAGAGCGCCTGGGCGGCTCAGTCAGTGAAGCATCTGCCTTTGGCTCAGGTCATGGTCCCAGGGTCCTGGGATCGAGCCCTGCATCGGGCTCCCTGCTCATCAGGGAGCCTGCTTCTCCCTCTCCCATTCCCCCTGCTTGTGCGCTCTCTCTCTCTCTCTCTGTGTGTCAAATAAATAAATAACATCTTAAAAAAAAAACAAATCTGATCTACTGAAGTATTTATAGGTGAAATAACATGAAAATGAGGATTTGCTTTAATATCCTACAGCCTCCCACTTCCCCACCCCCAAAAATGTGAGTTGGAGGATGAGCAGATGAAATCAAATGGGTAAAATGCTGACAACTGTAGAAGCAAGGGGATGGGCCTTGAGGGCTTCATTAGACCATTCTCATACTTCTGTGCTTATTTGAAACTTCCATAATCCAAATAAAAACGAGAACACAAATCTGATTTTGGCCCTAACCTGTTACTGCTCTACCCCAACCTCCTGCTCCTCCTTTCCTTCTAGCTCACACCGCCTCACATGTCTGCACTTCCATTCCCCCAGGGACAGGCAGTCCTTGGTTTCCTCCATTTCCTCCCAGGTCCCCAGCTCGCCGCTGCCTCCTTCTTCCTTACAGTATGTGTTCCCCGGTTGACCACCTGGCCACATCTCTCCCCAGCAATGTTGAATCCCTGGCTTTTCCAGCCTTTTGCTCCACTGGCCCAGAACCACCAAACCCTGGCTGGATTCTCCCTGGCTGTTCTTTGTCTTCCGCCCTGGGGCAGCCAAGTGCGGATGGAGAACACCAGACTCTGCTGAATGGAGCCGTCCTCTGCCCAGATTCTCCCCATGCTCCCCTCTGTCAGATCCTTCTCCGTCTTTGGTCAGCACATACTCCCATTCACACTTGCCATTATTCTGTGTCTTCACCTCTCTCTCCAAGCTTCAACTCCTACACACCCAAACAGCAGATACTCTTAGCCTCCCACATTGTAGAGAACATTCAGGCCACCAGGCACGAAATTTTTACCTCCTTCCTTCAGTATCACAGGTAGGTGGAAGTGTTGCTTGTCCTGTTTGAAGCTATGCCTCCACCTGTGTTGTCTGCACCCGCCTCTGAGAACTTCTCCTCCCTCTTGTTCACCCTGGCTTTTCTCTGGGTCTATGTATATGCCCAGGTGTTTCCCCACCTGCACGCAGGGACAGGAGCAGGGATGCACAGAGTGGTAGCATGGTTAGAGGACATTAAAGAGCAGAGAACCTCAAGGAGGGACAGGTTAACAGCATCAGAGGTGGGAGACGGACCAACCCAGATCAGGACCCATAGGGTCCCCTGGAACTAGCAGCATTGGAAGTAGGCAGAAACTTGAGCAGGATGGCTCTGGCTTAAGGAGTGAATGGGTACCAGGAGGGGAGAAAGTGTGACTGTGAGGGACTCTTTAAAGAAGCTTGACCATGAAGGGAAGAAGAGTGTGGTTCTTTGAGGGGGTTAAGAGAGTTTGGGTTTGTCTGTTTCTGCTTCAGAAGAATGGAGTTCTAGCACATCTACGTGCTGACAGGAAAGAGCCAGTAGCATTGGAAAGTTGTAGATACAGGAGGGAAGGGATTATGAATGGACAAGGCTGCCATAGAGTGGGGTCCTGGGCCCGGGTGGAATTAGCTTTAGATAAAAGGAGGAGCAACTGTCCTTTAGAACTGGAGTGCGGAGAACAAACATGGCGTGGGTGCAGGCACACTGGTCGGTGTGGGGCTCGGGAAGCTGATGATGTTTCTTCTTGGAGGTCTCTGCTCTAATTCCTTCCTCAGAAGCAAACACGTTTCCCTTTGAGGAGTGGGAGAGGAGGCTCCAGCATGTTGAAAGAAAACTGACTAGCACACAGGAAGTCTGTCAGGCAGTAAAGCCAGCTCTGCTGTGGTTGGAGACTTTGGTTCTGTCATGGTGACCTGATGGGGTTCTAATGGCTGTGCCCTGAGCCTGGAATAGGAGAGTGAGGGCAGGCTGCTAGACGGATACCTCGCTGGGTTTTTCGGGGAGGGGGGTGTTTCAACGAACAAGAGCACAGGAAAGTGGAAGGCTGTGATAAAACTGTGTTTGAGGAGATAGCCTGGGATCGTGGCTAGATGAAAAAGTGAGTGGAGGCTGGAGGGGACTGAAATATGTGGGAGTAAATGGAGAGAAACCAGAGATCCTAATGAGCTAAAAAAAAAAAAAATAAAGAGGTGTAGTGGAAGCAAAAGAGCGTAAAGTTGGAAGAACAGGAGGTAATGAGTAGGAGAGGGGTGCTGGAGACGGAGGGTTCTACAGAGAGGAATTCTGGGAGACGGCAGGGCCCAGGGTGTGGCCATAGGAGTAGGGGCGGAGGGGGAGTAGAGGGAAAGGTCACTGGATCACGAATGGTGGGATGGGTGCCAATGTCATCCAGGATGACAGCAGGACTGAGGAGGAGAGGAAAGCCGTGACCGGGTAGCTCGAGCCTCCAGTAAACAGTGAATGGCCAAGATGGCAGGAGAGTCTAGCGGGGGTAGAGGTGGAGGGCACTCAAAGCAGCAGGAGGTTTACACAGGAGTGGGGGGCAATGGCTTATTGACAGTCGTGGGGCCATGGAGAAATACATTCTTGGGAGGTCCCCCACGGCCTTCAGGAGGAGATTTAATGCCGGTGCAGGAAGCACCTGGTGTTCTCTAGCTGGGTCTCTCCACCTCCCCCCCACCTCATCACAGGTGCTCTGCAGGGCAGCTCCACACTCGTGGCAATTCTCCATCATTCTCCTCCTCTCCAGACCTTTGCACAAGCCACGGCCGCTGCTGGGAACAAGCTTCTTCCCCTCTCCACCTGGCCTATTCCACTCACCCTTCCGTCATCTGCTCAGTCCCACTCCTGGGAAGCTGGCTTGCACCTGCCAGGAGGTGCCAGGTGCCTCGGCTCCTGCGTTGTATCACCTGGGCTGCTCGTGCCCTCACCTCCTCCCACCTTCCAGATCAGGACGCAGTCTGGCATCTATTTCTAACATCTAAGACGAAACCTTAGGCAAGGTAGGTTTTTTTTGACAAATTGGCACTGAGTAATGGTGGTTCACAGTTGCTGAGGGATGGCAGGGAGGAGCATAGAAACTTCTGTAGTTGTTCTCTATTTGTCCTTTCTCTCTCTCATCTTATTAGATCTGATAATTTATTCAGTTCCTCTGGTGGAAAACGATTCCTCAAAAATGCAGCTATTAAATAAATCATTTATATAAAATCTTTTACTGGGCCTAAAAGATGTTGGCCTATCTCTGCAAAATTGATTTTGTTCCAGTGTCTGCGATAATTCTTCTATATTCACACAGGCTCACAGACCTATCAGTGAACTCTAGAATGGCAGCAATAACATTATTAAATAATAAGTTCCAAATCCCCTGAAAACAATTCTGTGTGATTAGCTGGACTTCTTGATGTGAGCAGGCTGCAAAGTGTAGTTCAGGGACGCATCGTGAACATCCCTAGGTGGCCTTTGTGCTTTGTAGGCTTGGCGCTTTTGATTGCAGCTGACACGTTCTCTCGGAAGTCCCCGGGCCAGTCTTATATCCTCATGTTCTCTCTGAACACAAAGCCCTCTGTGCATTTGGGGTGCCCTTCTGGGCCTGCCATGTAGGCACTGGGTGATAGGAGACCGGAAGGAGCACATCAGTTTCCCTTTCTGATAGTGTGTGTGTGTGTGTGTGTCTCCATGTCTCTCTGTGGGTTGATGTCCCGGATGTTGTGAGTGTCTCTTGGTGTGTCTGTTATTGTCAGTGTGCCTACCTCAGTGAGGTTAGGAGTCTGTGTCTTGTGTGTATCTGTGTGTTTGTGTGTGTGAATGTCTCTGTGTGCATCTATGTGCCTATCTGGGTGTGTCTGTGTCCCATGTGTATCTGTGTGTGCTTCTCTGTGTGTCTAGGGCTGTGTGTGAGCATCTCCGCGTGGACCCCCGTGCTCTGTGCACAGGTGTGCTTTGCGTGTGGCAGAGGAGATGATAGGAGGTGGACGTGGCCATGCCCTCAGGCCCTGTATCCCACTCCTGGGTGGCCAGTCTCTTTCTTCCCAGCCCCTTGCGATGGCAAAATCCTTGCTGACTTCTTTCTGCTGCACTAAACATTTGCTGCTACTTGACAATGGCCAAAGCAAAGTTGTCAGACTCTCTGGAAAGAGCGTGTGGCTGTTTCAGGAAGCATTTGGTTGCCGTCCAGTCAGTCTGGAGTCCTGCGGAGCACTTCATCATGAAGGGCCTCCTTGGGAGCAGGCCCTCCATGTGCGCAGGGCCTCCATGTGAGCAGGGCCTCCACATGAGCAGGGCCTCCACGTGGGCAGTGCCTCCATGTGTGCAGGGCCTC